>NC_139223.1:40467343-41203215 GCF_055691185.1 Crinia signifera
GCAATTGCGTTTGCACACCTTCTGGCCATGCTCTTGCTGCACAATCCCAATATTACAGGCACTGAACAGCAGAGGGAATGCCAACGATGATGCCATTCAACATGAATCATGTCATCTGGCTCCCCATGGACCTCCACACCATTGGGAGCCAGCAGATGGCCCAGTTTTAAGGAGACTCCCAGCCATTCAAAATTGCTTCGTCATAGCCATGCCCCCTCCTGTATAATATCCTTAATCTCAGCATTTTATATTGGGGGACATGGCTATGATGACATGATTGTGGCCTCCACACCCTGTACAGATGTAGCGCCTTTCAGCCAGCCCAGGGAATCGCCTGATTCCCTAAGCTGGCGAGCGTTCGTGGAGAGGCGCTGCATCTGACGGGGACACGCAAGCGTCTCACACGCTCGCGTGTCCCCCCTGTCACTCGGCGGCAGGAAGCGGAATCCCTGCCTGTCTCCACTTCAGTGAGATGGGCAGGGTTAGGGGGTGTACGGGCAGTGGCGGAGGGTGGTGGAGGAAAATCTATAGAAACAGCTTAAATCATGTAATTTTTGCTTTACACAAAAAAAAATATCTGAATTTCAAACCTCAGGAAGATTTAAACAGGGACTCGGTTCAGACTGTGGGCGACATGTACTAAGCCTGGGAAAGTGATAACATGGAGAGTGATAAACCACCAGCCAATCAGTTCATAACTGTCATTTTTCAAACCCAGTCTGTAACATGACAGTTAGGAGATGATTGGCTGGTTGTTTATTACTCTCCCTTTTATCACTTTTCAAGCTTAGTAGATCTTCCCTGCATCTCCTTTGAGGATCCTGACCTAGTTTTGGTTTGGTTTGGAACCAGAATAATCAGGTGGATTAGGACTTCTGGAGAAGCAACTAGCTCTAGTTTGAACCTTCCTTTACACTGCCTGAAACACTCCTAGAAATAAAGATTTCTACAGATATCTAGCTGGAAGGTGCTAAATAAATCGTAATAAAAGTACGTTCCAATTTGCAATATCTCAGCAAATCATTTTTCAATGTGAAAAATCTGTATGTTCTTGTTAAAATCAGGGAACTTCACTGGAAATGTGCACCGTCCACCTGATTTACATAATCTCCTCCTAATACG
Source organism: Crinia signifera (assembly GCF_055691185.1). NCBI lineage: Eukaryota > Metazoa > Chordata > Amphibia > Anura > Myobatrachidae > Crinia > Crinia signifera. The sequence continues at coordinate 40,468,466 of NC_139223.1, forward strand.
TCCTATGTGTACAGAGCAAGGATTATCCAATACCCTCCAATTCATCCTTTTGGCTGTGAAAACATTAGGACTCAGTAAATGATCAATGTACATCCTTCAAAATGAGGTCATTTGTGCTGAGGGTTTACATCTATGACATCGTCTGATTCTGAGTCGCAGTCTGAGTCTTTATGCTAATACCACAGAAGATTTTGTGAATACTGGGAATCAGCGGTGCTCCTACCTGATTACAGGATGCTGGCACCGCCCACCACCACCGCTGCCCCCAGCCGACCATCCACTGCTCCTCACCATACAGTGGTCCCGGGCCCCGGCACCTGTACAATGCAGATGACAGGCACCAGTTAATGCACAGCATCGGCCTTGGTACTGCGCTTGTGCATACTACAGGTTCTATGAGCTGCTTCGGCTGCAGCCCATAGCATTCTAACAGGCAGACTGGAGGGAGGGAACACCTCCCAGTGGGACTGACTTGGTTGATTGGCAGGTCAGACTTCCAAGTCACTGCCAGTCACTGTGAAGCCAGTGCAGTCACAGGGACTGAATCTGGCTTCATTTACACTGAGCACAGTGATGGATTTTCGCATAGGTAAACACCGCTCCCACATGAAGTGTGAAAAAAACAGTTTGATGGCTCTATAGATCTGCGTAGCCTCCACCCTGTTACCACCAATGATAGGTCATTGAATTAAATTCAATTCTACATCCAAATCTTTCTTCCATCTCTGAGTACATGCAGCGAGACTCAGATGCATGCGCATACTTAAACATTGGTGAACTGTGTGCGGCAATGACATTAGGACATTATGCTCGCCACCCAATTCTATAGGGAGTCAGTGGGATGCAGGAATGCTGGTGGACGCCCTGGAAATTTGTGGGTCTCCTAGTTTTTTTGGTGAAAGTAGATAGTTATGCTACAGTATAAATGTTGAAAGGGCCGGTACTAGGTTTATTTACACTCTAAGCAAAATTGCTGATGCAATTAGGGTGCTTGTACAATTAAAAATTGAATCATATCGCATGCCGCTATATTGCATGCGATGCGATTGTATAAGATTCACTTCGATCAAAATCGGGGGCGCCATGCTAGGAAACAAGGACCATTCTTTCTGCTATGTGGTGAGGTTGGAGTATGATTGGATAGTGAAAAAAGCATATATTTTTGGTCAATTGCAAAATAATTTACAATATTTAATTTAAGAAATAATGTGTGCCCAAAAATGGGAGCGGCCTCATGGAGAGGGGAAAGGCCATGTGGGAGTCCCATCCCCCTGACATCACTATGGGGGTGTAGCCTAGTGGTATCACAGCTGGTTACATCACATACGTACTTGTCTTTCCTTTCATTCATAGGGACAGCTGTACCAAGCTTTAAAAAGTGGAGAGTGACAAACAACCAGTCAATCAGCTCCTACCTGTCATTTTTCAAACCCAGCCTGCAACATGACAGTTTGGGGCTGGTTGTCTGGCTGTTTACCACACTCCATTTTATCACTTGCCACATCTGACCCATAATGAGATACAGTAGTATATTCTAAACCAGAAAGCAGTAGGATATGCTGATGTATATTGATGTACTTGTCATGTTTAAGGAATGGGTATTTCGGAGCTTTGATATGTAGCTACAATTTAAAACTTCAAATAGATGTTGTGGAAACAGATGTGGCAATTTATATTTGGCTGCAGCGTAGACGCAGGCCCCGTTTAGTAGAGAAAAACCTTTTAGATCAATATAAATGTTAAACTCAAGTGTGAAAAATGTGAGATACAATTTTATATCAAAGTGGAGATGTAAGTGCATTCCATGCTCAGCCACACCGTTCCATACCTCTTCCATTCACAGTCCACAATTCATTATACTGTAAATGTGTATTCTGGTAAGGAAGCTGAGATAAACGTCACCATTGGGTCAGTTTACTGTGGCAGGTTGGCAGGCGCTTAGACACACCAACGGGTATCGCTTGCAAGCCGCAAACCTGCTGTGATCACCTCAGCAAAAATGCAGCAAAAAGATGGTGTCCATGCAGGATCTACTTATTTTTTGTGCAAATATACTCAAATATTTAAAATAAAACACCTGACCTGACATAGTGATTAATTCAGCATGGATCCCCATCAGATCAAATGCAAATAGAGAAATCGAGCAATTATCGAAAAACTGCGCTTACAGTATGTGGCCATGAAGAGAAAAATGCAAATACAATTTAAGGGTATATTCAATTGCATTCAGAACTGCCGCCTTTTCAGAAAGGCCGCAGTTTCCGACTGATTTAGGTCAGAAGGGGATCTGGACTATTCAATTAAGGCAGTTTTTTTTGGATTGGTGGAATAACTGCTGACCCACCTGCTTTTGTTGAAAACGCGGCCAAATCCGACAGGTTTTGCCCCATTTCCGACAATCTCAATTCGACTTTTTAAAAAAAAAGTTGTATTGAGGCAAGGAGGACGGTGCCAGGAGAGCAGCACCAGCTCAGCCGGCGCTGTCCTCCCATCGGCCGTCCTCCACCAGTGAATGTCTGAATGGATCTGACACTAATTGAATATACTCAATAGTCGCAGTTTGACTGACAGGAAGATGGCGTTTGGGGGTGGATACATACCGTTTTTATTGGCGTGCCCAGGCGTTTTTAGGGAGGGTCCCTGACATCAGCACTGATCACTTCCAGGTTGTCTCAGTCGCAGATTAGTGGATGCCTCAAACTTACTCAGAATTTGTAGATGGCAGGTTTTAAATATTGCAAATGGTTATCAATTAACGATCCAACTGGAATGCAAATTTGGATGGTGCGGCGGATTTCCGCTTGCAATCCACTACACATTCTCTCATTAGCGACCCATGCTGAAATGGGTGCCGTACGACTCACCGAAAGTCGGGATTGCGACAGTCATTACCCTGTAGTCAGAATCCCGACTGCTCCCCCATAGAGGGAGAATAAAATAGGAGGCGAGCGCAGCGAGCCACTGTGCCCCAGTGTGGCAAGCACAAAAAGCCCGCAAGGGGCTTCGTTGCGCTCCCCCCCCCCGCTAAACAGTCGGGATTTCGACGTCGGGCTAATGACTGTTGGAATCCCGACTGTCGGTGTGTTATACCACACCCACTGAAATAGGCTCCATTTGCATCTAAGGCCTTCAGTGGCCTTTTATGCATATACTACCAGAAGGTCCATGAAGCCAATTACTTGGTTTCTCTTCCAATCACTTTCCTTGTACTGATGCAATAAACTTGCTCTGGTTTCCTCCCACAATCAATAGATATACCGGTGAGTTACTGTACGTCAAGTAAATGTTCTCTTAGAGTCAGTTTCTGATTAAACAAAGCATACTGTACATGTATTTAGAGGGGTCGCTCTCCAATGCCATGCACAACAATGTGACTCCCGTACACAAAAATAGGGCAAAATACAGCACAATATCTACACTATTATTAATAAATTATTAACAAATGGGGAGTCCGCAATTATCCCAATACAAACATATTCAAAGCCTATTATTACACATCACTCGCTAGGTCCGCCACTGCACAGGCTACACACAGCCAACACTCCTGTGACACTATCATGAAACAGATCTGCACCTTAACCATCAAGTCGCAGCCTAGAAACATAGGGGGTCATTCTAGTTCTTACGGACAGGGCCGAATTCGGCTCCATTGAAATGGTAGGTGTACTACACATGCGCACAGTCTTTTGTGCGCATGTGCAGGTTCAGTTTGCGAACGGCCGTGGCGATATTAAACGCTCCCGGACCGGACCATTTATTACCATACTCATACTGCAATGGTCCTTGTAAGTTAAATGGTTAAACCATGTGCCAATTAATACACTATGGCCCTTATTCTGGTCCGTTCGCAGCAGGGCTGTGCTGGCACGGGGACTGATGTTTTTGTACTGCGCATGCAAAAGACATGGGAGGTTCCCCCAACGAGCGTGCCGCCCTTGTGAATGGGTGTCAAGGTGGGTGTTTGGTGGACTCGCAAGGCTGCAAATTCGCAGCCTTGTGAATCAACCAGAATAACCCCCTATGGCCCTTATTCTGGGGCAAATTCCTTCTCAAATGGACAAAACCATGTGCACTGCAGGTGGGGCAGATGTAAATTGTGCAGAGAGAATTAGATTTGGTGGGGCTTTACGTCAAAGTGAGATCTATATTGCAGTGTTAACATAAATCAGCCAGTATTTTCCCTGCACAGAAACAAAATAACTCACCCAAATCGAATTCTCTCTGCACATTTTACATCTGCCCCCCCCCCCCCCCCCCTGCAATGCACATGGTTTTGTCCATTTGAGAAGGAATTTGCCTTTTCGAGTGAACCAGAATAAGGGCCTATGTCACTGTAATTAATAGCAAGTTTGTCTTAAAAATCCCGTTTCTGTGAGTCTGACAAAAGTTCCTTAATGTACATTATGTTGCTGAGAGGGGTAAAAAAAAAACAATCTAAAATATTTACATATTGAATAGTGTATGATATCTTCAAACGCACCTAAACGGGTCTGTAGTGTTGCCAGTAGTAGGGAACCTTTCATCATTTGCCGTGATGAGTCGGTAATGTCATTTTGTTATGCAGGTTTGTTCACAAATAAAGCTTCGTCTAATTAGTCACATTAAAACCTTTGAGCTTCCAGTCTCTTTGTGATATTGTTTCAGCGCTTTTTACTTTTATTTATAGCTTGCGTCTCTAAAGAAGTTTAAATTGCAATATGTTATTTTGATAAGAGAAGAAAAATGTTGACTGTTTTCTTGTTTCAGGAGCTAATTAACTAGATTGTTTCCCACTTTCCTAAACGATGAATATGCAATACGTAGGCTAGTAAATTGTTATACAGGAAAGGTTCTACATTAGCTGTATTGTAATGCTGCCCAGGCATCTGTCGAGGTGGCGATGTGTGCTAAGGAAGAGTGGGACGATAGAATGGTGCCCTGCTGTTCTGCTCGTCTAACAGGGGGGCATGGAGATGTTGGTGACTTCAGGGCTGTTTTTTTCAGTAAATAGCAGACTTGGCGTACAGTATAGGGCGTTACGGTATACATGGTAGACAATGTCTACGTCCATAGTCACCAGGTAGAGAACTACTGGTCGACAGAGACTAGGTTGACACCTTAAAATGGTCGACATACCCAAAGTTGACATTGACAAAATGTCGACACAAGCTTATGGTCAACATAGACACGGTCAACATGACTTTTTCACGTTTTTATGGTCTTTATCTCAACATTTGATGACACGGATATATCATAAATGTACCCACTTATATTCCCACACTGTGCCCACAGAGAATGAAAAACCACTTTAAAAAAGTGAAAAACTTTTTTTATTCATATTGACCATGTATATGTCGACCATAAGCTTGTGTTGACCTTCTGTATGTCGACAATTTGAAAACAGTGAAAAGAATGAAGTAGACCAGTAGAGAAGTGATCAATACAATCAGTCAACCAATCAATCAATCAATCAGCATTTATCTATGAATGTTTCCTCAAAGCTGATTGGTTGCTATGGGAAACTTCTCCACTAGTCTATTTCTCCATTGTTTTCACTGCTTGGCACCATTGGTCGCTGGGGTTTTTAACCTAAAACTTTCACAGAAAGACCCGAGTACAGCACATCTGTTAGAATCCACAGCGCAGGGTCTCTGAAAAGTTATATGCGAGGCTAGGTGAACAATAAGGCATCTGGAAGGGTCACCGTTGTGGCGTTGTAGGTAATGGGTAAACCGATGGGCTGCTGCTCTTAACAACCCGTTTAATTTACCCTCCCTGTTGTCCTATGCCAGCTCTCTAAATGCTTCCATAGTGTACTGTAAATGGCTTCCAGCACCTTAAATTGGTGAATAGCTCCAGCCTTCCTCCAGTCAGCAGGCTAAGAGGGATTCACTGTCTGGCTGCATGCTTGAAATGTTGTTATAGAGTGCTGCTTGGCCACTCTAATTGGGCAGTATTCTTTACCTGCCCACCAAGAAGCCAGACTGGCCCTACTCACAGGCTCCAAGAATCATGGGAACGTGGGCAGCTGCCAAGTCTGCTCATACATTAAGATGACCATCATCAATTACTACAAATTTCCCAACCACTAGATGACAAGAACACAAGTGAAATTGGGATAATATTAAATTATAAAAATAAATGGAAAAAATATCTAAAAACCTGATTAGAATTCTTTCTTTGGTAACTTTGGTTGAAAGAGATTGTTAGCAGGCAATTACAATTGAAATAGAAATAGAAATTCCATTATATTTCCATTTAAAACTAATCAGCATTTTAGGAAAATAACCGAACCATTTGCACAGATACCTTGAGAAAGGGCTATTTGTAGCCTGATACGCGTTGGTGCTGTTGGGGGATTGTCTATCTTCTAAAGAACCTTGTGACCTTCCCATTGGTACCCTATGCCCACTTCTCTCTTATAACCGGGTGAGTGGAAGTGGCATTGGTTCTGGTTGCAGGAATTGACATTCTTAACATCATTCTTATTGGATGTATGGACCTCATATTTGGATTAAATTGCCTTTTTTTGCTTGGAGTCCTTGTGATTGTGATCATCATTCCTCTGACCGGGATTGTTCAAACCTTTTGAAGCATATAGGGATATTTTTTGAAGATTAGAGCTTAGTACATGTGAACAGTTGGAGTCCACTTCCTTTCATTCGGTGATTTGAGATCTTGTAGTGGTGAAATCTTGAAGAAACCTTTATGTGCATGCATATTTGGTGAAGAATCCTTTATGTGATATCCTACCTGTTGATAGGTCAGTTTATGAGGATATGTCTTTATTAAGAAGACTCACCCTTTTGTGAAATACTAATGGGACATATTTATATGCTCCCCTCACTCCTGAGTTTGTGAGTTGTCAACAAAAGAAACTCTTAGCCTGAGAGGAGTACCATTTATAAAGAGAGACAGTGCATACTCATTGTTTGTTTTATCTATTGACATGTTCAAGAGATTTCTCAGAATTCGACGTAAATAAAAATAAATTCAAATAAGCCATAAAAGGTAGAAGGCCGAGTAGGAGAACCACGCTATGAGATGAAAAGACTTAGATGTATTGAAAGAAACAAGGACAAAAAAGAGAATAATGTAAACCGTACAATTGTGGGAGAACCGTGCCATGAGATAATAAGACTTCGATGCATTGAATGAAACAAGGACAAAAAATGGAATGAATTAAACCATACAATGGCTTAACCTGAGATTGATCAAACAATCCAAGGTCTGACAGCTGGAGCATACAGTCAACAAGAACCAGGGTCCTAATTCAGATCTGATCGCTGAGTTTTCAGAGCCCTGCGATCAGTTCTATGCCGCCCCAGCCAAAGTGAGTCGCCCCCACACAAGTCTGCCTATTGCTTAGCGCGGCTTGCAAAACTATTGCAACTCTGCGATTATCTGCAAATCCATTCACAACCCGCTCACCATCACTGTGTGCAGTCTTTGCGTAGCCCAGGACTTACTCAGCAGAGACAGGATTTGCATGGCCGAAGCTGACCTCACCAGATGTTACCTTAATTCCTGGGCATCTTTCGTTGGTTTTTGGTTGTTTCTACTGACAATGGGGGTTATTCTGGTTGATTGGCAAGGCTGCGAATTCGGTCCTCCAAACCCCGCCCACCCCCCTTGCAGCGCGGGTTCGCATGCAGGGCCTGCGAATGCATGTTTAACATAAACATCCATTCGCAGCCTGTGGGTGAACACCCACATCGCTCGATGGTTGCCGACCATCGAATGTTGTGGAACGTACCCGCATATCTCAGTGACTCTCAGGTCACTTAGATTTGTGTGCACCTTCGGGAGGAAGTGGGCGGGCAGCTGATATCTGGTGATGTCATCTGCCTGCCCCGGCACCGACGTCACGGCCCGATTGTCATGGGAACGCCCAGCGAATACATGGGAACGCCCATGAAATGCTTGGCGTTCCCATGGGCGCGACTATTCCCAGCTGCCGCACACCGCAGCCTTTGGTGCAAACGGACCAGAATAACCCTGAATGTATGGAAGAGTAATGTAACACTATCGCGATTGATTGCAACGTTAAGTGTGTCATTTAGCATTCGATTGTTATAGTGTGTCTGTGTGTTAGCAAAATGGGCAAAACCATTGTGCACTGCAGGTGGGGTAGATGTAACATGTGCAGGGAGAGTTACATTTGGGTTAAATATTTTGTTTCTGTGCTGGTAAATACTGGCTGCTTTATTTTTACAGGAAACTTAGCAGTCAAATACAAATGACTTCACCATCAGAAAATACGGCCTGAGAAATCAATATATATATATATATATATATATATATATATATATATATATAAAAATGCTTGGGGTCCTCCCTCATGAACATAACCAGCCCAGGGCTCTTTGAGAAATACAGAGAGACCCCAATTATTTGTTTCCCTGTACTTCTGCAACCATAGGCGCCGATTCTGTGGGTGCTCAAGGGATTGAGCACCCACGGAAATTCATGAGCACCCACTGGCCTCCCCCCGAGTTCCGCTGGTCGCCGTAGTACTACTACTGCAGCTGCTGAATCTGATCAATGAATCATCATACCCGCCGCAGCCGCTATAACAGCACTTCCGCCCTACCTGCAGACTAGTGCATGCCCCGCGCAGCACGCTCTCTTATGTGACCTCCGTCACGTCACACTCACCGTGACCGGCCATGTGCAGTCAACAACCTCCCCTCCCTCTCCTCCACGCGCAATCACACGGCGCGTCGGGGGCACCCGCTGCAGCAGGAGGAGGCAGCTTACCCGGTCCCTGTGAGCCGTGACCCCGTCTCCAATGGAGACTAGCAGCCTGGCAGGAGCGGGACCGCCCGGCATCTAATTACAGTGAGTCCAGGCTTATGGCTTTTGTCAGTTTTAAATATATGCTCACTGAGCAGTGCGGTCCAAAAATGTGTTATTGGTAGTTATTACTGACTATTCTGGCTTTATGACTAATAACAGGTATTATTTTGTGGCCATGCCCCCCTCATTAAGCCACTCCCCTATTGTTTTGGCTTGAGCACCCACTGGCAATAACATAAATCGGCACCTATGCTCATGGCCATATACAGCCGAGTTCTACCGATGGTGTACTCATTCCTACACCTACAATTTGGGTGAAAACTGTTAAATCAGATGAATTTGGACGTATTTAAGATCACATGGGAAGGAATGGGTGCATTTTGTCTCCACTGTCTCTCTGCATTTCGCTCTCTCTGATCCACACATTGCATTGTCGCTATGTGTCCTTGACCTCTACAAGAAATTACTGTATTGCTATTTGTACACCACCACATTGTACATGAAACAAATGCCCACAGGCCTTACTCATACTCCCCCCATGTATTTTACAGTAAGAGAAAAAAGCATTTTCTAATAAATAATGTTTCACATCTATCTCTCTGTTACTTTCTGCATATTCTCGGTAAACTGCGGCGCATACACCACTTGTCCACAACACACATTTCAGGATTGCCGGCTGCTCAGTCATTGCAAGGTTCTTGCAATGACTAATGCATGTCGGCATTGTGCATGTTGACACTGTTAACAATGTTGACAGTTGGCGTTATGACAATACTGGCCACTGCTGATGTAACCCGGTTGCAGTGGCAAATGTTCTGCCGATTGCAGCTAATACCGTACTGTAGGTTGTGATTAATCTTGGCAAACCGAGGTTGCAGCGGTCAGTTGCTTAGCCTTAATTTAAAGCTAAACACAATATCTCCCCTGCCTTCCCGCCGTCTCCGGCGGGTTACCGCATGTGTCCGCAGAGCTCCGTATGGTGGTAGGTGATTTGCCTGGCTTCTATATATTACACCTTGTGGTATCAAGCCCACACCCGTTTTATTCCCGGTATGAGTCCACTTTGGCTACACCGGAGCATTGTTTATATGCTTATTAAAAAACTTCAATTTCACACTATGGAGCGTTCCTCTTTTATTGTATTTCCACAGATTGCTATCTGATCCCGTGGGTCCTGGGATCGTTTGGAGTGAGCTGAAGTCTGGATTGGGACTTAGTGTATCTTATAAGGGGTGGCCATACCCCTGTTTGCTGTTTTTGGACTGCAATCTAGTGCTGATATGTTTCACCTGTGCATTTCACTATATATATATATATATATATATATATATATATATATATATACATATATATATATATATATATATAGGCAGTAAATGATATCGCACCAGCTTCACTTATGTATAGGTGACTGTGCCCGGTCCAGTTAAGTATATTCACAGTTCCCACAACGTAGGAAATACCAGCACCAGTCCATGTAAGGGGTGACCCCTCTTGAAAAAGGTGCTTGGGCACCGAAACGGCCGTCGAGGAGACGCTGCCTATGCTTGATGCAGGAATGCAGGAATGCTAAGTATCATTTATTGCCTATGGGTGCTGATTCTGACATGACCATGATTGGTCTTTTTTGCTGTCTGTGGACAATAAACGTATATTGAATTTTTTGCTTACATGGACTGGTGCTGGTATTTCCTACGTTGTGGGAACTGTGAATATATATATATATATATATATATATATATATATAACCACTTTATTGCACTTAGCACTTTATTGACAAGAGTTCTTCCTGGTGAAGGGGAATTCACCCCAAAATTGTCGTTGTTTATGACCCACTACTGAAATATTTGCTGTGATTTGAATATACACCTTTGCAAAGACGCGGAGAGTGCCGCCTCGTGATTACATGCTGTGATCTACCTCTGTACAATTGTTAGGAAGGCACCCCGGTATTACGGACCCCATCGTCCAGAGTGCCAGGCCACCAGAACACGCTATATATATATATATATATATATATATATATATATATATATATACATACAGAGGTACCAACACACTCACCATTCCTACGAATGTGGGTGCAGTGGCCTGTGACCACACACTCTAGTAAATACAAACACAGGGGGCCCAGCACTCACTACAACAAACTAACTCACCTTAACATTCAAATAATCAATTAAATAAATAATGGGGTTTTAGTTCATAAATTGATCAATGCATTTAGGCCTGCAGCCCATCGCCAAGGGACCCCATTTCACTGCAAGTCCTACACTAACAACTGGTTTTCATGGGAACCTGGCCACTGCTTACACATCATAGCTAAAATGAACATGTGTTATTTTCTTGGGTTAAAGCTCAACTGCCAAGTACCTTATCGCTTTTAAAGGCGAGACAATCCCAAACACAGCACCTGAATTAGTATTAAAGGGGCAGCTGTCACAGGCTTCAGGTAAATGAGATTATCTATGGTGCATGAGAAAGCTATTTTCACAGTAACAGAGGTTAATTAAATCTATATATAAATATTTTACAAGTGTTTATTACATTCATTGATGGGTGCTTAGAAGTAGAGATGTGCAGGTTCGGATTTACCCGGATCTCAAAACAGGATCTTATTGGCTATCCAGCTGTCACCTCTACTTAGAAGGGGTCAAAGTGTGTGTGTGTGGGGGGGGGGGGGGATGGATCTGAGTTCCACCACCTGTAATGGTGATGTGGAACTAGTTCAACCTCCACCATGGCAATGCACAGTAATTCTAATTCTAAAAAACATTATAGTTTGCCTAGAGGGTACCAGTAACCCTACCACTGACCCTGGCTCTACCTAATGGGGGGTTAATTAGGTGGTACAGGGAAATGAGTTCCGCCACCTTTCCAGGACCACTTTTGGTGCTTAGAAATTCACTTTGCCACAGAAATGCAAATGGAGGTGCAGAGTGCCCTACATTGGGGCATACCCATCATGAGTATGCAGGGCACACGGGTCCCTGGCACCAGAGAGGGCCCTACACGCGCAACCTGCACATATAGTATATACTTATCTTTCTGCTGAAGCTCAAGAAGTCTCCGGGAAACCCTTATTTTCTGGTGATAGTGGTAAGGAACCGGTGTCACCCTCCCAAGAGTCTCCCAGTCAGAGTTGGCAAGCACAGTGCACAGAGAAAGAATAGGAAAGTGGCAACACACACTTGTAATTAAAGTTTTGCACCCAGATGACAAGGAGAATAACATACTATTATTCATGAAATATTATAGAGAAATATTACAAAAATGACATTTTAAATAAAGAAGCAACAAGGAAAGAAAGCAGAAAGACAGACAAGTCTAAAGAACAGGCAATGATAGTTCATGAAGTTTGCATTATTTACATCTAGGATATGGTACATTGTATTCTTGAAAACATATTAAAGTCAGGGCCATCTTAACAGCATTATGGGCCCCCAGTCAAAGCAGTGCAGTGGGGCCCCTTACCTACACAACCACCGCTTTTGACACTTTTACCTCGATCATGCCGCTTTTGTGTTGCCGTCTTTCTTATGATTTCTCTCTTCTGCCTTGTCTGTTGCAGCGATGGCTCCTCTCTCGGAGCTCCTCATTGATAACATCGGGCGTGATGACGTCACTTCTGACATTCGGTGTGATTACTGGAGGAGGAGGACAGGTGGAGAACGGTATTGCCGTAAGCATCATTTTATTTTTGATTTGCTCTGCCTTAGGCTGCTCTGGGGCCCCCATGCGTGTGGGGCCTCCAGCACATTTCCATAATTGTTACTGTAATTATTGTAATAGTTGACACAACTTTAGATGAAAGGTAACCTGCTTATTATTAATGACAAAAATAACATTATACAGATGTAATTGAATAGTACAACTTTTTATATAATGTACTATTGATAAGAAAAGAGGGAGCAAAATGTGCATTGCTATTTATCTGAACAATTCAATAATCTTTATAGAACAAATTGCACAGATCTCCACAATAAAACAATACAACACATACTGTATTCAGTGGTAGCATTTTTTATGAGGACACGTTTTATAAATTGGTTTATAACGCAATATCTATATATATAAAAGACTGAAGGATGGTGTAATGGTTAGAATTACTGCCTCGTATCACTGAGGTCATGGGTTCGATTCCCACCATGGCCCTAACTGTGTGGAGTTTGTATATTCTCCCTGTACTTGCGTGGGTTTCCTCTGGGTACTCAGGTTTCCCACGGTCCAAAAACATACTGGTAGGTTATTTAACCATAAAAGGAGAACAGAAGTCTAGGCTTGGACTTATCCAGTAGGTAGTCCGTCTATATCCTTCGCACCTCATCCCATCTCACCCTATCCTCTAACAGGCCTGAACTTAAGTACATTATGCTGCCTCATTTTGGGAGCACGTTGTTTCTAACTTCAACTCCTCCTCCCTGCTGGATTTTTTAATATTGGCAATTCGTAAGAGATCCCCTAACAACGGTCTTGAACGTTTCGTGATGAGTGGCAGGGTCCGTACATGAAACATTATCTACCTGGAAATTTGTCCACTCCTCCACCATCGAATCACCGTCAGCCATCAAGGTGAGTCAGAAGGGATTTAGTTTCCATGTGCTGGCTCCCCCTGGAGGGCATCAGATCCAAGGCTATCACCACAGGGGAATGATACAATATTCCTCTCTGTAAGTAGTTAACTAAGTTTGTTTTATGTATAAGATCTGGAGAGATCAGCACAAGATCTATTCTGAATTTCTGAGTCGCCATATATCTATTAGGTTAAGCTCATTAATTAATTTGGCGAATGTGGTGGGTGAGCTGGCAGTGCGCCGGCCCTCTTCCTTCGGGTGTCATGGCGCAGGGCAAGAGCAGGAGACAGCAAAGTCTGATGCTGCCGCACAGCCCAGGGGGAGCACTCACCACCACGATCTCCGTCTCACCAGGCCTCCAAGATGGCGGATCCGGTCGCGTCTCCGGACACAGTCCAGTGTTTCCCCAGATGCCAGGAGCTGTTCTGTGATCAGGCAGGTCAGAGGACACCACAAGGTAGTTGCAGATTTTAAGCCATGTAGCTAGCGATCTCAGGAGCAGAAAAGGGATGTGGGATTCAGGATTAATGAAGGATTGGTGAGGAGCTCCCTGTGTGTGCTACCGCTCACATGCTCGGCCTATAGTTACTGTTATCTATTTCTGCCAAAAATGTATAAAATTGCAAATTGTTAAGTCACTGCAAAACACCCAGGGGGAAACATATGTAAAAATAAGGGTTGAACTTTATATTTTTTTGTACACTAGTTAAAAGCCAGTCAAAATGACGGCTTAGTCCCTATCTGCCATTACCTCCAATCTCTGTCCTCACAGCTCCCTCTCTCCATATCCATCATGTTTGAAACAGGTAATTTTACTTAAACTTTCTGTTAAGGAGCAATTTGGTCCATTAAGTGGTCACTGGCGGTGGGGAGTAGTTATCCTTTTACATATGTAGATAATGTGATATCAACGCTGAAAAAATGAAAGACGCATACCTCCAAACATTTAAAGCATGGCCAGCGGGACTACCGCACACATCGAAGTATTGGCCCCGAAATTTGGGAGCAAGGCCATGCCCCATTTTTGCCACTGAGGTGGCATGGTCAGCATTCTGGGAGCTCCTGGCCATGCCCTTAGCCCGGGACCATCCCAAAAATCAGAACAGTTGGGAGGCACAGTATGTAGATGGTCTGTATGTGTCTTATTATTGTGGTGAAACACAGTTTTCCAAAAGACAAAACTCTAATAAGAGCTAGTTTAAGGGTTTCCTGAAATAGGAGTAGAGAGAAGGCAGTGTCTTGATAAAGCCCTGATCAGATCTTTTGGCCTCTCCACCACACAGCAGGGTAATTAGCAGCTACAGCTAGAGGTGTAAATGGAAGGGTGTGTAGACTGCGGTCTATCTCTCACTACCTGGGGATAGAGGCAGGAGGTTACAGCAGAAATAAACATCTGCGATTCCTGTTAGATAAACTGTGTCTGCTACCCAAACAAATGGAACTGTTATTTACTAAGTGCCAGACAGGTTAGATTCATTTGGATGTTTTTTGTTATTTTTATTTCTTGCCTGATAAATCTATTTGTGTCCTGATACTGGACTGCTATTCTGTTAACCGGTTGCTACGGTGCACATTGCCATTGCCTATAGCCCACGAGGCAGTGTTTGCTGTTCACACATGTTAAGGTGAAGAAACTGGTGGAAGCTGACTGGTTATTGAAAAACAGTGTTATTCCCAAAATAAACCTGAGCGACTCAGAACCGTAATTTTCTGTTGGTGTTAACTGCAATAATAGAGCTGAACTGGACAAATAAAAAGCGTTAGTAGCACTGTTTATAAAATAGTCTTTATGAGGAAACATGAAATCCCGTCATTTAGGATGACCGACCCCAGCATTCTGAATCTGAGAATCCCAACAGGGTCTCCGTACTAGCCTCAACCACTCCCACTACCTCCCTAAAGCTGTGTACACACAGGGGAGATATATTGCTCAGCAATATATTGCTAGCAATATATTGCTGAGCAATATTTTGCTCTGTGTCTCCTGTTCATCAGCGACCAGAGAAACTGCCGGGGAGCCCGGCAGTGGTAATCAGCTGGTCGCAGGAGCATGTTCCTGCGACCAGCGATCACTACGGGGGTAAAAACGTGAGCGTGCACCCGGCGATATACCGCCGGTGCACACTCCCAACGCGGGCAATATGGTCGAAAATAGAAAATAATCTGTTCTGTTGTAAACTGGCCTCCAAAAATGGGGTATTTTTGCTTTCTATAGTCACAGTCATAGGACAACAGAGTAGGGAATATTTATCAAGGCTTAGGGCCAGATGTGTCCCCCCCATGTCATCACCGGTGGGCCAGCACCATTGCAGAAAGTGAAACCCAGCAGAAGGAACTGGCCTTGTTTGGTGGCGCGCCCCTCCCCGGCGCTGATCGGGAAGACATGAAACTCCGGGTGGTGGGGTGGTGCTTGGGAACTGGCCTTAGTGGTTCCCCAGTCCATTGCGCCGGCTCCGCCTCTGCCTCCAACGCTGACCATGAAACTTGATGCCCTCCCCCCCCAGCACAGAGAACCTTCAAGCAGCAGCAGCCGAGGAGCTGGATTGAGTAAGCCAGATAAGCAACCCCCAGGTGAGTGCTAACATCCACTGTCCCCAGCCCAGTGCACTCATGTCCCCGGGCCCCAGTCCAGTGCACCCCCTTCTGACCAACCATCCCCAACCCGGCGCCCCCATCTAACCAACCATCCCCTGTCCCCAGCTCAGTTCCTCCCCATCTAACCAACCATCCCCATCTCCAGCCCAGTGCACCCCATCTCACCAACAATCCCCTGTCCCCAGCCCAGTGGCCCCGACCATCCCAGTGTCTGTCACACTGCCCCCCCTTATCTCCCCAATTAGCTCCTCACCTTCGTGTAACCTTAACCAGTATCTAGTTTGGTCCTGCTTTCTACTCTGTCATACCCCTCCCCATCTACTTTTCTGACCCCCACCCCACCCCCCCACCCCCCATTCTTGCGGAATGCTGGGGGGCCCTTTCAAAAGTTTACTATGGGGCCCAGACAGGTCTAGTTATGCCCCTGTTCCTATCTGCCACGTTATGGGCTGTGTTTGAAAAATAATAGGTAGGAGCTGATTGGTTGGTACTTGTTATGTACAGAACACAAGAAAAGGCTAATCTAAGTTCTTGTCACCAGAATGATCAAACTCTACACTTATTCGTGACCTAATGAGGCTTTCCAGTCTGCAGTGAATAATGGACCTCAGCTGGCTAACATAGTATCTGAGTATAATGTGGTGGACAATGATGAACACACTATGCAGGGCAGTTATACAGTAAATACTGTATATACACTGATGAGTAGGGAATTTGGGAGGATTTGGGTGACACAGGAGCTATAGAAATATTTTCTAATTTTAAAACATTTACATAAATATTTCACTATTTTCCTCACTTTGGCTTGAAAGTGTTGAGAATTGTCATGTTGCCAATAGGACAGTGATAAATGAAAATTCTTTGGATGAAAGTAAAACAGACTCAACGAGGCTGCTAATATCATCACAGGGGGAGCAGATGTATGATGGCAAGACCAGTGGGACATCACTGTCTAATCCTCGAATGTATCATTAACTCTTTATTTTCTATTTTTTTCTCTGAGTTCTCTTTGCAGCACAGATTTATACTTATATATTATTCCATTCCAACGATTAAAGTCACTGGATTAAAGGATTAAAGGCAAAGTTATTCAATATTTTGCAGAGGCAATGCAGGTTGTGTGACAGTATGAATGGGTCAACATGGGTTGAGTGACCTGGGTCCTTGTACCTGGTTGAGGCCATTGTCAAACATGGGACCAACTCTTGAATTCTGCACTGTGAAAATTGCAAACCTGGTTACGTAACCCGGCTTTTGTTAATGTTCTGGTGCCAGGAAACAGGGATTGGCAGCACTGACATTACGGCTTCACCTTTCTGAGCCAGGCACAGCGGGACATGTCATCTTTTCCTGTGTCTCCAGTGTCTCCTTGAATCGCCAGTCGCCGCCCAGTGCCAGCCACCATCCTCCAACAGAATGGAGTGCGTATGCACAAGATGCTTGCATGCCCCATTCTGTCGGAGCCCTCTGCCAGTCTCCAGCAGCTCCACCGCAGCCCCCTGCAGCTCCCCCAGTCAGCCCCCACTCCATGCCCGTCTCCATGAAGTGGAGATGAGCAGGGAAGCCGCACCCCGCCTCCTTGCTGACTGGGATGCATCAGCGTTTGAGACGCTTGCGCATACCCGTCGGATGGAGCTACTGACCGCCAGCCTTTGCCAGCTCAGGAGATCTGGCGATTCTGCAGGCTGGCTGACCGGCGCTCCATCAGTACTTACTTTTTCACAGGTAGCTTCTTCGTGTTGGGTTATTTTTCTTATATACAAAACGATGACAAAGTATATTGTGTTCAGACTTATTTGTACCATGAGATTACAATTAGAACATTTTTGGGAGGACTAGATCACTGTTATGTCCTCATATGAAAAACACTGCTTCGAAAGCGACTATATAGCACTTGTACATTTTTTTCACATGACTTTATATCTTCCTTTTCTCTCGGTCCTCATACTAGCTTCAAGGACAGAGCACAAGTATTTCATGTTAAAATGTTTTTACTGTCAGAATAGACGTATGACATCACTTGTATCTTAATGTGTCTAACAAGGCTTCTACTGAATTATTTATGGTTTCTAACGGTGGTTACTTGGTTATAACCTGGCGTTTGTCAATCTCCTTGTCTGCCAGCACACGCCGCTGGAAACAGAGTTATTGTGTAATACATTACAAATGCCTCTTTTACAGCGGCTACTGTAGCAGGTCTTTTGGATTTTCAAAGTCATTTAAAATCAACTTCAAGAGGCTGTGCTTGTACAACACAATCATCTCCACCTCCTCTGCCTGGAGCTGTGGATTAAAGAATGCGCTTTCCTAGCTGGTCATGCGATTACTGTAATTACGCACACCTGTACATTTATGAATATGCATACAGCCTGGCTACCAGCATTTGCATGGGCGAAGGGATGTCTGCAACATCCACATTCCAGCTTCTGCTCTCCTGTCCGCAGCCAACAGTTGGCAACCACTGTACATTTTTATCCGAGACAATGAAGAGCGGGCTGCTCAGCCAGATCATTAAGCCAATAGGAGACCAGCCAGGGCATTACCTATTCCTGAGCAGTTTCCTTCCTGCTTTTGTCAAAGACTCAATTGTCATCAGTAAAACAATACAATGCTGGAGGCACAATAGGCAATTGTTAATTGTAGAACAGGAAATCAAATGTTCTCAAGCAACGAGCTAGGAAATTCTCCAAGGGGGTGGGAATAGACAGAATGCAAACATCTTTATAAAATATCTTTTGTGGAAAGAAATCTTAATTACATTTAATTAATCCACCTGTGGATCTTCAAGACAGAAGCCGCATCGACTAATACGGAATTCAAGAACTTAATTCATTGACGAGTTGGAAGCTGCCCAGATTTTGGCTGACCCACCAGTACTTGGAAAAATCCATCGTAATTACAATAGACATCTACATTTAATGGTTATTTAATGTACAACTGGCTTTAGCAAAACTTTGGTGGGTGTGCATAGAACAGATTTAAGGAAATATACTCTGAAGTTTAAAACTGTTTTGATGTGTGTGTAATGATGTTAATTATATTTGATCATTCACAATGATGCGTATTATCTCTGCGGAAAACATTCTATGCTTTGCAAATGACTGGATGAGTTCTGAAATAGCTTATTACATTCTCTGGTTTTTCCCCAAAAAATTTTTGGGATACAATGATGAATAAAATTAAATAAATACAAGAATATTGGACTTACTAGTTCTCAGACTCACTTCTCTGGCTCCTGGGCAAAGTCAGTCCTGAATAACAATAACCCACCCTGATCAAACTTCTCAGACGTAAAAGGGTGCATTTAAAGAGACAAAGGGACAAGTAATAAAGTAGAGAGTGCTAAACAACCAGCAAATCAACTCTGACCTTTCATTTTTCAAACCAAGCCTGGCAGTTAGGATCTGATTTTATCACTTTTGAAGCTTGATACAATCAGCTGCTAACTGCAAGGCTGTGTTTGATTAATGTTAGTTTAATGACATGTAGGATTTGATTGGCTGGCAGATGAGATCATCTACTTTATCATTCTCCAAGGCGTACAATGTGTGGTGGTCAAACGCACAGGACAAAATGGTGTCTCAATACATTAATATCTATAGATGCATAAAGGCCTTCACTGTTAATTATTCACTTGAGAGACCAGTTGTTAGTGTAGGACTTGCAGTGAAATGGGGTCCCGTGGCGATGGGCTGCAAGCTTAAATGCATTGATCAATTCATGAACTAACCCCCATTATTTATTTATTTGATTATTTGTATATCAAGGTGAGTCACTTTATTATGCTGCGTGCTGAGCACCATGTATTTGTATTTAATAGAGTGGGTGGTCAACCTGAGAAGTGTGGATGCTGTTTGCACCCCATTTGTAGGAATGGCGAGTGCAGTGGTACTTCTGTATCTCTATATATATATATATATATATATATATATATATATGCAAGGGGGGGGGTTGTCCAGAGTGCGCTCTAATGGTACCACCTAGCCAGAAAGGGTAAATAGTCCCAAATTGGTGTGATCCTGCAGTCACTTGTATTCAACGGAGTGTTCGTATACTTCAAAATAATACCAAAGACATCGAATATGAAAAGCAGTTCTTTATTAGAAGCCCAACGCGTTTCGTCTACACGACTTCATCAGGGGCAAAGGCTAAAAGGTGGTACAGAAAAGGGAATGTTGGCAAACACTCAGTATATAATGGAATTTAAATACACAAATTTCATCTTACATAATTTGTACATACCAAGGCCAAATAAGGCCAGAAATCCAGACAGAGGTAAAATAGGACAGTGTTCCTTTACACGTACTGTTAAAATCTGCAATAATGCATTTAAACATCAGAATGATGCACGATTTAAAAATTAGAAATGAATTAAATAATAAGTTAAAAAAGTATAAGGGTGGGGGTGAAATGGAGGAGCAAGCAATAGATGATGGAACTGAAAGTACACCTACCAGTGCGGGTGGGTGGGTATGGAAGCTTAACGCCAAGGATAAAAATCCAAATATAACTCTTTCAGAGAACAAGAGGTGTATATAACCTACAGATAATAAATATACGTGGATAAGTCCCAAATGTCATAACAAATGACCCAGTTGACAAATGAGTTCTTAGAAATAATAAAGTGTAAACGTACATACCAAGGGGATGGGGTCCAAGGTGTGGACTTAACCCACAGACTAGAAGGAAAGGGCTTCCTTTCATACACTCAGCAAATAAAAACAGATATAGTAGAATCCTACGGAAGTATAATCCAAAAATAATAAATCAGTAACCCTTTGAAATATACTAAAAACTTATACAGAAGATAAAAATAATAATAATAATAAATGCCAGGGGGCGGAGTCACCATTAGAAGGGTGTGGCATAAAAATTATATAGACGTGAATCGCCATCAAAATAAGGACAATATGAGAAAATTATTAGGGCTTCCCTCTATAAATGTAAATATATATCTGTCGACACGCATAGGTAAGAACAAATATAGCGAAAGGGTCATACAATGGGGTCTCATAGAATTAATGTATATACATAAATCTTTAAAAAATACATTAGAAGAAAAAAGAAGAAATAATTCATATAATTCAGTTACAGCTCAGTCTTATAATATTATAATGAAAGCAGCACTATGAACCACACTTCTAGTTCAATGCTTGAAAGGATTTAAACCAAATGAATAACCTAATAGACATAAGACTCAGGGATACAGAATAAGAAATCAACATATACACCCAAAATGTTAGCACTCACCGCAGTAGGCGAATATGGATGCTTACTCCACTGCAAACCAGGACAGAATGAGTGGACATATGCAGCCCTCTTATATAGGGAGAGGGTTAGAACCCTATTTCCGGTATGTAAAAACTCCTAATCAGTCTTAATAACAAAAAGTAAGGCGCTACAGGCCCACCAACGATGTGGGGACTTAGGAGTGATATAGTCGATATGAGTGGAGGGGATAAAGAGGGCCAAATACCAAAGATATAAGTGTAACTTGATAAAATACGTAGATGGAACGCATAATAGTCATGTATGCGTTCCACCTAGTGTTACCGGATGCGGAAGTAAGATCCTATGAGGAACGATATGTGAAAGGTGCTACATGGTGGACAGTGGAACGCAGACCACAGCTGTCTGCGTTCCAACTTGAGTGCAGGAATTAGATGGCATCTCTGCCGGACGGGAGGTGGAACGCAGACTTCCGCAGTCAGCGTTCCATAACAACAACCCGGAAGTGCCGGCGTCGTGATATCCGGTGACGGTGGGACGCAGACTACCGCTGTCTGCGTTCCAACCTAACTGGAAAAACCCGGAAGTGTCATTTAAACAAGTAGGTGGAGCGCAGACTTCGTTCCACCCCTAGTAGGCGCATAATAACCTAGTGAATACATAGTGTAGAATAGGGTTTATAAATACCATATAAATTAAGCTAGTGTATAAGGGATAGGACGTGAATTTTCTATACTGCTGTGGTGAATAGGAGTAAACGGTGTAAGTGTCAAATACATGACTAAGTAATTAATCCTAATAATGCTAGGGGGTTATAATATTAATTATTAATTTATTTTAATTTATTAATTTATTTATTAATTAATTATTAAAAGCCTATATGAACAATAATAATGAATATGGGGACCATAACATTATAGACCTAAAGGAGCATATACCTCTAAGGTAAAAAAAATGAGGGGTGTTAGCCCAAATGAGTGACGTGAATGATAAAAATCTTGGGTGTACATTTACAAACATCTCATTTAGAATAAATACATGTCATAAACGAAAATTCCATATTAAGTATGACACAATAAAGAGGTGTTTAAATCAATAATATATATAGAGGTCATAAGCGTGTATACAAACACTTCTAAATGGTACTAATGGAACAGCGACATCCAGTATCAAGTATGACATAAATATCTGAATCTAAAATATAACGGCCTGGGATAAGTGTAAATGCAGAAAAATTTCATTACATTCTAACATAACTACAGAAAGGAGACAATATCAATATTCTCATTTAACCCCTCAGGGATCAAGGTGTTAAGGGTGTAGATCCAGTAGCTCTCTCTCTTGGCCAACTGGAGTTCCCTATCACCTCCTCTGGGGTTGGCCTTCACATGCTCCAATACTGTGAATGAGAAGTTATTCTTCTCCACTTTGCTGTCATGTTTAGCGGAGAAGTGTCTCGACAGGCTATGTAGGAGGAACTTGTTTTTAATATTACGTAGGTGTTCCTGTATTCGGATCTTCAAGGTTCTTTTAGTTTTCCCTACATAAGCTAGCCCACAGCCGCATGTGATCCTGTAAACCACAAAGTTTGTAAGGCAAGTGCAACTTGACCCTAATTTGTAGGTGTAATTAGACGGTAGTTTGAAACTAAAAGAGTTCCTTTCCATATATTTGCAACAAATGCATTTATTACATGGAACACAACTATTGGATAGACCCAGGAATACATTTCTGGGGGCATTGCTGTTAGGTGTCCTTAATTTGCTGGGGGCCAGAATGTTCTTCAAATTACTGGCTTTTCTAAAGACCAATGTGGGTTTAGCTGGTAGAGTGGGTCCTAATACTGGGTCTTTCAGTAATATGTACCAGTGTTTCTCCAGAATTTTACGTACTTGATGGTTCTCCCTGTTGAACTGGGTGATAAACGGTCGAGATTTTTTGAAGGCCGGATCGTCCTTGGGTCTATTATTCGTTCCTAGCAGAAGGTCCGTTCTTTCTTTCCTCATGGCTTTGAGTTGGGCATCTTTAATCTTGTCAGGGTCGTAGCCTCTTTCCAGGAAGCGTTCTTCTAAAATGGTGGACTGGGACTGGAAATCCTCCATTTTGCTGCAATTACGCCTTAGACGTAGGAATTGTGCGTACGGCACACTTTCCTTCCATCTAGGAAGGTGGCAGCTGGTTTGTGGAATGAAACTATTAGCGTCCACTTCCTTAAAGTGGGTCTTAGTTGTAATGACTTGACCTACAGTGCCCTGGAATACAAGGTCCAGATATTCGATCTTCGCAGGGTCCATTTTGATTGTAAATTTTAGACCTAGATGGTTGATTTGTAAATGATTCACAAACTCCTCGATCTCTGAAGGGTCACCCTGCCAGATGACAAGCATATCATCGATGTAACGTTGATAAAAAGCAATCTTTGAAAAAAATTCAGACTGGTAGACATACTGTTCCTCCCATACAGCCATTACTAGGTTGGCGTAAGATGGCGCAAATTTTGTACCCATGGCTGTGCCATGTGTTTGGAGGTAATAATTACCATTAAATTCGAAGTAATTATGTGTAAGGATGTAATGTATGCTCCCAAGAATGAAGTTGACCATGCCATTAGAAAGTGTGGAATCTTCAGATAAGATATTTTTAATGGCCTCTATTCCTCCCAGGTGGGGAATGGACGAATAGAGTGCTTGCACGTCTATGGTGACCCAAAACATGTTATCCATCCAGACGAAATTTTCAAGTTTGGTGAGGACACTAGTAGAGTCTTTAAGATGAGAACGATTTTTCAAAACAAAAGGTTGAAGTTTGGAGTCCACAAAGTGTGATAAGTTCGCCGAGATCGATTGAACCCCTGCGACAATCGGTCTACCTGGAGGAGAATTTTTGCATTTATGGATTTTTGGCAGGTGGTAGAATAAAGGGGTGAGAGGAAACTTAACGTATAGATATTCAAATTCTTTTTTACTAATGAATTGGTCTTTTAAAGCTGAGGATAGGAGTTTGAATAGTTCTTCTTGGAAGCCCTCAGTGGGATTTTCATTCAGTATTACATAGGTGATGCCATCATGTAGAATTCTATTGGCTTCAGTAATATAGGCGTCTTTTGATTGCAGGACCACGGCGCCTCCTTTATCTGCGCTCTTCAGAATAATTTCATCATCTTTACAGAAATTCTTCATGGCTTTTAGCTCCTGAGGTTTTAAGTTGCTGCTGTGATGCAATTTTAATTCTTTCATCCTTTTAAAATCTTCGTTGACAGATTCATAGAACACTTCCAAGAAGCTCCCCCGTGACTCAACAGGATAAAATTTTGATTTAACAGAAAAAGGACTGGGTTTGAAATCTGTGTGGTCATTTACTATAGGATATTTCAAAAAATGTCTCTGTAAGGTCAGATGCCTAATATATTTGTTTAGATCAATATAGAGATCAAATTTGTTCACATGGCTATCTGGGGCGAATTTTAAGCCCCTTTCTAGTAATGAGATTTGAGGTGGTTGTAACTCCCTCTTAGAGAGGTTAACAACCCCTGTTTCGGAATTTGTGATATTAGTCCTCTGCTGCGTTTTGGGCTTTGTTCTTCCTCCTCTTCTGCCTCTTCCTCTCCATGGAGGCTGCGTTTTCTCCCTTGTGGGGAGTCCAATCTGGTGTGAAGTTCTTCCCTCCTGTGGATGAAAGGGCGCGTAGCGCCTCTCTTCTCCTCTAAAAAATGTAAAGAGGTAGTTTTCCGATTATCGGGTGAGGGAGATCTTAAAACATCATAACGGTTCCTAACAGAAGGGTATCTCTTTCTAGAATTATTTTGATATGATGGAATTCGGTTCCGATAACCCATGGTGTCTGTTCTCTGTCTATTGGGGAATCTTTCAAAGTCACGTCTGGGGGAACTAATTCGATAAGGTCTTCGATCAGTTCTTTGCCAATCATTCTGGTTTTGTCTTTGATTATCATAAGGCCTCTGCCTATAATTTTGAGAACGACTACCATTATGTTGGGCGGGATTATTATAATCGGATCGTTTATCCTGAGTATTCCAAGTTCTATAATCAGCTCGTCTGTCCTGATTACTCCAATTATGGACCTGTCCACAGGTATAGTCATTTCTGTCTCTTAAGAATTTTTTCTGTTTTTTAAGGATTATTTCACTTTCCAAACTTTCTATTTTGTGTTGGAGATCTACAATATCCCTTTTGAACTCTTCACTGTTTTCGAATTTTTCCAGGGATTTTTCAATTTTCTTCATTTCCTCTTCAATTTTGGAAACCTCTCTTTTTCTTTCCGAAATTATAAGGGAAATCAATTTACCAGAGCAATCATCTAGAATTGTGTTCCAGTTTGACATGAAAGTCTCATTTCCTCCTCCCAATGTGGGTATCTTCTGAATTCTCAGCCCTCGTGGTATACGGCCGACTTCTAGGTATTTCTCGAGGGTCATGATGTCATACCAGCCCTTCATTTCCTTTACTGCTAATTTCTCAATAACATTAAGGTAGCAGTAATAATCCTCATCATCCAGTTGAATTGCTTGCTCCTCTTCTTGAAAGATATTTTTGACTCTCTGTAATCTAATATTGCGGTCTTTAAAGATTGGCATAATGACCGAGAGATAAAAACCTTAAGGTTTATTAAATAATACACAATCCTATGCAATATTAAGATCTTAACACAACGAAATAGCAGCAGACCTGAACCTCTAACAGTAAGAGCATACAAAAAACATACAATGTGGTCAGGAATTGCGCTTAGAGTGGGTCTTTCGACCAGCTGCACCTCTGGAACGACTCTCCTGTTAGTGAGAGACAGAAGATAGAATGCAAGGGGGGGTTGTCCAGAGTTGCACTTGCCTTACAAACTTTGTGGTTTACAGGATCACATGCGGCTGTGGGCTAGCTTATGTAGGGAAAACTAAAAGAACCTTGAAGATCCGAATACAGGAACACCTACGTAATATTAAAAACAAGTTCCTCCTACATAGCCTGTCGAGACACTTCTCCGCTAAACATGACAGCAAAGTGGAGAAGAATAACTTCTCATTCACAGTATTGGAGCATGTGAAGGCCAACCCCAGAGGAGGTGATAGGGAACTCCAGTTGGCCAAGAGAGAGAGCTACTGGATCTACACCCTTAACACCTTGATCCCTGAGGGGTTAAATGAGAATATTGATATTGTCTCCTTTCTGTAGTTATGTTAGAATGTAATGAAATTTTTCTGCATTTACACTTATCCCAGGCCGTTATATTTTAGATTCAGATATTTATGTCATACTTGATACTGGATGTCGCTGTTCCATTAGTACCATTTAGAAGTGTTTGTATACACGCTTATGACCTCTATATATATTATTGATTTAAACACCTCTTTATTGTGTCATACTTAATATGGAATTTTCGTTTATGACATGTATTTATTCTAAATGAGATGTTTGTAAATGTACACCCAAGATTTTTATCATTCACGTCACTCATTTGGGCTAACACCCCTCATTTTTTTTACCTTAGAGGTATATGCTCCTTTAGGTCTATAATGTTATGGTCCCCATATTCATTATTATTGTTCATATAGGCTTTTAATAATTAATTAATAAATAAATGAATAAATTAAAATAAATTAATAATTAATATTATAACCCCCTAGCATTATTAGGATTAATTACTTAGTCATGTATTTGACACTTACACAGTTTACTCCTATTCACCACAGCAGTATAGAAAATTCACGTCCTATCCCTTATACACTAGCTTAATTTATATGGTATTTATAAACCCTATTCTACACTATGTATTCACTAGGTTATTATGCGCCTACTAGGGGTGGAACGAAGTCTGCGCTCCACCTACTTGTTTAAATGACACTTCCGGGTTTTTCCAGTTAGGTTGGAACGCAGACAGCGGTAGTCTGCGTCCCACCGTCACCGGATATCACGACGCCGGCACTTCCGGGTTGTTGTTATGGAACGCTGACTGCGGAAGTCTGCGTTCCACCTCCCGTCCGGCAGAGATGCCATCTAATTCCTGCACTCAAGTTGGAATCTTTGGTATTTGGCCCTCTTTATCCCCTCCACTCATATCGACTATATCACTCCTAAGTCCCCACATCGTTGGTGGGCCTGTAGCGCCTTACTTTTTGTTATTTTTTTTTTTTTGTTAAATCTGTTTATTGAGTCTAAATCACAGTATGACAACAGATGTAAATTTCACAAATAGTCTGAAGGTAATGTTATCTTAGTTACCATACATTAGCAATATGTCAGTTGATGTAACGCAAAACATTTTTCAATTTTTTACGGAGACAATCTCCGCAATGATCCAGAAATAATAAAACTTACAACTTTACAACAGGGGCTTCAAGTGAGCCGTCTTCTGTAAGAAGGGGGCTGATACACAGACAAAAAGAGAATTGCATATCTTCAGAATGAAACAAGTTAGTTAAACATAGGTTGTAAATTGGAGTACGGGGGGGGGGGGGGGCGTCGCAAGGAAGGAGACATGAGGAAAGAGGTGGGGGGGAAGAAAGAGGGGGGGGGGGATTTAGGTGTTTATATTCGGGCATATAGCAGACTACGTCAAACCAACATTAATTAGCAATAGAGCCTAAAAGCTGTCTATGTAGGAACCATTCGGTGGTCTCGAACGCAGAGAATATCTGGGATTGAGTAGGTTGGGGCAGAGCATCAATAAATAGCCCCCACTTTCTGTAGAATTTGTTCACACCTGATTCTGCTGTAATTATAGCGGATTTTCTGTCGAAGTACATTATTTGTAGCGTTTTGGCTTGCACTTCGGAGAGGGTGGGGGAGGAGGGAGATATCCAGTGGGACAATATAATCTTTTTTGCAATAGTAACAATAACAGTTAGGACTGGTGTCAGAATTAGTCTTCTGGGGTCGAGATCCCAGTTGTCGAAATTGGCACATAAGCATGCTAATGGGTCTGGTGACGCCTGGATACGAAATTGGGAAGAAAGGTATACCAACACTTTGTTCCAAAAGCGTCTGATCTTCCGGCAGTCCCAGAAGCAGTGATAGAAATCTGCCTTGGATACGTGGCATTTAGGACATTCTCCAGATACTGATGGAACAAAATGCGCTAGGCGTGCTGGAGATATATACGCCCTGTAAATGGTCTTAAAATGGACTTCCTGCAGGTAAGATGAGTTAAGTATTTTCATTGTGGCGTTGAATTTAGTGCTTAAGGAGGTGGGAGATGTTAAGGAGGGAACATCAGATTCCCAGGAGATTTTAAGTTTGTCCCATTGAGCTTGGCTAGTGAGTTCTGTAAGGAGGTAGTATAGGGGTCTAGTTTTATATGGAGAGGTTTCAGAGTTAGTTATGATTCTCTGGATGGGGTCAGCTATCAGCCTATTGGTAATTGATGCTCTGTGGGGTTGCAAACCCAGCAGGTAGTGCCTGGTTTGCAGGTACATGAAGAAATGTTTTTGGGGGAGCCGGTATTCCTGGCTGAGCTGCAAGAAAGATTTAATATGACCACCAGGGTCGAATATCTGTGATGCGTCTTGAAGGCCTTTTTCTTTCCAGGTATAGAACCATTTGTTGGAGAGTGAAGGCGGGAAGGCAGGATTGCCCCAAATGGGAACTCTAGTTGTGGACAGGGGATTTCTGTGGAGTACACGGTTGACATAACGCCAAGCATAGTATACATCCTTAAAGAGGACATTTGATTTGACATACCCAGGAATAGATTGAGGTGGGGAATGTAGGAGTCCTGCAGGAGAGAACGGGTGGAATAGGGCACTGTCTATGTTTATATCAGTGTAGGAGGACTGATTAGTCAGCCAATCAGAGACACAGCGGAACAAGGTAGCTAGGTTATAAGCCATGAAGTCTGGGATACCAATGCCCCCAAATTGTCTGGGTTTTGAGATTTTAGCTAATGCCAGCCTGGGCCTAGAATTTTTCCATAGAAACTTGTTCAAAATTTTTTTGATAGCGCCCAAGTCGGCAGGGGTTAATTTCAGGGGTAGTTTCTGCATAAAGTAAAATATTTTTGGGAAGATAATGCTTTGTATGACTGCAGTGCGTCCCAATAGTGAGATCGGCAGAAGTAACCATCCCTCTAGCATAGTTATCACTTTAGCTATAACAGGCTTGAAGTTAATGGTATAGAGAGAAGAGAGGTTTGAAGGTAACAGGACACCTAGGTATTTTATATGTGACTTGGCAATGGATAGAGGGAGGGTGGAGAGATATTCTAAAGTGCATGCATCTGGAGGAGTAAGGAGGAGTAGTTCTGATTTGTCTAGGTTAATGCGATAACCTGATTGGGAACCAAATGAGTCTATAAGTCTCAGTATTTCAGGGATAGATGAGGGTGGGTTGGTTGCAAACAACAACATGTCGTCTGCAAACAGAGACAATTTGATTTCCATTGATCCAATGTTAATCCCAGTGAACAGAGAGGAGGAGCGAAGGGCCACAGCCAAGGGCTCCAGTGCCACCGCAAAGAGGAGTGGGGATAAAGGACAACCCTGGCGCGTTCCTTTTTCTATGACAAAGGGACTAGACATTAGGCCATTGCATGCTATTCTAGTTTGTGGAAGGTGGTACAGACAGCGGATGATGCGGAGAAAGCCCCCCGGGAAGCCGAAGCTTAGAAGGGTGTTATGTAGATGCTGCCAGTCTACCAGATCGAAGGCCTTCTCCGCATCAAGGGCCACCAGCAGTGGGTTGGTGTTCTGGGGTAGAGAGGAGGAGACAGATATTGCGCTTAATGCTTTGCGTACATTTAGCTCTGAGTGCCTACCCCAGATAAATCCTGTCTGGTCCGGGTGGATAATACTAGGGAGAAGTGTCTTAAGTCTATCTGCAATGATTTTTGTGTACAGCTTATAGTCAAGGTTCAGTAGGGATATCGGACGATAGGATGAGGGGAGGGTGAGGTCTCTACCCGGTTTTGGAAGAACCCTGAGTGTAGCCGAGTTGAAGTGGGGTGGGGGTTCCTCAGATGTTTGAATAGATTGGAAGCATGAAGTAAGAATAGGGGATAATTCAGTAGACAATATTTTATAATAGTCACCACTCAGACCATCCGGTCCTGGTGCTTTGTCTCTTTTCAATTGGCCTATCGCTTTCTCTACCTCGAATTGTGTGATTGGGGCCATTAAAGTATTAGCGTCAGCTTCTGATATCTGGGGCAGGGGTAAGGAGCTCCAGAAGGATTGTGGAATTGGTGGGAGAGTCGGTGGGGGTGTATGTTGGGGTAAGGGGCCTGTGTAAAGTTTAGTGTAGAAAAGACGTAGGAGTTCTGCGGTTTCTGCATTGTTTGTAGAAAGTTTACCTAGGTGATTCCTCAGTGGTTGGACTACCGTGGGCTGCCTAGTGCCGTGCAATAGGTTTGTGAGCAACTTCCCTGTTTTGTTTCCCAACTTGTGGAATCTGTAGTTCATGGAGAACAGATGCCTGTCTCCCATCGTTTGCAAGTAGTCCTCATAGTTAAGTTTAGCTGCTTGATAAGCTAATTTATTCGGGCCTGTTGGCTGTCCCTTGTATCTCTGAAAGGCCGAGGTCAGAGCCCCCTGATGTGTCAGATATGTGGAGGTGTATTGTTTGTTTAGATTGGCAACATAGGAAATAATTTCTCCCCTGATTACTGCTTTGGAAGTCATCCAAAATAAGGTCGGATTCTGTTCCAGATGTGCCTGGTTGTCCTGTTTAAAAGACTCCCATTTAGAACGTAAGTGTGCCTGGAATTTGCGAGAGTTGGCTAAGTAGGCCGGGAACTTCCAACTACGGGATTCCGGGGACTTAGGAGAGATACCGATAGTGGCAGAGACCAAAGCGTGATCCGATATCACTATCGGATCTATCGCAACATTGCTAACCATGGGAAGCAGGGAGGGGGATAGTAGGATGTAATCTATTCTTGATAATGTAGAATGGGCCGCTGATAAACACGTGTACTCCCTTTCAGTTGGGTTAAGGGCCCTCCAAATGTCAATCACTTGTAATGCTTCTGAAAGGGCCGGGATGCCATATCGAGGGGGTTTTGAGGGGGTAGATGCAGACTTGGACCTGTCTAGGGTGGGTGAAGAGATCATGTTAAAGTCCCCACATATTATTAAAGGTTCAGAAAGTTTGAGGGAAAGCTTAGCCTGTATGTTTTGTAAAAAAGGTTTAGAGTAAGCATTTGGGGCATATATATTGCATAAGACAAAAGATTTGGATTGAATGTTTACTGTTAGAATTAGATAACGCCCTTCAGGGTCGGTCAGTGACTCCTTGACCTCATGAGGAATACCGGCTCTAATAAGTGTGACTACACCCCTAGCTTTAGAATTATAGGGACTTGATCCTAGTACCTTCCATCCTAGTGTGTTGAGTTTGGAGATTTCAGAGGGGACTAGATGGGATTCCTGCAAGAAGACCAGTTGAATACCTTTCTTATTCAGGTGGAGTAGCACTTTGCGGCGTTTAGCCGGCGAGTTGAAGCCACCGATGTTCCACGAAGCTATCTTTAGGTCGAATATGCAAACAGCTTTGGTAATCTCGGGCGGGACATAATCTGCAACAATATAACATTAATCCTGAGGAAGGCAGGGAAGGGAAAGAGGGGGAGGGGAGAGCAAACATACGTGGGGGGAACCTGAGAACAATTGCGAAGAGGTCGCTTCGTTTGTAGGTCACTTATTACCAATAGGCTAATATATCTGAAACAGATGATAAGATGGAAAGTGACCAACTTCCGGAAGATACTTGGTGGCGGCCAGCGCCAATATAAAGTCAAAAAGAATATGAAAAAGGGCATGTTACAGTGGGTCCGGCTATGGGGCTCCGCCAGAACCCGAATAACAGCCTACTTAATGAGATATATATATATATATATCATTCTCCAACAGCCCTAAATCAAACAGCAATAGGAACATTTAGCTAGTTATCTTTGACACAATTATTAGATTAGCATTAGGATAAACGTAGATAACAACATAAACCATTAGAAACCAAACCCATCCCGTGATGAGAGGTGTGTCAGTTGGGGCCAAACGCCACTGATGTCAGTTCAACTTAGTCAAGGTGGAATGATGGCAGAAGGCCGGGTTCATAAGATAGGCGCACTTGTAGTGCTGCATAGGAAAATATGGGCGAGGTGTCATTCTTCAAAACGATTGATGTCACTCATGACAGACCTGTAGGACCTATGAGTCTTATGACAATGTCTATATGAGGCACTGCTACAGGTTGCGGACGTTTCTAAAGTGAGGAGGAAATCCAGGTGGGTGTAAGAGAGTGGCTGCCCGAGTGCTAAACTTGTGATTTCTGGAGACTGGAGGTTCCAGATCAAGTGCCTGCTGCGGGTGGTGGAGTCTGGTCACTTATATCTTGATTATTGTCAGATCGCATGTTTCGGACATAGGCCTCGGCGTCTCTGGGGACCAGGAAGTCTTTATGGGAGGTACCCTCATAAATGCGTAATCTGGCCGGGTAGAGCAATCCAAATTTGTGGCCCTCGGAAGCGAGTTGGGAGCAAACAGGGGAAAATGCTTTCCGGGCCTTAGTCAGCTCCATAGAAAAGTCCTGAAAAATTAACAGCTTATTTCCTTCCCATTGAATATCTTTAATTCTTCTGGAGGCTGTCCAGATCAGTTGTTTATGTAAATAGTTCATGCACCTGAACAGGGTTACCCGTGGCCTCGGCTTATTGGGGGTTGGGACTGGGCCCACTCTATGTGCTCGCTCTATCACTAGATCTGTGCACTCGGGGGCTATTCCCAGTAGTGTTGGGAGTGTATTTCTCACAAAGGCCCTTATTCTAATCGGCTCGGTACGGCCCGCGTGCGGCCGTACCGCCGATGTTTTCTCTCTGCACATGCGCAGAGGTCACTCTGCGCATGTGCAGGGGAATTCTCCGTGGTAAAAATTTAGACGCCGCAAAGGGGGCGTATAGGGGCGTGAGGGGCTTCATCCCCTCATTTCCCTATGTGTACGCCCCGCGTTTCATGGGCGTTCCCATGCAAACGCGGGGCGTACGCATGGTAATGAGGGCATGACGCCACTCATGGGGGCGGAAAGCTGACGTCGCCGGATGTCAGCTTTCAGCCCCCATACAAGCTACCACACGGACGATTGTCCGTGTGGTCTCAGCTTGCGGGAGCTGCCGCGGCGTGCGGTCCTGCCTTCGATGGTCGTCGACCATCGAATGCAGGGGGCAGCTCCCAGCATGGTGGAGGCGTACGCCTCCACCATTTTCGTGCGGTTCGCCAGCCGTCCGTGTACGGACGGCCGTGGCGAACCGTATGGTGGGCGGGGATTCGTCTGGTGCGGTCGGAGCCGCATATGCGGCTCGACCGCACCAACCAGAATAAGGGCCAAAGTGTGCTAAGGCAGGGCCCTTGATCGATTCAGGGAGTCCAACAAGTCTTATATTATTTCTTCTTGATCTGTTCTCTATCTCATCCAGCTTATTCCAAATGTGATAATTATCAGAAGTCAGGGATTTTACAGTCTGGGTGATACCAGAGACCTCGTGTGATACTGCGCCTATCTGGTTTTCAGCTCTGTCCACCCTCTGCGCGAGTGCATGTAATTGTGTGGTGATATCCTGCACTGCCCTGGTTAGCAAAGGTTCCATAGTGCTTTTAATAGCAGATACGATATCGCCATACGTTACCGGGCTCTCAGGCGAACGGAGTTCTTGCAGCGTGGGATCCCGCATTTCTGCTGCTGATTTCTTGTGTGCCGGAGTAAGGAGGGGGGAGCCGCTGCCAGCCGCCATGTTGGCGTCCGCGCGGCGTTTCTCCTGGCGCGGTGGGAGCGCTGTGCCAGGTGAGGTGGATGGCGCTGAGCGATCCATTCCACTCCCTGGATGTCAGGGGAGTAGATGCGGGCTGCTGTGGAGGCTTAGATAGCCTTTACAAGGGTTTGGCTGATCGGGTTCCACGGAGCTCCGGCGCCAGCTTCCTCACTCCATGAACCCGGAACCGGAAGTCCTACTTTTTGTTATTAAGACTGATTAGGAGTTTTTACATACCGGAAATAGGGTTCTAACCCTCTCCCTATATAAGAGGGCTGCATATGTCCACTCATTCTGTCCTGGTTTGCAGTGGAGTAAGCATCCATATTCGCCTACTGCGGTGAGTGCTAACATTTTGGGTGTATATGTTGATTTCTTATTCTGTATCCCTGAGTCTTATGTCTATTAGGTTATTCATAAACTCCCCATCAGGTATCCCCCAGGTCCACACCTTTCCATCTCACCATAAACTTAACCTAAACCTTAACACTATACTTATATAATAAAAAAGACACAGACACAAGTGCTGGCGTTTCAAAATGAATGTCAATTTATTTTGACAATTAAACTAACTATATATATAATGGTGGCGGCACCAAAGAACGGTCATTATAGGAAAGTGGGGTTAAAGATGTTACCATACACACCATCGCTGGTGATCGCTCTCCCCGGTCATCCACTCGTTGCTAGTGGTGACCACCACCCCGGGCGGGAGCATGGCCGATGACCATCGATGTCAGGAGAGAGCGACACCCCACTATCTACACACACACATCAAGATCTTACAAGGATGACCGTTCTTTACCGCCGCCGGAGAGGAAAAGAAATAGGGAAGGGTGGGCGGGGCTTTTTTCAGACAGAGGAAGACTTCCTGTAAGTATGATCCTTTTCTTCCCTGTCTATACTCCTCCCACAGCTCTGATAGGCCTTGTGCCCATCCTATCAGCATATCAGCTGACCTTCCAGCGTAACCTGGGGAACCATCAGGGGTTTATGCTCACTCAGTGCTTATTCAGCATTCGTGGTTCTTAAACTCCCCATCAGGTATCCCCCAGGTCCACACCTTTCCATCTCACCATAAACTTAACCTAAACCTTAACACTATACTTATATAATAAAAAAGACACAGACACAAGTGCTGGCGTTTCAAAATGAATGTCAATTTATTTTGACAATTAAACTAACTATATATATAATGGTGGCGGCACCAAAGAACGGTCATTATAGGAAAGTGGGGTTAAAGATGTTACCATACACACCATCGCTGGTGATCGCTCTCCCCGGTCATCCACTCGTTGCTAGTGGTGACCACCACCCCGGGCGGGAGCATGGCCGATGACCATCGATGTCAGGAGAGAGCGACACCCCACTATCTACACACACACATCAAGATCTTACAAGGATGACCGTTCTTTACCGCCAAAGCTAGGCCCTAAGCCGCAGCACCGCCACCAAGTAGGAAACGCTCAGCACTGTGTATCTAACCAACTAAAAACATCGCCTAAAAACAGAGCCACGCCCTCCGGGCTCAGATGAACGCCATCGCTCCTATACAGCGCACTCCGCTGAAAGCTGATGGCGTCATGGCGAATAACACCCCCGCCATTGGTCAGCAGATACTTCTCAACTGCAGCGTTCACCGTCTTCCGTGAACGCTCCAGGCGGGGGCAGGATACCGCATTTCTCCACACTATCCTAGATGTAATGGAGGACCACACCAACTTACATGCAGGCAAATACAGAGAAATAAAATAGAGGTCCCGCACAATCACCGAGCGCAGCTCGAGAGCAGTCATTCGCCCTAAGTCATTACCACCCAGGTGGAAAATAATGACCCTCGGGACCCCAAAATTTCTCAGGGCTCGAATCAGCCCAGCCTGCAGCCCTTTCCACAGCATACCTCTCTCACCCAGCCACCTAACCTCCCCAGCTCGACTAAACACTCGTACATCAGATGCAATGTTTGCCCTGGAAGCCCAATAGACAAAGGAATGTCCAATCATCCAAATGGACTTAACGTCCTGTCGACCTGAAATATTTATAAAGAGGTTAGAAGGCTGTCGACAAGCTTGCATACCAATCATTCACCACGCTTGTTAGAGAGAGGAATGAGAAGAAGCCGAGGCCGACCAGCTCTTGAGGCACAAAACACACCGTCTGGAGTAAACTAACAAGTACGCCATGCCAGATTGTAATTATAGCCGAATTGTGCCCCCAGACGGATGTGAAAACACACCTCAAGGCCCCCACTGGAAGTTGGCGAGCGCTTATGCGTCCAGTTGACCAAGGTTGAAAGTGACAGATAAAGCTGGCCGAATGTACCTCCGGAAAGCTGCCGAGCGCCATCGACCCAGAGCCTGAATCTCTGCGTCGGAGCGGCCCTCCGCAGCCGCCGAGGTAGCAGCCCCGATCCTAAAGGAATGAGACCCAAATTCCCTAGGATCGAGACCCGTGGCCTCCAGCGCCCGTCCCAAGACGTGACAAAACTGGTACTTTGTGAGCGGTGACCCATCCTCGTGCATCAACCATGCACCTGGAAGGTCCGGGCGCGCCTGGGCGAAGGCCGAGATCAACGTCACCGGGCACGCCTTTTCCACCGTGCACGGCAGCAAGGACAGCCACCGCCCCCTCCCAGCCTGGTCCGTCTTGGATCGTCGCAGGTGACATAGCACCGAGTCAGCTTGGACCACCAGGTCGTCCACAGTCAGAGGCGAGGGCGCTCGTTTTGACGGTGCCACCAGTTCCCCAATCCTGAAGGCCCCGTGGTACGCCATCACGTACGCCGTGCGGAACAAGAGTACCTCATAGTGAGGCCAGCAGATGTCCCCCAGAGCGTCCAGCAATGCTGGAAGTAATGACATATCAATGGGGCGCCTACAGTCCGTGGGGGCAGGTGTATCCCGCCGCCAACCCCTCAGCGCCCTAGACACCAGGAATGATCGGGACGGGTCCGCCCTACCCTGTAATGCGGAGAAAAAAGACACCCCTGCCAAGACTCTGCGCACAGAGGCAACAGAGCGACCATTGGAGTATGCACTCCAAACAAAAGCCACCATGGCTTCCTCAGGTGTCTTACCTGCTTGAGGAGCAGCCAGTCTGAACTGCTCCCACTCCTGCCATCCCGCCTGGTAGCAGTGGAGCGTACGTGGTGCGATAGCCCGCATGGCTAGCCCCTCCATTCCGGCCTGATCATCTGCCAAATATAAGAGGGACAGCATTCACCAACAATCGATGCATCGGGAGCCAGGGCCCGAAACTTCTCCCAGTCGGCCCTGGACAATGCATCTGCCACAGAGTTCTCTACTCCGGGAACATGTTGTGCCACAAACTGTATGTTGAACAGCAGGCATCGCAGCACCAACCGCGCAAGCAGACGAACCACAGGCATGGAAGCTTAGCCTTGCCTGTTAATAGAGTGCACCACTCCCAAATTATCGCACCAGAATATGATGCTGGAGTCGCGTAGCCTGTCTGCCCATAGCTCCAGCGCCACTACAATGGGGAACAGCTCCAACAGCAGTAAGTTTTTTGTAAGTCCTTCCGCCACCCATTCCACAGGCCATGGCGCGGCGCACCATGACCCGTGCAGGAAGGCTCCGAAACCCGCCCCGACTGCTGCGTCAGTATACAATTGTAACTGCGCATTGGTGCGCGGGCTGGCAGGCCAAATCAGGACACCGTTGAATTGCTCCAGGAAGGAGAGCCAAGTGCGTAAATCCCTCTTTATCTCTGCGGAGAGACGTACGAAGTGGAGTGCGTGCCTGACGCCTGACATGGATCTTTCCAACTTTCTGCAAAAAACTCTGCCCATGGGTATGACCCTGCAAGCAAAATGAAGTAGTCCCAGGAGAGACTGAAGCTGGCGCAACTGAAGTTTGCCCGTGGCCAGAGCCAGGCTAATGGCTCCGCGTAGCCGCGAAAGCTTGTCTTGGGGGAGGCGGCAACATGCCGCTATTGTGTCTATTTCTATCCCCAAGAAGGACAGGCGCTGCATTGGGCCCTCCGTCTTGTCCTCCGCAATGGGGACCCCAAACTCCCTAAACAGATTCTGCAGGTAAGTCAGCAGATGCTTGCACCGTTGTGAATCGGCAGGGCCCACACATAGGAAGTCATCCAAGTAGTGGGCCACGCTATTTTCGCCTGAACCCACTTCCACGCACCAATGCAAGAAACTGCTAAATCTCTCGAAGTAGGCGCAGGAAATCGAGCAGCCCATCGGTAAGCACCTGTCCACGTAAAAGCCCGTGGGCAGGCGAAAACCCATGAATCGGAATGACTCCGGATGTAGAGGGAGAAGGCGAAAGGCTGACTCAATGTCCACCTTGGCCAGCAGGGCCCCGTGTCCGTGGCTGCGCACTATATCAAGTGCCTGCTCAAATGACTGGTATTGCACGCGACACAAGTGTTCAGGGATGGCGTCATTAACAGAGCCGCCCGGTGGGTGGGACAAGTGTTGGATAAGCCTAAACTTGCCGCTAGCTTTTTTGGGGACTACCCCCACCGGGGAGATAACCAGGTTCTCTATAGGGGGGAATGGAAAAGGACCCGCCATTCTCCCCAAGCTCACCTCTTTGACTACCTTTTCTAACACTATCCCGGGCATCTGTATTGCGGATTTTAAATTTCGGGGGGAGCGTGCTACCACCTCCCCCTGGATTGGTAGACGGAAGCCCAAGAGGAAGCCTTGCTCTAGGAATTTTGCCTCCTCCCTACACGGGTACCGTCCCAGCCATCCGGCCAAGCGGTCAACCCGTACAGGAGAAGGGGCCTTACTGAGGTGTACCCCCGGCTGTGGAAGCCTGGGAGGTGCCTCCCTGCTTGCCCTTCCTGCAGTCTCTAAAAGGGTGATTGCCCCAGCATTTTGAGCATGCGTGCTTAAACTTGCACGAGGCTCCCAGGGAGCAGCCCGCTCCGTTGAAAGCGAAGCAACGCCCGGCGGGGGCCCCCCCCGCCCTACCGCGAAAGGGTTGTTGTTGCTTGCGAGGGGCGGGGCTGGAGGCTGGCGCGGCCGCCGCAGCAACTGCAGGAGCAGCCGCCGGTTTTGGCCCCATCCAGATCTCCACGTCTTTGCACCCTAATGCCATAATGGCCAGCCCTGACTGCTTGCGGCGAAAATTCTCATCATATGAGCGCCATGAGGAGTCGGCCTCTGACAGGAACATCTGATGAATCATGTGCATGTAACGCACCATATTCATGTGTTCCTGCGGTCTTGTTTCTAGGTAACAAGCCGCAAACATGAACATGCCCGCCTGCCACCGGTGATAGGTGCAGTAGGCCTCCTCCCCAATACCCCCTCGCCTCTTCGCCGCGCGGTATTCTTTCTCCGCCTGAGCCGTCATGGTGAAGAAGCTGACGTATTTCCCGTCGTTAATGCGTTCCTGGACGCTGCGCCTAAGTCCTCTGAGCACTGCTGTGTTCTCGCACTGGACAACTTGTCCCCTAGGGAACAACGGAGACCCCGAGCTGCCACTGGAGCTAGAATGCCTTCTGCGCCTGTGCCTGCGACGCCTGCGCGATTTTCTGCCCCCCTCTCCCTCCGACGACCCTGAGTCCGATCCGCCGGGGGAGGAGGAGGTATGCGCCGCCCTACGCTTGCGCCGCTTGCGCTTGGGCGCTGACCCACCTGAAGTACCCTCCACTGGTACAAGGCTCATCTGTGGGGTATCCACCACCAAACCCACTGGAGGGGTTCCAGAAGCAACGATATCCCTCGCGGTGAGGGGGGCCGTAGGTCTTGCCATCGCCGCTGATGAGGCCCTAGCTGCCAGAGCCGGGGAAGGGATCCCTGAGGGTGCCAAAGGGTCCTGACTGTGGGCCGGGGCAACCCCCCCGGGAGCAGGTGACTGCCTCATAAAGTCTGAAAGTAGGGACAGGAACTGCTGTACCCCCCCATCTGCGGCCGCAGGTGGTGTGGGGGCTGCCATGGTAACTGGTGCAGCAGGCGCAGAGGCCTGAGTACTGCGCAGGGGAAGCAATCTGGCCCTTCTAAGGATCTGCCGCCTTGCTATATGCAGTGATGATCTCATCCCTAGTGGCCCTGTCCCCCTAGGTGTCTCCAAAGGGGGTGGTGGCACTAACTGGGCCCTAGCCGGCCCCTGGCCCCCACCTCTGGCCCTCCCGCGGCCCCTACCCAACCTGCTGGGGGTGGGGGTGGTTACTCCTGATGTGAGGCCCATCTGTGGCAATCTGGATGCCAGGATGGGGATGGATGAAGGGCGAGTAGCCTGACTGCGCCTAATGGCGCCCTGTGAGTGCAGAGGGGTGACCTGAGCCTGTATCCCAGCGCCTCTGGCGCGGGTAACCTGTCCTCGCCTATGGAAGCCCTGTGGCTGCAGCGGGGTGACTTGTGCCTGTCTGCGCCTATGGGCGCCCTGCTCTTGGTGTGGGATGGCCTGAGCGGCCTGTACCACCGCGCCTCTGGCGCTGGATCGGGCAGAAGGCCGCGATCCAGGCCTTATGGAGGTGCCGGGCGTGCGGGGGCCTAGCCCACTCGCACGATTATTGGCTGCACGGGCGCTACCCCTGCCCGACCCCCCCTGGCCGCCGCGACCCCTGCCGCGCGTGCCGCGGCCTGCGTTTCCACTACGCGAGGTCCGGCGCCGGGCCGCGTCATCGGCCGGCGCCGCGACCATCGCGCTATGACGCGCGGGCGGCACAGGAGCCGCAGGACCCCGCCGCGATCCCCTCCGGTCCCCACTGGAACCACCAGGGACCGCGCCGCTAGGGCCCGCAGCCTCCCAGTCCGCCTCCCCAGCATCAGCAAGGCGGGCGGGCGGGCGGGTCGTCCTACGCGGCCGGTAGGCCATGGCTCTAACAGTTAGAGAGAGGGACAGTTAAGAATAGAGGGACAGATCTATGAAGAGGAGACAGAGAGGGAAGAGCAGAATGTAAGATAAGAAAAACAAACTTGCACAGAAAGAACAGATTTGATTGCTGCAAAGCAGCGCTTGCCTGATCCAGCTACAGCTTTTTTCAGACAGAGGAAGACTTCCTGTAAGTATGATCCTTTTCTTCCCTGTCTATACTCCTCCCACAGCTCTGATAGGCCTTGTGCCCATCCTATCAGCATATCAGCTGACCTTCCAGCGTAACCTGGGGAACCATCAGGGGTTTATGCTCACTCAGTGCTTATTCAGCATTCGTGGTTCTTTTGGTTTAAATCCTTTCAAGCATTGAACTAGAAGTGTGGTTCATAGTGCTGCTTTCATTATAATATTATAAGACTGAGCTGTAACTGAATTATATGAATTATTTCTTCTTTTTTCTTCTAATGTATTTTTTAAAGATTTATGTATATACATTAATTCTATGAGACCCCATTGTATGACCCTTTCGCTATATTTGTTCTTACCTATGCGTGTCGACAGATATATATTTACATTTATAGAGGGAAGCCCTAATAATTTTCTCATATTGTCCTTATTTTGATGGCGATTCACGTCTATATAATTTTTATGCCACACCCTTCTAATGGTGACTCCGCCCCCTGGCATTTATTATTATTATTATTTTTATCTTCTGTATAAGTTTTTAGTATATTTCAAAGGGTTACTGATTTAGTATTTTTGGATTATACTTCCGTAGGATTCTACTATATCTGTTTTTATTTGCT
Source organism: Crinia signifera (assembly GCF_055691185.1). Lineage (NCBI taxonomy): Eukaryota > Metazoa > Chordata > Amphibia > Anura > Myobatrachidae > Crinia > Crinia signifera. The sequence continues at coordinate 40,510,001 of NC_139223.1, forward strand.
GAGTGTATGAAAGGAAGCCCTTTCCTTCTAGTCTGTGGGTTAAGTCCACACCTTGGACCCCATCCCCTTGGTATGTACGTTTACACTTTATTATTTCTAAGAACTCATTTGTCAACTGGGTCATTTGTTATGACATTTGGGACTTATCCACGTATATTTATTATCTGTAGGTTATATACACCTCTTGTTCTCTGAAAGAGTTATATTTGGATTTTTATCCTTGGCGTTAAGCTTCCATACCCACCCACCCGCACTGGTAGGTGTACTTTCAGTTCCATCATCTATTGCTTGCTCCTCCATTTCACCCCCACCCTTATACTTTTTTAACTTATTATTTAATTAATTTCTAATTTTTAAATCGTGCATCATTCTGATGTTTAAATGCATTATTGCAGATTTTAACAGTACGTGTAAAGGAACACTGTCCTATTTTACCTCTGTCTGGATTTCTGGCCTTATTTGGCCTTGGTATGTACAAATTATGTAAGATGAAATTTGTGTATTTAAATTCCATTATATACTGAGTGTTTGCCAACATTCCCTTTTCTGTACCACCTTTTAGCCTTTGCCCCTGATGAAGTCGTGTAGACGAAACGCGTTGGGCTTCTAATAAAGAACTGCTTTTCATATTCGATGTCTTCGGTATTATTTTGAAGTATACGAACACTCCGTTGAATACAAGTGACTGCAGGATCACACCAATTTGGGACTATTTACCCTTTCTGGCTAGGTGGTACCATTAGAGCGCACTCTGGACAACCCCCCCCTTGCATTCTATCTTCTGTCTCTCACTAACAGGAAAGTCGTTCCAGAGGTGCAGCTGGTCGAAAGACCCACTCTAAGCGCAATTCCTGACCACATTGTATGTTTTATATATATATATATATATATATATATATATATATATATATATATATATATATATATATATATATATATATATATAGAGAGTAATTTTCAATAAATTCAAGGATTTTAAGCCCAACTGCCAATGTGTTGGTTTTGGTGTTGGCTTTATTTGTAAAGAATGATAGCAGATGCGACTGTATCTGCCTTAAGGTATTGAGCTGCTTTCCCTCTCCTCCTGGATACATTTGTTAGTCTGATTCCACCCTACTGAGGTCAGCAGAACCACAGCTCCTTTTGTGTCATTGTATCGGAATTGGATACCCTGAGTTGCGGTGATGGGATGGTGGTTGGTTCCTCGTTTAGGTCTAAGTGTAATTGGTGAGCAGATGGCGGAATTGCTTAGTGGGACCAATCTTGCTTCACCACCATACTTTATCTGTCTTCTTCTCCCTCTTTCCATTAAGTTCATTATATAAATCAAGTCAAACACCAATATTTCTCTGTGCCATCAAGTTGGTTATTATTATCTTGTTATGCCTACATATAAGGGTAATCTGACATCAGGACGTATACCGCATCAGTGTAGCAGAGCTTACAGACAGAGGATGACAGGAGGCTCTAGTCCTTTCCAAATTTATGTAACACATATTATTTTATTGAAAGAAAGAAATCAACTAATGCATTTAACTGAGCTGGGGAAGAATAGGTGCCCTATTTTCTGCATAGTGACATAACCGGCTAAACTGAAAAATGCTCTTTTTAAAACATGTTGCAAGTAGATATTGTGTGGCTTAGTGGGAGATACAGCTAAACTTCTATAGAGGATAAGCATAGCAACCAATCAAATTCTTGCCATGTTTTTATCTAGTTTGTTCTACTGTCAGCGCTCCCCAGCCGCACATTGCGTTACCTCCTGCTCTCTGTTAAGCACTGGCCACCATCGGCTGCCCTGTCTGGTGTCCCACTGTTGCCTCTGCGGCATTCAGCCCCAGCAACCCGGCGTCTGGCTGTGCATCCTTCCAGTAGCGTAACTACTGTAAGGCAGCCCCAAGTACTACTGGTTGGGGGAGCAAGAGGCAGCGGGCTCTGTGTGGGTGCCGGGAACCGCTTGACGCACTGACATGCTGATGCCTGCCACTGCCCACTGACTGTGCACCGGAGGCGAGTCAGCTGCAGCGTGGGTGCGGCCATGGCAGAGACAACAAATTCCCCCCCCCCTCTGATTCAATTGACTGTAAACAGAGCCGGCTATTGGCTACTGTGTACAGGATGGGCGGGTGGATGGCCGGGCGGATGGGCGGGTGATGGGCATGCTAGGGTGGCCTGGGATGCGTCAGAGCCAAGGGAAGCTGCAGTGTCTGCTAGTCTCTCTTCCTCTATCCTGCTTCAGCTTCTCCGTTATGTGTGTGACGTCATCACATCACATGCTGGGGAAACAAGCTGGAAAGGAGGAGCCGGGGGCGGGGGGCCACAAACTTTTTGGCAGGGGGAGCAAAATGTATAGTTACGCCACTGGGGCCCACTATGCCAGCCTTGGCGACATTCTCCTTCAGGACTGACTTCCCTGCAGGGGAACACCTCATCCAATCAGCTCAGATGTATAAAGCCAGGCTCTGGGAACAGTGAGCTGTCAGAGCTTTGTTGTCTCTCAGCCTGTAGTGAGCTCCTGCTTAACTCTGCTTCCAAGACAAAGTGCAATTACCAGCTTCAGCGTTCCCTGACCTCCCGGTGTTTGCTAAGGACAGCTCCTGCTATATGCAAGTTCCTTAAAGAGACAGTGTAGTTCCAGCTCCAGCTCCACCTGCCTCTAGGCAATTCAGTTATCCTGACCTGCTGGTGCTCACAGTTTCAAGCAAACCTGCTTTCTGCATTGCTGGAATCCCCAGCTTCAAGCAAGCCTGCACACCTATACTGCTGGTGTCCCAGCTGCAAGCAACACTGCTTCCTTTACTGCTGGTGCCCCCAGCTTCAAGCAAGCCTGCATTCTTGTACTGCTGGTACCCCCAGCTTCTCCAGCAACTCTGCTTCCTGTACTGCTGGTGTCCCCAGATTCAAGCAAGCCTGCATTCCTGTCCTGCTGGTGTCCCCAGCTTTGAGCAAGCCTGCATTCCTGTACTGCTGGTGTCCCCAGCTTCAAACAACTCTGCTTCCTGTACTGCTGATGTCACCAGCTTCAAACAACTCTGCTTCCTGTACTGCTGATGTCACCAGCTTCAAGCATGCCTGTGCTCCTATACTGCTGGAGTCCCCAACTTCAAGCAACACTGCTTCCTGTACTGCTGGTGCCCCCAGCTTTGAGCAAGCCTGCATTCCTGTATTGCCGGTATCCCCAGCTTCAATTAACCCTGCATTCCTGCATTGTTGGTGTTTCCAGCTCCAAGCAAGCCTGCCTTCCTTCATCACTGATATCCCCAGTTCTGAGCACGCCCGCCTTCCTGGATTGCTGGTGTCCCCAGCTCCATGCAATCCTGCCTTCCTGCATCGCTGGTGTTCCCAGTTCTGAGCACGCCTACTTTCTAGTATCGTTGGTACCCCCAGCTTTGAAGAACTCTGACTTTATTCATTCAGCCATAGATTCTTGTTTGTAACCTCATCCGCATGAATAAATCTTATATAAAACTTGCTAGCTTCCATCTTCGTCACATTTTCAGCACCTGACTCTTTAGTTGGCCCTGTTGCTAAAAATACGCTGAAGAAAATGTGTAGTGGACCATTGTACTTCCAGGACCAACACTGGGCTCTTACTATTGATAAGAGGGGGATGTCAAAGCCAGGAGACACACTTCAAATAGTACCCCAGCCAAAGCATTCATCCCCCAAACTAATCACCCCAGTCATAAGATTCCTCTGGAAGTGAGGATCCCACAGTGAAGGAGCTTAAGTGAAGCCCAGAGCTATCCCTGGCACCCCCGGGTGGATAGTGCCAGGTTGTTTGCAGTAGTACAAAACTTAGGGTAATATAGTATTGCACCCAGGTGTCATTACTTGAAGAACCACAAGTAAGCATTAAAGGCCCAATGGTTCATATAGTCCCCTTATAAAAACTTTTTGTAAAAACCATGCAAGACACATTCACCGCAGACAGTACAACTTTAATACACTCACATATACTCACCTTGTCCCTGTCGCTGCTCGGTGCACATGTACAGTAAAATGCGCTGCAAGAAATCCATATTCAACTACTCTTGAAATCAGTGTGCCTCGATGCAGAGTGCCAAAAATTCTGCATGGATCTCACTCACTCTTGCAAACTTCACAAAAAACACACCAGTTTATCACATATAAATTCACACCTCCCAGCATGATTCCAATCACCATCGGAAAACACATTTCAGCCCAACACAATAGCAAATATGCCACTTGCAGTGCAAAATGCTCCTGCAATCAAGGGCTATCACGAATTGCCACACAACACCATCATACCTCCCAACATGACCCTCTCCAGGAGGGACACATTGCTCTGCTCCTACACTTCCCTTTAATTTATGATTGCCATCACCTGAGTTGAAGTGCCTTTCTTATTACACAACCTGTTCAACACAGGTGATGGTAATCATACATTAAGAGAGAAGTCCAGGAGCAGAGCATTCTGTCCCTCCTGGAGAGGGTCATGTTGGGAGGTATGCACCATTATTATTATCTTATCTAAACCAGTGGTAGCCAACTCCAGTCCACGAGAGCTACGAACAGTTCACGTTTTCTAGATCACCTAGCTGGGGCACAGGTGCACTCATTACTGACTGACACATTATAAATGATCCACAGGTGGAGCTAATTACTTCTGTGAAGAGACCTGGAAAACGTTAACTGTTGGTAGCTCTCGAGGACTGGAGATGGCTATCCCTGGTCTAAACTGTAGGCTCCAAATTAAGTAATGCAGCCATATTTAAAAATCACTAAGAAGTCACTATTGAAGATGGTATGCAACCAATCAGATTCTATAAAGTTTTTTCTAGAAGGTGCTACATAAATAAGAAGTAGAATCTAATTGGCTGCTAGCGGCAACATCCAATCTTCAAAAGAACTCTTATCAGTAAATGTACCGCATATAATGCCGTATTGTATATTTATGGCATAAATTGTGTGACCCACAAAAACATACTTACTTTCCACACTGCAATGAGCCCTTGTCACTAATCTCTACATCCCATCTAACGTTGATATCCACTCTATGGGGGTCATTCTGATTCACTCTATGCCCGGCATGTTCGCACCGGGGACTGTTTTCGCACTGCACATGCGCATATGCACCATTGGCAACTTGCATAGTCACCATAGCATTTGCACATGGGGCGGAGGGATGTAAGGGGGTAGGAGGCATTAGCATACATTTCCTGGAGCGTAACAAAAAATAAGCTGGGCGCATGCAGGAAAACACAGGCTGGCAGCTGCCGGCTGGGGGTGGGCGTCAGCCGCCTGCTCCGTTTTCGGAACTGACCCTGCAAGTCTGTCAGCCCAGACTGACTTGCTGTAGATATGTGAAGAGGTTAAAACTCATTAGATGGTCGGTGACCATCAGATGATTTCAGCCCTGTGTTCTACCCTGCGAATGGATGTTTTTGAAAAACATCCATTCGCAAAGTGGATGTTTGCGAATGTATGCATATTATATTTTATTTGGATGCCGGATGACGCTCCGACAGTGGGGATCCCGGCAATCAGTATCCCGACGTTGGGATCCCGACTGCCAGTGCTCCGACAGGGTGGATACCGACACACAGGGGCTATTCTCCCTTGTGGGGGGCCATGAGGGGCTTCTTTGCGCTCGCCCCCCCCCCTGTCGGAGCAACGGCAGTCGGGATCCTGATGTTGGGATATTGACCCGGGATCTCCACTGTCGGAGGCGCATACTATGCCCATTTTATTTATATCATGTATAGTATAGAAATACTGTATGTCTAAAACATGCTTAACTCACCCACTCACTGAATTCTTGCCTCACTTCTACTGTCAGGAGATAGAATAGATAATATTCCATTTCTACATGCTGAATATTTTATTTTACCCACATCCCTGTAATGAAAGATATTCTCCCTAAAATATTAAATTCATAGCAAGTTCAAATATTATTTAGTGCCTCTGTCACCCAAATACAAAACCTCCCTATTTCTTCTCTTTTCCTCTGTCACAGCAGTGCCGTATATCACTGTGATGTATTATCACAATACAACTTGTGTTATAAGATTAAGGGAGCGCAGGAGACTGCAGCCAGGAAGATTCACTAGAATTACTCAGAGCCCTGAAGGTTAAGAAATCACCTAAATATTGAATGGGAAGAAATATATATTATTATAGACTTCACCTGACAGAACTGTGGCCACACAGAATAACCTCAGTACATTACTTTTTCAAAAATATTTCTTTACGTTTTTGATAAGTCAAGCATTTATTTCCAGTTCTTGAGGTTACACTATTCTCTTCCATGAATAGTGTATACAGAACATGTATTTGTCCAAGCACAAGTATTAATCAAGTCAGAGGCGTACCTAGATATTCGTAGGCCCCATAGCAAAAGTTTGTAAGGGCCCCCTATTTAGCAACTGATGGTGACTAATGTATGTAAAACATATTACTTACACAGCAAAGATGGCCCCCTTTAGCTCTGGGCCCCATAGCAGCTGCACCCCTTTGCACCTACTGTAGTTACGCCCTTGGATCAAGTGTATTTGTGGATACTGACTTAACTTTTCTACTTTATCCTTACAAAACTGCAAATATTAAAACAAGCTCATTACAGGAATATCAATGCAAGAGGGGTCATTGATTTTCATTTACAATTTCTTTTTTCTATATATTTTTTAAATGACTCATTGGAATGATAGAGATGACAGATAGAGATGCTATAACTGGATGTAAATTGGTTATTCAGAACCACTTCTTCAAAACAACAATATTTGCAAGCTTGATGGATGCAACCATAGTCTCGTTGAGTCTGATCGAGCAAGTCCAATTTGGTTCAATCAGAATTGAACTGTTACAAAAGTCAAGATTATTCATTGATTGTTTTCTTCTTTCTTTTTTTTTTTTTTTTTCTAGTTGTCATTATATTCATTCCAGCCAGCAGGCTGCTAGACTGTGGTGGACTTCTCTGAAGATTGAATTGTGATTGCGGCATCAAGTGCCAATAGTGCCACACAAGTCAAGATAACATTGCCATTTTTGAACCTAGCATAAAATAAGTAAAACGAAAACATCAATCCAACAGGACTTAAACACCCATGTGCACACACATACATATAAAGAAACTTGATTATATTAGCTGTTTTTTGTTTATAGTATTTGTGAAATGCAACAATTATTTTATTTATTATCAATAGCTAATGTGTTATTTATTTGTTTGTAAGCTAGACAAAGGTGATATCCTCATGTTGTAAGGGTGATAATGGTGTGGTGTGAGGTGTGTACAGGGGCGGTACTAGAATTTTATGGGCCACGTAGCAACACTTACCCCAGCTTTTGCCACTTACCCCAGCTTTTGCCACTACATGTGCCTTAGGGGCAGGAGAGGGAGGGGGAATTGAGGGAGAAAGAGGTTGTCCGGGGGAGAGAGCGAGAAAACGAGAGATAGGATAGAGTTAGAAAGGGAGAGAGAAAAATTGACCAAACGTTTTTATGGTGGGACACAGTTTCAGAGAGTGAGAGGGAGGAGTGAGCAAGAGAGACACTTCTTAATTGTACCCCTGGACTATTTTCTTTGCATTATGTGCTTCTTTTTTTAATAGTGCCCAAAAAAAATAATCGCCACTGTTGCTCAAATGATTGGTTTATTAAACGGTGCATGTCCTGTTTAACCCTTGGAGTGCCAACATTTCTGTGGGAGATGTTCAAAATATCCACCAAAAATTCCGGTGTCGCTCACATTTGTTATATAAATTCAAAGAGAAAATGTTTTGTAAAAAAATATTATGTTTCCGATATAAGGTAAACATTACAGGTCATTACGATGAACAAAAATGTTTGCTGGCCAATTTGCACACCTTTTTTGTCAAATTCCCTTGGATATCAAAGGGTAATTATACAGATCATAAGGGTGACAATTCCATCTTGCACCTCTTTTTTCTTTGCATTACTGTATGTGCTGTTTGGAGCATTACTTCATAGTTTATTAAACTACTACCCTGTCTGGATGTAAACAATATCATTGTGAGCTGTGAGATGGTCTAAAACAACTGGAACTAAGTGCAAATGAGTGTAATTGAGTTAATTGAGGTTAATAATACCGTAGGAATAAAAATGAAAAAACCTGTGATTTTAGCTGTTTTTATGATTATTTTTTATTAAATCCAGATACAAAACCAACATCAACAAGGGCGATTTTAGCAAATCCAGATCCAAAACCGGACAGAGATACAGATCCAAAATCACAAACAATTACGGAGGTGAACATGATGAATGAGCCCATTACAAAATAAACGCAGAAACTAGTACTTCGGCAGGTATAACTGGCTCATTGGTGATGATGACAACTTCCGGGAAAATGAATGTCCGTTTTTAAAGTTTGAATAAAGTTTTTAGCAAATAAATAGGAAACCCCAGCAAGGGGCAACCATCCTTGACAAAGAGTGACCTGCTCGAAACGCGTTGGTCCCGGGAGCGTGAGCCGGAAACACGCTACCCCGAACTTCCGGTACAACGAGCCGGACAGAGGACCGGGAGACGGATACGCAGCTATATCATCTGGACAAGCGCTGCACTGAACCTGCTGAGAGGAGAGGTATTGTAGGGACAGTGTAGGTGCGCAGTCATATGCGTGATCCCCGGAAACCACCGCAAACATCTCAAACAAACTCACTCCTTAAAGGAGCTGTAAACATTTTAATACTAACCCCTTTTCCTTACAGGCAAGCACATTACTCATTCGTTTAACACCCGCATCCCCTTACTTGTACAAGCGCCTTAAATACCAAAAACAATTGTCCATATCCAATTAAGGCTGCTGAAAACGCTAGCGCAGTTACCTACCCCTATACCGATGATGAATAGGAACCTAAAATCAACTAGTGGAAGTATAAAGAAAAGTAACAATAGACTTTTACCTACTGTAATTATAGAAAAGGACATTTACTGTAACTGAAGGAAATATTTCCAAATAATTCCCTTTTCTGTCTTAGCTCCTAATTTTGAAGGACATCGCTCCTCAGAAACAGGCACATTGTAATTTGAATATATTAAGTGTGGATTGAATCAATCACAAAAGGCATCAGCATTATAAAATGTGTCACACGTATGACAACATTCGATATGATATGATAAGTATATATACTTAGCTTTTATACTATGGCTTGTACTGTATTTTAGCATCATTCATAAAGCTAACGTGATGGCATCAGGCAATGTTTACATGCTTTATATATATATTTATATATATAGGTATCAGCTGGAAGCAGAGGCGGCACTCAGCGGACTTAGGCCCTTATTCTGATCGGTGCGGCCAGAGCCGATTATGCGGCCAGGACCGTGCGTGCGAAACCCCGCCTTCCATACGGATCGCCAACTCCATTCGTATGCGGTAAGAAGCTGTCCGAACGGACCGCACATGTATTTTTCACGGAATACGCCTCCTCCATCTAAGGGAACCTCCCCCATCATTCGATGGTCGCAGACCATCGAATGCAGGACCGAGTGCTCCACCAGCACCCGCAACCTCAGACCACACGGACATTTTTCCGTGCAAAAGCAGGGATCTGGGCGGGCAGCTTACATCCGGCGATGTCATATGTCCGCCCCTACACGTGCGTCACGGCCGCATTACCATACGTACGCCCAGCGTTTTCATGGGAACTCCCATGAAACGCGGGGCGTATGCATATGGTAATGAGCCCAAATAGCCCTTCACGCCCCTCTCCACCCCCTGTTCGGAGTGTTCACATATCATGCGGAATTTGGCCGTATGCCCCGCTCGCACATGCGCAGAGACGCCTCTGCACATGCGCAGACACAAAACATCGGCGGGCCGAACGCACGCGGATATATCCGCACCGATCAGAAAAAGGGCCTTAGTGATAAATTCTTTATGTAGAAAACAGAAATCTCCAATGTTTCGGAGCAAACGTGCTCCTTTTTCAAGGTGTACAAATTAAATGGTGCATAACTCTTACCTTAAATACCCCACCGAAAGTGTAAAGAGGTCCCGTGCTCGGGGCCGGAGTCGGCGTCTGACGTCACTTCCGGCTGTACGCGCTGTACAGGCACGCAGCCGCGTCTGTGTTGCTAGGTTACTGCTGTTGCGGTCTGGTAAAGATGACGCCGTATGCGTCTCTGTTGCCCGGTTACCGCTGTCAGATGCCTCTCCATTCCCGTGGACGGGCCGTGACTGTGAATACAAAAGAACACATTAAAATGGTGCACAACTGATCTAAGAAGCCTGCAGATATCTGCCGGGCTATGGGTGTTACTGTGACATAATAAAGTTAGCATTTTAAAACGATTAAAAACAAGTGTGTGGACAACCATATACAGACTATCAATTACGTGCAACAATACATGTAAACGCAATTGCACTGAGTACAGAATGTCTCTCCCCGGAGCGGGTGACTGTCCATGGTGGAGAGGCTGGGCTGGGAGGGGGCTGGGCTGAAAAGAGGGAACGAGGGCCAGGGTGGACGACAGTTACCGGGTATTAATATGAGTGCCCATATTTGGGCCCCCTTGCAGAACGTGCATGTGTCCCTAACAGGGATTGCTCTAGAGGAAACGGGATATGGGAAAGAAGACTAGAATCAAGGTCTGACCCGACCCGAATGTGGGCTCTTCTGTCTCTGGGGAATTCTTGGTGTTATCTGAATATTCCAAAGGACAGTCTGTCATTGAGACATTGAGTTCCTTGTCCGTGGCTAAAGGGCTCTGGTGGCCCGCAGTATGACCGGACTGCGGGTATTGTATCTAGAGACCCATGGGATAACTGCCGACTTTTCTTTGATTTTAGGTGTCATTAGCTCCTCCCTAGGTATCCGTAGGACTTCTTGTTTTTGTTCTTCCAGGTCTCTGAGATTGTATCCCCTGGCCACGAACTTGGCCACCATGCGGTCCAACTCAGCTGGAAGGAAGGATGGTTCGCTTGTGATCCTAGCTGCCCGGATAATTTGAGATCTCGGGAGACCTCCGATGAGGGACCTCGGATGGTGTCTGTTGGCCTTTAGCAGGGTGTTCTTATCCGTGGGTTTATTGAAGATATATATATATATATATATATATATATATATATATATATATACAGATCCACTTGGCGCGGCACTCGGAGTGAGTGAATAATCAAACAAGTACTCAGACAGAGATTAGTTTCATCAACGTTTCATTTCTCGGTGGAAACTTATTAGTTATTGTAAGAAATCATATTAATTAAACTGTATTGCAAACAGGTAGTCTTTTGCTTGTGACATTTTCAGCAATATTATTTATACTTTCTGTTCTTATGTCGAAAAAAACAGTGTTGGCTTCTATTTATTGGCTTCTATTTATTCTGACATTGGAAAATTAACAAAAACATGCCATTTGCGTCAGCCTTACAAGTAGCGCCACAACAGGATGTGCCCAATTTCCCGTCCTACTAAGCTAAGCTCTCTGCTGGCCCCTCGCTATTTAATTCTCATTGAAGGAGAAAGAAATGGCACAATCCTTTCTCTACTGCAGGAAGGCTCTTTATGTCTCAAGCTCCAGGCCATCAATTCCTAGCAAGGCTCTGTGTTTTTCAAGCCCTGCAGCAAATCCATTCTTCTTGGCGTTGCAGAAACAGACGTTGAAATGGAAAAAGAAGTGTTGACGTATTGTACAGATATTTTTCAATTCTGCTAAATATGTAAAAGTTCTAAAGAGAGAAGAAAATACTTTCTCAAGCATATATAAGTGTACCACTCTAGCGAAATGCCACTCCTGGCAGAAGGTCAATTTTTTTTTTCATTTCTACAACACACAAAAACAAAATACATTGATTGAATGAGTTTTAAACAAATAAAGTAGATACTGTAATGTTAAATATCCATTTAGGGCCTGCATCATGCACATAGTAGGCGCAATTGCATGATGCTGCTGGAGCCAGGGCCGGATTTGCCACTAGGCCTGTGAGGCACTGGCCTCGGGGTGGCACCTATTAAGGGCGGCACAATTAGGGTTACCACTTACAAGTTACCAGGCCCACACCAGAGTCTGGCAGCCCGCAGTGTCCGTGTCACTGTCCTTCTGTCACGGCCACCAGTCACGGTGTGGGCAGGCTCGGCTGAGGAAATATCTGCGTGAGAGCAGAACTAGAGCCGGCCCGGGTGATGTGCTGTGCCTGTGCGCACTGCCGGACCCAGAAGTACAGTGCGCACTGAAGGGGAGATGCAGGAAGATGCCTCCCCGTGCATCGGAGTACCACTATACCATCAACGATCGGGAGACATAGGGAGTGTAAGGCACACTACACCACCAACGAAAGGTGCACCGATGAGTGGGGCAGGGGCGACCAAAATTTGTGTGCCTAGGGGCAGCCTGACCCCTAAATCCACCCCTGGCTGAAGACATTAGGCTAATGTCAGAATTCCTACTGCTGGTGCATGGATCCTTTAAGCGAGAAGACGCTCAGCCCAATTTTTCCATCGACAGGAACAACTCCAATGATTAGTATCTGCACTTGCACCTTATCTGCCTGATACAGGCTTCCCCCTTCACCTATTGTCAGACCTCTTGCATATACCCTTGTGAAAATCGGGATGGCCATCAATGGTTTATTCTGGTCGATGTCAAATACTTTTGTTGTCAATGGGGAAGAACCAGATTGACATCCATCACATAGTTTGTGACTATCGATGGCTAACCAGCCATGGAAATGGGAAGTGTCCAGGGCCGGCGCTGCCACTAGGCAGCTTTAGGCAGCTGCCTAGGGAGCCAGCCACTGGAGGGCGCCCCCTCAGCCCAACATTCAAATATACTATATTCTTTTTGTCAGCAGGTCTCATGAATGGCCGCCACTTTTTTCCAGCTCTATGATTTTTTTTTTAGGCTTTTTAATCAGATTTTAGGGGTGGGGGAAATGAGATAAAGGTAGTAGCCACCCAGCTCTCACCAGCGATTGCGCGAATGCAGCTATCGGCGTCATGGAGCTGGCCGAAGCATCAGGGGGAAGCTCTTCCCCGCCAGCAGCAGCAGAAGCAGTAACTCTGCAAATGGCACCGGAGCCGTCAGGAGAAAGTGTCAGCAGCGTGAGGCGTGGACGCTCTGCATTTTTTTGTGCTCATTGGGGCAGATGTATTAAGCTTTAACAAGAGATAAATCCAAGGGTGATAAGGAGAGATAAACGTCCAGCCAATCACCTGCTAACTGCCATGTTACAGGCTGTGTTTGAAAAAAGTCAGTAAGGAGCTGATTGGCTGGATGTTTATCTCTCCTTATCACCCTTGCATTTATCTCTTGTTAAGGCTTAATACATCTGCCCCAATGTGCGGTTGTGCAAAACCACACCGCTCTCTCCCCCCCCCCCCTCCCGCCCTGCCAGTGGCAGTGCCGGTTACCAATGCGCACCGACTCTGCTTCTGCTGCCCGGGCCGCCTGGCACCTACAGGACGCTGGGAGGAGCAACCTCCCCTCCCACAGTATGCTTCAAGTAGCAAGCTGCGGGCCTGCAGCTCCTCGTCTCTTACTAGTACTGACAACCTCCGTGTGCTTCCTGGCTGGCAGCTGTACCTGCACCAGAGACACGGTATTGTGTTTATTTTTTTGGTACTTGTTTCCTAGCACGGCCACACCGATTTACATCGGGGTGGTCGTGTCGGAAAAATCGGGTCGATCGCATCGCATGCGATTTGGTCGCATGCGATGCGATCGTCGCGACCGACCGATTTTGGACCCGATTTTTTTTTTTTAATTAAATGTAAATCGGGTCCCTGGGACCCGATTTTACATTGGATTCAATGTAAAATATTCCCAACCCCCCCAAATGTCACGACGTACACCCCACCCCACGATAGACGCCAACCCGAAGCGTGGCGAGCGCAGCGAGCCCGCGAGGGGCGGCGGTGCGCGTCCTCCGACCTTTTCATTCCCCTACTATCCACGTCGGCGTGGAGTTGAGAATAGAATAGTGTGGCGAGCGCAGCGAGCCACCGATACCTTCACAGGTAAACGCGTCCCTTCGCGGACTTCACACTGTGAAGGTATCCGCGTCCCCTCGCGGGGCTCGCTGCGCTCGCCACGCTTCGGGCTCGGTGGCTCGCTGCGCTCGCCACACTATTCTATTCTCAACTCCACGCCGACGTGGATAGTAGGGGAATGAAAAGGTCGGAGGACGCGCACCGCCGCCCCTCGCGGGCTCGCTGCGCTCGCCACGCTTCGGGTTGGCGTCTATCGTGGGGTGACGACGGGGACATCTAAAATGTGAAATGGGTCATATTGGCCCATTTCACATTTTTCACATTTTTTCAGGATTTCAATGTTAAAAAATCTTTTAACATTGAAGCCTATGTAAAAATCGGGGGCATCGCGTCGGGACCTATGTTAATGGTCCCGACCGACGCGATGCCCCCGATATTTTACCTTTCCCGACACGATTTCAATGTTAAAATATTTTTTAACATTGAAGCCTATGGGGAAATCGCGGGCATCGCGTCGGTCGCGTCGGGACCTTTGTTAGCGGTCCCGACCGACGCGATGCCCCCGATATTTTGTCCTAGCCGGCCAAATGGACCTGATTTCAAAGGAAATCGGGTCCATCTTATGGATCGTGTACCTTAACTAAAGGTACACGATCCATAAGATATGTGGCCGTGCTAGGAAACAAGTACCATTTTTTTATTTATTTTTTTTATTTATTTTGCAGTGTATACTTATATATTGGGGGGGGGGGTTTCAAAGGTTTTATTGGGGGAGGGAGTCATAGGTTTTGCCTAGGGTGCCAAGAAACCTAGCACCGGCCCTGGAAGTGTCACACAAAGAGCCTTCCCCAACACCAGGCACCTGCCTCTCTGTACAATCCTCGGCCCGGCACTTCCCACTGCAACCACCAACCCAGGCGCCATGGTGCCATTATAGCCCAGATTTGAGAACTGGCTCACCGGAAAATGAGAGCGGTCACAGAGGTGTACAGGTCATGGCACACATCCATGTTTATGACCCGGGAGCCTGTCTGTGCAGAAGGATGTGGCTGACACGAAGGATGCAACCAATGGAATGTCTGTAAGCTTGCAATTGGCAGATGGCAGGATCTATCCATCAATCAGAGAGCAGCATTCTACCTGCGAATGGCTGTACCTGCCTTCAGCCAGACAACCAATTGATGATTGGTGCGTGGTTGGAGCTATTTAATAATCAGTGCTAACAGCCATTCACTTTATGAAACATCTGAAGAGATGATGCAGGACTGTGGGAGGGGAAAGTAATGATGTGTTTTTAAATGTATTCCAGTGAATTGGTGAATAGGGGTCCCAATGCATTTCTTTGCAGAGGGATCGCTATACTGTTGACCTTTATCTAATTCTGGAGAATTCCGACAACTTATTGTCATCTTGTTGAATACAAGGTACAGTACAAACTGTCATTGTTTTATATAGAGTAAATATTAGTGTTAGAAATACAATATGGTTTAAAAAGGTGTGTCCTTTTCTTTTCTTTGTTGCCTACTAAATTGTGTATAATTCTATTGCTAAGTACTAAGCCATTACTGGTCAACCCCTAGTGGACATTTCCCATTATATCAGAAATAAGGATATAGCGTATGCCAGGGGTGGCCAAACCTCTCCTCAAGATCTACAGTACCAACAGTTCATGTTTATTAGTCAACCTGTGGATCTAAACAAATCAAAGAGAGCGCACTGTGTTGATCTATTAAATTGAATATATTAAAAATGAATTACACATATAACCATACACATAAAAAAAGAATTATAAAAACAATTGATATCCAGGCTTGCATACACAATCCATCAATTTTATTGGCACTTAACCCATAAGGTTGAATATCGCAATCTCCTTTAAGATGGGTAGCTTTTTATCAATTTAATTATTAAACCGGTTCAGATGCCTTCAACAAGAAAAAAACATTTGAGCTGCTTCAATTATAAATAAAAGTTCCTGTGCCTTTAAGAATTTCATACATTTCCGGATGGCATAAAAAAGTTCCAATATGTTATAGTTACCATAGCCTGCATATATAAGTGGGGTGATGTCAGCAAGGATTGATGTTTACTTGAATGGGGGATAAATCTTTGTCCGCTACAACCAGCGGGGCTCTGTTGGACTTGGAGCCTCCGTCGGGAGCAGACTGTCAATCTCCCATCTCTCGCTGTCCTCTCTGTGCCGGGGAAGGTTGTCACACTTACCGGCCTGATGTAAGTCGCTGTGGAGATCACCTCAGGTCACTCCCAGCATGTGGCCTATAGAAGCGGGGGTCCAAGGACCAGGTTGGAATGGAATTGAAGAAGAAGCTGGCTTTGGTATTGTGAAGGCAAAGCTGGTCGCAGTATTCCACATGCTTATACCTTGTGTGTGTATATTGATCCAACCTGCGGATCTATAGTAGGAATGAATTCATCATGATTGACAACTTGACAGTTAGAAATGACTACACCTGTGCACCATCTAGGTGGTCTGATAAACTTGGACCATTGGTAGATCTCCAGAACCGGTTTGATCCAGCCATGGCTTAGGTCTCAGCAACCCAAGCTATCAAGGAATACCAGTGTGACACTACTCATAAGAACATCTTTGGGTGAGCAGGTATTGCTAAAGCTAATATACAATTTACATTATACTTTATTGTTTTATATTGCATTAGGAAATTAGTCTTTAAGGAATTGTGCATTTGCTCCTATAGGGGAAGAAGGTTGGAATATGTTGTGGCATTTAAGGGAATTGAACTTGTCTAGAGATCTTACCGCTTCTGTGTAGACCATGACATAACCTTAGCTAGCCATTGAAGAGCACAAGTGTACAACCAGTGGCGGACTCAGGGGGAGGGTTTTTTGGGATGATCGCCCCTAAAGCACTGTGGTGCTGTGATCAATCAGTCCCCTGTTGTTTGTAATCTTTGTATATTTGGCAGGATAAAACATTTTAGATTAATTAATTGTTACTATAAACCACCATACCACCCCTCAAAAGAAAGGTAAGTCTAGATCTCCCCATGTGCACAACCAAGGTGGGTTGCTGTGCGCATACAGTATAAACTAACTTCCATGCCTGGTGCAATTGCCTCACAAAGGAAATTACATGAGGCAATCATTTTTTAGAAAGAAGATTTTGATTTGTTGCCTACAGCAACAGCCTACAGCAACATCCCATAGCACTCCCATCGTAGTAAAGTGTGAAGTTGTACCCAGGAGTGCTGATTAATAAGGAACACACAATTAGTTTCAACTACATTCAGTAAGCACACACAAAGCATACAGAAAAATTCCAGCTCCACCATCCTCAGCACAGCCCTCCCTCTTCCACTAACTTAAAATACATTATATTGGTAAGAAGCGGTTGAGGTAATGTACTAAAAGTTAAGTGAGACTGATAATGCAATACCTAACAGTGCAATGGCTGCTAATTCTACAGCACGTACACAATTGCATGCTGAGTGTCCACTTGAAGACCTAAAAGCCATAAATTATGTGAAAGGCCAGATGACATTTCTGACCTAAATATTATTAGTTTGTAGAACAAGAGTTTCATTTGAGCGGACAATGGAATAAGGACATTATACCAGCTTGGGAAATTAAGCTTTTTCACTTTTTGCAGTGTTGGACTGGGACATGAAGGGCCCACCAGGGAATGCAGTGATAGGGGCCCTTGTTTAGGGGTGTGTTTAATCTCCAGAAGGGGTGTGGCAAGCTGCCACAAAGGTCTAGCTAACCCTAAGGCCCCTTTCACACCACACCTCGCACCCGGGATATTGGCAGGTTTGTGATGTGCGGTGTGAAAGCATCAAACCTTATAACCCAGGTGTAGCAACCCGAGCGAACAAAGGACATAGAAAAGTGTTTATCACAAGCAGAAATGCGCTGGATCCATTGTTTAAAAACCATTGCCCCTAATGGTTTAAAGGGGATTTTGAGCTGAAACATTTTTTAACTTAAATTAATTTATTTATTAATTATTTGTCTTTCAATGAATTCAATATTTTATCTATTATATAATCTGCATTGAAGTTTTGTTCTGAATTATGCCTACACGATTTTTACCACTTTATTATACAATTTGCATTGAAGTTTTGTTTTTAATTACATCTGCATGTTTTTTACCCTTATAGTATTAATTAAATCCCGCACTGGCACATTATTCTATGTCTGGAACGCATATGGCAAGCGATGGAAAGCACAGCCATTATTCGCCGCCCATGGTTTATTAGTTTGCGTCTGGTCAGACTCTGTCATAAATAAGGAGAACATGTGACCTCCCAATTGACACGCACAGCCGTCTATCTTCCGGCTAGATGGAACGCACGGCCATATGGTTTTTGGCCAGAGCTGCCCACATCCGGAAATTGGTGATAATTGGAGCCAGCTGGATAAATCGGTTAAGCAGACTGTGGATCACACTTCTGATGAAGGATACATAATTTGAAACGCGTTAAGTGTGACGCTGGTGGAAGGAATGATCCCTCCTTGCTCAGCCTTAGTCGCTTGTCGTGGCGGTTCTCTGGTCCAGACTTTGAGCTGCTGAATTTACATCTGAGGACACTGTGACTGCTGCTTTGCCTGGGGGACCTCTTGTTTCATGCTGTTTTATATGTCATAGTTTTTAAGTGCATTATATTATTAAATGTTTTACAGTGAAGATGTATTACACTATCTGCACATTTTTTTCTCTACATCCAATCCAGTGTATGGAGAGTTGATGGTGATTTGACATCGGATTCTATAAAGCTACTGAGATTCAAAAAGGAATATTACCCTCTTGTATGGTGACATTTTTATTCTTCTTCTTCTTCATCCACACTGGGTGTAAGAAGGGGTGAGAAACACCAGGAGCGCTTGAACACCTATATTTCTTTGTTCTTTACTATGCATGTTTAAAGTGGATGTGGGAATTCACTTTGTATATAGTTGTTGAGCTGCATCTGGGATATTTAGCGTATTGATCCTGAGATTCCATTGTTCTATTCTTCAGGTGTAGCAACCCGGCAATTTGACCCAGGTCTAAAGAAGAGTTAATCCTAGGTCACTCGCTGTATAATGGGTGACCCAGGTTTAATGGGAATGCGCTGGGCCTTTGTCTGATCCGGGATTGCGAGCCCGGGTCCGATGCGTGTTTGCAATCTGGAAGGGGTATTAGAGAGAGCAATATCAATGCATACCTCCCTACTGTCCCGCTTAGCTCCGGAACATCCCGGTTTTTGGGGACGTTCCCGCGTCCCGCTCGGGGCCGCCATTGTCCCGCTCGGAGCCGCCATTGTCCCACTTTTGGGGGGGTGGCAGTTGGGAGTCCTCCCCAACCTGAAGAAAATAGCATGCACACAGCGTATTTACAGCATCGCAGAGCGGTGAAAAACGGGGGCGCAGCCTTAGGACGCGTCATCCCGTGAGGCCATGCCCCCTTTTCATAGGCCACGTCCTTTTTGGGCGTGTGCCTTCGCCGTGGCATATGTCCCACGCTAGCAGGAACAAAAATTGGGAGGTATGTCAATGTATATATATATATATATATATATATATATATATATAACCTTCAATAAAGCAGGCGTCACTCCGGGTCTTAGTGAATCGAATAGTGGAATTTATTTTCCTTCTTAACAGTCTACGCCGTTTCGGGCAGTCGCCCTTCGTCAGGACCAGAAGAAATAATAAGTGCAACAACAAAGTGTATAACAAAAAAGGGACTTACATATATGCAAGTCCCTTTTTTGTTATACACTTTGTTGTTGCACTTGTTATTTCTTCTGGTCCTGACGAAGGGCGACTGCCCGAAACGGCGTAGACCGTTAAGAAGGAAAATAAATTCCACTATTTGATTCACTAAGACCCGGAGTGACGCCTGCTTTATTGAAGGTTGTATTGGTGGCAGCAAAGCCACAGGGGAAGGCACCCGGGCCCCTACTACCTTTCAGCGAGGAGTGCCGGACACACCACATGTTTTATATATATATATATATATATATATATATATATATATATATATATATATATATATATATATATAATAAATACTGCTAGTGCATGTATGATAATGTACCAGATTAATAATGGCAATGAACTGTAGAAAATATACTGTAGCCCCCCCAAGAGGAGATAGAATTCCCAGACAGTGGGTCCCCCGGGCGGGGGTTTCTCTTGTTGCCCTGTGGGCCAGTTCAACCCTGAACATAGAAGATATCTCCCCAAAACACCCAATTTGGTGTGTACCTGTAAATATTACTCATTGTTTTAGCATGAAACATTATGGGGTCTCGACAGATATCTTCCCTTGATTTCTGACCATGAAGCAGCCCCCAGAGGCTTCTAAGAAGGCTGCTATGCTGTCAGATTTACCAAGTTCTGGAATAGAAAGCTCCTATAGTGCAGATTTTTCATAGTGAGGTCCTCTAGATGTTTTCTGGATTTTAGGTGTAAGCTATCCCCCTTTGTCAGGGCGGTCTCTTATTGGAACTCGTGTTCTGGAAACAGCACAAGGCTAAATTTGCACGACAAGTTACACAAATATCTAGTCCCGCCACTGATGTCTCCTTATCATTTTATAGAATGTACTTGATTGGTTGTTTTGGCCAGTTTCTTCATCTGTACCATGCTAGCTGATTTTACATCATTGGTTAATGGGTATTTAAATACATATGAAGGTCTGACGGCACTGAACTTGTGTGTCCCACGAAATGTGTTTCTCTCGTGATATAGAGAAATGAGAAATGAAAAATAAAAATAAAATGGTGTAAATGTTGAAGGTAAAAATGGTGTTAGGGGAAAACAAATTGCAACAAACTCACTCTCTACCTTGAAAAAGGCGGTTGTGACCGCCGAAACATGTTGGCAGAGAAGTGAGTGTTTTTACATTTTACTCTGTTTTTATTGCATTTGTGTATTGGACTATCTGATTCTGTGGCTATTGGCCAATTTGCCACATTTCAGCTGTACCAATATTAAATTTATATTTTTTTACTGAGACCGGTCCTGCCCCCTTTTTTTGCTTATACACCTCTCCGTATGAGGTTTAAGGCTTGATTGGATAAAGGGAGACCTGTCCTTTAAAGAAACCGCTACCTGCTTATCATATCCATACCCGCAGTGAGTACGGTATGCACCTATCTTGGCAATTGGATTGATTCGTTTTATATGCTATAATCTCTGGATAAGTCATTATGTGTCAGTAAAGATACCTTGATATGTGTCAAAGCTCCTGTTTATACAGTGAGTATGGTACGCATTTTGGAGATTGTTCGTCTTCATTGGTATTTTGTCTTATGTTGTTTACATGGGTGGACCCATAAAGATACCTTTATACACTTGTAAAACACTGCTATATAGTGAGTTTTGGTACGAGTTTTCCCATGGAGTGTTTTCCCCTAACACCTTTTACCTTCAACATTTACACCTTTTTATTTTTATTTTTCATTTCTCTATATCACGAGAAACACATTTTGTGGGACACAGTGATCCTCCATTTGGGTTCGTGGCTGCAAGGACTGATAGCACCTTGGGACGTTTCAAATGCATTTGATTTAAATACATTTAGCCAAGGAGCAGCTGATGACTTGGGCCGCACTGAGATCTGCTCGGAGCTTCCAAAAGAAATTCAGCAACTTTGTGTTTTCCATCAAGTTAGGCGAGACTTACAAGCTGACTTACAAGCAGTTTAATAAACGATAACCCCACTATATACAGTAGTGTGATCATCCAATGTCTACACATTTGTTCAAAAATTGTCTCTGGAAGTCTTACACCGCTTGGCTCTGCGCCTAGCACTGTTGGATTCCATGTTAGCTGATTTCACATCATTGGTTTATGGGTATTTAAATACATATAGCCAAGGAGCAGCGGATGATTTGGGCTGCACTGAGATCTGCTTGGATCTTCCAAAAGAAATTGTTTTCCAGCAAGTTAGGGGAGAGGAAGCAATACACTAATACATTGTCAATAGCCAAGGGTTTCTTACCCAGGTTGAAAAGACAAGCCAATGAATGCATCGAGGAAGCTGGCTAACTATACTAAGCCACACAAGTGTGTAACACTAACACGTGGCTCATCTAGGAGTGGCACTGCAGCGGCAGACAGGATGGCAGTTTGAAAAAAATAGGCCCCACAAAGCACATAATGGTCAACAAAAGAGGTGCAAGATGGAATTGTCCTTTGACCCTCCCACCCACCCTTATGTTATGTAAATAGGACATACACACTTTAACAAACCAATCATTTCAGCGACAGGGTCTGCCACACGACTGTGACTAAAATGATTGGTTTGTTTGGGCCCCCACAAAAAAAGAAGCAAGTCACCTCTCCCTGCACAAACTGGCTTTATAGAGGCAATATTTCCTCCTCATCCTCCTCCTCTGATTCCTCACCCTCTTCAGCGTGTACTTCCTCAATCTCACAGATTATCAATTCTGTCACAGGTCCGTCTGTTGTCTCTGGAGGCAATTGCTCTGGAGGCAATTGTTGGTCTTCATTAAAGAATTGATAATTAATTTTTATAAAAATCATCTGCTCCCCATTTTGCGGAAGTAACCCCCTACGCTGATCACTGACCAGGTTCCTCACTGCACTAAACTCTTTTGGACTACACACTGGAGGGGCGACAACTCAGGTAAAATAGAGCCAGTTTGTACAGGGACCTCCAAACTGCCTTTTTATCCTGCCAGTACAGGTATGGACTGTCTGACATGTCTACTTGGATGCTGTCACCAAAGTTATCCTCTACCATTTTTTTAATGGTGACAGCATCCAATTCAGCAACAGTAGAAACATCAGCAATTGTTGCCAGCTCCTTTAGTCCGGACCAGATGTCCAACTCCAAACTCCCTCCTGCCTCCCTGCCATTGGGTTGTGTGGGAAATTGCAGCTTTTTCCTTGCAGCCACAGGTGTGGTAGAAAATGAGGGAGGAGCTGTTGCCATGTCACGGTCTACTTCAGATGCCAATCTCCTGACCAGCAGGTCTTTGCACCTTTGTAGACTTGTGTCTGCCAGAAGCAGAGACACAGCATAAGCTTTAAACCGAGGATCGAGCACTGTGGCCAGAATGTATTCCTCTTACTTTAACAGGATGACCATGTCAGGTCTGGGGTCTGTTGTGTTCCCGACTCTGACCGTGGTGGACCAGTGGAGGGCGCTGAGTATCGGAAGGCTGGAGGCCTGATGTATGACATGCACAGGGGCAAGGCCTTGCGTACCAGAGTGTTGGCGGAGACCACAAACAGAGGCGCGGAGTCTAACCTGCCAGCGGTATTCACCAGGGACCCCCGCAAGGGGATATGGACTTAGCTGCGTCTGACAGGCAGGTCGCGGCCCTCTGCCCTGGCCCTCTGGACGTAGGCTGGGACTGAGGCTGTGAGCACAGGAGATGGTAATAATAATGACACTGGAGACACTGGCAGGTGGAACAGTCTCTAGAAGGCAAAGTGTGAAAGTGTCAACACCGATGTCGACAGCGGGGTCGATGGGATCACTCAACTGCACGATGGTAACTGCAGGAGGCTTCTGGAGATGGTATGCCAGGTGAGGATGGTAGCAGAAATAGTTACTCGACTGCAGAGTGGAAATGGCAGGAGTCTTCTGGGGATGACAAACCAGGTAGTAGCTGCAGGAACTGCGAGAGGTACACGGGGAGACCGGATAATCAGGAGCCTTGGAAACAGCTGAACACAGGAGGTACTGGGGTCAGATGAACACAAGTACAAGGCAATGACTGAGGATCAGAGACCGGAATATATCCCCCTTGCTGAGTGCTGATTGGGTAGCTGCAGCAGCACCAATCAGTACAGGGAAAGAGTGAGCATATCTGAGAGGTATGCAGGTGTGTGGGTCAGAGGTTACCCTGGCTGAACAGCGGGATTGGACCTTCTGGTCAGCTGAGCGCATGTGTCATGGCGGCGCCCATGACGCGCGGAGTCCAGCGTGCCGGCATGTCGATGACACGGGTCAGCACCCGCCAAACATGGAACATCTCGCCAGATACTGACAGCGACCAGAGGCCTTACTCTCAACACTGACCACCGGGAAGGTAATGGACGTGGTCTCAGACGGGGCTGAGACCCACGGTTTGTGACAGTACCCCCCCCCTTTTAGGGTGGGCACCGAACACCCTTTAGGCTTGGACGGGTTCTCTTCATGAAACACCTTGAGTAAACGGGGGGCATGCACATCTTCCGCATCTGCCCAACTCCTCTCCTCAGGACCATATCCTCTCCAATCAATGAGATACTGGAGGACTGTATCCATCCAGCGATCCCTGACCCCTCCAGCGGCACGACTAATAGCCGCATTCATTGTGAGGACCTATCCAGCTCCCACCTACATTTGTTCTACAAAGATCCAGAACTTCTAATTGGTAAAGTGCACTTACCTGTTTCTTTCCCCACAAATCAAGTGATCACACCATCTACTCACCATTATATGTCCTTTGAGGCGGGATATCCCTATATTAACTTTATTTCCATTAATTCCAGTTTACTTTTATTCCCCACCTTCTCAACTTTTATTCAGTTATATTACTGTTTTATGTTCATGATTGTACTATTATATTGTGTATGTATGCATTTTTAACTAGTAAAAAGATTTGTACATTTATAAACCAATTTTGCTTACATTCATTGATTCAAGCGCTGCCTAAACTCGCCTTGTGCGAGTATTTTCTTCTTTTTTGTACCAGTGAGGAGTGACTACCCTCACACCCCGGCAGCAGCTTACTTTGTAGGATCAGCTCATTGTCAAAGCGCCTGAATATTCCCAGTGAATATTTCTTTCAGATACTGGAGACGCCCATACCTCCGACGAGAATCAATGATTTTGTTTATCTCGAATTCTACTCCCCTGCTGGTTCGAACTTTGGGTAGTGATGGTGAAGAAGTATGGAAGCGATTCAAGATGAGAGGACGTAACAAAGAGATGTGAAATGAGTTGGGAATGCGTAAAGATTTGGGTAACTTCAATTTATACGCCACAGGATTGATCCTCTGTAGAACAGTGTAAGGACCGATAAATCTGGGAGCAAATTTCATGGAGGGAACTCTCAGTCTGAGATTCCGTGTAGAAAGCCAAACTCTATCCCCTGGACGCAACTCAGGGACAGCACTTCTCTTGCGATTTGCAAAGAATTTGTACCTTGTTGAAGCTTTCTTGATGTTGGAATGCACCTCTCGCCAGATTTGAGAGAAATGATTAACAGCTGCTGCGGCTGCAGGTACATCTATCGCGGGTAAAGCTTCAAAATTGGGAGCCCGGGGGTGTTGTCCATAGACTGTAAAGAAAGGGGAATGACCAGTGGTAGTGTGGTACCTGAAGTTATGAGCAAATTCGGCCCATGGGAGGAGTCTCGACCAGTCATCTTGAGAGGATGATACGTAAAGATGTAGGAAGGTCTCTAGATCCTGGTTTACCCTTTCTGTCTGACCGTTGGACTGGGGGTGATAGCCTGTAGAAAACTTTAATTTAATTTGGAATGCATCAGACAGGGCTCTCCAAAACCGTGCTACAAATTGTACCCCACGATCGGACACAATTTCACTGGGCAGGCCATGACTTTTGAAGATATGTTGTACAAACAGCTGAGCCAGACTGGGAGCGGACGGTAGCCCGGGCAATGGGATGAATCGGGCCATCTTGGAAAATCTGTCAACTATTACCCATATGGTGTTATACTCTTGAGACTTGGGTAAGTCGCAGATAAAGTCCATTGAAATGTGAGTCCAGGGACGAGATGGTATGGACAGAGGATGGAGCTGGCCGGCTGGGGCTTGTCGGGACACTTTGTGCTGTGCACACTCTGGACATGAGGCCACAAACTCCTTCACTTCCTTGCCAATCGGCGGCCACCAATAGGATCTCTGCAGGATTTTTAATGTCCCCTGGGCGCCAGGATGCCCAGAGAATAACGACTTGTGTGCCCAGGAGAGTAGCTTCTGACGCAGTTCAGTGGGGACGAAGATTTTACCAGGAGGAGGCACAGGCGACACTTGTGTGGGGGCAAAAGCGATGGGGTCAAGAATGGGCCGACTCTCTTGCAGGTCGGAATCTTCTTCCATGGAACGAGATAAAGCATCAGCTTTCACATTCTGAGTGCCTGGACGGTATAACAACTTGAAAGAGAAACGAGAGAAGAACAAGGACCAACGAGCCTGTCGAGGATTCATACACTGGGCAGACTGGAGGTATAACAGGTTTTTATGATCTGTGAAGATCGTCACGGGGAACTTGGCACCTTCCAAAAGATATCTCCATTCTTCGAGGGCTAGTTTGATGGCCAGCAATTCTTGGTCTCCAATGGAGTAATTTCTTTCTGCTGGGAGAAATTTGCGAGAGAAGAACCCACAGGGGTGGAGTTTTTCGTCACTGTTTTTTTGAGATAGTACAGCACCTACTCCTATGTGGGAGGCATCTACCTCAAGAAAAAAGGGTTTGTCGACATCAGGCTGGGACAGGATAGGAGCAGTGACAAAGGCTTGTTTTAAAAACTGGAAGGCTGCGACGGCTTCTGGAGGCCAGCTGGCTGGATTGGCACCTTTTTTGGTGAGTGCAGTAATGGGTGCAATCAATGTGGAGAAGCCTCGAATGAATTTCCTGTAGAAGTTGGAAAACCCTATAAAGCGTTGGACTGCTTTGAGGGAAGTGGGTTGTGACCACCCATTGATAGCCTCCAATTTCTCTGGATCCATACGTAAATCAAAACCAGAAATGATGTAACCCAGAAAGGGCACGGAAGGAACTTCAAAAGTACATTTGGAAATCTTGCCGTACAGTTTGTTTCGCCGAAGACGAGACAATACCTCTTTGACCTGGGTTCGATGAGAGGATAAGTCTTTTGAGAAAATGAGGATGTCATCGAGGTATACCACAAGACAAACGTAGAGCATGTCCCTGAAGACCTCATTTACGAATTGTTGAAATACTGCTGGGGCATTGCAGAGGCCGAAAGGCATTACCAGGTACTCGTAATGACCATCCCGGGTGTTAAATGTGGTCTTCCACTCATCACCTTCACGAATCCGTATCAAATTGTATGCCCCACGAAGATCCAATTTGGTGAAGACTCGGGCACCTCTCACTCGGTCAAAGAGTTCGGTAATTAAAGGAAGCGGGTAACTGTTCTTGACTGTGATATTGTTTAAACCTCGGTAATCGATGCACGGGCGAAGGCCTCCATCTTTTTTCTTTACAAAAAAGAAACCTGCGCCTGCTGGGGAACTTGAGCGCCGGATAAACCCTTTCTGAAGGTTCTCCTGTATGTACGCAGACATGGCTTGAGTTTCAGGAACAGACAATGGATAAGTTCGACCTTTAGGAGGAAATTTCCCTGGAAGAAGATCAATTTTACAGTCCCAATTACGATGAGGAGGTAGAGTATCAGCAGACTGCTCGCAGAATACATCAGCGAAATCACTGTAGACTTCGGGGAGCCCAGGAAGAATTTTTACATTGGCTGAACGAGTGGGTACCACTGGCTTGATACACTGCTGTTGGCAATGAGAACTCCATTGCTCGATCTGTAACGTCTTCCAATTGATGTTGGGATTATGAAGACGGAACCAGGGAAGACCGAGGACGATTTCATAAGAAGATTTGGGAATGACGAGAAACTTGATCTGCTCCTGATGCAACATGCCAACTCTGAGGGTGAGGAGGCTGGTACAGAAACGAACCTCGCTGCCTGGGATTCTGCTGCCGTCAACTGCTGTAACAGCTAGGTGTGGAACTAACGGTTCCATTGAAATCTTCAGTTTAGTAACCAGGTCTTGAGAAATAAAATTCCCGGCTGAACCGGAATCTGCCAAAGCGGTGCTGGAATGGGCACCGGCAGGGGTATCCAAAGATACGGGCAAAACAAAGTCATATTCTGGGAAAACAGACTGGTTAACAGAGGGTACAGTAAACGCCACATTAAAAGAGCTGCTAAAGAGGCCAGGAATTACAACCGAGATGATCTACTCATTCCTCACCCTAAAGATCCTGAAGAGAATAACAACACGGTCAGATACATTGGTACGTACTGCAAGGAATGGAAAGACATACGCCATATCCTTAATAAACATACTGACGTACTTAAAACAGATAAGGATCTGAAAAGTATCATGACAGACCACATTGACATAAGTTGGAGACGAAGCAGTAACTTAAGAGATATGTTGGTCCATAGTCACTTGGGGAAAATTGGACCCCCGAGAATCCAGAAAAAAGAATCATATAAGTGTGGCCACTGTAAGGCATGCTCTATCATGATTACCACTACGTCCTTCCAAGACAAATTTGCAAAAAATTGGCAAATAAGAGACTACATCACATGTGACACCCCTGGAGTCATATATAACCTAACATGTCCATGTAATCTGACATATATAGGGAAAACTCTCAGACCCCTCAAGCATCGAATACTTGAGCACCTTGCCAGCATTCGGAATGCCCCAAGAGACAAGCAGAATATGAAGATATTAACACCTATCGCAAAACACTTTCTGCGATTTCACCAAAGTAAATGTGGAGGACTCAAGGCCTTCGGCATGCATAAAGTGGATTTGGGTATTAGACGGGGCAACAAAGATAAGGAGTTGCTCCGACAGGAGACCAAATTCATCTTTCTCATGAATACCATGGTCCCCACAGGTCTAAACGAAGAAAATTGCTTTGCTGCTTTCCTTTAAAGGGATACCTGAATACATTTTTCTTGATAGAGACCAGCTAGAATAAATACACACTCAGTGAAAGATACGCTGAGACAGTAGGAGTAATTGTGTCAGGGTGATACAGACCACCCTAGTAAAAGACACTTCGTTCACTATCATTATTTATTATAATACAAAGAGGATACTCACCATACCTCCTTCCCCACACGTGTTCTTTTTGGGTTTCTCTGTTGTGTTTTTGTTATTTATTGCAGAGTGTCACTTACTTTTTATTGTTTTTCTTTCACCTTACTCACTACCATTTTTTCCTGAAACATAGAGGCACCATATCCAGAAATCATTACTCATGAGCAATTTAGCTCATGATGCACATGGGTCATAATGAACTGTATCTTTAAGACTCCACCGAATAGTATTACAGGTTGAGTATCCCGTATCCAAAATGCTCGGGACCAGGAGAATTTTGGATAACGGATTATTTCGTATTTCGGAATATTTTAATATTTCAATGATGTATTTTGAAGTATCTTGCATTTATGCTGTATAAACACATAATATAGACACAAATATATTTTATTACCACATAAAATACACACAAACATATTTTAATTGTTCAAAAAACAAGGTTTCAAAACGTGAAACAAAATGTGTGTACTATCTCAGCACTGAATTTGAATGCCAAGCAATCATTGTCTTGCACATATATAGTGCCAGTTACATATCATGTCCCCAGTGATGCTGTTACATATGTCCCCAGTGAGTTTTTAGCAAAAAAAAATTTTTTTTTTACTTTCTGGAATGTCCGTATTTCGGAATAATTCGGATAACGGATATTCGGATACGGGATACTCGACCTGTACTTACTTTCTTACTATCACGAGCCATTAATACTCCATCAAATTTCTAATATCACTATCCAACCACACCCTAAACCTAATTCTCACTCACACCCCAAAAGTGGGACCACACGTAGACGTATCAACACCAATCACATAATTCCTGTATTAATATACAAGGATACAAACACACCATATAATGGTGACATCTTTTGAATTCCATCCTCAGTACTATAATCTAGTACAAATCTAGTACTAAACCCTATCCCTATCCCTAACCCTAACCCTAAACCCTAACCCTAACCCTAACCCTAAACCCTAACCTTAACCCTAACCCTAACCCTAACCTTAACCCCTATTTCTATTACCATTATCCAATCACACCCTAAATCTAATTTTCACCCACAACCTAGTGTGGGGCAACACTTAGACACTTTTACACCGAGCACAGAATTCTTGTATCAATACACAAGAATACAAATACACTGCACAACGGTGACTTTATTATTTTTTAGCCCCAGTACTATAATTTAGTACTAATCAATACACCTATATTTTCCTCTTGATTAATAAATAAAATTTCAGCAGGTATCCGAACGAATATCTATAAGGAGGAGGTTCTCGATTGCAACAACACATAAACGCAGAACCTAATCTTACCTTATTTCAATATATGAAACCTATAATAAATAAGAATTAAATAAGAAAATAATCCATCAAATTGGCGGCTTGAGCACATCAAAATCGCACAGTGTGTATGCAGCAATTCTCTAAAAACTAGCTGTGATCTTTCTTTTCACCAAGTATGCATATTTCATGCTTATTTACCAGGAGTTATTCCCAAATAAAAAACAAAAAACAAACACAAAACAAAAAAACATCTCTACTTACCTGAGAATGGGACAATTCAAAAATCCCCCGGTGTGTACATAGTGGATACGATGAAGGAACACACCCATCTGTAACCAATGGGAGGAGACTCCCACACACCAGCAAAGGTCATTGGACGAGTTTACATTTGAATTTAGAATTTAAACCCCATCAAGGCAGCAGAGCGGCTTGCCTTGAAAAAGCGGGGAGCGAAACGCACGCGCCGGCAGCACGGCCGTGTGGGTGTACTTCTGTGTGCACAGTCTCTACTTTAATCATATATATGTGTGGATAGCGTCTGCTACTGTTAGCCCTTGTTAGGGCTGTAATTTGACCAGAATATCGTTCTATTATATATGACACTGCCTGGCACTTACTAGCAATAGAAACGGGTACACAAGCTGTCCTGCCACCACCATAGCTCTATTGTGAGATTAACGGGCAGGCACGCTGACTACGAGCGCAGCCTTACCCCTTGACAGTTTATTCAGTTTGCAAAAATAGCGGCATCAAGGCTTTGATGGATGACTGTTTTAAATGCGTATGCATAGCAGCATCACATAATTAATAAGCCTAAAAGCAATCTAATATTTGCAGTAATACTGAACTGTCTGTATACAATCTTGCCATCTGGCATTGTCTTACTGTCAAGATACGGGTAGACACGCTAAGCATTAGCGCTGCCTTACCCGCTGACAGTCTTTGGGTTACTAATCAACATAGAGGCTTTTGATAAACGACTGTTTAGATGCTGGAGCATTGCAGCATCACACTATCAAACAAGCCCAATAGTAACTTAATATTTACACCATTGCCAAAACTCCCTTTTATGTACACACTGTCCCGTCACTGCTTCTGCCCCACTGTGGAATCACAGGCAGGCACGCCGAATATCAGCGTTGTATCACTCGCTGACAGCTTGGGTTACAAAAACCAATGACATTTGAGGCTGTAATGAATGCTTGTCTATCTGTGACATCATAGCAACGTTACATCGCTATTTCAGCACTGCAGCAACAAAGTATATGTACTGTCAATAAATATTATCTATATCACACGCTGCTGTGCTACCTTATACTGATAGATTGAAACAAGACCTGGTAATAGGAGGCAATTAATAGCCCCTAACCAGATCAGTTCGATATCAGCAGAAACCAATTCAATGTCAACAAGGCATATCTACATTAAAGTGTCTACACATATTGGCAAACAGCAACAAGCAGAACAATAATACAGTTATTAATACAGTGTGCAATCTGACAACATATGTGAAGAGCAGAACATAAGCAGACACACACGCTGTTCTACTATCACTACTGTCTTACTGCAAAATGGTTTTGGTTTGCAAATTAGCGGTATTAAGGCTTAGATGAATGACTGTATTGGATGCGATAGCAGAAGCAGCATTACACAAGCAACAAGCCCGAAAGCTATATAATTATTTTGCACTATTACCAAACTGTTTCTATAAATACACTGTCTTGTCACTGCTGTTGTCTCGCTGTGAAACCACAGGCAGACACGCTGCACATAAGCGCTGACTTACTTGCTGACAGCTTGGTTTGCAACAACGAATGACATTTGAGGCTGTAATGAATGCTTGTCTATCTGTGACATCATAGCAACGTCACATCGCTATTTCAGCTCTGCAGCAACAAAGTATTTGTACTAGCAATAAAAAATATCCATATTACATGCTGTTGTGCTACCTTACACGGATAGATTGAAACAAGACCTGGTAATTGGAGGTAATTAAAGCCCCTAACCAGATCAGTTCGATATCAGCAGAAACCAATTTAATGTCAGCAAGGCATATCTACACTAAAGTGTCTACACACTGATATATCAGCAAACAGGCAAATACACACGCTGTCCTGCTATCACTACTGTCTTATTGTAAAATAGTTTTGGTTTGCAAATTAGCGGTATTAAGGCTTGGATGAATGACTGCATTGGATGCGATAGCATAAGCAGCATTACACAAGCAACAAGCCCGTAAGCTATATAATTATTTGCACTATTACCAAACTGTTTCTATAGACACACTGTTTTGTCACTACAGTTGTCTCGCTGTGAAATCACAGGCAGGCACGCTGAACATCAGCGCTGACTTTCTTGCTGACAGCTTGGTTTATGAAAATCAATAATATGTGAGGCTGTAATTAATGTCTATCTATTTGTAGCAGCATAACAGCACTACAACAATAACAAGCTTTACAGCTACATAGTTTCTTGATTATCACCAAATTTCTATAAGAACACGCTGTCTTGCCAATATATGCTAACAGATTGAAATAGAACCAGGTCATTGGAGGCAATTAAAGCCCCTTACCGAGTCATTTCAATATTAGCACAAGACAACGTAGTATTGAACAAATCATATCTACACAAAAGTGTCGACACACTAAAATCAGCAACAAGCGTGACTAGAAGACAGGTGTAGATAGAGGGAGAAATCTGGCAACACATATCAAGTATATGTTTCAGTGCTAGGAGTGTATCCATTTAGAAGACAGCTACTAATGTATATGAGGTTTTTTCCCATACTGTAGCAGAAACCGTTTTCAAATAGACGCTAACACTAAATCATTATTAAAGAGACTCATTAAAGGCACACAAGCAAGTCCCCGCATGTGCTGTTTTTAACACGCACTATCTTGCACTTTGTTTGTCAATTTTTGTGTTTTGGTTTTATATTTCGCAGTTTTTTAAATAATTAAATAAAATAAAGGTTAATTTTTATTGACTCTAATTAATTCTCTCTGGTGCACCACAAACAAGACACACGTTCTCTTTCTCTATATTCTGATACATCATTTTGTGTCAGTGGTAGCACACCCCTAGTAAGCACTACTATATCAATCAATTATCTTAATAACAGGGGGCCTCTATTCATATCTTAAAAACATAACAACCGATCCTGTGCAGAAGATTAACCCAACTCTGTCTTTTGCATATTCTGGAGGAGACTTCGCCACTTGACCTAACCTGACTCCTCCCTTGCAGGTTAGGCTCGGTCGTTTCCCGAACGCTCGGGGCAATTGTTAATGAAATGACTGGGAGCAGCACAATATAGGCACAACCGATTGCGCTGCCTACGGGTACGTTCTTCGGGAGTCAGTTGTGATCTACCCACTTGCATTGGTTCTTCACGCGTAGGAGACTCAGAACGCATCTTGGGAGAAACTTTGGGAATTAACTTCTTGTGTTTTTCTAGTCCTCTCTCACGAAGACGTAGATCAATCTTGATACATAAAGATATAAGATCTTCCAATTGGTCAAGAAGATCGCGGGATGCCAACTCATCTTTAATCCGGTCAGAAACTCCTAACCAGAAGGCAGCTGTCAGGGCTTCATTGTTCCACTGTAATTCAGACGCGAGAGTTTGAAAGTGGATTACATACTGCCCCATGGGGCGGGGCCCTTGCTTGATCTGGAGGATGTCGATAGCTGCTGACACCGGTCGACCTGGCAAATCGAATATGCGGTGAAAGGTCTGGATGAATTGGTCATAGTCCGCCAGCAGAGGATCTGCTCTCTCCCATAAGGGTGACACCCACTTTAGGGCAGAACCAGTCAATAATGACACAATATATGCAATTTTAATTCTGGCCGTAGGAAAGTTATGAGGGATCAATTCGAACTGGATTTGGCACTGATTGATAAACCCTCTGCAGGTCTTGGGGTCACCATCGTATTTGGTGGGTGCTGGCAGTTGGAGACGAGAAGGTAGAGCTGGTGATGCTGATCCTCCGGGAGAGGTTGACATAGAAGTCGACAGGGACTGTTGCAGGGTGTCCAACCTGCTGGACACATCCTGTAGGAATTTAATCACCTGCTGCTGAGTGGCTTCTTGGGTCTCCATTCTGGCAGCAACATTTTGAAGAACCGCTGGTCCCACACTTGGGTCTTGAGCCGAGTCCATCGGCCTTGTACTTACTGTCAGGTCTGGGATCTGTTGTGTTCCCGACTCTGACCGTGGTGGACCAGTGGAGGGCGCTGCGTATCGGAAGGCTGGAGGCCTGATGTATGACATGCACAGGGGCAAGGCCTTGCGTACCAGAGTGTTGGCGGAGACCACAAACAGAGGCGCGGAGTCTAACCTGCCAGCGGTATTCACCAGGGACCCCCGCAAGGGGATATGGACCTAGCTGCGTCTGACAGGCAGGTCGCGGCCCTCTGCCCTGGCCCTCTGGACGTAGGCTGGGACTGAGGCTGTGAGCACAGGAGATGGTAATAATAATGACACTGGAGACACTGGCAGGTGGAACAGTCTCTAGAAGGCACAGTGTGAAAGTGTCAACACCGATGTCGACAGCGGGGTCGATGGGATCACTCAACTGCACGATGGTAACTGCAGGAGGCTTCTGGAGATGGTATGCCAGGTGAGGATGGTAGCAGAAATAGTTACTCGACTGCAGAGTGGAAATGGCAGGAGTCTTCTGGGGATGACAAACCAGGTAGTAGCTGCAGGAACTGCGAGAGGTACACGGGGAGACCGGATAACCAGGAGCCTTGGAAACAGCTGAACACAGGAGGTACTGGGGTCAGATGAACACAAGTACAAGGCAATGACTGAGGATCAGAGACCGGAATATATCCCCCTTGCTGAGTGCTGATTGGGTAGCTGCAGCAGCACCAATCAGTACAGGGAAAGAGTGAGCATACCTGAGAGGTATGCAGGTGTGTGGGTCAGAGGTTACCCTGGCTGAACAGCGGGATTGGACCTTCTGGTCAGCTGAGCGCATGTGTCATGGCGGCGCCCATGACGCGCGGAGTCCAGCGTGCTGGCATGTCGATGACACGGGTCAGCACCCGCCAAACATGGAACATCTCGCCAGATACTGACAGCGACCAGAGGCCTTACTCTCAACGCTGACCACCGGGAAGGTAATGGACGTGGTCTCAGACGGGGCTGAGACCGACGGTTTGTGACAGACCACCCTTGTATCCTGGAAAAGCGTATTGAGGGCTTCATCCACAAGAGCTACATGCTTTGCGGAATCGCAATGCTTGAGCTCCTCCTTCACTTTCTCCAGCTGCTTCTGCAACAGCCTGATCAGGGGAATCACCTGACTCAAGCTGGCACTATCGGAGCTGACTTCATGTGTGGCAAGTTGAAATGGCTGGAGAATCTTGCACAACACCGAAATCAGCCTCCACTGCACTTGAGTCAGGTGTATTCTTCTCTGCCTATGTCATAGGTGACCAAGTAGGCTTGAATGGCCTTTGTTGCTCCTCTATTCTTTGCAGCATATAGAGGGTGGAGTTCCAGCGCGTTACCAGCTCCTGTTTGAGGTGATGGCAGGGCAGGTTGAGAAGTTTTTGCTGCCGCTCCAGCCTTCGGCAGGCAGTAGCAGAATGCCGAAAGTGTCTAGCAATTTTGCCAGCCATCACAAGCATCTCCTGTACGCTCCTGTCACTTTTTAGGAAATGCTGCACCGCCAAATTTATAGTGTGGGCAAAACACGGCACGTGCTGGAAATTGCCCATATGTAATGCCCGCACAATGTTACTGGCGTTGTCCGACACCACAAATCCCCGGGAGAGTCTAAGTGGGATAAGCCACTGCGAGATGATTTCCCTCAGTTTCTTTAAAAGGTTGTCGGTGCTATGCATTTTACTAAAGCCACTGATACACAGCGTAGCATGCCTTGGAAGGAGCTGACTTGCAGGAGATGCTGCTGCTGCTGCTGTTGCTGCGGAAGACGATGCATCTACCCACTGGGCTGTCACAGTCATATAGTCCTTAGTTTGCCCTGAACCACTTGTCCATATGTACGTGGTTAAGTGGACAGTGGGTACAACCGCATATGTCAGGGCACTGAGGACACTTTTTCGGATTATCGCCTGCCTAGTGAAGTGGAATCTAGACAGGATTTGGTACCGGGGATACAATACCTCAGTTAACCATCTAAATCCCACTCCACTGGATGCACATCTAACACCAACATAGCTGTCAAAGCCGCAGTTATCCACTTTGCCATCGAATGACTGCTGTCGTACTTCGTCCTCATGGCAAATGATTGTTGGATAGTCAACTGCTTAGTGAAAGACATAGCGGTGTTACTACTACTACGTCCCCCAGGAGCAACAGCAGCTGCGGCAGCAATAGAAGGCGTACCACTGCAGGATCCTCTAGAGGAATCCCAGACGGAAGAGGAGTCAGTCATGACAGTGACATGGCCTGCAGGACTACCTCCGATCCGGATGGAGGAGGAAATTAACGAGGAGTAACCTGCTAGTGTGGTTTGCAGGTGCTTGGATACAACTGGACCAAGGAATTTAGGTGTCCCTGGACTGCTTACGGTCCTAGCCACAGTTTCTGAACTAAACAGTCACTTGTGAACTAACTTGATGTGACACATAAGCAAGGATGTCCCTAGGTAACCAATGTCCCTTTCCCTGTTTAATCCAGCTTTACATAAGCTACATATGGTGAGACAGTTGTTGTTCGGATCTGGATAAAAATAATTCCAGACCAAAGAGGTAGATTTTTTGGTCTTCTGCACAGGCCTTTGTGGCCTTTTGCATCCCACGGACAACAACTGTCTTGCCCAGTGCCTCATTTAGGAAATCCACATCACCATTAGCAGCATCCTCCTTCTCATGAACTTCCTCCTCAGCGCCAGCTACATCAATTTCCTCCTCCTGGTGTAGAACAGTGACAACTTCAACATGAGGAACTGGACTGTGGGTTATCCTTTCAGCATATGCAGAGGGCAGCACGCCCTCTGCATATGCTGAAAGGATAACCCACAGTCCAGTTCCAGAACGCAATTGGTTGAAGGAGCCACCTCTTCCCGTACAGTGATGGCAACCACCAACACCCTTGGACTCTCCTTGGGGATTTGTGATACCATGTTTTTAGAAGGCTGAGTTGTTTGCTTTATTTTTATGTAGATGTGTGTGAGATGGAGATGGCTGCGGTACATTTGTATGAGAGGGAGGTAGCTGTGGTATACGTGTGCAAGAGGGAGGTGGCTGGGGTATATGTGTATGAGAGAGAGGTGGCTGGAGTATACGTGTGCAAGAGCGGTGGCTGGGGTATATGTGTGTGAGAGTGAGATGGCTGGGGTATATGATTGTGAGAGGGAGATGGCTGGGGTATATGTTTGTGAGAGGGAGATGGCTGAGGTATGTGTGTATGAGAGGGAGGTGGCTGGGGTATATGTGTGCGAGAGGGAGGTGGCTGTGGTATATAATTGTGAGATAGAGATGGCTGGGGTATATGTGTGTGTGAGAGGGAGTTGGCTGGGGAATATATGTGTGAGAGGGAGGTGGCTGGGGTATATGTGTGTGAGAGGGAGGTGGCTGGGGTATATGTGTGTGAAAGGGAGGTGGATGGGGTATATGTGTGTGAGAGGGAGGTGGCTGGGGTATATGTGTGTGAGAGAGATGTGTCTGGGGTATATGTTTGTGAGAGAGATGTGGCTGGGGTATATGTGTGTGAGAGGGAGGTGGCTGGGGTATATGTGTGTGAGAGGGAGGTGGCTGTGGTATATGTGTGTGTGAGAGAGAGGTGGCTGGGGTATATGTGTGTGAGAGAGAGAGGTGGCTGGGGTATATGTGTGGGAGAGAGAGAGAGGTGGCTGGGGTATATGTGTGGGAGAGAGAGGTGGCTGGGGTATATGTGTGAGAGAGAGAGGTGGCTGGGGCATATGTGTGTGAGAGGGAGGTTGCTGGGGTATATGTGTGTGAGAGAGAGGTGGCTGAGGTATATGTGTGTGTGAGAGAGAGGTGAATGGGGAATATATATGTGAGAGGGAGGTGGCTGGGGTATATGTGTGTGAGAGAGGTGTCTGGGGTATATGTGTGTGAAAGGGAGGTGGCAGGGGTATATGTGTGTATGAGAAGTAGGTAGCTGGGGTATATGTGTGTGTAAAAGGGAGTTGGCTGGGGTATATGTGTGTGTGCTAGAGAGTTGGTTGGGGTATATATGTGTGAGAGGGAGGTGGCTGGTGTCAGTGGCACACGCAAGGGGGGGGGGGGGGGGGGGTTTCTGAGAATTTTAAAAATCGGCCCAGGGAACCAGAGATATCTGACTTTAAAGCAGTTGTCCCGATCCAAGCCTGTTAATTGCTTTTCCCAGTCAGATATTTCAGGTTCTGTCTGACAGAGTTTTTCTGAAGATGGCTGGGGTATATGATTGTGAGAGGGAGATGGCTGGGGTATATGTTTGTGAGAGGGAGATGGCTGAGGTATGTGTGTATGAGAGGGAGGTGGCTGGGGTATATGTGTGTGAGAGAAAGGTGGCTGGGGTATATGTGTGTGAGGGAGGTTGCTGGGGTATATGTGTGCGAGAGGGAGGTGGCTGTGGTATATAATTGTAAGATAGAGATGGCTGGGGTATATGTGTGTGAGAGAGGGAGTTGGCTGGGGAATATATGTGTGAGAGGGAGGTGGCTGGGGTATATGTGTGTGAGAGGGAGGTGGCTGGGGTATATGTGTGTGAAAGGGAGGTGGATGGGGTATATGTGTGTGAGAGGGAGGTGGCTGGGGTATATGTGTGTGAGAGAGATGTGTCTGGGGTATATGTTTGTGAGAGAGATGTGGCTGGGGTATATGTGTGTGAGAGGGAGGTGGCTGGGGTATATGTGTGTGAGAGGGAGGTGGCTGGGGTATATGTGTGTGAGAGGGAGGTGGCTGTGGTATATGTGTGTGTGAGAGAGAGGTGGCTGGGGTATATGTGTGTGAGAGAGAGAGGTGGCTAGGGTATATGTGTGGGAGGGAGAGAGGTGGCTGGGGTATATGTGTGAGAGAGAGAGGTGGCTGGGGCATATGTGTGTGAGAGGGAGGTTGCTGGGGTATATGTGTGTGAGAGAGAGGTGGCTGAGGTATATGTGTGTGTGAGAGAGAGGTGACTGGGGAATATATATGTGAGAGGGAGGTGGCTGGGGTATATGTGTGTGAGAGAGGTGTCTGGGGTATATGTGTGTGAAAGGGAGGTGGCAGGGGTATATGTGTGTTTGAGAAGTAGGTAGCTGGGGTATATGTGTGTG
Organism: Crinia signifera; assembly: GCF_055691185.1. Lineage (NCBI taxonomy): Eukaryota > Metazoa > Chordata > Amphibia > Anura > Myobatrachidae > Crinia > Crinia signifera. The sequence continues at coordinate 40,549,268 of NC_139223.1, forward strand.
TAAAAGGGAGTTGGCTGGGGTATATGTGTGTGTGCTAGAGAGTTGGTTGGGGTATATATGTGTGAGAGGGAGGTGGCTGGTGTCAGTGGCACACGCAAGGGGGGGGGGGGGTTTCTGAGAATTTTAAAAATCAGCCGAGGGAACCAGAGATATCTGACTTTAAAGCAGTTGTCCCGATCCAAGCCTGTTAATTGCATTTCCCAGTCAGATATTTCAGGTTCTGTCTGACTTAGAGTTTTTCTGAAGGTATGTTCCAAAAGCTGGGACTCTCACCTTTTAAAAGATACTAGTAGCTTGTCTCTCCGGTGCCCAGAACCAGAGATATCAGCCTTCCAGCAGCTGGTTACTGCTCCAGCTCCACACACCTGGTATGTAGTTTTATATACTCGTTGGCAGATTGCTCTGCCTCCTGAACTCTGATCCCCTAGTCCCCAGTACCATTTGGTAGGTGGGATTCTCTAGTTTTTAATTCCATTAAAATCTAAGAAATCTATTTCCGGGAACTGGAGATATCTGCAGTCAAGCAAGCTGTCCTTCCACCAGAAAATTATGAATAATAAGCCCACTCCACTATACACCCCTCCTCTGCATATTAAACATCCTCTACCACCCCGGAAGTTATGTATCAGGGCCCCTTCATTCAGCCCAATGCCCCCTTCTACCACCCCATCTCCCACCATCTGTGCAGTAAAGGGGTAATTAGTGGAAATTATAATAATTATTGGTACTGCTTTCCTAGCACAGCGCCCACGATCTAGATTGTATGTGTGGGGCTGATATCTCAAGCATCTCATGCATCTTATGTGTTTGTGCGGCATAAGATGCATGAGATGATGCAATCGACGAGATGGACGAGATTTTTACATTGCAAGCATCTCATGCATCTTATGTGTTTGTGCGGCATAAGATGCATGCGATGATGGAATCGACGAGATTTTTACATTGGAATCAATGTAAAAAGGCCCCAAAACCCCAATTTTAATTGCTAACCCCCCCTCATGGGTGAAATGCCCCCCCCCCCCATTGTTAACGCCACCCCACTATTGACGGCAACCCGAAGCGTGGCGAGCGCAGTGAGCCCGCAAGGGGATGCGGAATACATGTAAAGTAGTCCACGTCCCCTCAAGGGGCTCGCTACGCTCGCCATACTTCGGGCTCGGTGGCTCGCTGTGCTCGCCACACTATATAAATTCAACTCCACGCTGACGTGGATAGTGGGGGTATGAAAAGGTCTGAGGACTCGTACCGCCACCCCTTGCGGGCTCGCTGCGCTCGCCACGCTTCGGGTTGGCATTGATAGTGCTGGTGGCGTTAACAATGGTTATTGGGGGCCCCACGATTTTTTATCTCATGGATCTCATGCATCTTATGGATGCATAAGATCCATGAGATTAAAAAATCGGGTCCATCGCGTTGATTGTATGCCTTAAGTACCTTAAACTTAAGGCATACAATCATTGAGACGGGCGCGGTGCTAGGAAAGCATTACTTAATTATTATTATTATTTATATACATTTGGTCTATCTATAATACTTTAACTGACCCGGGATATACTGGGTCACCTAAGTGTCCATCTCTGTGCTTTGCTCCGCCCCTCTGGAAACCCCCTTCTGAAAATCCTGCGTTTGCCCCTGGGTGTATGTGTACTGTATGTGTGTCCAAAATATGCCTGGGAAATATATGTGTAAGAGGGAGGTGGCTGTACCTTTTACACTATCACTGTCTGATCTTTTAGTTAATATCATCATAGCCCCAATGTCTTAAGTTCTGATGTCTTCTAAACAACTAAGTTCTCACAAAAAAAAAACAAAAAAAAACCCTGTAAACATTGAGAACAGAAGTAATCACCATGTGGAATTGGTTTAGATGAGTAAATAAAACATAAGACCATAATTATACACACTGGGTTTTATACTGTATAATTTCCAAGAAAGCTGTGTGTGTGTGTGTGTGTGTGTACTGTAATTAATTTTTCATTTTACCTTTTTTTTTTTTTGTTATTGTGCAGAATTGTAATTTTTTCCCACCTATTTGATTTTCACCCTTTTGATTGGGGGGGGGGGGGGGGGGGGGGGCAGTTGGGTGTGATTTTTTAGTAGTATGTATGCTTGTGTGTTTAGGGTGGTTATATAGCGCATACATATTCCGCATCGCTTTACACAGAATATTTGAACAGTCACATCAGTCCCTGCCCCAGTGGAGCTTACAATCTATATTCCCTTTTGTTGGTAAGCTGCTCAATCAGAGGTGTGTCACTCAGGTGCCAAAAGGGAGGGGCAATTCTGTCTAGGAAAAAACATTTGGTATCCCAATTGCACACTGAGTGAAACATAACTTCATAACAATAGATAACACAGATTTTGGTTGCGTATATCTGCAGATATAGGGCTAAGTCCCCAGGCCGTACGTCAAGGCATCTCTGTCACTGGGGGTCCCTAATACTGGGTATGGATCTGTGGTGTGGGCCCCCAACATGCCGACACAGGCTGAGTACTCCAGGGCAGCACACAAATGAAAATTAGTAGGGGTTAATAAGAAGCACATAGGTGCTATGTAGGGAAGTGAAGGTGTGATTAAAATACAAAATATATACAATGTGATAGGAAAAAATAAGTGTTAATAAAGTGTTAGGGTGTGCTAACATGGAGCAGACCAGCCATATCAACATGAGGGGGACCACACTCCCAAACCCATCCCATTAGCAGTAACATATATGTCTGGGCTTAATAGCCCAGTATAAGGCCACATGATAATGGCATATAACATCTGAGAGCCAGCTTACCTGGAGATACCCCTGGCTTCTCCAATGGCACTCAGGTGTCTGCAATCCCTCCTAATGCTGACCCATCTATGCCTCTCAACTGCACAACACTTTTGTTGGTAAGCTGCTCAATCAGAGGTGTGTCACTCAGGTGCCAAAAGGGAGGGGTAATTTTGGCTAGGAAATAACATTTGGTATCCCAAATAACTTCATAACAATCAGATAACACAGATTTTGGTTGCGTATATCTGCAGATACTGTATAGGGCTAAGCCCCCAGGCCATACGTCTAGGCATCTCTGTAACGGCCTGGGGGCTTAGCCCTATATCTGCAGATATACGCAACCAAAATCTGTGTTATCTGATTGTTATGAAGTTATGTTTCACTCAGTGTGCAATTGGGATACCAAATGTTTTTTCCTAATCTATATTCCCTACCACATGTACACAGACATTTTTGGGTTCATTTTGTTGGGAACAAATTAGCCTACCTGTATATTTTTGGATTGTGGGAGGAAACCAGAGTACCGAACCCATGACCTCAGGATTGTGAGGCAGTAATGCTAACCATTACACCATCCTTACTGTCCATAAGCAGACAGGTACTAAGACGTAATTTTGACAGGCTTTTAACTAGTATACCAATAATCACCACAACCTTCAGATATTTAACAAGCAAGTGGACAGTGATCACATAAAAACAAAAATTATGATATTCCCATAGCAAATAGATACATAAACCTCTCAGTGCTGATATAAAACTGGTTACAGATTCATTGCCCGTTCTAAAAAGGTTTTTGGTTGAATATACAGCATAATACATGTCTTTTACTTGTATATAGGAATACTGTACCTATCCCTATAACAATCTCTACCTCTCTAAAACATTGAATGGACTGTCAAGACCCACTTACTCACCAAACTCAGCTATCTCTCATCCTAACCTCTGTTCCATGCTTACTGTCTACCCCATTTGTTTCACTTGTTTGCTTGCCCCCCTAATTAGAAAGTAAGCTCCTCATGTACTATTTATAGAGATAAGCTGGCCCAGTTCTCAGAACTTCCGGGTTCCGAGGTGATGTGTGATGGAGTTCGAATCTGCCTACCTGTATTGGATCACAAAACACTGCCATATGTAATTTTCCCACTTCCTGATCTCATGACTTTTGGATATGGCGCCAATTTTAAAGTCCCATTGAAATCTATGGGGTGACTGCTGATTGTCTAAGAGTTCCAGCTCTCAGCCAATAAGCACTTCCCCATAGATTTCAGTGAGCACAGCAGGCAGAGCCAGCCCAAGCCTAAATGACGCCCTAGGCAAGATTTTGGCTGGTGCCCCCTAGCACCGCCACTAGTTCCGCCTCTGACCCTTCTCCCCTTTCCCAGCACCATCAATCCTCATCATAGCAGTCATCATTTTGGTGCTCCTACCCACAATATTTTAAATAGAAACAGTGCACACATTCAGTGCGCAGCCCAAACAGGGGTGTGTTCTTGCTGGGAAGGTGCAAGCCACACAATAGTACCCCCCAATTCAAATTATGCCACACAGTAGTGCAACTTTATTCACATTATATCATGCGATGGTGTCCATTATTCACGTTACATCACACACTAGTACCACTTTAAGGGGAGGGGGCCCGGGGCCCCCACTGGGCCCTTCCATCAGACTTTGGCCTGGGTAATTTGTACCCCCTACCCCTTTCTCTCTGCACCCCTGATAATACCACACAGTAATGCCCCTTACACATGACACACATTATTAATGTCCTTATAACCATAATGCCTCTTCCACATTATACCAACCTTTATTAATGCCCTTCATACACATAATGACACACATAATGCCCCTTACACATATGCCGAACACTATTGCACAACCAACCCACCCGCAGACAGCACTCGCACAGCCGCTAACACTGTGACCTCTGCCTCTGCTTGGGCAGGATGTTTCCTAGTTGTGGGCAGTACGGATGGTGTAATGGTTAGCATTACAGCACCACTGAGGTCATGGGTTCAACTCCCACTGTGCAGTTTGTATATTCTCCGCTTACCTGTGTGGGTTTCCTCTGGGTACTCCGGTTTTCTCCCACATTCCAAAATATACTGGTAGGCTAATTGGCTCCCAACAAAATTAACCCTAGAATGTCTGTGTGTACCCCCCAGAGACTGTCCCACCCCCATCCATTTGTGCTGGTCTGCAGCAAGGGTTTGGGGGGGGGGGCAAAAATGTTGTGCCTAGGGGTGGCCTGACCCCTAAATCTGGCCCTGGTTAATAGGTAAACACTTGCATAGATACAAGAGCAGTCCTGTAATGGGTAATATCAATGATAGTAGCTGAATAATTGCAGTATAGCAACAGCAATGAAGTTCCAAAGGTAGACAGCAGATGGTATAGAATGCTCACAATGTGTTACTGACTAGTGAAGATGATGGAAATACCGATAACTGGAGATACTGCTGGTAGAACACCGGTGGTGAGGAACAGTAATGGCAGGGCACCGATGTTGCAGAGCACCGATAATGCAGAGATCAGCGGTGAAGCACTGATGGTTATAAATGATGCTGGAACATCGAGAGATGTCAGACAGCACCTCAGGATAAGAACTGGTGCAGGTCTCTTTGAGTAGAGGACAGTCTCAGGAGCTGGCACCTGGAGCAGAGCAGAATTAACACAGAACACAAAGACGTCCAACATTGGGTTAGACCACTGAAGCACAGACAGGTTCAGGAAGTGCACAGACAGGAATTTATACCTGCTGGGAAGCAGGAATTGGCTAAACAATAATAACGGAAATGGTGAGTAGCAGATTGGCTGAGGAAAGCCATGTGATCAAACCAAACATGGCTGCACTCATGTTTGGATCTGGAGGGAAATGGTGTTTGGAGACAGCATGCTGTGGCCTACTGCACTGGTGGAAACTTTCGGAGGCCACAGAAGACAGGACACACCATCTGATGGAACTGAGGGGAAATCCTGAGTAGCTAGTAGCACTGGGACAACTGGAGAGAGGTAATGAAGGTGCTGAGCGGTGGACGGAACGCAAACAGCACAGATGATGGCCAGGCTTGAAGCACAGGTAAAGTCTGAGCATGCACTTGGATGGTAAGTAAGTGTTCTTAATTACTTGAATCATGACACGCTGCATTGAGGACACCACTGGCACCCTCAGAGTGAGGTCACTGCTAGCACCATCACACTGCTGGCACTCCAGCACTGTGGGCACCACTGGCACCCCTTGTCCCAGTAAGTGCAATATGGCTGTAACTAATTGGCATTGTGTTAGACCAGCACTGTATTCAACCTGCAATGTATCCGAAATGCACTCACTACTAACACCCTGTTTATTGATCCTGCTCCTTCCACATCGTTCATCCCCTTGTGCCCAGTGTTAACTCATTTCTCTATGCCACCTAATTACACCCCCTCCCCTCCCCCCATTAGGCAGAGACAGGGCCAGTGGTAGGGTTTTTTGCAAACTAGAATGCTTTTCTATGAGAATTACTGTGCAGGGCCAATGTGGAGGTTACAGTGTTCCACCTCACCATTAGAGGTGCTGGAACTCAGTTCCACCCCCTCTGCTGCCAACCCATACCCAGTGAGACGAAAACACATCAGCCTCCCGGTATGTCTGTCTTTGCGCTGCCGTCAATATGGCCCAATATATAATGATAGTACCCATAGCCACTTCATGTTCTACATGAAAAGTGCCTTTAGAACCTTAAGCTGATGAAATGATACAACATGTTTTTATTTAGATATGTAAAGCAGTTAACAAACTGTATAACTGTGTATTTGCCAAGTTACTGAACTCGTTAACACATCTAATACTAATTCTATCCCAAAAGCCAACTATTGTTTTGCTCTGTCAATGTGGAAACAGTTGGAATGAAGACAGTGCCAACACACTCCCAAACACCAGGCTACATTTACACCAGCCAGACTGCCAGGCAATTGCCTTCTCAGAACCCAAACTAATTGTAAATGTTAAAATATGGATGTTGGCATTTGAAAGCCTCCAACTCTGTGTGCTAATGGTCTGCTGATTTTAGGCTGAGCATAATCTATCTATCTATCTATCTATCTATCTATCTATCTATCTATCTATCTATCTATCTATCTATACACGAATAGATAGATAGATAGATAGATAGATAGATAGATAGATAGAGATAGTTCATGGTGCTGCCTGCGTTGGAAGAGGATGGGGGAAGAGTAAGGGCCCGATGTACTAAGCTTGAAAAGTGATAAAATAGAGAGTGATAAACCACCAGCCAATCAGCTGAAGGCAGGCTAACAATCGTAACAAACACACCAACCTTATATGTGTACAACCACGCTGACCCAGCCCGCCGGCGCGCACGCCTCGGCTGTCAGCGCTAACAGATGACGTCACACCATGCCGTGATCGGCTATTCCAGACAGGAGTGTATCAGAGGTTGCCTATAGCAACCAAGTAATCAAAGTGTAAAAATATACCTTAAAATCTACACAATATACATATAAAATATTCATGAAAAATAAACGTGAAAAATAAAAATAAAAAATACAATACAGTAAACGACAGCATGGCTATATCATACATATATAATCTAAATAGCAGCATAATGTTTAGTATCGAGCATGTATTAATTCGACCTTCAAGGCCACCTATAATTTTTAGATAAATGCCCCCAATCCCGCCGCTCCATAAAAGCAGCTCTGTCGACTGGAAGTAGCCAACAACCTGTAGCTCTGCATTTTGCCGTTGCAGGGCATCCTTTAACCAGTGTAAAATATAGCATGATAGACCATATTGTGGCATCGGTCAGGGGAGGAGACAGGGGTAGACTCCTCATTCAATGTGAGGCAAAGTGGATTATGCAGCTTGGTACCATTGCCCTCCGGGCTCTGGAGGGGCCTGGGCAGCTGCCCACAAACCCCCGCACCCAGCCACCCTCACCCGGCGCCGGCGGCCAGGCATGCACAATACACAGTGCAGCCTGCAGAGCGCTGAGCTTAGTGCACAGTGTGGCTTGGCTCTCTGCAGGCTGCACTGTGCACGCCGGACCTGTGGACATGAAGGAGCCGGAGGACGATGTGCCGTGAATGATGGTAAGTAATGGCGGGGTGCTGTCATGTGGGCGACGGCCGGCTGGAGGTATCGCGCTGTGCTGCTGGGGGCCCGGACTGTAGGTCACTCCCGGGCCCCAAAATTTCTAGTAGCGGCCGTGCTGGTCTATAGCTCACAGCAGACTATGCTTTTAAAGGTGAGCAGTTACCAACACATCTCGCGGGCACCTATCCTGCCTCCGTTCCCCTCAGTTCCTACTTATCCTGTTGTTTTTCGTTCGTCCATCTACCTATTTTTAGTAGGTTAACTCTTATGAGTAGGGTCCTCCTGCCTCACGTACTCACCCTACCTCTTTACCTCACCTGTGTTCCTGTCCTGTTCTTCCCTTCCTCTACTTCATCTTCAGTCTCCTCGACAATTTTGACACCTACTTCTGAACTGATGCTGATTTTATTTCTACCAGCTTTACCCCTATTTATACTGTATTTTTCAACACACCCTGTACGTTACCTTGTCATTTGTTTTTTGTTTGCTATGTACGGCGCTGCGGACACTTTGCGGCGCCTTATAAATAAACGTACTACTACTACTACTATAGGAAAATGGTTAACATCAGCTATATATAATATATGTTAAAAGAGGGTACATACTGTACACACACACACATATATATATATATATATATATATATATATATATATATATATATATATATATAAATATTTGGAAATGGTAAAAAGGGGATAAATGAGTCCCGTTGCTCCTGCGCTGGCGTGCGAGGAATATTTGCATAAACAGACATTTTTACAGTAAACAACATTTCACTCAGTACAGCGCATTAACATAGAAAACAGCTCTGTCAGAGCTTATTACACCCCCCTGGTGCGTTTCAGTGTCAAAACATTTAAAAAGCCTTCAAATCAGTCTCCCTATTAACATTTCGTAAATTGGAATTCTAGACTTGGGGTTTATTTCAGTTATTTTTCCAATATTCGCTGCTGTGTGTGACATGAGCTTGTGAGTTACTCAGACAGATTTTCTCCTCACATCCCGGCTGATCTAAGGCCCTCTTACTTATCTGTACTCTCGTTCTGCCAGTCACATTATCTTCTGATTTCCGAGCGCCTCTCTGTCCGCTTTCATCTGCAATCTTTATGTTTCTTTCATATCTTTTAATGTTAACTCATCTTTATCAATTACATTTCCACTCTCTCTGGTATCAAAAGTGATTAACTTCATGTCTTTTCAGATCGTATTTTATATTTTTTTAGGATGTGTTGCTCTATACTGTACAGTACCTCGCCCCTCAGTATTTCTTTAGGATGTGTTGCGCTATACTGTACAGTACCTCGCCCCTCAGTATTTCTTTAGGATGTGTTGCGCTATACTGTACAGTACCTCGCCCCTCAGTATTTCTTTAGGATGTGTTGCGCTATACTGTACAGTACCTCGCCCCTCAGTATTTCTTTAGGATGTGTTGCGCTATACTGTACAGTACCTCGCCCCTCAGTATTTCTTTAGGATGTGTTGCGCTATACTGTACAGTACCTCGCCCCTCAGTATTTCTTTAGGATGTGTTGCGCTATACTGTACAGTACCTCGCCCCTCAGTATTTCTTTAGGATGTGTTGCGCTATACTGTACAGTACCTCACCCCTCAGTATTTCTTTAGGATGTGTTGCGCTATACTGTACAGTACCTCGCCCCTCAGTATTTCTTTAGGATGTGTTGCGCTATACTGTACAGTACCTCGCCCCTCAGTATTTCTTTAGGATGTGTTGCGCTATACTGTACAGTACCTCGCCCCTCAGTATTTCTTTAGGATGTGTTGCGCTATACTGTACAGTACCTCGCCCCTCAGTATTTCTTTAGGATGTGTTGCGCTATACTGTACAGTACCTCGCCCCTCAGTATTTCTTTAGGATGTGTTGCGCTATACTGTACAGTACCTCGCCCCTCAGTATTTCTTTAGGATGTGTTGCGCTATACTGTACAGTACCTCGCCCCTCAGTATTTCTTTAGGATGTGTTGCGCTATACTGTACAGTACCTCGCCCCTCAGTATTTCTTTAGGATGTGTTGCGCTATGCTATACAGTACCTCACCCCTCAGTATTTATTTAGGATGTGTTGCGCTATACTGTACAGTACCTCGCCCCTCAGTATTTCTTTAGGATGTGTTGCGCTATACTGTACAGTACCTCGCCCCTCAGTATTTCTTTAGGATGTGTTGCACTATACTGTACAGTACCTCACCCCTCAGTATTTATTTAGGATGTGTTGCGCTATACTGTACAGTACCTCGCCCCTCAGTATTTCTTTAGGATGTGTTGCGCTATGCTGTACAGTACCTCGCCCCTCAGTATTTCTTTAGGATGTGTTGCGCTATACTGTACTGTACCTCGCTCCTCAGTATTTATTTAGGATGTGTTGCGCTATACTGTACAGTACCTCGCCCCTCAGTATTTCTTTAGGATGTGTTGCGCTATGCTGTACAGTACCTCACCCCTCAGTATTTATTTAGGATGTGTTGCGCTATACTGTACAGTACCTCGCCCCTCAGTATTTCTTTAGGATGTGTTGCGCTATGCTGTACAGTACCTCACCCCTCAGTATTTATTTAGGATGTGTTGCGCTATACTGTACAGTACCTCGCCCCTCAGTATTTCTTTAGGATGTGTTGCTCTATACTGTACAGTACCTCACCCCTGAGTATTTCTTTAGGATGTGTTGCGCTATACTGTACAGTACCTTACCCCTCAGTATTTCTTTAGGATGTGTTGCGCTATACTGTACAGTACCTCACCCCTCAGTATTTCTTTAGGATGTGTTGTGCTATACTGTACTGTACCTCGCCCCTCAGTATTTATTTAGGATGTGTTGCGCTATACTGTACAGTACCTCGCCCCTCAGTATTTCTTTAGGATGTGTTGCGCTATACTGTACAGTACCTCACCCCTCAGTATTTATTTAGGATGTGTTGCGCTATACTGTACAGTACCTCGCCCCTCAGTATTTCTTATGATGGCTGGTTGCAACAGTTATTGAAAGGTAGATGTATTATCCGGCGTTGAGGGGTACATGCGCTATCCCAGCATATTATGGCAGGGGATAGCGCTTTCCTTGATCTATAACAGCCGCCATGGGGGTATTATATTGGCGGCGCTACGGGACAGGAGACTTATAAGCACTGGTATATTTTAAGTAGCGCACTGGGCTGTTGTATCATCAGGCGCTGTGAGGCTTCATTTCTTATGCGGCCCTGTCGCTGATCAACAGCTTTTTCTGGCGCTGCAGGTCTCCGACATCTTGAAATGAAAACAGCACATGCGCTAGGTTACAGTGCCTTCCATTTCCCAGCATCCCATGGGAACATTACCCTGTTTAACTTGAAGACGCCGAAGACCAGCAAGCGGCATTGACATTAGAAGGCTGGAGACATAGCTGACATCCGTTATGGGAGGATGCGCAAACTCGCCGGGGGAGGATGACTCACTCCAATAAAGGATGCCACAGTAGTACTACATGCTGCCAATAAAAGGTCCCGCTTTATCACTATAATATGGTGAAACGGGTCCTGTTACTTAAGGAACGATAAAGGCATTATGATAAATCTACCCATGAAATAGATATTTTTTAGAAATTAATATGCTTATTGATAATTAAAGTCAATCATACTGACAGTGGCGTAACTAGCGAGTGTGCAGGGGATGCAGTTGCTATGGGGTCCAGGGGCTTGGGGGGGCCCCAAGGACCTGCACCCTCCTAACTTTTCTTTCTCGATTTTTTTTTAAGGGCAACACAGGCAGTGGCTGTGCCGCTGTCCTGATTACCCCTCCAGCAGTAGTAACATGCCACTGCCTGCTCAGTGCACAGGAGACCCGGCGTGCATGAGACGTGCTGCCACACGGGATACCCGGCCAGGACCCCACACATCAGAGAGCACTGCATCTGGATCCCAGTTTGGAGCTATATTACAAAGTGCCGACGTGGCATCTGGAGGCCCACATAGCAGTGGAGAGTGTAGACACGGCACTGCATTTTAATGGGAGACGGCTGGTGAGTGATAGACCTGCCGTTTGTAGTGGGGGGGATGGGGGGGGGGGCGACGATGACAAACTAACATGCCTGCATACCTCCCAACTTTTGTCCGTAAGAAATAGGGACACTCACAAAGGGGGCGGGGCGTATGCAAATGAGGGTGCGGCTTATGCTAATTAGTCGCGACCTCATTTTCATACGAGAATAGACGCTGTGCGCATGCGCACAGCGGGACAGGACCCGAAAATCGGGACTGTCCCTCTAAAATCGTGACAGTTGGGAGGTATGTGCCTGTGAAACCCCCTTGCTCTCCACCCTCCCCTCAACCCCCATTGCTTCCCCTCCCCCAGATATTACCTCTCTCCCCCTGGCTCTTTCAATCCCCTCTGTCTCACCTCTCTTTCTCACACCCTCTCTCCCTGTCTCTCCATCATACCCTCTCTCCCTGTCTCTCCCTCACACCCTCTCTCCCTCTCTCTCCCTCACACCCTCTCTCCCTGTCTCCCTGTCTCTCCCCCACACCCTCTCTCTCTAGTGTGACAATGCTGGGGGGGGGGGCCTTTCAAAATTTTGCTATGGGGCCGCAATGTTCTAGTTACGCCCCTGCATACTGCTGAAACAGTTTAAAACATGCATGAAAACAAAATTTCTATTTAGCACTGTATTTTCTTCTCCCAGCCTCCAGGGAGCGCTGTTTCTATGAAATCCTAAAGCTCAGTATACACTAAACAATATGCTCCATGATCGACATCGTCAGCGAGCTTCCGGGTAGGGATGGCCATCTTTGCAGTCATTGATATTAACTAACTATGTGATGAATGGCCATCATTAGTTTTACCTATTGAAGGTCATCCATTTTCTTTGACTGACTGGCCCTTGGACCAATCAGAACATGGGGGCAGGCTTCAGGATTGTCAGGTGCAGGGATATGTTCCGTGTCACGGCACTTTGAAAAATACAAAAACAAAACATTGGTTTTGCTGTGCCATCAATGGAAGGAAACCTTATGGTTCTCCCCATCAACATCGGCCATAAACCATCAATGATTTCGAATTATCGATGGTCGAGAGCCATCTCTGCTTCATGGCAAATGCCTTTAGAGTAGCCTTGGTTGCATTGAAAATAAATATTCAACTACTGTACCTGTAGTTAAATTATACTGCAGCTATATACATGCCTGTTGTACAGCGTGATTAGATGCACATTTTGCTGAAATTACTTTTAGCTTGTATACACGGTGCAAAGTTCTATCAATGCAAACTTCAAATTCCGCTGTTACATCATTATTCCATAATTATTTGAAAATTCTTATTTGATGAATGTTCTAATCCATGAATGGAGTAGGATAAATAATTTACCCCACTCTATTCATCGATACTTGATAACTCTCCCACAAGTTGCAGAAACTCCCAATTGTTCAGGAAGAGCGGTCATATCTCTCACATTCCTCGGTTAAGATTTACACTACATAAGAGATTGCAGCACCATATGCTGGGGGCGGTGCTATATTATGCAAATCTGCATCCTTTAGCCCCACCTCCTCTCACAGACCCATGAAACACTGAATTTTGGGGGCGAGGCCTGGTGACTGACGGCCGATATCATAGGCAGATTTGCTGATATCTGACACTGTGGGGGAAATTTACTAAGATGTGTATTCTACTTCACATGTGATGTTGCTTATTTATTTAGCACCCTCTAGAAGATAGTAGACAGGATCTGATTGGTTGCCCATAGCAACATCACATGTGAAGTAGAATGCACATCTTAGTCAATTTCCCCCTGTGTTTCCTTGTGAGTGCAGTAAGTCCGCCTTTCAGTAATTGCGAGCTGATACAGACCCACGCAGACATGCATGTCCAACTGTCAGTGACAGGCGCAAATACACGAGCTAACCATTGGTACAGTAGATGCTTTTTGCCAGGGGCGGATTGGCCCGCCGGGAAACCGGCCCATATCCCGGTGGTCTGGTGCAGATTTCCCCCTGGCCGGGCGGCCGACAGTTGTACCAGGGCCGGTGCTAGTGGTGTCATCCCGCTGGGTGGAATGTATGCTGCAGCCATATTCGTTTTGGGCTGTGCTGCCCTTCTTTGAGACCCAGATGCGGCCATTGATTAGGTGACATCGGTCGGAAGCAGCTGCAGTGTGAATGGAACCTGCGTGGAGTGCCCCCCGGTCAGTAGCGTTAAATCCCCACCCTCGACCCCCACCCCCGGGCAGTAGCATGGGCACCAATGGTCATTTCCAATCCGCCCCTGCTTTTTGCTTTGTAATGTATTAGCTTTTTTTCCAATGAATTTTAGCAAGATTTTTATTCCATCACACTAGGAGAGCTGCTATACTCCCGAAATGTATTTTAGATTTTAATTAAACGTAATACTCAATGAGAGCTAGTGCAGTCACAACAAATGTTTAAGCAATTGGCAGTAAGTAATTCAGATGCACTGTAACCCTGCACCCAACAGTCTAATTTTGCTTAAGCGCACAATTGTATTATATAAGTGACTGCATTTTACATCTGCATTTGTGGAAAACGGGTTGTTACATCTCTGCCTTATCCCCTATTATCTTTAACATAGTGTGTTTTGAGCAAAGTCAATGTAGTATACGCTAGAAATAAATTATAGCATAATTAGACTCTAATTCAAACAGCATGGATCAGTGATTCCAATAAGATATTGTACTATACTGTATAGTAGATTTAAATCACATATGAACAAATTCCTAGATACTGTACAGGTGTCTGGTGCACCAATGGGTACAATGAGAATGGCTCCATCTGTATACTGTATATATTGGGCCTGATTCTAATCCAGGGTTGCCGACTTTTTAAATCTCCTCTCTGGGAGAAGCCCGGAGAGGAGACATTCAGCAGGAGTTCGGGGGCGGGGCTTGAATGTGATGTCATTAAGCCCCGCCCATGCTTGAAAATGACCCGATTTGCACATCTCCGTGGAGGGGGCGGGGCTAAAATGCCGCGATTATGACACTTTAGCCCCCTCACCCTCATTGGAGATAAGCATATCAGGTTATTTAAATGGTGCGTGGAGGGGGGGAGCCGCGATCAGGGGGGAGCGGGGAAGGGGGGGGGTCCTTTCCGGTGGGCCAGGAGGGGGAACCGATTTTCAGGACCCTCCCGGCCATTCCAGGAGGGTGGGCATCCCTGTTCTAATCTGATCAGTCTCCAGCGTGTTCGCACTGGGACTGATGTTGAAGCACTGCATATGCGCATATTTCCTTATGCGCATGGGCAGGGCTTCTGTGTGGGTGCCTACAGGGGGGGGGGGATGTGATGGAGGCAGGCAGGGGGTGTTCACATGAAAAGGCTGGGTCCAGGAAAACATGGGCGTCCCCATGTGAACGCAGGCGGGCACCTGCCTGGCGGGGGGAAGGAAGCTAACATCACAGAATGTCCACCCAGTTCTCGGGCCAAGATGCCGCAAGTCAGCCCAGACTGTAGAAATCATTCGATGGTCAGTGACCATCGAATGATTTTAGGCCCGAATGCTACCCTGCAAATGGATGTTTAAGCAAAACATCTAGACGCAGTGTGGAGGGGATATTCACTGGGTGGTGTGGGCGAGCATTAGAAGGCTTGCTAAGCAGCTAACCACCGCTACTTAGCGAGCCAATGAGAATGACCCCTAATGTCAGAACTCAGAAGCTAACTGACCTACCACTATTTCTTTGTATCTTTGTGGAATCGGGGGCACCCAGAGGAAGCCCAGGCATGCACAGGAAGGTCTTACACATTCCACAAAGTTCTACCATGTACAGGAATTGGACTCATGACCTTAGTGCTGTGAGACAGTATTGCTGTCCACTGTGCCATCTGTGCTGCCCACTTCCTATTTTGTGGGGCACCTTGAAGTTTTCTGATCATTCAGGGGTGTCCGTAAATACAGATTTTGGATTAATTGTACATTGTTCAGGCACATTCAAAAGGTAATTATGAGGGGTGGAGAAAAACACGTGCCACATTTCCATGCCACCACTTCTGGCTGCTTGGGGGACTTTGAGTGGCCAGTTGGGTATTTTAAAGAGTAGTCACATGACTGCACTGCAGGGACCAATCTCCTGTTGTGTTTTTCAGTTAGGTGCAGAAAGCTGTAAGGTGCAGTAATCTCTGATTTTAATCTGTCTTGGGGCCAACTCAATTCTTGTTCAGTGCAAGACTTGGAGGTAATGGTGAACTCCTTCAAAAGAAGACCTGGGAGAATGAAGTACTCCTTCAGCAGAAGACCTGGGGGAACAGAGTACGAGTGGACCCCAAGATCTATGGTTACGCGAGTACTCTTAAGATGCTAAACCTGGTATAACAGTGTACATGTTCAGTGTAAAGGTGCTCATACACAGGTCCAATTTTTCCTCTTTTCACCCAATTCCGACTGATTGGCCCAGTGAACAGAGACCAAATCAGACCTGTGTTGACATCTGATCCTATGTGCACTCCAGTGTGCATCCAAGTTGGAGATCATACATGCTGCATGTACGACCTCGATGTATGCGATATGTCACATGCAGAAGGACCTCGTGCACTGTATCCCATGTGATCCCACCCAGGAAGGTCCTGGGCGGCTCAACGGGGATCGGATGCCAATACACTGCTCCGTGAAGTGGGAGCAGTTTATGGCCACCTTTAGACGTATGGTAACGGAGCAATCCTTCAGTAGCAAACCTGGGGGTAACTCAAAGCACATTCCACCCAAGGCATGACAGTAACTCAGTATTTCTTCAGCAGAAATCTGGAGTGGTCACAAGGCCTGGAATCAACTGAGTATTGTTCCAGCAAAAGACATAGAGGTGGGGTACACAATTAGCCTAAGATTTGGGGGTAATCTAGTTCTCCTTCCGTGGAAGACCTGGTGGTAACTGAGTAACCCATGATTAATTTAGCTCTAAGCTAGTGGTAACTTGTCACTGTGCTGTATTACAATTGTAGGTTCCCACCTTGGCCTCCCTTATTAAAGTATTTCTGTTTCTTCTTGATTCCATAGTGTTAAAGAAATCACGTCTCCATTAGCTGTGTAAATCATTTCAATCTCTCCAGTCTGGGGTGTATTTTCCACCTCCGCTTTCAATTTCTGATTGTGCTCTCTAATGAGTTAGTTATATGGCAGTTTCAGGGGCTCTAAATAGCTCCAATATTTTCATACACAGAAATATTGAACAACAACAGCATCATGTTAGCACATCATTAATGAAGATGAATAGACATTATTGGAGAATCATTGTCATAACTCACAGAGTGAAATTACACTAAGCCGCTGTTAACCTGCAGAATTCCCAGGATCGATATAACTACTTAGATCTGTGCTCCTTTCTGACATTATAATATGGTAATGCTATGTCTGTCTTATAGAGATGTTGGAGATTTAGCAACAGCAGGAGATGAAGAACTGTTCTGCCCAAACATTCTGCAACGCAGTCCATTTATATGTGTAACCGAGCATTGGTGCATAGTGTACCTCCCAACTTTGAGGAGGGAGGAGGAGGGATGCTGGTGCCGCCAAAATTTGGGGGTCATGGCCTAGCAGGAAGGGGGCATGGCCTATACTTGCGATGCCCCTGTTTTCGCTTCTGTGGGGGCATTAAATAGTGCACAGTGTCTATTCACTTGTGACAGGGGGGACTCCCAACTTTCCACTCCCTCCTGCCGTGGGACACTGCGGGCGGGACATGGGAACATCCCCAAAAAACAGGATGTTCCCGCGGAAATCAGGACAGTTGGGAGGTATGCTGGTGCAAAATAGTGACTAAAAGAGGTACAGTGCAGTACCTGAGAAATGGCAACTTGGGGGCAATTCAATTAGCCACCAATAGCAATAATTTGTATATCATTCCACTGCTGTGTTTTTTGAATATTATTTTAACAGGGGATTGTATTAAGGGCCTAATGCTTGTTTGATCAGAAGGCGCCAAAATCAGGCCCGTTCCAATGGTGAGGTGTCTGCACATGCTCGTATTTGAGCATGTGCATCACACTCGATGAGGAATTTGCACAGGTAGGGGGCGGGGCAAATACCGGCCCTGGAGCAGGGAAAGGCCCAGCGTCTACGGGAACGCCTGCTCGAGGTGGGCGGCTGATGTCACATGACGTCAGCGCCCGCCTAGTCTTCGGCGATTTGTGGAGGAATTAAAAGTCAGTTTAGACGGACTTTTATTTCTGAAGGCGAGAGAAATCATTCGATAATCGGCAACCAAATGATTTCTCCTGCTAGCAGCCTTAATGCGAGGGGATGTGTTAGCGAAGTGGGGGGGTGGCGGATCGGTGGGGTGTCATTAAGGTGCTCCCTAGACATGGAATATACTCTGCCTAGCGAGCCAAACTGCATTAGAACCAAAGTGAATTGCTTGCTACAGGGTAAAATTTCTAAAAGCAAAAAAGAGATGTTGTTGCCCATAGCAACCAATCAGATTCAGCCCATTATTTTAGAATGCAATAGTGAAATGCAGCAGCTAAATCTCATTGGTTGCTATGGGCACTAGCCCCACTTTTCTCTTTTAGAAACTAGTACATTTTCGCCTACTGTACATACAGTGGACCACATTCTCTAAGCTTCAAAAGTGATAAAATGGAGAGTGATAAACAGCCAGCCAATCAGCTCCTACTTGCCATGTCACAGACGGTGTTTGAAAAATTTCAGACAGGAGCTGATTGGCTGGCTGTTTATCACTCACTATTTTATCACTTTTGAAGCTTAGAGAATATGGCCCAGTGTCTGTTACCATAGAGAAAAAGCACCAGAACACATAAGACCACCAAAAACATATAACCCTTTTACAGAGATTACAATATTCCAATTATAGTAGTATGGTGGTACAGAGAGAGTCATCCTCATCTAGCTCTTTAATAAAATTAAGTGAGCAAGAGCTGTCGGACTTACTCCTATGCTAAGCCCCTACTGTATTGTTCTACAGTATGTATTGTATTGCAGCTGAGAACAATAGGCCTCGGTGAGCCATGGTTCATAATGGCTCTCCAGAGAAGGCAAGTTGAAGAAGACTCCATCTATAGTACATGTACCAAATATTGGTACAATTTACGGCTGATTAAGTTACTTGTTACTGGTTAAAACTTCAAAACTGCTTTCGTTCCACCCAATGGTACGAGACTGGTGCCGGTACCAGTCTTTTTTGTGATGAAATTGTACAACACATTCAAGTTACAATGTCCAATCATGTTTGATGTTTGTATCTTTATTATGCTCAATCCTTAATAAACAAATTTTGTAAAAAAAAATAAAAATCATCTGTGCCACCAATCAGTATTGACAATTTGGTTTAGTTTTTTGCCAAAAGCATCTCCATATGTTTTGGGTCTGTATTTTTCAAAAACTGGTAATTTTTTAAAAGAAAATCAGGTACTCTTTACCTAGTACGGCGCCCGTCGCGGGCATCGCGGGTACATTTATGTATGGCCGCGACGCGACCGACGCGATGCCCGTGATTTCCCAATGAAACCAATGTAAAACATGAAAATCGTGTCGGTCGCGTCGCGGCCGGCCATAAACGTACCCGCGATGCCCGCGACGCGATGCTCCCGATTTCCCATAGGAAGCAATGTTAAAAGCCGCGATGGACCCGATTTTAGTGTTAAATGCCTCAATCCACCCGATTTGGCCATAGGAATCAATGTTAAATGGGCCACAGAGCCCATTAACCCTTAAATGTCCCCCCAAATTTTTAACGCCACCCCACGATCCACGCCAACCCGAAGCGTGGCGAGCGGTACGCGTCCTCCGACCTTTTCATGCCCTACTATCCACGTCGGCGTGGTGTGAGAATATAATAGTGTGGCGAGCGCAGCGAGCCACCGAGCCCGAAGCGTGGCGAGCGCAGCGGGCCCCGCGAGGGGACGCGGATACCTTCACAGTTATACGCGTCCCCTCGCGGGCTTCACAGGTGTCCGTGGCGACCCGGACACCTGTGAAGCCCGCGAGGGGACGCGTCTACCTGTGAAGGTATCCGCGTCCCCTCGCGGGGCTCGCTGCGCTCGCCACGCTTCGGGCTCGGTGGCTCGCTGCGCTCGCCACACTATTCTATTCTCACACCACGCCGACGTGGATAGTAGGGCATGAAAAGGTCGGAGGACGCGTACCGCCGCCCCTCGCGGGCTCGCTGCGCTCGCCACGCTTCGGGTTGGCGTGGATCGTGGGGTGGCGTCAAAAATTGGGGGGGACATTTAAGGGTTAATTGGGCCTAATTCAGGGTTAATATGGCCAAATCGGGTCAATTGAGCCATTTAACAGTGAAATCGCGGTCAATCAGCCTTTTTAACATTGTTCCCTATGGGAAAATCGCGGTGATCGCGGTCATCGCGGGCATCGCGACCATCCAATTTTACCCGCGATGCCCGCGATCACCGCAATTTTTACCCGCGATGACCACGATTTTGATCGTTGGCGCCCTTCTAGGTAAAGAGTACCGAAAATCACATAATCTGGGCCTTCATTTTGTTCCTACAGTATTATTATTTTCAATAACATTCACTTCCAGTCATTTCCACTAAATTTAGACCACATCACAGCTCACAATGGCCCTTATTCTGATCTGTGCGGCCAGATCAGAATAAGACTGTAGAAGCCGGCTTGTCTGGCTGAGAACAGCATAAACTCACCTGGCTATTGGCAGGAATCCTTAGCTCACACACTTGATCTGGGCCCGGGGGTTCGGCTTATCTTGATTGAAGGGTTGGCTGATTTGAATGACGGTTCAGGATAGGCCGGTTGAGGTCAGAGGTGGAGATTGATGGGGTGATGTTCTTGCTTCCAGAAGATTCTGTCTCTGGCTTCAGGAAACGTTGGAGAGGACTGTTGAGTACAGAGATTCAGTTGATTATCTATATACTGTCTTTATTGCTGTATTTTTCCTTCAATAACCCTTTCTTAACCCATCTATTTCTCTCTAGATTATATACCTCTTATTTCTGTCACCTTTCCTTTCTTTTCTAGCTGTTCTATCCCCTCTATTCTATAATGCCTGCCAGGCCCAAGCGTTCTGTGGGGGCTCCCACTAGATATGTCAGCCTGGATGAGGCTGATGTTAGGGCTAGGGCCAGGCCTCCTGCGCGCGGCGATGTAAGGGGCTTATCCCCTTCGCCACGCAGGAGAAATGCAGGCACAAGGGTCCTTTCCCCCTCCCAGGTATTGCCCAGGGTTGGTGGGGCTGGTGCAGGGCGTCGCGGGGCTCAATCCGCGACGCCGCGTACACCCACTTACAATGGCGACGGGCGGCGGGGGAGATCGCGCGGTGGTCTGTTAGGAGCACCGTCGCTGGTCCCTCCTCCCCCCGCCCGAGTAGTCAGCAGGCGCCGGGGGTCGCGGTCTGCTGCGGTAACCGCAGCGTACCACGCAGCGAACGGGGAGGGGGATGCCGGGGTACAGCCTGCTCCGGCTCCCCCTTCACCAGCGCTGCTCTCTTCTCCCCCCGGCCGGGCACATAGTAAGCGCCGGGCGTCGCGCCCAGCCGCAGACACAGCGGCGCGTGTAGGCGGTGATGTAATGGGTGAGGGGGATGCCGGGATGCAGCCCGGCCCGGCTCCCTCTCCCCTTGTTCAAAATAATGGCAGGCGCGCTGGGGGACGGGATAGACATCCCGTTGCCCCTAGCAACAACAGTGCGCCTGCCAGTAAAAGAGGCAGGGGAAAAAGTGTGTCACAAAAGGGATCAAGGCGCGCCGGTCGGGGGACCGGAGCGCCAAATAAAGGCAAAGAAGGGGGTGCAGTGCCTATGAGCACTGGGAGTCAAATGGCAGCCAGAGTTAGAAATGGCCGCAGGGGTGCAGCCAGAGATGCTGCAGAGGGTGTTGCAGGCACTTCTATGCCTGGAGCGCCCTCTGCTGGAAGAAAGGGAAATAGCAGGAGGTCTCATAAGAAGGGAGAAAATAACAATGTGGCAGCAGCGCCATCTAGTGGCATTAATTTTAATGACAACCCTAGGGGGAAATTTATTGAGGACATGAGGCATAAGTTAACTTATGCCGAATTTGAAATGTTTAAGTCGGCTGTAGCTTCGTGGCAGGATAATAGCGAGGATTCGGCCGAATCCGTATTATCAAGCTCTAACTCAGGTGAAGTGGATTCGCAAAGCAGCGAATTCGGTCCACCAGGGGAAGCTCCCTTGGCTGTTTCAAACGGAGAAGGCGAGACTAGCGACGGGGACCAACAAAGTGATTCTGCAATGAATCCTGTAGAGGGGGTTAGAAATTCTAACGCCAGATCAAGAAGGGCAGCGAGGAGAAGGTTGGTCGCGGAGAAAGCTAGGGAGACCAATATGGCGCCACAAGGGGCCAGGACGCAACCGGGTCGCTCATACGCAGACGCGGTTGCAGGGAGGAACACAGAGGGTAACATAGTGTCATTAGACACATCGGCGCTTACATCTATATGCGCGGCGGTGGTGTCGGCAGTGGCTCCTCTGTTAACCACCGGGCCAGGTGGGCAGGGGGAAACTGCCCCTTCGGCAACTTTGGAGTCAGTATCTGACCTTATAGCCAAAGCGATAGCTCCGACTATTACTGCGGCGCGAGGGGGAAATGCCATTTCCCCTGCTGAAAGGGTATCGCCGAATGTCCCAACTGTGATGGGGGTTGTTAACGAACCTCTATTGACAGGTCAAGATTCCGCGAAACAAGCCATGGAAGGACATTCGTCAAGTCGAGGAGGAAGTGAACGTAGAAGAAGGAGGGCAGCATCATCTGATACTGGTGAGTCCACGAATGATCCTGACTGGTCAGAGGATGATAATGCAGGGTCTAGCAGTGGGGGGTCAGAGGATTCATCGGTAGAGAAGAGAGCTAAGCGGAAAAGAGCTGCTAAGTCTCGTAAGAGACGGCGCAGAAATGAAACCTCTGATTCCTCATTGGCATCGACGTCTTCCGAGGATAAGTCATCTTCGGACGGCGTCGCGAGGAGACGAAGGCGGAAAAGGCGTAGAGAATATAGGTCCCCTAGCTCAGGATCCTCTAACGTATCGGTCGAGTCCGATGCAGTGCAATGCGCAAACACCGCTGTTAAGCGGGGTTTGCGTCCTAGGGCTAGGGATAGGATCAGAAAAGGGCGATATGTAGATATCTTTGCATTAACAAGCAAAGATAGGCGGGCCCTCCTAGCCGCAAGTAAGAAAGGACCCGCTAGCGAGGATGCCTTTCGTACTTATAATAATTGGGTAAGAGGCATACTAATTTTTGCGGCCTGTTATTTAGAGACACATCCAGATGAATATGTGAACCTGGTGAGATACCAGTTCCTTATTCATAAACTCTACACCTCTTACGTCGGTCCCGGTTGGCGGGTCTATGACGAAGAGTTTAGGAGGAAACAGCATGGCCGGGAGGTGTACGATTTTGGTAAGAAAGACGTAGAATTATACGGCGAAGTTGCCGAATCAGCTACACCTATTAGGGCTCCTGAGAATAAGGGGTGGGTAAGGCAATATGGGAGCAGGCCTTACAATAATATTAATAAGGGAAGTAATACGAAGCATGGCCATGGTAGGTGCTACTCATTTAATAATGGGCAATGCAACCTGGGTAACCGGTGTCGTTTTCGGCACCTTTGTATCAGATGCGGAGGTCAACACGCAATCAAGGATTGCACTAAACCTCCATCTGGTGGGGGAGGTGGGGCTCAGTCCACGACAAAACAAAGCCGCGGTCCAGCGGCACCTGTCGTTGGATAGAGCCCCAACTCCAATAGTATTGGTCAGGATGTTACCATGGCTGGAACGGTATCCGGACAGAGATGGAGCAAGATTTTTGCAGTCCGGATTTTCAGAAGGTTTTCAATTACCTGTTTCCGCTCCAATTAGTACGGGTAGTAAGGGAAACTTACGCTCCGCCATGGAACACCCTGACATAATATCACAAAAAGTTGAAGCCGAGGTAAAACTAGGTCGCATGGCAGGCCCGTTTTCAACACCACCAGTTGAGGGACTAATTTTGTCCCCTATTGGGGTGGTTCCCAAAAAAGTTAAAGGAAAGTTCAGGCTGATTCAGCATCTTTCTTGTCCTAGAGGGTCGTCTGTCAATGACGCCATCGATGACGATTTATGCACAGTTAATTATTGTTTGTTTGAGGATGCTATAGACATCATTCGAAAAATTGGTCCTGGCGCCCTCATGTGCAAATTGGATGTTGAATCAGCTTTTAGACTATTACCTTTGCATAAGAACGCATTTCAGTACATGGGATTTAAATTAAATGGGGGCTTTTACATAGATAAATGTTTGCCCATGGGTTGCTCCATTTCATGTGCTTATTTTGAGCGCTTCAGCACATTTTTGCAGTGGTGCCTGCAGGAAGTGTCGGGAGTCGACAGCATTACTCATTATTTGGATGACTTTCTTTTAGTGGGTCCTCCAGGTTCTGACCTGTGCCTTAGTTTACTAGAAGCAGCGCTTGAGTTATTTAGGGATTTCGGGGTTCCCGTGGCAGGGGAAAAAACAGAGGGACCTACTACTGATTTGGTGTACCTCGGAATTGAAATCGATTCCGAGCTAGGTCTGTGTAAACTTCCACTAGATAAAGTACACCGGTTACATGACGAAATAACTTATGCCATCGCGGCTGCTAAGTTAACACTTAGACAGGCTCAATCTTTATTGGGCCTGTTTAATTTCGCATGTAGAGTTATACCCATGGGCAAAATATTTTGTAGAAAGCTGCAGCGAGCGACCGTCGGGATTCGCAAACCCCACCATTTTCTACGTCTATCTTCAGAAATGAAGAGGGATCTGAAAGTGTGGGAAATGTTTCTGGATAGTTTCAACGGCATATGCATATGGCAAGCTCCAGCCGTTGCAAATGCGGAGTTGGAATTATATACAGATGCTGCAGGATCTTCCGGATTCGGCGCATTTTATGCGGGACGTTGGTGCGCAGAGGCTTGGCCCGAATCTTGGGCACGAGACGGCATGACCAAGAATATGCTATTATTTTAAATATTTCCAATAATGGTCGCCTTAGAGCTCTGGGGCGCAGAATTGGGAAACAGGGAGGTTGTCTTTTGGTGTGATAACTTAGGGGTGGTCCAATCTATTACACAACTAAGGTCAACCTCTCTCCCAGTTTTGCGTATTCTAGCACGGATAGTGATGATGTGCTTGGCGAACAATATTACGTTGCGAGCAAAGCACGTCCCAGGCGTACTTAATGAAGTAGCGGATGCATTGTCCCGTTTTGAATGGGTAAGATTCAGGCAACTTGTGCCGTTAGCCCAGAAGTATGGTGAACAATGTCCATCTTTTTTATGGCAGGTGCCTCTGGAGGGGTAGAGGAGCTGGCCCTGCGGTCGCTAGCGCCAGCTACATTTAGAGCTTATCTGGCCTCATGGGAGCGCTGGAGCGAGTTCATGCTGGAACAGGGTGGCACAGGTAAGAGCTCTAAGCGTCTTATTAATGCCTATGTATGGAGCCTGTACACGGAGGGTAAGTCCAGAAGTTTTGTTGGACGCTCTCTGGCAGGCATATCATTCTTTTTGCGTCTTGGTGGGAAGAGAGACATCACCAAGTCTTTCATGCTTTCCAGGATGCTAAAAGGATGGGCCAGAGCCAGGCCGGTTTTGCCCGACAGGCGACGGCCGATTGATGCCGGCTTGTTGCGTCGAATCTCGAGGTCCCTAAGAGTAATTTGCTCAAACGATTACGAGGTTCGACTTTTCAGGCTGGCCTTTGCCATGGCTTTCCATGGGGCGTTCAGAGTAGGCGAACTGGTGTCCGCAACCAGGGCATCTTCCTCGCCTATGCTGTTCGGCCATGTCGACGTGCACCACGACGGTTTATGGTGTAAGATACAGCGCTCAAAGACCGATGTAGCGGGCAGGGGGCAGTGGGTCCATTTGGGTCGGAGTGGCGACCGCCGGATCTGTCCGGTGGCGGCGGCTCTGGCTTACGTGGAGTTACGGCCCCAATTGCCCGGGGCCTGGCTGATGCACATCGACGGGTCCCCCCTTACTAACTTCCAGTTCAGGTCGGTTTTCAGGCGCTGTATATTGCATCAGGGTCTTTCTCCAGCCGACTTTGGGACACACTCTTTCCGTATCGGCGCCGCTTCGGCAGCCGCTGCGGCGGGTTGGTCTCAGGTCGACATACGAGCACTCGGAAGATGGCGGTCTGGTGCATTTAAGCGATACATCAGGCCGACATAGTCCAGTGAGCCCATTTGAGGAGTAGCCGCTCGCCCAAACACGCTTTAGTGTTTGAGGGGCCTTGAGGAATTTTTTGTGTTATCACCAGTCTTAAATTAGGCTCTAGCCAACTGGTGGAAGATTTGTGTTTTTTGCCTCAAGTCAAATCGGGCGACCCTCTCCCCTCCCCACCCCCCCCACCATAGAATAAGAAACAACAGGTAGGGTTTATACATAATTCAAGTGGGTCATATAATCAATTAGTCTTAAATAGATCACCCAAATCACAGTCCTATTAGTTATCAACAATTTAATATAGAACTCCAAAATCACCTTTAAGGGAATCTCCCGGGCCCCCCTTTAAAATTTTACCAGATGTTTGCCTTTATTTCAATTTTTCTAACAGCATCTATCATTCAACTTACAGGTCAACGCTTGGACACCAATATGATTTGGATGGTGGGACATTCATTTATTTATTGGTTGTCCCTGTCCCAGGTAACCACGGATACGGAACGTTTCCCTGAAACACGATTTATCCGTTGGCTGGGGCGTAGAGGTATGAGGTGGTCCGCGTTGAGGGGTCTGTTGGAGGAGTCAGTTAGGGCGTTTGGTTACCCAATTTTTGTAATCATCCACTTGGGGGGCAACGACCTCACCCATAATTCCGGTCTCAATATTCGATTTGAGATTAGGAATTTATTGCTGGACCTGATCAGAGAATGGAGATTTTGCCGTTTCTTCTGGTCAGAGATTATACCTAGGAGGGTTTGGAGAGATGCACTCAATCCGGGTGCCATTGATTTGGTACGTAGACGGATCAATTCCGTAGTCGGCAGGGCTATAGTGACGGAGGGCGGAGTGGTCGTCAGGCACGAGGCCATATCCTTTAGAAACGAGACCCTGTACAGGCCGGATGGGGTGCACCTCTCTTTAGTCGGGATGGATTTGTTTTTTCAGAATTTAATAGACGCATTGAGAAGTTTAGAGTTTTAGTTGAGGGAGTATTTGGAATTAGGTTGGTGGCGGGTCAGTTCAAGTTGAACTGATATGGCGGAAAGAACGGTAGTTAAATTAGAGATGTATTTACACTTAGCTGGTGGTTGATGTCGAGATGTGGGCATCACCGATCCAGGTGGGCCCGCATCTGGACCTTAACGATCATCTACTTCGGATAGCGAAAATTCTTGCGGACATTTGTAGTTTAGGGCAGGTGGCCCAATTTTTTGATGACTCGGGCAGAGTGGTGAGCTCTGCCTTAGTGATATTTGCGAGGTCAGGGGCAGAAGCAGAAGGTCAACCCCCTGACCTTAAGGGCAATTGGCCCCTTTTGAAAAGTCCGCTTCATAATTGAGCCGTTGTCTTGGACGCTGGCAGGTGGCCGGTCCTTGGCAATTAAGGGCAATTGGCCCTTAGATGCGGAGTTTGTTATTTTTATTACTTTGTTATTTTCCAGCAATGTTATTTATTTTGCATGCCGTTCTTTGCCCGCCACCTTAGTTAGAGCAGGGACATAAATTTTAGTTAGATTCAAATAGGCCGCCCCTGCTCAAAATAAATAAGCCGTCCCCTTTAAGCCCATTTCAGTTGTACGCGTCTTTATTTCTTAGATAAGTGGTGTGAGTGTGGATGAATGCCTATGTCTGTGTGGAGTTTAAGACTGTAGAAGCCGGCTTGTCTGGCTGAGAACAGCATAAACTCACCTGGCTATTGGCAGGAATCCTTAGCTCACACACTTGATCTGGGCCCGGGGGTTCGGCTTATCTTGATTGAAGGGTTGGCTGATTTGAATGACGGTTCAGGATAGGCCGGTTGAGGTCAGAGGTGGAGATTGATGGGGTGATGTTCTTGCTTCCAGAAGATTCTGTCTCTTGCTTCAGGAAACGTTGCCCTCCCGCCCGCCCCAATTATTAGTTAGAATTAGTTTTTTGAGAAGTCGTTTGCATTTATTCGTTTAGTTGTTGTCGGCTTATTTTGTATTGGCGGAAAGAACGGTAGTTAAATTAGAGATGTATTTACACTTAGCTGGTGGTTGATGTCGAGATGTGGGCATCACCGATCCAGGTGGGCCCGCATCTGGACCTTAACGATCATCTACTTCGGATAGCGAAAATTCTTGCGGACATTTGTAGTTTAGGGCAGGTGGCCCAATTTTTTGATGACTCGGGCAGAGTGGTGAGCTCTGCCTTAGTGATATTTGCGAGGTCAGGGGCAGAAGCAGAAGGTCAACCCCCTGACCTTAAGGGCAATTGGCCCCTTTTGAAAAGTCCGCTTCATAATTGAGCCGTTGTCTTGGACGCTGGCAGGTGGCCGGTCCTTGGCAATTAAGGGCAATTGGCCCTTAGATCCGGAGTTTGTTATTTTTATTACTTTGTTATTTTCCAGCAATGTTATTTATTTTGCATGCCGTTCTTTGCCCGCCACCTTAGTTAGAGCAGGGACATAAATTTTAGTTAGATTCAAATAGGC
The DNA here is from genome assembly GCF_055691185.1 of Crinia signifera. Classification (NCBI taxonomy): domain Eukaryota; kingdom Metazoa; phylum Chordata; class Amphibia; order Anura; family Myobatrachidae; genus Crinia; species Crinia signifera. Next base: position 40,577,716 of record NC_139223.1, read on the forward strand.
CGCCCCTGCTCAAAATAAATAAGCCGTCCCCTTTAAGCCCATTTCAGTTGTACGCGTCTTTATTTCTTAGATAAGTGGTGTGAGTGTGGATGAATGCCTATGTCTGTGTGGAGTTTATGCGGCCAGGACCGTGCAGGCGAATCCCCGCCTTCCATACGGATCGCCACCTCAGTCCGTACGCGGATATGTGGCGGTCCGCATGAAAGTGGACGGGGATACGCCTCCTCCATCTTGGGAGCAGCCCCTGCATTCTATGTTCGCCGACCATCGAATGCAGGGCCGCACGCTCCACCAGCTCCCGCCACCCTAGACCACACGGACACTTGTCCGTATGAAATCATGTATGGGGGCGGGCAGCTGACATCCGGCGATGTCAGATGCCCGCCCCCTACACATGCGTCACGGCTTTATTACCATGCATACGCCCAGCGTTTGCATGGGAACGCCCATGAAACGCGGGGCGTATGCATAGGGTAATGAGGCTAAGTAGCCCTTCACGCCCCTCTCCGCCCCCTGTGCGGCGTCTAAAAAAAACGTACGGCGAAACCGCTTGCACATGCGCAGAGTGACCTCTGCACATGCGCAGACGAAAAACATCGGCGGTACGACCGCAAGCGGCAAACACCGCACCAACCAGAATAAGGGCCAATACGTTTTTCATCCAGTTTGTGCCAAAAAAGTTGAATTAGTGACAATGAGGTGAGACCGTGGCCCTTATTCTGGTTGGTGCGGTAATATCCGCGTGCGTTCGTGCCGCCGATGTTTTGTGTCTGCGCATGTGCAGAGGCGTCTCTGTGCATGTGCGAGCGGGACGCATGGCCACATTCCGCATGAAATGTGTACACTACGAACAGGGGGTGGAGAGGGGTGTGAAGTGCTGTTTGGGCTCATTACCATATGTTTACACCCCGCGTTTCATGCAAACGCTGGGCGTACGTATGGTAATGCGGCCGTGACGCACGTGTGGGGGGCGGACATATGACATTGCCGGATGTCAGCTGCCCGCCCAGATCCCTGCTTTTGCACGGAGAAATGCCCGTGTGGTCTGAGGTTGCGGAAGCTGCCTGGCCATTCGGTCCTGCATTCGATGGTCTGCGACCATCGAATGATGGGGGAGGTTCCCTGAGATGGAGGAGGTGTATTCTTGAGAAATACAAGTGCGGTCCGTTCGGACAGCTTCTTACCGTGTACGGACGGAGTTGGCGATTCGTATGGAAGGCGGGGTTTAGGACGCACGGTGCTGGCCGCATATTTGGATCCAGCTGCACCGATCAGAATAAGGGCCCTAGGGTGAAATGTAATAGCGTGTAAGAATCAGAAATTGAGAGATTTTGTGAGAGTTTTCCCAATTTTTATAAAAGCAGCAATCAATTACATGACGGAATCATCCTGGTTTTGCAGTGTAAATAATTGCCGCTTTAAAAAAAAGGAAACTTCTAACAAAATCTCTACAAAAATAATAATAATAATAATAATAATAATAATAATAATAATAATAATAATAATGTAGTTGCCCATGTATTTTTTAAACCAGCTTAGGACTCTACTACTCAGTAAGGTAATGCCTTTGCCAGGGAACACATTTATATTGGTACCTGCTAGGGATGTGCACCGGGCACTTTCATGTTCCGTGAAACAAGTTTTGGGTCTGTATTTCGTGCAGTGTTTTGGATCTGGATCTGTTTCAAAACACCACCATTTTCGTGTTTCGTATTTTGTGTTTCGTGCTTTGAGTTCTGATTTTTTTTTAAAAACATAATAACTGCTAAAATTGCACAATTGTTTTTGTTGCTCCTATGCTATTATTAACCTCAATATCATTAATTTCCACTCATTTCCAGTCTATTCTGAACACCTCACAATATTGTTTTTAGGGCAAAAGGTTGCACAGAGGTAGCTGGATAACTATGCTAAGCCACACAAGTGTGTGGCACAAACACGTGGCTCATCTAGGAGTGGCACTGCAGCGGCAGACAGGATGGCAGTTTGAAAAACTAGGCACAAAAGGCAAAAAAAAAGAGGTGTAAGATGGAATTGTCCTTGCGACCTCCCACCCACCCTTATTTTGTTTAAATAGGACATGCACACTAACAAACCAATCATTTCAGCGACAGGGTCTGCCACACGACTGTGGCTAAAATGATTGGTTTGTTTGGGCCCCACAAAAAAAGAAGCAAGTCACCTCTGGCTGTACAAACTGGCTCTATAGAGGCAATATGTCATCCTCATCCAATTCATTTTGATGAACATCATCTTCTCCACATTTTGCCGAGGCAACCTGCTACACTGCTCACTGACCAGGTTCCCTGCTGCACTAAAAACTATTTTCAGTACACACTGGAGGGGGGCCAACTCAGGTAAAATAGAGCCAGTTTGACTTTGTACAGGGGCTTCTAAACTGCCTTTTTTGTCCTTCCAGTACAGGTAAGGACTGTCTGACATGTCTACTTGGATGCTGTCACCAAAGTAATCCTCCACCACAGTGATGGGAAGGTCCGGCATCATAACCACCAACACCCTTTGACTCTCCTTGGGGATTTGTGATAAAATGTCTTTAGGAGGGTGCGGTTGTTTGCAGTTGCTGCCGGCGGTCTGTGCTGTGCTCGTTCCTGTGCCCGTAATACACGTTTAGCATGGACATAGTAACTGATGCCAGCTTCCTAACGAAGGTCATTGGCAAGAAAATCAAATTTACAACCACCAATGGATGCTTTCAGGGCATGCCAATGAGTATTGATGCGAGCCGTACAATCCCTTTAAGAAAAGTTAAGGATTTAGTAACTGGGAAAGAAGTGCCTGGAACAAAAATCCTCTTTGGGCATACCATTCAGAAAGTGGAACCAATCAGGATATTGCTATTACAGTATGTGGTGCTCCCTGATTGGCCTCCAAATGACAGATGTCACGTGGAGGACCTGCTTTTAGTGGACGAGAATCCTTGGATCTGTGGATGCTTACAAAAAGAGGACCAAACTACACTGGATTAGGTGACTATGGAACTTTTTTTTTTTTATATAGGTACTCTGGATTACTACTGGAGAAGAGGTGTTAGACTGTATGTGAGTCTGGATGGGTGTTTAATAAAAATGTTACCTTTGCTATGTGTGTGTCCTGTGTTTACTACACTACAGGTGCCAGTAGGTCCTTTAATACCCCACAGGCAGATATTTGTGGTTCACAAAATACCACCATGAATGGGATGCTTGCTGGTATTTGTATTTGCACAGGTGAAACACAATATTTATTATTGTTTTTACACAATATTGCTCTGAATGCAGCACACACCAAGGGCTGACAGCTTCAGCCCTGGCCCTTGGGTGCACTGGAAGGTGGGGACCCCTTTTTTCCTTTATTGGGGAAGCTCCACTCTGCCAGGACCCCCAGTAGGAACTGGGAGTGGGACTGGAGGACAGGTAAATCAATCTATATGAGGCTCAGGCACAGACTACAGGGATAAATATATAATATACATCACAGACTGTCAGTGTACCACCACACTACACTACACTACACTACACTACACTACCACAGTCAGACTCAGCAGGTTGTCACTATCATCAGTGTAGTAGTTAAAACTACTACACCATGCAGGTTGCACAGTGGGGCGGAAGAGTGAGCATGTGGGCGGGCATCAGGGAAGACAGCCAGACGTGCACACTGTTCAATCTCCTAGACTGGAGTGAATCTGGCGCCCGCCTGGCCATCCTTATATACATATAGTGACGTTGTAGTGATGTTGTCCGGATCTCGCAAGATCCGACAGCGAGATCTCGTGGGTGCCGAAAGGGCGCACCCTGAGTCTGGGGGCGAGAAAACCTGAACAAGCTCCTGAACGCGTTCGGATTGGGGGGTGTTCAGGGGTGTCCTGGAATCCGGATGGGCAGCAAAGGTAACATTTTTATTAAACACCCATCAAGACTCACATACATTCTAACACCTTTTCTCCAGTAGTAATCCATAGAGTACCTATAAAAAAAAAATCCATACTCACTTAATCCAGTGTAGTTTGGTCCTCATTTTTAGTCATGTAAGTATCCACAGATCTAAGGATTCTCGTCCACTAAAAGCAGGTCCTCCACTTGACATCTGTCATTTGGAGGCCAATCAGGGAGCACCACATACTGTAATAGCGATATCCTGATTGGCTTATCTCCGCTGAGCTGTCCCATAGAAGTGTATGTGTGGGAAAATGTGGTTTACCACAAACCACAAAGGTTAATTAGGTAAAAATTGTGGTTTGACCTAATTATTGTTTTTGGTTTGTTTCCCGATTGACCCTTGCATTCTTCATGTTCATTAGTGTTCGGCTGCCGGCTCACCAAACATAAATTCACCCAACCAACAGACCAGTTGCAAATCAACTGAAACATGGGATCTTAGTAAATATATATGCTGTGAGGAAATTTTCTGTTAATATCTTACCATTCAGAACAACAAAATTTACTCAGCCCATCACTCTTATCTCTTGGAAAGCAAGTTTAATTGACCGACCAATCAGCACTTAAGAAATGGTTGCTAGTTGCAGGTATATAACCAGAATTTGCCGGTCGGGCAAATATGACACAAATTGCATAATTTTAGCCCTTGCCTCCTCCTCGCAGACCTGCGAATTGCAGTATTTGCTGTACTGGGGGTGGGGCTTGATCACGTGGATATCAGTCCCCACCCCCTGAAGTGCACCTGACAGTCTCCTCTCCGAACTTCTCCTGGAGAGGAGACTGAAAAAGTAGTGTTACGTTCCAGTGTCCAGGAACCATGTGCTTGCATATCAGCGACCTGATGGTTATGGATGTGCATAAGCCAAACCTGGGAGTAACTTTATAATATACTGTAGAAAGCTTTCTCTCTTCGCCGGGATTAATCAGAGCCCATGTGGCTATAAGAAATGATAGTTATTGTGCTAAAATTGTAGGGAATAGTCAATTGTCTCACAAGTTTTAAAGGATATGTTTCGAACGGGTAACTTCGCATACTCCAAACAAGGTCTCTGCATGGTCTCATCTGGAGCTCTGTGTCTGACTTTTATGAGAGGGAACAGATTTAAAGCCCAGCGCAGACAGAAATACCGTTCTCATTTTCCCCCAGATTTATTTCCAATGTAATATATCATTAGAACAATGGAATTCCATTCCCCAGTAGCCGCACGTACTCATTCCAGCCTGTGTGCACCAAGCAGTATGATAGACGTGTGAAATAAAGAGTGCATGGTGTGCCATAATTGTACAGAGCAGCAATAATTGGACTCGATAAGGTGAGTACAAATTGTAAGGATAGCAGTATCTTGTTCACTGGAGGCTGAAGTTTGCAGAGCAAGATAATCACATTTTCTAGGAGTGAAGCCTACTGGATCATGACTCCGCCCTCACCTGTCACCTGGAGACTGACACACCTTCACTTGCAGCCTCATGCAAGCTGTTTTCTCACCCACACCAGACAGCACATCCCCACACAAACCACGCCCATTTGGGCTCCTTGCTTACATCTCACCATCTTAACCCTTTGAGTGCCAAGTGAATTTGTCAAAAATTGGCAAGCAAACATTTGTATTCATCATAATGACCTGTAATGTTTGCCTTATATAGGAAATACAGGGGGAAATGTAATAGTGTAAGAAATCTCCAGTTTCTTTTAAAGCGGCAATCCTTTATACTGCAAAACCAATCTGATTTTGCAGTGTAAATGATTGCAGCTTTAAAAAAACTGGAGATGTCTTACCAGATCTCTCACTTTCTGATTTTCTCGCCCTGTTACATCCCCCCCTTAATCTTTTTGAACACTACATTTTTTTATTTGAATTGATATAACAAATGTGAGCGACGCTGCCATTTTTAGCGTATATTTTGCACATTTTTCCACAGAGATGTTGGCACTCAAAGGGTTAAGGAGGTAGGACTGCACTCCAACTGGAAAGGGGGTGTTTCCAGTTGGAGTGCAGATTGAGAGTGAGCCAACACACGTTGCGTTGTCCACAGATCGAGAGTGAACCAACAATCTAGTCCCCCCCAGAACGTGTTTGATAGCCGCACCTTACTTGAATTGATCACCCCATTTTGACTCAAACCGGTAAGTTGTTTCTGCCCCATATCAAGGCTGATCTTTTACTTGGCACTCCTCTCTCACCCATTCTTCTCTTACATCATAAATTACCAGGCTTGCCATAGTATACAGTTTTTTAAACTGGGACACGAACACTAATGAATTGCACAGGTTCTGTGGCTGCTGACTTCAAGCCTGAATTTCACCTGGTTTTAATCAACCACAGAACCTGTGTAACCCATGTGTGTCCTAGTTTAAAGGGACAATGCAGTATGGTAAACTAATGCATATATTCCAAAGTTGGTATTTTGCAAATCAGGACCTGCCAATGGCACGACCACCCCTACAAGGGATGGGACTTCATCTCCAATTGAGGAAGCGTTGCCTAGCACTGCATCCCCCCATTTTTGTCAGTTTGGCGATGGGCCCAGCACTTCCCTATCAGCTGGCAACAGCTGTCTCCTTCCCTGCACTTTAACATTATCACTACCAGCTCCCCCAACTGCTCACTCCACCCATGGGACACTGTAACCCGCAGGAGGGACAGCGTGACACTACAATTAGCGGGACTTTCCTGCTGTAGTCGGAACAGTTGGGAGCTATGCTGATGATTAGCAATTATTTGTCTTGAGAAATAGTAGCAACTAATGCACCCTCTCATGTCTGTGTGCCACTTGCATGCCTTATAACACTTATAACACTGTAGTATGTGTCTATCTCGTAGCAAATTAGAATGAAACAAAAATCCATCAAAGTGATCTAATTTGGCAGTGCTCATCCCAGTACCCATCCCCACAGTGCGGCCCAGGGCAATGGGTGACAGGATAGATAATGTGAGACCTTGGTTGGATGCAGGGCCAGTGCTAGGGTGTTCGGCTCCCTCCTGCAAACTATAAATTTGCGCCCTCCCATACTTTACAAAGGTACAGCGTACACCAAAAGAAAGACGTCCCTCCCAAGGAAGGGGCGTGGCCACACAATAGTACTAGCATTTCAAATTACACCACACAGTAGCACAATCTTATTCACATTATACAGCACCAGTGCCTTAACTAGACATTTTGGTGCCCTGTGCCAGAAAGGCACAGAAAGGGCACCACAGGCAAAACAGCAAGGGTGTGCACCGAAGGCGCGCGGCAAAAATGTAGGAGCGTGGCTTCATGGGGAAGGAGCGTGGCCACATAAAAGTACCAATAACACCGTAGTGCCCATTACACGTTATGCTACACACCGTAATGCCAATTACACATTATACTACACACAGTAATGCCCATTATACATTATGCCACACATCATGATGCCCCTTACACAATATGCAGCACACCATAATGCCCATATGACATAATGACACACATTATGCTACACGTAATGCCCCAAGTACTCCTGCACATGCCCACAGTGGTATCGCTGCTTTTATAAAATGCTCACAGTTGCCGACAGTAGTAGCACTGCTTATACATAATGGCCACACCAGTTGCCGAAAGTAGTACAGCTGCTGATACATAAGCCCACACCAGTTGGTGACAGTAGTATCGCTGCTTATACATGATTCCCACAGTAACCAACAGTAGTAGCACTGCTTATACATAATGGCCACACCAGTTGCCGAAAGTAGTAGCACTGCTGATACATAAGCCCGCACCAGTTGGTGACAGTAGTATCGCTGCTTATACATGTACTGCTTCCCACAGTAACCAACAGTAGTAGCACTGCCTATTTCGTATGCCCACACCAGTTGCTGACAATAGTAGTGCTGCCTATACATACAGTATGCCCACACCAGTTGCCGACAGTAGTAGTGCTGCCGATACATATGCCCATGCCAGTTGCCGACGGCAGTAGCGCTGCCTGTACATATGCCCACACCAGTTGCCTAAGGCAGTAGCGCTGCCTGTACATATGCTCACACCTGTTGCTCACAGTAGTAGTGCTGCCTGTACATATGCCCACACCAGTTGCCAACGGTAGTAGCGTTGCCTATACATATGCACACACCAGTTGCCGACGCAAGTAGCGCTGCCTGTACATATGCCCACACCAGTTGCTGACAGTAGTAGCGCTGCCTATACATACGCCCACACCAGTTGCTGACAGTAGCGATGCCTATACATATGCCCACACCAGTTGCCAACAGTAGTAGCGCTGATGATAAACATGCCAACACCAGTTGCCGACGGCGGTAGCGCTGCCTGTACATATGCCCACACCAGTTGCCGATGGCAGTAGCGCTGCCTGTACATATGCCCACACCAGGTGCCAACGGCAGTAGTGCTGCCTATACATATGCCCACACCAGTTGCCGACAGCAGTAGCGCTGCCTATACATATGCCCACACCAGCTGCCAGCAGTAGTATGCCCACAAGTTACTCACCTAATTTAGGCTGGCAGCTCATCCTCGCCTGCTTCCTTTTTCATCAGACAAGCTCCCCCTGTAGCCCCGCCCTGTTCCACGTAGCCCCGCCCCCTTTCCTTCCTTGCCAATGACCAGGTGATTTAAGGATCCTCAGGGATCTCTGTGCTGTTGGTGCTGCTGCCTGTCATGTAAGTGTGACAGGCGCAGCAGCAGCCGGCCCGGCAGCCACAGAGGACAGCAGGGGATGCAGGACTGGGAGAGCGCCTCTCCTGCCCGGCGCCTACCTGCCTTGCATCCTCTGCTGAGCGGGTAGTGCCGGCCCTGGTTGGATGATGGGACAGTACAAAACTGTAGCATAATTGTCCTGATGGACTTGTGTCAATAAAAACAGCCCTGAATGTTATATAGAAATTTTGTATAATATTGCAAAATCCCAGCGGAAAATTTGGATTGGGGTGGGCTAGCAACAGCCAGTGATCATACAGAACTTTATAATGGTGTGTCAATTAATTGTGGGTTGTTCTCTCCAAGGTGACTTCAAAATAAGCTTTGACTGCCACTATCAAGTAGTATGGTAAGCCGGTCCCAAAGAACCGCAACCATCAACAGGAAATAACCAAACATTGGACCTAATTTAGAAAATTTGTGGAGCTGCAACTCCCAGTGGTAGCATGCAGTGGGCTGCCCACTGCAAAAAGAGCAAGTAACAATTCATGCTGCAAACAAGGGGAGAAAATACATTTTAATTTTTTTCTGTGCAGGGTAAATACTGGATGCTTTTAAATGTACAGCAGTATACAGTATTTGCACTGCAATTTTGATTTCAATCTGAATATAAACCACCCAAATCTAATATCCCTCTCTGCAATTCACCCCTGACCGCAGGACAAATTTATTCTCAAAATGGACAAAACTATGCTGCACTGCAGGTGGGGCAGATGTAACATGTGCAGAGAGAGTTAGCTGTGGGTGAGTTATTTTGTTTCGGTGCAGGGTAAATACTGGTTGCTTTTTTCTTACAATGCATCTGCCCCACCAGCAGTGTAACATGGTTTTGCCCAGTTCTTTGCTTTTTTTGGTTTACTTATTTACATGAATCAGGCCCATGTTGCAGTCAGAATACAGTGGGTGATTCTGGTTGACTTGGTAATGCATGAGTACCCTTGCCACCGACCACCATTTCTCCTTGCACCATGTGAGGGGATGTGTCCACGCATGTGCCCGCAGCAGGAGAAATCATACGATGGTCGGCCACCATCGAATGATTTTCCCTGTCTTCGGAAGTATAAGTCAGTGGAGACTGATTTATATTGGCGGACAGCAGGATGAAGACAAGGTGGGCGGCAGGCTTCATGTGTCAGCCTCCTGCCCCCGTCACACCTCATTCCCATGGGAACGCCCAGGATTTTCATGGGGATGCCCATGAAATGCTGGGCGTTTCTTTGGGCACTACCAAAATCTGCCGCCCCATGCCCCCGGCCCGCACTCCTCTGTGAGAACGGCCCAGCGACATTGCAAATCGACGCGGCCGTTTTGAGTCGGATTTCGTATGTGCGTAGAAATGTGCATGCGCAAACCCCGACCATTGGGGCAAGGGCCAATTTTGGTTCACTACGAGTGAACCAGAATTGACCCCACAGTTTGAATACAGGCTGGTACATCCCATGTCACCAAAGGCAAAGTCTTGGTGGCTCTGAGATGGTGTTATCAAAGGCGTAGGTGCAAGCTGGTATGGGGCCCAGAGCTGAAGGGGGTCCATCCAGGGCCGGTGCAAGGCACTGGAGCGCCCCAGGCGAGGGGGTCGCCCTGGCGCCCTGCGTCGCGCTGTTACGGGGGGAGGATGATGCGGCCGCTGCTGGAGAGGGGGGTGGAGGATGCGGTCGCTCCGGGGGGGGGGGGGGGCGGGAGCTCAGCTGCCGGGTGCCTGCCACATCAGCCGATCCACAGCAGCGTTGGGCAGTGATGCGGTGGCAGCCGCTGAGATTGCTGGGGGGAAGCTGCTCACCTGCTGGGTGCCGCGTCTCTCCATAGCGGTGTTGGGCGGGTGGGTTGTCGGCAGTAAAGTGACAGGGGGAGGGTGTAATGCATCCGCAGCTGACGAGGTTGCAGGGGGTGGCGGGGAGCCACTTAGCTGCTCATCCAATCCAAGAGGGTTCCCAGCTCCGGACTACCGCCCTCTAGTGGCCGGCGCCCTAGGCAAATGCCTAGAGCTGCCTAGTGGTGGCGCCGGCCCTGGGTCCATCTTTACTGACTCCATGTTTACATACATGTATCACCATCAGTTGCTAACTAAGGAGCCCTTAAAAACTTTTGCTGTGGGGCCAAGAAATATCTAGTTAAACCCCTGGGTGTTATTCTGGTAAATATTGTCCTGTTTATGTCTGTTTATGTAGTTACATTACTCCCTGTAAGAAGACAACAAGAAAAGGTTAAGTTAAGAGAAAAGGAAAAATATTGAAAATACCAATAAATAAGAAAAGAATCATTACATTTGCCAAGCGGCAGCGTGAGTGCAAAACATGGTAATGGGAAATAGCAGAGTGACATTTTAATACATCTCTAATAAATGTGAAGCTGCTCTCTTCTAACAGCTTGCCACTGATGTTATCACTATGCCTCATATTGTTCCTCAGTTTTATTTCATTACATACATTTATATACTTTGTGTTGCTTTAGCGCTGTCAACTGGCAAAAAATGTTATGACTCACTCATTAAAAAAATAAATCACACATAATCCCTGACAGGTGGAGAAAACACTCAGATAACAATGTGCTCGTATGGGCCGTACACACATGCCGATATTAAGGCATTTTTCTAAGCGAGTTTTGCAAAGTCGCTTAGAAAATGCCCCTACATCGGTGTGTGTGTGGGGGGGGGGGGGGCTATAGCATCAGCAATGCACGTCCCCGAACGTCACTGGCCGATATTGATGTCAGTGGCAGCGGCGGCTCGTACCTTATTGGGGGAGGGGGGCTGCCTCTGGCCGCAGCGGGGATGCCGCAATTCAGGCACCCCCCTCCCCCTGTTGCCGCCGCTGCCTCCTCTTCTGGATCATGCGCAGTACACAAGTGTTCCGCACATGCAGCCAACTTCTATGGGCTTCTTCGGCAACAGCCCATAGAAGCAATCTTGGTCCCGGCACCTGTACAATGTAAGTTACAAACACCGGGACCAGCGAGTGTGCAGTACCTATATATTTTTGCACGGCAGCCCGCACAAAGGCGTCCCGGAGGGAGGTAACACCTCCCAATTGGACTACCTTTGTGACTGGCAGGTCAGACTTCCAATAGGAAGTCACTGCCAGTCACAGTGAAGCCAGAGCAGTCTCTCAGACTGCATCTGGCTTCACTACAGTGGCGGGTTTTACCTGGGGGGGGCTGCAGCCCATAGGTAAAAACCGCCACTGGTCAGTGACCCCCACAACCATTTGTGTTGCAACTAAGGCCAAAAACTAAACAACAAAACACCTGGTGCTATAAGAGTATATAAGACCCGCGAATGCAGGGAGGGGTTATTCGTACGACTGAAACAATGATGTGTGCGTGGTGGATTTTACATATGGAATGTGGGATTGCGGAAGTTCAGTACTAAATTTAAAGAAACAATCACCTGGTTTTGTGTTATAGCTGATTGGTGCTTTACATTTATTGCCAATATCACCGGATTCCCACCGGTTTTGTATTCACAGTACCCACATATCATCCACCTTGTCTTTTTTCCAATTAGATCTTCTGCACAAAGTATATGGTTGGTGCGCACTGATGACTATCTGCAATGATTTCTATGCAGTAGGCCTAATGCGGTTGTAATGGTTGCCAAACCTGTATCAGCCCCACAGTGTCCATAGTCCATGTAATGCTCAGCAGTCATTTTTATTGTTATTACTAATTTTAATTTGTATGGCAACTGTAACAGGTTCGCTGTTCAGACAGGACACAGCGAGCAGATTTCAGAATTTCAGAAAAAAATATACTGATTTGGCGCATCCAAATATATAAAACGTGAAGCGGAGTTGGACAGGGTTCCCGTCCCCCCGCCGATGGGAAACTGGAACGCACGTGCATGTGAGACGCACGCGGGTCCCAGTCTCTATCGCCGGCGCTCACCAGTGCACGGGATCTGGCGAGAGCCGGCTAAAGATGTCTCCTGCTCCTTCTGTAGGTATAGGTGGGAGATATGGTGAGTGCAGCACCAGCCCTCCACCTTGAAGTCATCTTAAGCAATTATGTAAATTGGTCTGTAAGAGTTATTAGCCAGATGGACTTTAAATGATGATTTAATCTTTTATACAATGCGCGTCTTTGGGGGAATCTGCCAACCCGCAAAGTTAGTTGCAGATTAAGTGTCATTATTTCTGCACATTTGCCTTTTGTAATGTGATGTGGATAGATTGCCATTGATTAGTGTACATTTGCCTAATTAAATTATAAATGCATAGCGCTATACAGTCAGACTCCGGCTGGATAAAGTGTCAGGACTCATTGATTTCAGTGATCTATTTATAAGACATGAAGGTTTTGTGGGGTGCTTGCATGTGGGGGGCACCACACAAAGTCGGCCGAGACAAGTTAACATGCCAGCTGCTGGCGCGGGGAATGCGAAAGCACAGACTGGAGCACAGAAGGCAGAACCCACTCCTATGCGGCACCACGCTGATTTATGCCACAGGTCAGCGTGTATACTGAGTAACCCATAAATAAGAGGAACATTTAAATAAAACAACAGGGTTCTGGAAATCTATGCCATAATTCTGCTTTGACACGAGGTTGTCCTGTAATAAATGTGTAAACAGATTTCAGTATGGCAGGTCCCGGTATTATGCAGGTTGGTTAAATTAATGGCTTTAGATTATCATGAGCAGCCTCAGCCGTTCTCGGGCTGCAAATCTCCTATGCTATTTCAAAACGCCCAAAAAGGCTGAGCCCATTTAGGTTTTATGGGGCCAGATGGCAACCTCCTGCACAACACAATATTCCACCAAATGACTTCCTTTGGCTTCTTATTACGGAACAACAAAACATGACACCCAATCAAGCCGCATGATTCAAAGCGTTTAATCTAGAGCTGCACCTTAGAAAGACGGCATAGTATATATTTTGGTAAGTTAGGAAAGGATGAAACAGTGCTAGGCATGTGATACAAAGTGACAAGCATGAATTTACCGGTGATTACACCCATTCACTGCAGGAAAGGACAAGGAATCACTGCACGATAGCACACAAAGGGGAAATATACTTTCTGTTGATTCTAATGTCCAAAATGGGATAGTCAGTCAGTATCTGCCATAGGTGCAGGAAGTGCAGCTGCCAGGGCCGCCAACAGGGGGGTGCTGTGGGTACAGCTGTCCTGGGCCCCAGCCTCTGGAGGGGCCCAGGCCGCTGCCCACAGCGACAGCAGCATGGTGCCACCCCGCACCCCCGCGGCCGCACACTGCCTCCCCCACCTGGCGGTCCCCAAGCCAGGCACACACAATACACAGTGCAGCCTGCAGAGCGCCAAGCCCAGGACACAGAGGGGCTCGGAGCTCTGCAGGCTGCACTGTGCAGTGTGCACTCTCAAGGAGGCATGCAGGAACAAGGACGAAGCTGCAGTTAGGTAATTAATGGTGCGGCGGTGCGGAGGGGGGGGGGCGTAGTTGTTCCGGGGGGGGGGGGGGGGGGTGCGGGGGCCGACTTTTGAAGGTCAGTCCCGGGCCCCAAGATTACTAGTGGTGGCCCTGGTAGCTGCTGTGGGGCCCAAAGCTAAAAAGGGCTCACCTTAACTCTGAGATATATACATTTTTCACCATTGGGTGTTATATAGGGACCCTTACAAACTTTTGCTATGGGGCCTACAAATATCTAATCACCCCCATCAAAAAAATAATAACACCACTAAGCTTTCGGAAAGAAAACCGTGCTGTTTTGGATACACATGCTGCATGACCTGCAGGAGTGGGCTCAGAGGACCTTCATTTTAACACCTACATTTGGATTCATTTCAGACTTCATTGCCTCAATGCTGAATCTATATAAGCATTACCATATCAACAGTATATGTGTGTTATTGCACATACCTCCTGGACTGTGGACACACATGCCTAGCCCATGTGATCACATTATCCCTGATTAGATTATGGATAATTCCAGATGTACGTCATGCGTTCCACTCAGTGGTAAGCACCCAATGATGCTCCCCTGTAATTTGAGACCCCGTGGTTTGGTCCAGCTCAGATAGCCTGGATGCATGAAAGACCTACAGGCCAAGCACATTTACTCAATGCTGCTTCTGTTATTTGCTACACACAGTGATAGCCCACTGTGCCGAAACTGACGTCATGCGTTCCGCCCTGTAGAACGCAGCAGACGATGGGCACAAGCCACACACTTCTCAGTTGGTTTGAAAGGAGGAGCATGGGAGGCAAAACCTGGTTTTCCAGTTCCTACCCATTTTGCTCTATATAAAGTTAGCCTTGATAAAGGTCCTTTTGTGGACCAAAACATTGACACTCTATTTGGGCAACCTATTTTATTTTCATTATCTGTTCAACATCGATTCGAAGATTGGTGAGCGCAATTTCTTCCCTGAGCAGGGGATATATATTGATATTATTGGATCATTGTTTTATAGTACTCCTAAATAGCACTCCAGCACAGAACAATCTTAACAGCATTGTCGGCCCTCAGCAAAGCAATGCATTTGGGGCCCCTCCATACCAAAAATGTAAACAAACAAAATAAAATCATAACATGCCCTTCATGTGGTGCTGTGCCATCTCTTCACTTGCTTCCATACAGTGAATAGATTTCAGCATTTTGATTGGTGGATAGCTACAGCCACACACCAATCCGCATGCTGATAGTCATTCAATGTCTGGCTGCAGGCTGGGAGACAAATATAGAATGCTGAACTCTGATTGGTGGATAGCTCATAGTAACATGCTACAGGCCAGAGAGGATGGGGGCCAGGCGGAGACTGCACACGGGCCCCTTTCTCGCCCTAACTCTTTCATGCATAGAGGACACTAAAGTGGACAGCTAATTTTAAGTTGTTATCTTACCTGGAAACTGTCTTTTGACATCAGCAGTATGTGATTAGGCATTTCTAATGTAAGCTTACATTTGTCAGGTGCACACATTCGGGCGTGGTGTGCTAGATTCATTAAGCAAGTTTGCTTCCACAGAGACTTAATTAGATTGACCACTATAAATTTCTCTGGTAATATGGGGCCTTATTTTGGTTCATTCTTTCTGACAAAATACTTCTTAGATGGACAAAACCATGTGCACTGCAGATGTAACATGTGCAGAGAGAATTAGATTTGGGTGAGTAATTTTGTTTCTGTGCAGGGAAAATACTGACTGCTTTATTTTTACACTGCAATATAGATCTCACTTTGAAGTAAAACCCCACCCAAATCTAATTCTCTCTGCACAAGTAAAACCTGCCCCACCTGCAGTGCACATGGTTTTGCCCATCTAAGAAGGATTTTGTCAGAAAGAATGAACCAAAATAAGGCCCATGGTGATTGCTGTGTTTCAACATGATCACATGTGCACCAGTGAGTAATATACTGTATACTGTACATTAGGCTTATCTAGCTCCTATTGATGTAATTGCCCTTTTGTGGTATAAGATCGTAAGCTGCTTATCATCTCTCTCTCTCTCTCTCTCTCTCTCTCTCTCTCTCTCTCTCTCTCTCTCTCTCTCTCTCTCTCTCTCTCTCTCTCTCTCTATATATATATATATATATATATATATATATATATATATATATATACATACATACAGATGGAGCCGGGCTCCCTCTTGCTGGCGATTCGCCAGACTGTCACCGCTGGCGATCCACCAGCAGCCCGGCTCTCCATCTGACTGAGACGGATTAAAGTATCTCAATAAAGGTGCATACACCGGGGCCAATTCAGCCCTGGTGATTATTGGAGGACCGCACACATGCATGGTCCGCAGTATGCATGCATGAGCCCTCCGATCGCAGGCCATACACTGCCTGATTGACAGGCTGTCAACATTTGTGCGTGGTGAACCAGAATTTTCTGGGAGTGCCACACAAAAACACAGGTGGGCTTGGAAGTTGGGAGGGAGGGCCAGAGACGTCGTCAGCAGCTCTGACCTCCAGTCCACAGGGCCACCGAGTAAGTCTTGGCTTACGCGGCACTGCACACGGGGGCAATTCCCTTTTATGGTGAGCCATTACAAAAGGAATTTCCCATCTTCGCACGCTGCGGATACACAGGGGCGTGATCCCACTCAGGTGTATGGGTGAGGGGCTAACTGATCACACAGCTATATATATTATACCAGTGTTGGCTAACCTTGACACTCCAGCTGTTGTTGAACTACACACCCCAGCATGCTCTGCATCAGTTTTAGCATGGCCAAATAGCAAAACTGTAGCAGGGCATGCTGGGATGTGTAGTTCAACAACAGCTGGAGTGTCAAGGTTAGCCATCACTGTATTATACAGTTTATAATACAGACTAAAGATGGAGCCGCTCTCATTAGAAACGAAAGGATCGCCGGCCGCCAGCCTCCGCTAGCTGGTGCCATGTGACAGAATGGGGCGTGCAAGCACGGGCCCTACAAGCCACACGAGCCGCACATGCGCCCCATTCTCGGCAATGGGACACACGCGCGAGTGAGCCGCTTGCACGCCCACCACTGCCCTCTGCCAGCGCTCACCAGCTAGGGGAATGTGGTGCACACTTGGCAATACTGAGAGCGGCTCCAAATGTATGCTGTTCTATAAGTTGTACACTGTCTAGTCAAAATTGTGCTGCCTGCACACATTCAGTTTTTTCTTGCGATGCTGACCCAGCAGGGGCGCACATTGGCATCGCAAGCTTGATACACACCGTGCGATATATTCTTTTGTTTTCTACCGATATGGACTTTATAGACCTTATCGTTAGTTTATATGCCTCATTAGATTGACAGCAGAGATTTGGAAGATGATAAATGAACAACGGGAAAGAGAAATCAAACAATGGCGCTTATAGAGAGTGCACAAACTCTAAATCTGACTTAGCTGCAGCCTTATACACACTAACAAATATCCTACTGTATAAAAGATGATTTCTTACACATGCCATTAATATTTCAAAGAGAAATGAAACGGTCGCAGTTTGTCTAATGAAATCCTGTAAATAAACCAAAATAAACCAGGTAATCCATTGCTTGCAAGCAAAGTGTTAACTGTGCCATTGTACAGGATTTTAGGCTCATTTATATTCACAAACACAGGCAGCCTACCACTTCTGCAATCATCGCCATGGCAACCCCAAACCTAAAAGTATTGCATACAGTGCATTTAGAATAACGCCTTTGCCAGGTGAGTGCACCTGGATGTTGTGCATCGTCCACCACACTGTCTTCAGGACGCCCCAAAAATCCATCCACTTCTTATTGTCATATAACATACTGTAAGGAGCATATATAATGTGTCTGAATTAAATGTAGCTTTAGTACATGGAACATGTTGGAGAATGTAATGTAATGCACGGAACGTATCCAAGGTACAAGGCATTTACATGCAATCTGTCAGGGTTATAAAATGCATTGCCGCACTGACTCTCTAGGTTTATTCTCTGCTAAATCTGTCTGGTGTTGCTGCAGTTACACCTGCAAGGTCATGACAAAAATATTAATTAGTCCCTGGAGGAAAAACCCAGCACTCATTAGATTTCAATTGCTTTGCATTAGACCTGCGTGTAACAGAACCTGCTATTACCGCCTCTTGAGTTTGTTTTTCTTTTGTGGGCAAAATTATTTTCAGGCTGACTAGTGTAACCCTTTCTGTAGCTGGCCGCCTGGCGCAAACTCCGAAATTATTATACTTAGCGACTGACATTGCCCTGACAACGAGCTATCGGCACATAGAAGTGCCAATGCCTCACCGCCAGGGTATTCAACGAATCTGGTTCACTCTGCGTTTGCCTCCTCGCCTGTTCCCTGAGGCGAGTTGGAAACGGTAAGTGGGGGCATTAAAATGGAGAGGCTCGCCACAAAATACAGCGGACTCGCTGCATTTGTGACAAGGCCCCTGTAACTAACCGGTGCAAGATGGTACCGGGACTCGGATCAGGCAACCAACTTCGGGATTCTTTACGGCCCTTTGCTGGGGAACCTATGGCAGGGAATGGTACACCCCAGGGAAGACACACAAAAGAAGGACTACCACTGTTAGCAGCAACAATAATTTATTTAGTCCCACACGAACTGACCACTGCAGTACTTCAATAAATATAAGCAATTGACATCAATAATACTCAACAAATAAACAGTCGCAGCAAAGCATTACATATATATATATATATATATATATATATATAAAATAACCACTCTCATGCTCTCAATTGGTCAGAATTTAGCGGTCATGAGTAGTACCATGATAATAAGACAAGAAGAAAGAACATTTACAAGAAAATAAATGACAATCTGTTTCCTTGGATGCTATAACAGTGAATTTAAGACAACTGTATACTTAAAAATGTCCGCCAATTGGCGCTACTCCAACTGTATCTATTAAACCTCAATAGACTCTGCAGCCAGTCCAAACCTACTAATAACTTAATGCAAATAAGTAATGAATCACATACACTGTCCCAGATAAACAGTCCCTGGCTCCAAGAACTGGTCCCACGAATAAGGGTCTTCAAACTGGCATAAATTAGGTCTTATGGTAGGGTACACCCTAAATTATACTCCACGGGGAAAGGGTCACTAGTACAACGGTCCTTTGAGCAGAGGGACAGGCAAGTTCCCACTTTCGGTGTAACCTCCTGTTCAGTATCTCAACCAGGCTGCAGTGGTAGCCTCAATATAAAGCTGCCCTTGACAACATGAGTCTAGCAGGCGCCTCTCTGTTCTGCTTCTATATCCCGTTAATCAGTCGATGGTTTGTCCCCATGGTGAACACTGCCAATAGGGTGTCTTGCTGCACTGGGAAACAGGAGTCTGTAGGGCTTGGGCAGACCCTGTTCTGGCCAGTGTCAATGGCAGGTGAGGTGGGGTAATCACGTGGGGTTGCTACAGGGGCGATTTAGCCCGGCCAGGACTTAGGGTGCGTGAGTGGCCAGATGTCTGTCCTCAGGCTCTGTGGGGGTACAGCTAGTGGCCAGGGGGGGGGACAGGGTACCTGGTTGATCCACTGCCATTGCCAGCTCCTGCTGGTCACAACCCGCCTGCTGCTCCTGCATCTGTCAATCACCGCCGGGTACCGCTCGGTTAGCAGCACGTCTCTGCTTCTCCCGGCCACTGTGCACCCGGCTCTCTGTGGCCTCTGTCACCTCTGTCAATCACTGCTATAGAATGCTGTGGAGATGTGGCCCTGTGGTGTTGCTTTCTCCTTCAGTCCTCTGCTTAGCATTTCCCGGTCTGGGCCATCTCTCCTATCCCCTGTCAGGTAAGCTCTCCCCGTTGCACGGCACTTCCATCCTGCACACAGGTCTCCTTCCTCACATGCCACACGCCACACTGTTCTACCTGGCTGACCTCTCACTCCCCTTCTTCGCACCGCTGGATCAGCCAATCCTGGTGGGTCAAACTTCAGCTGCTCCAGGGTGAGTTAAGGACACCAGCTGGGTCCAAGTGCCACACCACTTCATTTACCCCTGTAGCTCCGGTTAAAGGAGAGAGGGTCATTTGGAAGCACTGGCCACCATCAAAGGGGCACAAGAGTCCGGACAAGGGGGCACCACTGCAGTGGGATGCAACACATTTGTGGCGAACCTCAACGTTTAAGGGAATACTCGCTGGCCTTTCATGGTGAGGATTCGGCCCTTACATTGAATATATTGAGGGCGTTTAATGGTGAGGATGGCTTATTTTCAGCAAGGAAAAGCCACCCTTGCCATACTAAGCCCCTCACTGGCAGCATTGAATACCGCTCTAAGAGTTCAACATACTGTAAGGAGCCACAATCAGGAATGAAAGAGCAGGTGTGCCAAATTAGCACATATTGCTGCTACAACATACACCATCAATTTGGGGGCCCATTCTTCTTAACTAAAATGATCTGTTACACATGCGAAAATGCTACTTTCTGCATATTTTATGTACAAGCCACTCATTATTAGAGGTTCAATAGACTCTCTAATGGGAAGTAGGTCTGGGGATTGCAAAGAGGGATCCGGGCAGATCCCTCCTTCTCGTCCTCCCTGTGTTCCCAGTGGCTGAGTGCATGCGTGACCTCGGGTCAGTAAAGTGCAGTAGTGTTAGTGATCAGTGGGAAAGCTGATTTTTGGAGTGGCTGGTCCCAGGGCTTTGCTTTTCTGTTAAGATGTCCCTATGTACAGGAACAATCATTCATTTGATTATTATATAGGGAGAGGGGATACTGCCTTTATAATAACCACATTGCTCAAGAAAGGCTAAGACAGTGGTCAGGGAACAGAGGTAAATGGGGTAAAATGAAATTCCTGGGGGTAATGGACGGTTGCCCCGGGCCGCGCTTCCAAGTCTGCCCGCTTCTTCAGTAGAGTTGACTAGTTGCTGCACCATCTCAGCCGTGTGCCATCTGTACTGCCGCTGCGGTGCCAAGTTTCTTTGCCTGGTTATAGGCTTCTGTCAAGGTATACCCATCTGTAGTCTAGGGGAAACATTGCACAGTCTGTTACTATACTGTATCATCTTGTAATACTGACACTAATAGGTGCTTGGATCTCACATTATCAGTGGTTATACCACACACAGCCTGGCAGCCATTGGGGATGATGATGATGATTACCTTGTATGGCTGTGCGTGGTACAAATTTTGTACCATACACAGCCATACATAGTGCTCATCATCAATGGCTGCCAGGCTGTGTACCGTACTAGCAGGATATGTCATTCATTTCTGGGTGGTACAGTGTGTATTACATTTATATCAATTCCTTCCTTTCAAATCAAGGGGTAACGTCGGCGTATCTAAATATATTTTGGGGTAAAAGGTAAAAAAAAGTTCCCTGAGCCCTGGGCTAAGATGTTATTGGAGTACACTGTAACTAAAACGTAGCCCATATCAGTAATGTAGAGCAACAGGCAAATGACGTACAGTACGTCCGCTCTGTTGTCTGACATGGACAGAAAATAAAAACGTGAAAGTTTAAGGGCGCTACAGATCCGTTCGCTGCTAGCAGAATTCACTCCCCTGGCCGATGTTTGGGGTTTGCGTATTTGTGAAACCCCTCGGAGCAAACGCTTCAACGAGTTTCCCACTTGCCAGGGTGTTGGCACCAGGATGGGCTGGCAGGGGGCCTGCCCAGCTTTCATGGGCGTGCTCACAAAAATGGTGGGTGCGCCCATAGAAACGTACCCTCTGCAAATGGAGGCGTGTTGATGCTGCCTATAGAACAGGTCTGTATCAGGCATGTCGTCTGTTCATAAATGGGTTAAAGTAAGTAACCAGCTCGGTGCCATGGCAGATTGACCTACATCAATCTCCCTTCAGTGATAATGAGCTGGAGGGCCTTGAATAACTTAGATTAATAGGAGACGGGTCCTGAAGAAGTTATATAGGTCAGGGTTCCTCAGAGACCACCAACCGTGCTTGATCTCCCCCTCTACTCATTGAATCACTGGTGAAATCATTAGGACCTGTATATATATTACAGTACTGTATATGGAAGACATTATTAATATACAGTACTGTACCTGTAGTGTCAAATGCAGATATGGAAAGTCACGAGGATACCTTCATGGTTACCCCTCACTGTCATCGGTACATCTTCGCACAATGCGACAATTAACCATATCTAGTCTCGGAGAGAAGGCCAAATCTACACATCGAGGGGGGCGGGGATGAGATTGAGGTCACCAAGCCCCACCCCATGCGCGCAAACACTGAAATTTGGATCCGCATAGTACTAGTAGTTGCGCAGCTTATACACATAACAACCCCTTCAGTAGTAGAGCCCCTTATACATATAAAGCTCACAGTAGTAGCACCACTTACACACATAGGGCCTTATTTTGGTACACTCCCCCACGGGTTTGCACAGGGGAGCGATGTTTTTCTTCTGCGCATGTGCATACGCTGGGTGCAAGCGGGCACCGCAAACTGCTAGTTCGCCATCCTGTTTGCACCTACAGTAGCAGTAGCAGTGCGGGCGGGGGGCATGGGGCAGCGGTGATGGTTTGCACCCATGGGAATGCCCAGCGTTTCATGGGTGTTCCCATGAAAACACTGGGCGTTCCCATGGAAATTAGGCAGTGCCAAGGGTGCCAGGTCAGCTGCCCGCCCTCTTCCCGTATTTTGCGTGCACCTTCCAAATCATTGAGGGCCAGATGCACCAAGCTTCAAAAGTGATAAAATGGAGAGTGATAAACAGCCTGCCAATCAGCTCCTAACTGCCATGTCAGTAAAATGTCAGACAGGAGCTGATTGGTCGGTTGTTTATTTTAAGCTTATTGCATCTGGCCATCTGTGATTCTGACAAGATTTCCAGCCCCTGCAGCTGAAAAGCATGCTACATCCACCATACTACATCTACCATACTTCACAGGCGAGATACCTGCCGGTCTTGCAGCCTCTGCCAGATGTATGCTTCGCTCTAATCATATGTCTGACTTGCTTAGAATAGACAATATGGCAACAAGCAGGTACAGTAGGTAAAAAAAATGATTGTATTAATGTATGGGGTAGAAGTTTCACTGTGGGGCATCATTTGTAAGGTGCATTTTTTCTACTTGGGGCATAAAATGGTGTCAGCTGCATAACTGTGGCATAATATGTAATAGGAATTATGGTGTGGCATAAAGGGGGAAATTTGAAAAAAATAGGTGTATTTGTATCCAGAAATACACTTATTTTTGACATTTACTATCCCGAAAATACGGCAATTCGTATTCGTATTGATAGCACATCAATATGAATACGAATTGCCGTATTTTCGGGATAGTAAATGTCAAAAATGAGTGTATTTCTGGATACAAATACACCTATTTTTTTACAAATTTCCTTTAGTAAATGTCCCCCAATATGTCATAGGCATTACGGTGTGTGGCATAAAGTGAAATAAGCATTATGCTGTGAGGCATAATGTGTAAAGGGCATTTTGGTGTGGGGCATAATGTGTAATGGACATTATGGTTTTTTGTGGCATATGTGTAATGGGCATTACCGTGCATGGCATAATGTGGGGTGTTGCATAGTGTGTAAGGGGGATTACTATAAAAAATTAAAATGTCAACTAGCTACACCTCTGGCCAAGCCCCCATCACCAATGTCCTTTTTAAGTTCAAATAAAATTGGAAAGGCATCAACAAATGTGTTGAGTATACTGTATATGCAAAAAAAAAATGAGTTAAATAAAATGCACCAAAACTGATCGAATGCGATTTTAGCTGAATAAGACAACAGCGCCATTTATACTCACAAATCAGATGTCTGCTCCTCACAAAACTCTCCAATTAATTGCTGGGCTAAACAAGCCATAAGAATTATCTTCAGATGGAAACCCGTCCAAGGGTTGGAATAATAGTGCTAAGTAAACATTTTACTGTATAGATTGTTTTTTTTTTTCTCCACATTGATCTTGCTTTATAGTATGATTAAATTTGTATGGGAGAGAACCAATTAGTTTTGTTTTACACTTATTGAATGCACTTTATTGTCAGGCAAATTAACTCTCAGCAGTTAGCATGATTTATGAGGCGGTATAAAGTTTTATGGTCTGAACACAAAAAAGGTTTTGGGATTGGTAAATCTTTTCTTTTACTGTTCTTTTGGATTTGTTTTTACTATTCCAAAAATACTTATAACTTATTTGAGAAAATAAGTCAAAAGGTAAAATTCCAAATATTTGAGGTTCCACCCAAAAAAAATCAAAATTAAATTCATATTAGCAAATTACTAAGCTCACTAGCCAGATGTAATTGGCTGCCGTGCGGTTTGCCGTTTTTTTTTGTTTTTTTTTTAAATAGCCAATTATTTACAAGGCATGGGTTTGCCTAGTAAATGATTGCTCCTTTAAGAAAAACCTCAGGAATCTGAACTGTGTACAGTATAAATTGCACTGACACTGGAGGCAGCCATGTTGTGGACTGAACCAATTTTTTTATCAATACAATTGATGTTGCCTACTACCCATATAAGTGCCCTGTATTTACTCTAGGTCAGGCATTTCCAAACTATGGCCCTCCATCTGTTGTAAAACTACACATCCCAGTATGCCTTGCAATAGTTTTAGCATTCCCTAATAGCAAAACTGGCAAGGCATGATGGGACTTGTAGTTTCACAACAGCTGGCCATAGTTTGGACATGCCTGCTCTAGGTTAAATGTGCACTATAAATCTAGCACAATTTAGGAGTAGGAAATATTATTCCTAATGTGGACCTTCCTCATGCCATTTTTCTGATCCCCAGTTCCTCTGTTTTCTTGAGTAGTTGAGTCCTTTGGTCTTGTTTCCACATCGAAGATATAGTTTTAGGCCCAAAAAAATTGAACGCAGACCACTTCTAACTGCACTTTTCTGAACAATTGATGTATGTACCTGGGTTCGACTAGTTTCTGCCTGTTCTGAGCTGATGGCAATGCTGACCATCTTCCTGACCCTGGTGCTGCCACTGTTCCGCAGCCACTGGTGGTTAAGCTTTGTTAGGGAAAGCCTAACTTGTTGATCAGGCAAGTGGTTAATGAACTGAAGCAATTGAAGGAGAGCATTATACTGAACTCAACCATGGATGCTCTGCAAACCAGGTACTTCTTTTTTTTAATCTGTTTTTATCAGTGATCTCACCTGATGGTTTAGAAATCTCAGTCCCTATTTCTATTTCACGTAATGTAAATTAAAATAAATAAACTCTTTAAAAGATATATTGGGATATGTACTAAGCTTTGAAGAGTGATGAAGTG
Organism: Crinia signifera; assembly: GCF_055691185.1. NCBI lineage: Eukaryota > Metazoa > Chordata > Amphibia > Anura > Myobatrachidae > Crinia > Crinia signifera. The sequence goes on from NC_139223.1 coordinate 40,602,943, forward strand.
GAAAGAAAAAGTATCAGCCAATTAGCTCCTAACTGCCATGTTACAGGCTGTGTTGAAAAAATAAAAAGAACTGGAAGGCATGCCCAAAGCATCATATAGCATAGGAAATAATGAAGAAATCCGCTTTAGCAGGCAAATTACAATCAGCCAATCAGAAGTGGCAACTGTTTTCGTCATCATGTTCATCAATATTAGTGTAGATCTGTACCAATCCTCAGGCAGCCGTAAGTGATACAGTCATTTGTATCCATCTCCGACACAGTTATGCAAACATGTCCCTAATATAGTCGGGGTGCATTTGATGCCCCTTCCTCCCTCATTAAAGGAAGCATACCAGATTTACAGTACACAAATCTGCAACCACACCTGAATTACCGCATTTTACTAAGAAAACCGACATATCCTCAATTTAGCATAAGCCGCAAAGTCCCACCCCTGAATCATCACATAAGTTATTTCACATAAATTCATTTTCAATATTTATTTATTTACAGCTTCTTATATAGCGCAGAAGATTCAGTTGCGCTTTACAATAGTAGACAGTGATAAAACAAACTGGGTAACAACAGACAGACTTGGAGGTAAGAGGGCCCTGCTTCAAGCTTACAATCTATAGGGACAATATATACGTAGTACATTAAATTGGCCACTGACATAGGATTTACTGTATAACAATAATTTTTTTTAATTTTACTGTCACTTCAATTATACAGCTTGAGTTGAATAATACCGTTTTTCCACCAGAATCCCAGGTCACACCACCGGGATTATGACCTGGGATTTTGGTGGATCCGTTCCATGGTCCCCAATTCCACTGCCCTGTTTTCCTAAGGTTGATCCATTTTCCACTGAAAAGGGAAACCCGGAAAAGAAGGGCAGTGGAAGGGCACCTGCAGGAGGTCTGCGGCAGGTGGGCAATGGTGGGGGGGGTCAGCGATGGTTGGGTGGGAGTGATCACCGGCGGGAGGTGTGCGCTGTTCAGCGGTGAGCACTGGGGAGTGGTCTGTCAGCGGCGGATGGGCAGGCAGAGGGAGGTGCGTGCGAAATGGCAGCCTCCCCTGCCCAGGTCGAAAAACCAGTGTAAAAGCTGTTTCAACATCTCATTACCTGGGTTTAACCCACTAAAATCCCTGCCTGGTTCCTGGGCAAGAATTATTGATTTACTAGACCCGGGATTTTTACCTGGTCACCGTTTAACATGACAAAAATCCCAGGTCAGTGCCCGTTCATGTGCAAAAACCCAGGATTTTTAGGTCAATGGAAAAGGGATATAAATTACTTTTTCTATAACGTATTTATGTTGGCTGATCAACAGTCAGGGCAGTTATAGAAGCTCAGTCTCCTGCTTACACCCAGCCCCTCCTGCATCCTGGTCGCTGGGTTCCGTTTTGCTATCACAACTGAAATTCCAGGTTTTATCTGTAATTCTAAATACAATTTTTTTCTTCTCATTGTATGAATTCAGAAAGGTTTAACTGAATAATCCTTTTTATGAAGTCAGGCTTATACACAAAATTAAAATGGCATCGGTATTAGTATAATATTAAAAAAACATATTTCAGTGACTAGTTAAATGAGGATATTTTAAATAATGTAAGAAATATTTATTCGATGTAAAATATATATATATATATTTCTTTATTAATATCATCCCAAAAAAATTCTAGATTTTTTTATTTTCTGGTTATTTCACTATAAAGGTTAATTGCTCTATTTGATGTAGTTGGGTCAACTAAAGATTTGAAAATAAATCACAAGAAAGCCAGACAGGATTGCAGTGAAGTTACTACTGTATGTACCCGTCATTAAAGATGGGCAAATTGATTGAATGCTGAGATTTAGATGAATTTCAGCCATTTGCAGTCGCCAACAGTACACATTCACTTAATATTTGCTGCAACTGGCTCCATGCTCCCTGGAGAACTGAACGAGTTACAATGAAGGGAACGAAACGATACCAACAAGAAATAACCTTATAATATAAGACTGGAGGCCTTTTGGCAAACTCTGTGCCTGCTACGATTTGTAATGTTACATAGTTAATAGCCTGACCTCTGATTATTCTACTCTTCATCTTCCCTTCTCTTCTGTGCTCCTCTATTATCGATCGGAAGTGCCGGATTTGCCTCTATCCTATTTTACTACCTACTTAGTTAGCCAATTGGCGCCGTAAATGGGGACGCACCCATTGCCACCCACCATGGGGTGCCAACAAAATGCTGGCTTCTGCTCAGTAACAAGAGCTGGGTGCTGCATTGTGAAAAAAAATAAACTGAAGCACTATCTGGGTACAACCATCATTTAACTGACCCACTGGAGTGATGAAAATAGGGGTTTAGGTGCAAAACCATGCCCCTCCCATAAAGCCATGACCTTACACATATGGGGCCTTATTCTGGTTGGAGCGGCCGGGCCGTACGCGTACGGCCCGGGTTTTTTAATGATCTGCGCATGCGTACATTCGCTAATGCGCAGGCGCGACCACTCACCAACGCTTACGGACGGGTCTCTACGTGCGAAAAAACCTGTACGCGAGTGTACGGGTATTGTGGGCGGCATAGGGGCGTGAAGAGGGGAGCGGCCGAAATAATGAGGGAAAATTGGCGTAAATATGGGCGTACACGGGGGTGTGCACCAAAAATAAGCGGTGCTACTACCGCACGATCGACTAAGGCACCGTTCATTTCGGACACAAAACAGGCGGCCGCCAACCGCCATCTCAAACCACCCCTACAGATACCGCATGCCAGCGTGCGCCTGAGTTTGCTAATTAACGCTGATTCCTACTCAAACACATACACCTGAATGTAATAAGCAATGCTGCAGTCTATTAAGTCAAAACCATGATTTCACTACCTGCAAGCCACACACAGCACTCAAACACATTGGAAGCTTATCTTTCTATACTTCTCTACATTTAAAGGTTTGTTTAATTTAAGGTAAGAATCTTTTTAAGACCTGCTTATATATGCTAAGGTAGGTATTTGTTAAACAGTTAGACACATTCACTACGTGCTTTCATAGACTTTACACAGTAGCACACTCAATCTACACAAGTCGACATGTGTCAACGTGTTCACTCTAATACAAACATAGGTTTTGTATTTAGGATACAATAACATAAACCACATCTAACACCTACAAAGGATGTTTCAGCAATGTTTTAAGCCCATGACCACTATTTTGCACATTAATTAATTCAATCAATTAATTAATTTTTATAATTATAGTTGAAAGGCAAGATTTGCAGGTCCATATATATGAAGGGTATGTCAGCGTACACGGACGTACGCTCACTCTCACGAGCGGTGACATAAGCTGACTTTTCTATTGAAAATAATAGGGACCCGTCCGTGCAAGCTGGCGTACGCTCAGATCTCCGCAAGAAGGCGGTGGGAAGACGGACGAGAGACGTCCGTAAACGGCGGCGTACGCTCAGTTGTACGCCAGTTGTCGGAGTGTAAGTGCTGGCCCGTCCGTGTACGTTGGCGTACGCTCATTTGTACGCCACTCCCCTTTGCCGTTGTTTATGCCCGTACGTATGCGGCTGAGTTGTGGGTGGACTTAACCCCAACGGCCGCGTACGGATAGCGTACGTTAATAGCGAACGTACGCACGTTTGGCCGCTCCAACCAGAATAAGGCCCATGGAGTGCAGAGGTCTCATAGTAAATCCTATAGTTATTATTATGGGATGGCATCAGAATCCTAGCGCCTGAGATTGTGGCGGTCATAAGACTGAACCCTGCATCCCGATGGCCAGGCTCCCAACACTTTTAGGTACATATGCTAACTATACCCAGGGCCGCAAATAAGGGGGTGCTGTGGGTACAGTTGTCCCAGGCCTCAGCCTCTGGAAGGGCCCGGGCAGCTCATTTTGCCCACCGCAACCCCCCAACTGCTCCACTGTGCTGCTCTCAGTGCACTGAACAAAGCAGGTCCTGGAGCACAAGCGTATTCAACCCAGGGCACCAGCAGCCAATTAACATGCTGCACCAACTTTTTAGCCAATCAGAGCTCACTTACTGGTACGTGAGCTCTGATTGGCTCACCAGTTGGTGCTGCATTTTAATTGGCCACTGGAATCCTGATTTGAAGAAGTCTATGCTCCGGGACCTTCGGGCTACAGCTCAGCGGAAGAGGAGATGGGGGAGCAGGAGCCAGGTGAAGGTAATTCAAGTGAGGAGGGGGGGCAAACTGGAAATGAGTCTCAGGCCCCAAATTTCCTGATAGCAACCCTGACTATACCTATTTAGCCTTACCATACCCAGTGACGTAACTATAAAAAACTTACAGCAGACAGTTTTTAAGGATGCTAGAGGAGGTCGCCACCTCCATTAGCAGCAGGAACCAGGAGGAGTGCCGGGACCGAAGACAGGTAGATCTGCAGGTCCCAGCCACAGACGCGGCGGCAAGTGGAGGGTAAGGCATGTCAGCGCAGCAATAACCCCCGCAGACCCCCCCGGTGTCTACACTTACTCAGCGCCTCCCCACCACTGCGGGGTCTGCGGGGCTATTGTGATGACACTGACCATATCCCCTTAGTGCCTAACCGTCCCTCTAGTGCTTAAAGACCAAACAGAGGAATATCAGCCCTGTGCACATCTGCGAGTGAATTGCGTAAATTTAGCAACCTGCTATCCTATCGCACATCCATACGCAATTCACTCAGCGTTATATGATTTTCCCACTCTGTGTAAATGTGAGTATTCTGATCCTACCACAAGTCTGCGACTGAGACAGACTGATCGAGGCCTTCCCCTAAAACACCTGGACACACCTGCCTTTTTCCTGACACTCCCAGAAAATGGCGGTTATCACCCCCAAACAATGAGAATGTGATTAGATATTTCAGCTATTTCTTTGGCTATCGGGATCCCATCAGAAGCTGGTAACTATCGGATAATTTTTACACTGGGCACTAGTAATCGCAGCTGCCGTGTAGCTCATGACTAATGCTAGGTACACACCAGGACGACTAGGGCCCGATCAGCACAATCTAGATCCAATTCCGATCAATCGGATGTAGATTGTGTGCTGATTGGGCCCTTTTCTGACCTGGTGTGGAGCGATTCCGATCCGATGCGCGGTCCCGCGGGTCGGTCGGTCGTTATTGAGATCCTACCTGCTGCAGGTAGGATCTCAATGACGACCATAGAACCGGGTGCGGGTCGCCATCGGATCGGACCCGCTCACGGTGCACATCGTGAGCGGGTCGTGCCCTCCCGCGTCATCGTGAGCGGGTCGGACGAGACACTGACGACCCGCTCACGATGTGCATCGTGAGCGGGTCGTCCTGGTGTGTACCCCGCATTACTCAGCGGCTGCAATGAAAAATGCCCAAGATGAAGGATATCGCTTGCGAGGGCCACACTGCTGAATGCAGCATGGAACATGTAAACATATACAGAACATACAAAAACCAAAGCCCTAACATTGTAAAATATCAATCCAAAAAGCAAATCTAAGAAGAATGTAGGGTATCCTGGGACATTTGTCTTGTTTTGCATTTACAGATGTAGCGCTTGTCATCGTTGCAGGAGCTGGCAGTCGGAACGCCAACCCCCAGCCCCTATCAGCCCCCGGAAGGGGACTCTCGCGCTTTCTCTTATAATGGAGTTTCCCATCGCTCGATCCCACCTCCCCGCTCCCCCCCTAACCTTGCTCATCTCCCGGAGACGGGCAGGGTTCGCGTCCCCCGCCGCCCAGAAACTGGGATGCTCGTGCGTATTGGATGCTCACGCATCACAGTCAGATGTAGCACCATCTCGCCAGCGGGGGCATTTTGGCGAGCCCTGGCTCTGGCTGAGAGGTGCACCATCTGTAGTTGTGAACAGGGTTTACCGTGGTCCTGTAGAGGTTGTCAAACTTGTTTCCCCTGCCATCTAGCTCCCTCTCCTCCATTAGGTGGTCTCAATGGTCTCATAAGAAAGGAACGTGGTCACACAATAGTACCCCCAATTCAAAATATGCCACATAGTAATACAATCTTATTCACGTTGCACCACAAGAAGTGCCCTGATTCATATTACATCACATTATAGTGCCCTTATACATGTTATGACTGAAAGTAGTGCCCCTTATTCATATTGCTTCACTCAGTAGTGCTCTTTATTCACATTATGCTACACAGCAGCATAACGTGGTATTACTGTTGGAATTCCTATGCAGGGCTATGGTGGAGGTGGAACTATTTCCACCAACCATCACAGGTGCTGGATCTCAGTTTTGCGACGCCCCCCCCCCCCCCCCCCTCATTTAACCCCTGGCTATGGAATATCTGTAATTCCATTGGCAGAATTTGCCCATACATCCTGCTATGTGCATTCCTAGTCCAGGAAATCACAAAGAAGAAATTGATCCATCATGGCCCCACCTCAACTCAATGCTTAACCAATTCGTAGACCAACACAATGTAAGCGGAATTATACAATTTTGTAAGTACTGTCTTTTTTATTGTAATATCTATTCCAGTGGATTTCTGCTGCTGCATTCCTCATGTCTAGACTCAGGATCTCACAATAGCTATAGAGGGCACATACAGTATCTCGGAATTAAACACCTTTATTTCAAGGAAATCACAGCAGGTAGTTTCACTGGGTTTTGTGAGTGGGTAGAACACGGAAACCATTGGCAACTTGCAAGGAGTTTGTTTTTCTTTGCACCCAATAAACAGTGCAAACTGTATTGCTTGTGTTTACAAAACTAAGGCGGCAATTAAAGATAGGAAAATAATTGCTTTCTCTATTCTCACTGTCAATGTGTGCGCCTGAGGTGAAGGTTGCTTTGTACAGAGTTTTGCCTTGATCCTCACAATGGATATGATATTCTGTTTATCTCTACCATTCGTTAACTAAAATTCCCTGAGACTATGAACAGAGTTTGTCAGAAAATATATACACTGTAGAAATAATAAGGGGAAGATAGGAGGAATGTGGGGAATGAATAGTACTGTAAGTTTTCACTTTCACCTTTGAAGAGTTCACCTCATTATTAAGCTGTTATCCTAAAAAATGAAAACACACAATAAAAGCCTTTAAGCTATAGTATATAGCAAACAGAAAAGGCCAAATATTATATAGATAGTTAACGAACCAAAATGTAAAATGTTGATCTTATGTATACGTGTGGCACTCTAGGATTGGGGTACCTTATGCCCCGGAGCGCCATGGATGGGCATCCTGCCCTTTGTCAAGATGGTGGCCAGGGACTCGGGGCTCAGTTGTAGCCCACTTCAGCGAGGGACCGCTTTCATTGGTGGCTCAGCAGGGCGCGAGATGGCGGGGGTTGTCCTAGCCTGTTGCCAGGCAGAAGATAATGTTACAAGTGGCGCGGGGCTGGAAAAAAGGAGGAGCAGAGCGCGAGAAAGGAGAGATCGAGGCAGAGAGGATCTCCACGTGGTGAGCGCGACAGCAGAGCGGGAGACAGAGACGTACCTACCCGGAGCGCAAGGAGGAGAAGCAGGACGGAGGCGCGGCATCGTCACGGCTGCCCAGCAACGCAGGGAGCAGAGAAAGAGAGAGCGACGCGTGTCTGACTGGAGAAGACGCCGGCGGTGATCGACAGGACCCGACAGCGTGGGGGAATCGCAGCAGCACGCCGCCCAGCACAGAGTACAGCCGCAGGGTCCACCGCCAGCACTGAAGACGCCCAGGAGCTGCAGCATCGCGACCAGCAGGCGCTGGCACCCTGTAAGAGAACTCAGGTACCTGGTGTCCCACAGCGATCCCTGACCCCTTGGGCAGCATCCCTGCTAAAAGTACAGCCACTACACCCACAGGCTCTGCCAGACGCCCTATCCTGCCCCAGGAACTGTGTATCATTGCCTCCAAGGCTACCCAAGAAACCGCCTACCCAGGGCCGCCCCATCAGGGGCCCTTCTGCTACCTAGGCCTGCACTGCCGTGTAGTGTCACGTTGCCCCTTTCTCACGTGAGAATACTCACACACACAAACGGGACATTTAATTAAGAGCCTGGCCACCTTACAGTGTGAGAGACAGAGTACTTTCCTAGGATCTTGTTTTAATGGAAAGTTAAGCCTCCAGTACCCGAGGGACTTTTTGTTGTGGATCACAGGACCCTTATCAGCTTTTGACTTATCCACGGTGCACCTAGGCCAAAGGGTACCCTACTACTTTAGTGAACTGCGCAGTTCAGGGACTCAGCATCTTTTGATCTATGGACCTCTGTTATTGTTTGTGCTAGTGTACAGTGTTACAGTTTTATAGAAATTCATTTGCAAACCTTTATTTTTATGTGAGATCCTCACGTTCAGCTGCGCATAGATCGCTGGCGGTATTGTTGAAACAGAATATTGTGTGAGTTGTGGCCTACGGGTATTATAGCTGGCCCCATTGCGCACAATATTTCTACTGTAGAACATTTCCTGTTACTCTCGTAATACTTGACAACTTTAGTGTACAGATTGTGTACCTGTTATTGGTCTTCTGTTTTATTGTCATTACACTGATAAATCTTTCTGTGGTAACGGTGATTTTGCACTTCATAGCAGTCTGAATAAAATATTCTGATCACCGCCCTAATAGTGCTGACCGGTTTGTGGGGTTGTTTTGAGGTATTGCTCTCCCCGGGGAACCTTGTCTCTCCACCCTCCGAACTGCAGGCGAGTGAAGCCGGCAAGACACAGCAGAGCAGTGCCAGAAGAGGAGTCCGGAGTCTCAGGTACCGGCCACATACAACTACACGTGATTGGGTTATATCACACTTGGCGTCCGCGAACAGGATTCAATGATGTCGGACTCGGACCAATCGGAGGCGCCCACATCAACCAGAAGGAGGAGACGACTTCCTGCATCACCTGGGGAAGGAAATCCAGCGGCACCAATCACCATGCCATACTACTTTGGCGCACCCTGGGTACCGACGTACTCGGGAAACAACACCCCAGGGACGCACACGCTAAAGGAATTCAAAAAACCGGATACTTTCCATGACGCAGCTGTACCGGCTCGGCAACAAACAAGCGGTAGAAATATTGGTGGGGCAACTGAGAGGCCCAGCGCTACGTGAAGTAAGGACGTGGGAGGCCAACGAAAAAGAAACGGCAGAACAAATCTTTGAAAAACTGCGGGAGATCTTTGAATCAAAGACGATAGCCGATTTGAAGAGCCGCCTGTATTCAAGAAAGCAGCGACCGAACGAGCCTCTGCGGGAATACGCGCTAAGCTTGCAGGAAGCCATGAAGGCCATACAGCTGAGGGAAAAGACACCGAAGGAACTGGTAGATGAAACATTGACCAACCTCTTCATCGAAGGAGCGAGAGAGGAGGCAGTCAAGTCGCAATTACGCATGTGGAGGCGGCAACAACCTGACAGCTCCTTCGCCAAATTTAAAGAGACCGCCCTACAGATCCTGGGCATGAACCAGAGTGGCCGGGATGAAGATGAGGATTCGACGGAAGGAGAAGCCTGCTACCAGGCCCCAAAAGGGCAAATCACGGACACCCTATACCCGAACAGGGCCGTTACCCAACAGGCACAAGCCCCCGCGGAACCAAGCCCGCTCGAAGTGCTGACTCGCCAGATGTCCGAACTAACGAATAATGTGACGCGTATGTCGCAGAAACTAGAAGACTTGGACAGAAACCAAGGCAGAAGTCGACAAGGGGAATGGCGGCAGGACCGTGGCCCGAGGAATCGCCCAAGATGGGAAGTCACCCGCGAGTCCGGCCGAAGATCATCTGACCAATTTGACCAGCAGGGGCGACCAATCTGCCGAAGGTGCCGGCTGAGCGGACACATTGAGAGAAATTGCCCAGAAACGACTTTAAACGAGGGGACCCCGAGGCAAGGGACCGACCCTCGGGAGGGGATTCACTAACCGGTCCGGCACCACCAGCAGAATGGTGGCCCCGGTACGTCGGGGAATGCCCCCACCTGAGCATCAGGGTGAACGGGGTACAGCTGACAGCCCTGTTGGACACAGGGTCACAGGTGTCCACCATCAGGATCGCAGACTTCCTACAGCACTGGGCACAGAAAGACATCGTGTCTCCCCCCGCAACCTGGTTACACCTACTAGCCAGCAACGGCCAGCCCATCACCTACCAAGGATATTGGGAAACTGATGTACAAGTGGGAAAAGCCACCCTGGACCAACAGGGGTTCCTAGTCACCACTAACTCCAATGAATACCTACCGCCGGTCATACTGGGCATGAACGTGCTTAGAAATTGCCCGGATGAAGTAGTAGAAGCATTACGGTGGGAAATGAGAACAGCCCCCCCCCCAAGAGAGGAAGGCTTTGCAGCAAACAGTGCGACTGATCACGGGTCAGCAGAAGTTCATCAACGAACAAGGAGAAGTGGGGAAGGCCCGAATCGCAGACCGCCGCCCGATTCTCCTGCGACCAAACTCAGAGCAAGTCGTCTGGTGCAAGGCCAGGACGGGCCCGGGAGGCAGGGATTATGAAGCCCTGGTCGAATCCTGCGATCCAGATGGTCGACAGCCATTCGCAGTTGCCAGAACCTTGGCGAAGGTGGTCCAAGGGAGAGTACCGGTGAGGCTGCTGAACCCACATCCATACGCAGTCAAACTATACAAGTACTGTCAAGTGGCCAGGATTAGCTGGGTGGACTTCCAGGACATCTTGGGGCAAAGCGCCACGGCAGCTCAACAAGGGGTGATGGAAGGAGAGAGGGACGACAGCGAACCCCCCTGGTACGCAGCCATACAGATCGGAGATGGGGACACCCCGGCCGAAAAGAAAGAGGGGGTCCTCCGTGTTGTCGAACGGAATGCTGCCGCGTTCAGCCAACACCCGAGTGACTTCGGCAAAGCCGAGAAGGTATACCACCACATCCCTACAGGATCGGCTCCCCCGGTCAAAGAAAGGCACCGACCCCTCCCACCGGCCATGTGCCAGCCTGTCCGGAATATGATCACAGAAATGAAGGAGGCTGGTGTTATCAAAGAAAGCCATAGCCCCTGGGCGGCCCCCCTTGTGATCGTCAAAAAGAAGGACGGTAGTCTACGCTTCCGCGTGGATTACCGCAAACTGAACGCCGTAACACACAAGGACGCCTACCCGCTCCCTAGGATCGAGGAATCGCTCACGGCCCTGAAAACGGCGGAAATACTTCTCGACCCTTGACCTGACCAGCGGGTACTGGCAGGTCCAGATGGCCCCAGAAGACAGAGAGAAGACGGCCTTCACGACGCCAATGGGCCTGTTCGAGTTCGACAGGATGCCCTTCGGACTCTGTAACGCCCCCGCCACGTTCCAGCATGTGATGGAGCACTGCCTTGGGCAGCATAACTTCGAGATGGTGCTCCTCTACCTAGACGACGTGATAATTTTCTCGAAGAGCTATGACGACCACCTGCGGCACCTGGACGAGGTCTTCAAACGACTGATACAAAGCGGTTTGAAGCTGAAGCCCAGCAAATGTCACCTGCTAAAGCCCAGAGTACAGTACCTCGGACACGTTGTTAGTGCAGAGGGTGTGATGCCCGATCCCGAGAAGATCACTGTCGTCAAGGACTGGCCAGCGCCCAAGACCGTCAGGGAGGTCCGCAGTTACCTGGGTTTCGTGGGCTACTACCGAAGGTTCATTGAGAATTTTGCAAAGGTAGCGTCCCCCCTGCATGAGTTGTTGAGAGGCCAGTCGGGCCATGAACGAAGGGGGTCGGCCTCCGTCGCCTGGGGAGAAGACCAACAACAGGCTTTCGACCAGCTGAAAAGATCCCTGATAGACGCCCCATTATTGGCCTATCCAGATTACGACAAGCCGTTTCAACTCTACACGGATGCCAGCAACCGCGGGCTCGGTGCTGTACTCTCCCAGACCCAGAATGGGCGTGAACGTGTAATAGCATATGCCAGCAGAGGCCTTCGCAAGACCGAAAGGAACTGTGAAAATTATAGTGCTTTCAAGCTAGAGATGCTTGCCCTGGTGTGGGCCGTGACGGAAAAATTTAAGCACTACCTCGCTGCCACCCCGTTTGTGGTCATGACTGACAACAACCCGCTAGTCCATTTGCAAAATGCCAAACTCGGAGCCTTGGAACAGCGGTGGATGTCGCGCCTCGCTAACTATAGGTACACGACCAATTACCGCAGCGGCAAGGCCAACGCTAATGCCGACGCTCTCTCCAGATTGCCTGTAATCGACGCCCCCGAAGAAGAAGGGGACCCGAGCGAAGAAGTGGAGATGCCCTCATTCAGGGTATACAAGGCAAGGAACGTGGTCACCTCAGACCCCCTGTCCGCCACAGAGCCACGCCTCCAGCGAGGTGGACTACTAGACACCCCGACAATCGACTGGAGGAAGGTCCAGCGCCAAGACCCGGTATTCAAAGAACTCCTGGTGCTGCTACGCCAACGCCGTCAGCTAGACAGGCACCAACGCAAAGACGCTGACCCTGAGCTCGTGAAACTGCTGAGACACCGCGACAGATTTCGTGAAGAAGAGGGTATCCTGATTCGGGATAGCGTAGACCCCGGCACGCACCACCCCGCGGTTCAAGTGGTTGTCCCCAGAAGACAGGCCCCAGTGCTCCTGACCGCATACCACGACAAGTCCGGCCATTTCGGGGTGCAGAAGACTGAGGCCATACTGCGCACCCGATACTTCTGGGTGGGCATGCGAGAGGACGTCGAAAGGTGGTGCCGAGACTGCGTCCCCTGCAGCTTAAAGAGGGCCCCTGACGCTTCCCAGAGGGACCCCTTACATTCCATCACAACCCAGCACCCGTTGCAGATCGTGGCCCTCGACCACGTCAAGCTCGAACCCAGCTCCAGTGGCCATCAATATGCCTTGACCATCACCGACCACTACAGTAAATTCCTGGTGGTCGTTCCAGTCCGAGACCTCACCGCCAAGACCACCGCGGAGCAATTCCTCAAGCATTTCGCCCGACCCTATGGCTACCCCGACTGCATTCTCACGGACCAGGGGCCCGCCTTCGAGTCCCAACTCTTCCACGAGCTATGCTCCTACTACGGCTGCCGAAAAATCCGGACGACAGCTTACCACCCCCAGGGGAACGGGCTCTGCGAACGAGCTAACCAGACCATCATCGGCATGCTCCGCAGCCTGTCCGCTGAAGATCGAAATAAGTGGCCGACCTTGCTTCCAGAACTGGCGTACCTCTATAATAACGCCGAACATTGTTCCACCGGCTTCACTCCGTACTACCTAATGTTTGGCCGTAAGGGCAGGCTTCCACAAGATTTGGAACTATCCCCGATAGAGGGCCCCCCAATCCGGCCTCAGACCAACTGGGTATGTGAACATCAGCAGAGGATTGATGCCGCTCGAGAAATCGTTACACAACGAATGGAGGGCGCCCAGCGCCGGCAAGGTAGGGATTACAACTCTGGCAATCGACCCGTGCCACTGAAGGTGGGAGACCCCGTATGGAAGAAGCGGAACCACCGTGCAAGTAAACTGGACGCCATGTGGGAAGCGGAACCGTACACCATCGTGAGAACCCCCACGGATGACCGCCACACCTACGAGATCCAGAAGACCCCCGAGGGGCCCATCAGCGTGGTGTCAAGGGAACAGCTCAAACTCTGCACTGCCGAAGTCCCAACAGCACCAAGAGTCTCGCCTGAGGTGGAGGGGCAGGGAACCTGGGGGGGCATGCCTTGGGATAACCCTACTGATCTGTTAGTTTTCATGAGTGCTCCAGTACCTTTCCTTCCACGGGAGCCCCCTGTGCCGGTGGCTAGCCACCCTGCAGCAGAAGAGCACTCACCAGTGCCGGACCACGGTTCCCCGGAGGTACCTCAGCCCGCGATCTGGACGCGCAAGTCAGAACGCACGACCAAGGGTGTCCCGCCCTTGAGGTATAGACAGTAAAGTGCCTATCCTTATCAGTCATTGAAAGTTTTTTTTGTATGTGTTTGGACTGTTTCCATGCGAATGTACAGTTGTTCACCCTGTCATGGACATTTGTGGCACTAAACGTGCTGTTTAGTAGCCCGGAGACTATTAGACCTCCGCTATAATGCCCGCGGACTGGCATTCTTCAAGCGGGGGAGCGTGTGGCACTCTAGGATTGGGGTACCTTATGCCCCGGAGCGCCATGGATGGGCAGCCTGCCCTTTGTCAAGATGGTGGCCAGGGACTCGGGGCTCAGTTGTAGCCCACTTCAGTGAGGGACCGCTTTCATTGGTGGCTCAGCAGGGCGCGAGATGGCGGGGGTTGTCCTAGCCTGTTGCCAGGCAGAAGATAATGTTACAAGTGGCGCGGGGCTGGAAAAAAGGAGGAGCAGAGCGCGAGGAAGGAGAGATCGAGGCAGAGAGGATCTCCACGTGGTGAGCGCGACAGCAGAGCGGGAGACAGAGACGTACCTACCCGGAGCGCAAGGAGGAGAAGCAGGACGGAGGCGCGGCATCGTCACGGCTGCCCAGCAACGCAGGGAGCAGAGAAAGAGAGAGCGACGCGTGTCTGACTGGAGAAGACGCCGGCGGTGATCGACAGGACCCGACAGCGTGGGGGAATCGCAGCAGCACGCCGCCCAGCACAGAGTACAGCCGCAGGGTCCACCGCCAGCACTGAAGACGCCCAGGAGCTGCAGCATCGCGACCAGCAGGCGCTGGCACCCTGTAAGAGAACTCAGGTACCTGGTGTCCCACAGCGATCCCTGACCCCTTGGGCAGCATCCCTGCTAAAAGTACAGCCACTACACCCACAGGCTCTGCCAGACGCCCTATCCTGCCCCAGGAACTGTGTATCATTGCCTCCAAGGCTACCCAAGAAACCGCCTACCCAGGGCCGCCCCATCAGGGGCCCTTCTGCTACCTAGGCCTGCACTGCCGTGTAGTGTCACGTTGCCCCTTTCTCACGTGAGAATACTCACAGACACAAACGGGACATTTAATTAAGAGCCTGGCCACCTTACAGTGTGAGAGACAGAGTACTTTCCTAGGATCTTGTTTTAATGGAAAGTTAAGCCTCCAGTACCCGAGGGACTTTTGTTGTGGATCACAGGACCCTTATCAGCTTTTGACTTATCCACGGTGCACCTAGGCCAAAGGGTACCCTACTACTTTAGTGAACTGCGCAGTTCAGGGACTCAGCATCTTTTGATCTATGGACCTCTGTTATTGTTTGTGCTAGTGTACAGTGTTACAGTTTTATAGAAATTCATTTGCAAACCTTTATTTTTATGTGAGATCCTCACGTTCAGCTGCGCATAGATCGCTGGCGGTATTGTTGAAACAGAATATTGTGTGAGTTGTGGCCTACGGGTATTATAGCTGGCCCCATTTCGCACAATATTTCTACTGTAGAACATTTCCTGTTACTCTCGTAATACTTGACAACTTTAGTGTACAGATTGTGTACCTGTTATTGGTCTTCTGTTTTATTGTCATTACACTGATAAATCTTTCTGTGGTAACGGTGATTTTGCACTTCATAGCAGTCTGAATAAAATATTCTGATCACCGCCATAATAGTGCTGACCGGTTTGTGGGGTTGTTTTGAGGTATTGCTCTCCCCGGGGAACCTTGTCTCTCCACCCTCCGAACTGCAGGCGAGTGAAGCCGGCAAGACACAGCAGAGCAGTGCCAGAAGAGGAGTCCGGAGTCTCAGGTACCGGCCACATACAACTACACGTGATTGGGTTATATCACATACAGGTTGAATATCCCTTATTCAGTAGTTATTGCATATATATATATATACACACACACAGTATGACTTACAATATGTGTGGCACTCAGCTAAAATTTAAGAAACACACCTGATGACATTTCTAAACGGTGAAAGCCGTTCCTTGTGTGTCTCTTCATTTTTTTCCGAGTGCCGCATGTATTGTAAGCCATATCTTTTTTCCATTCTTTTTTGCTTGGATGTGGGGGCACTGGACCTTGTATATCATCTTTGAAATAGTGCTGGATTACAATTATATATTATATATATATATATATATGTATATATATATATATATATATATATATATATTTTGTTCTTGCAAAGTATGGCAACTGATAATTGTATTATTGTTTTGTCTCCATACAGAGCAATTATACTGCAATGCATCTTGTGGCATCACATATACATTTTATACCATGTGCGGCTAGTGCAGTCCATACGCATGCCTGCAGTGTGCCACTAATAAGGAGGTGTGGCTTCATGAGGCAGGTTGTGCGGGGGCGTGGTTGAGCATACCGTTTTCATCACTCCGGGATCTGGGAGGGAGGGATGGCTGGTAGTTTGGTGTCATCCCTCGGCAGGTGACAACCAGGTGTGTCCTTTATCCTCATTGTGATGCCACTGGGTACAGATCCCAAAATATGGAATTCATAGGCACAGGCATCCTTCATGTTTTAAAAGGAGTATATACAACAGAACTAGATTTTTGGTCCAGCACAGGGGCATTAGGGTTACCATTGCTATGGGGCCCAGAGGATAAGGGGACCCATGTTATAAAGTTGCATACTGATTTCCCAGATTTGCTAATCAGTTAGGTCTGTTCCATTTCTCATACCCTAATTGAGTGACATTACATTGTCACTGAGGGGAGTGTGTAGTCGATGTTATGATGGCACATTAAGTTCAGTATGTAATGTGGGATAATTTGAAGTTGAGGGATATATTTACTAAAGTTTGATGTTGATCGATGTAAGTTGATATTTTTAATAATTATTATTATTATTAATTTCTTGATATTTTGATAATGATCAATTTAAAAAGAATCTTAGCTGATGTTGAGCTTCCAGGGCTAAACATACATTAACTGACAGATTCATTTCTATATTTATTTTTAAATGTTATTGTGTGTTCTAGCCCTGGAAGCCCAACATCAAATAAGAATAAAAAAAGCTGGTTGTGACAACTGATTCAGGCTCTCATGGTCATGGGGGTTTGATATGACCCTGAGCACCTGAATCAGTTGTCACAGCAACCGTTCACTTATCACCCATTTCTTAAAGGTCTGAGACCCGGTGACACATAAAAAGGCAGCACCAGGAGGACCCGCCGGTACACAGTATTCCAACACCTTTGCTATTAATTAAGATTGATTTTAAATTGATCAACATTGACCAAAAATTGACCTTTAGTAATTATACCCCAAGGTCCCGCTATTGTGGCACAATATGAAATGGAGGGCACTCTAATGTGTCGGAATCTGATCTGCTCGTTGTAATATGGAGGACACAAAACTAAGAACTGGAATACTTTAATATGGCTCAATAAGAAATGAAGGCACTATAGTGGGGCATACCATGAACTGGGGCACTGTAACATTGCACTACTGCAGTTCAGAATAATAACTAGGGCACTATGATTGGTATTAAAAATGAATAAATGCAACAAAGAGATCTCTCAAGAATCATTGGGTCTGACGGAGGGGCACAGAACCAGCTACCCCCTCCCCCCTTGCAGAGAACTGCACTTTGGGAGAGAGATGGCAGGCTGCCACTGCAGCAGCCTCTCTCCTCAGCCCAGCACACGCTGCTCAGTCTACCACTGAGGATTCGGTAATAGCTGGAGAGCTTCAACACCTTAGGAGAGCTGCTCTATCTGATGCAGCATAGACTTGGTCGGAAAATTGATGGTCAACTGATGGCAGTGGCCATCTCTCTCCACAAGATGCCGTCATATTTTTTGCACTTGTAGCGGAGTCGTACCTACAGTTGTATCTGTGTAAATCTCTGAATCAGGCCCTGGGCTGTATGAAAGGAATGAGTATTTGTGTAATCTTTATCTGTGCGATGCCGGACTGTGAAATGCAATGGCTGCTCCGGAAGATGTCATAAATTATTTTATTACTCGAAAATGTGTTTCTTCATTCTTGTTCTTCTAAATCACGATTCAATTGCCCGTATCATTGCAAGATATTCACATTCAACTGTTGAATATCAAATTGTCAATGGTAACAATGTCTAATAAAATATGAGTCGGTTACTTCTCTATCATGAGATCCAAGACCCTCTAAAGCCGACACGTGTGGTCAAAACCGGCTGAGCTTCTAGAGCAGAGAACTGCAGTATGGAGGTGTTCCAAATATCACAAGCCCATCAGGTTCACAGCTGACTCCCACTTGCATATCACAGAGCATTACATGAAGGCAGTACCAGAGTATCCTGGGCCCCGGTCACACCTAATGTTTGAGGAACTCCATCTGATATGCCTATACAGTATGTTGGGTTTTTGTGATGTTCTTTAGAATTTCCTGGTCCTCTCTTTATGGGCGAGATGTACTAAGCTTGAAAAGTGATAAAATGGAGAGTGATAAACAACCAGCCAATCAGCTACTACCTGACATTTTTCAAACACAGCCTGTGAGATCACAGGTAGGAGCTGATTGGTTCGATGTTTATCACTCTCCATTTTATCACTTTTCAGGCTCAGTACATCTGGCCCTATAAGAGGTGTTGGTCCAGAACGAAAAATAGTGATGAAATTGTGATAATAAGTGATTTGTTTTTGCCTGCTGGCTTCCTTTTGTCCATCCTGGGTTCCTCCACGAAGGATCGGCCTACTAGAGGACACTTGTGTGAGTAAACCCCCAAAGAATATATTCATGTAAGGAACTCCACACATTGTTTAATAGTCTTCCATGATGCAATCAAATAAGCCAAATCTGATTATGGGATCTAAACCACTAATATTGTTTACCCAAGAAAGTTAAGTAAGAGACTTTAACCACTTAAGTGGTATGCCCGGAAATTCTCCGGGCTCAGCTGCGCTCCAAGGCATACCACAACTGCGCGCCAGTGGTGCCTCCATCGGAGCACCACTGGTGCACTACCTTTAGGGGTCACCCCCTCCGTCACAAACCCCCCCCCCCTGCTCCGGCGTAACCGGCGATCGTGCGCCGGAGCAACCCCGCCGCCAGCCGCCAATCATCCTTGTGTAGTGACGTAGGCGGCAGGCTCGGGGATGTTCAGGGCGGCTCGGGAGGACTTTGGAGAGTTCAGGCACCGGAGTCCTCCCGAGCAGCCGTGAAACATACCCGAGCCTGCCGCCTGTCTGATGGGCGGCTGGGGAAGCGGCGACACAGGAGCTCTGGCATACCAACGCCGGAGCAAAGGTGAGGGGGGGGGGGTGGCGGCAGCTTCTTATGATCTGTGGTGGGTTTTGCTGGGGCAGGACAAACCTGCCCTGGGAGGTTTGTCCGGCCCCAGCAAAACACACCACTCAAGGGGTTAAAGAATGGTAAGTAGACAACTATTGCACCATCTTGGGTAGTGATTAAATAAAGGCCCATCAGAAGCGGTTCTTAGTGCACCAGCATGGCTGCAACATTGCCTTGTTGACTGTGTGTGTGCAGTTTTGATATTGGTTCACAAAGGGTCTGATTCAGACCTGTCCCCGATGTTCAGGGTTTGCACATGCACAAATATACATATGTGCAAACACTGGGATCGATGCCTGCTCGGGCGGGGGACTGATGTCACATGATAGAAACATAGAATATGATGGCAGATAAGAACCAGTTGGCCCATCTAGTCTGCCCCTTTTTTAAACATGTTACCTCAAACCATATTTGATCCTTATTTCTTTGTAAGGATATCAATATGCCTATCCCAAGCATGTTTACATTGTACTACTGTATTTGCCTCTACCACCTCTGATGGGAGGCTATTCCTTCACAGGAAGAGGAACAACAGAACACGAGGACAAGCACTGAAACTAGAGGGAGGAAGATTCAGGGGAAATGTGAGGAATAATTACTTCACAGAAAGTCTAGTAGATAAATGGAATAGCCTCCCATCAGAGCCTAGCAGCCTAGGGAATGGTCGAATTTAGGCCTAAAGTGTGTTTAGTGAGGAGGATTATATATTTTTTTTAGTGGTGTGCACCGGGCAGTTTTTCGTGTTTTGTGTTTGGATTTTTCGGTCTGTATCTCTGGAATCTATCTCTATTGGAAAATGGACAAAACCATGTGCACTGCAGAAGGATAACTGGACTGGAATTATGCACCAGTATCACTGGACTGGAATTACGCAGCTATATCATTGGACTGGAATTACGCAGCTACTGTATATCACTGGACCAGTGTTATGCACCACTATCACTGGACTGGATTTATGCACCAGTAGTATCACTGGACTGGAATTATGCACCAGTAGTATCACTGGACTGGAATTATGTACCAGTATCACTGGACTGTAATTACACAGCTGTATCACTGGACTGGAATTTTGCAGCTGTATCACTGGACTGGAATTACACAGAATTATCCCTGTACTGGAATTACAGCTGTATAACTGGACTGAACCTATACAGATTCAGAAGCACCAATGGACTTTTCTTTTATACAGTAGCAACACAGGACTGGGCACCAGCAGCACAGGACTGGACTTAAATACACCAGGGCGCCGACTCGCCACCCCACAGACCCACAGACCACCACAGCACTAGAGCACATACACCCACTACCCTCTCCAATGCCAGATGGCAGCAACAGCGTGGTATTTATATAGAGATTTGGCGTGTCCTGAGCCCCCAACTTGGCAGAATCCCCGAATAGTGCTCGGGTTTGTGTCGGATCGGGGGTATTAGTGCATTCAGATTCCAGAAATCCGAACCCGCTCACGCCTAATCTTTTCCCCCCTGGGCCTCCTAAGCATAAATAATCTTTGGTTCTTCATTATTCACCTGCACTCAATATCCCATCTAAAATTATGATGTATTTGTTTAATACAATGTACTGTATAATGGAAAGTATCTGAGGATGACAAGGATTGGATCACACCTACAGTATGTACACTTTTGGGGTAAAAGCATGGAGAAAACGCTTTCCTACCTCATTCCACCATTTCATACACATTCTGCAGAACCCAATTCCTTAGCTGCTCGCTACCCAATATCTCGGTCACTGAAAGTTGAATATTCATAACGCAACAATGCAATTTTCTGCTGTGATGGATGCTGCCATCTGTTCCTGCCTACTGCCCATATACTTATACAGCTGACATTTTTACGGTGAATGAAAACAATTAAGAACAAACAGTTTCAGGTTATGAAGTCAGTGGACAAACTTTAATAGTATAACTGGCATACAGCCCTTTATTCAACCGAGCTCCAACATCATTCAGAAAGGTAGAAAGTCAAAGCTACTTCATTATTAAATAATACACCATTCATCTATGAGAACATCCTACTGTACATTACTATTTATCTATCTTAGAAAATATATACATATATATAATGTATAGGGAGATAGAGGGTTCGACACTGTACATTTGTAGTTCACACAATAGGTATATTTGCGCAAGTGCAGAGTTGCATGCACGTAATCTAGAGCTCCTAACGGAGGGCAGTGCCATTACCTAAATGGGTAGGGGGTCAAGTTGGAAGCTTGAGTGTTGTTGTTATACAGTAAGAGTTTGAATTTGTGTTTGAGCACCTTGGGCAGTATCCTCTGGCAATTAGTTTTGGATTTCTCACTAGACACATGCCTAGGGACCACTAATTTACCTAGGGGCGACCTGAAACCTAATATGCCCCTGCTGGTAATGAATGTGGTTGGCTTTGATTGAGCATTGTAGATCTTGGTCCTCCTTTCTTTGCCACCATACTTCTCTTGATTATATGTAAAGTTAATTTAATAAATAGGTAACATTTTTTTTTCTGATAAAATCTACGTCTCTGTGTCTTTTTTTACTATTGTAATATTTTAGTGGCTTCAAGGCGGGATGTACTAAGGGGACTGTTACCGCATTTTCAAGTGTACTAAGACAAGGCTGCAGAGTATCCAGAGCTCCAGGGTATCGCCACCCTATAGAAGACTATGGGCTTCTTATCACCAGCCGCCGCAAACTGCCATGTCCGCCAAGATGCAAACCCCCCTTATACCTTCCTCCAGGAATCCCGGAAGGTAAACTCCTCCTCACCCTAGCAATGCAGCTAGAGGTCCTTCCGGCTGCAGGGGGTAGGCGGAGGCACCGGGAACAGCAGTGGCATTACTAGAAATGTTGCTCCCCCCTGCCAAAAAGTTTGTGCCCCCCCCCCCCCCCCCGTGAGCTCCTCTTCAGTGTGTTTCTCCAGCGTGTGACGTGATGAAGCAGGAGAGAGACCAGCAGACACTTATGCTTTCCCGTCCGCTCATCCTGTACACAGTAGCCGATAGTCGGCTCTGTGTACAGTCAATTGAATCAGTGGGGGGATTTGTCATTTCTGTCATGGCTGATTCGCCTCTGGTGCTCAGCCAGCGGGCAGACCCCGCTGCCACTTGCTCCCCCAAGCGGCAGCTGGGGCTGCCTTACAGCAGTTACTCCACTGGGGAACGGCCTGCTTCTGCTTCCCAGCAAGGGGGGAGTGAGGAGAGCCCTGGGAGGTGACAGGGACCCCCAGCACACTGCCTCACAGGTATCGTGGGGGGCCTCCATCAACGCATTTCGATATTGATTGCAAAAGTTAGTACATATGTGATCAACATCGTGCCCTCAGTGATAGTAGGTTTAGCACACTTTATGAATGTCATGTTTGCAAAAATGGTCGATGTTTCAGACAGGGCCCTAACAAATTCTATAAAAGCCTGTCCGAATCAACATTGCCCACAGACCTCTGGATGGGGGTGGGGGTTGCGGAGAGTGAGACCCACTTTTATATGACACTGAATCAATCCTCTTACAGTACTGGTTCTTATAGCGAATCAAATGCTTTCATCTCTTATATATTTGGCTACATCTGTCACTCAAAGTGTGTGAGTGTGTGTATAACAGAAGGGACACATTGCTCTGTTTCTGGACTTCTCCCTTAATTAATGATTGCCAGCACCTGTGTTGAAGCACCTTTCTAATCAATTAATAACATGTGTGAAACAGGTGATGGCAATCATACATTATGAGGGAAGTCCAGAAACAGAGCAACGTGTCCCTCCTGGAGAGGGTCATGTTGGGAGGTATGTGACTGACTCACATGACAGAGAACCAGCCCAGTGAGCCCACAGTGCCAGACATCCTCTGCCTCCCCATGTTGCCCAGCAAAGACACTGCACCAGGTGAGCGCCCCCCGCCACCCCACCCACGATTCGCGCCCCCCCTGTGACCCCCCTCCCATGATTTGCGGCACCCCCCAGCGACGCCCCCCCTCCCGCAATTCGCGGCAAAACACACCCCCCTGTGACCCCCCCCTCCCGCGATTCGCGGCAAATCCCCCCACCCCGCGCAATTCACGGCACCCCCGCGACCCCCCCTCCCGCGATTCGCGACAATGAAAAAGGTTGACATGAGATTTTGAGATTTATTTTTCATTTTTTGAATGTTCTCATATTCATTCTCATGTGTCAACATGGACACCAATGAAATGCCACACTTATGTCAACATTTACATGTGTTGACCTTTCTGTGTTGATTTTTTCTTGTGGCGATTCACGGCACCCCCCCCGCGACCCCTCCTGCGATTTACGGCACCCCCCCCCCTGCGACCACCCTCTCCCGTGATTCGCAGCAACCCCCTGCGCACTCCCTCCTGCGATTCGTGGCAACCCCCCTGCCCCCGCAACCCCCCCTCCTGCAATTCACTGCAACCCCCCGCTCCCCCCTCCCGCGATTTGCGGCACCCACCCCCCAAACCCCCGCGACCCCCCCTCCCGCAATTCACGGCACACCACGCGACCCCCCTCCCGCAATTCGCAACCCCCCCTTGCGCGATTCACGCCCCACTCCTGTGCTTTGCGGACCCCCGCCCCCTCCCGAGATTCACGACACCTGCGCCCCCCCTCCCGCAATTCTGCCCCCTCCCATGATTCACGGCAACCCCCATGCCCCTCCCACAATTCACGGCACCCCTGCTCCCCTCTTTAGTCCCCCGTATGCCCACACACCCCTATCACTACCCAGCTTCCTGCTCTCCTGAACCATAACTTCCACCACTGGGGAGTCGCTGACGCTGTGTTGCCCACATACCCCTATCATGCCTCATAGCCCAGCCTCCTGCTCTCATGCACCCTAACTCCCACCCAGTAGGAGGAGACACTGACTCAGGGCCACCGTCCTGTACTCCTGTACTGCCACGCTGGACCCTCACCCACTGGCAGAAGCTGCACTGTGTCTCCCACCCTCCTCTTTAGTCCCCCTTATGCCCACACACCCCTATCACTACCCAGCCTCCTGTTTTCCTGTGTTTTGACCTCCGCCAGTGGGGAGCCGCTGACTCAAAAACACCCTACTATACTATTGCACACACACACACACAAATGTCACTGTACCATCCACACTATCAATGTACATCTTACTCTGTAACTGCTTTTTAATTAAACAAAAAAATACACACCCCCTTCCAAATCATATGCTCTCTATTTAACACATTTCACCTATAACTCAAGTTGCAATACAGGCCATCTTTCATACAATTCTAACCATATTTCTCACAATACAAACGTTCACAAATTAAGGGGGCACAGCCCCTTACAACGGTGTAAAGAGCGCCCGTAGGGCGCGATGAATCACCTAGTTGTAACAATATTTAATCAAAATAGAAGAAAACATAGGAGGACTCAGATGTTGGGGCACTCTTTAAGAAGATATATTAAAATATAAATTATATTAATAGTTTGCTAGAAGACCATAGTATGTTTACAGACACCGCAAAGAATTCAGTTTGCTTTCCATCCGTGTGCAGTGAACGAATGAATGAGTGCATCAAATATTGGGAATGAGTTTTCAAATCTGCAGTTGTCTGGTGATCTTCTGGTGCCCCCTGCCAGTGTGACCAGCAATGAGTGCTTGAGAAAAATAATAGAGAAGTAATGCCATAGGGGGAGCCAGAAGGGATCCATTTTAAAAGGTTTTGCCGCTTTTTACTGTTTCCTGCATCTCGTCATTGTGTTATACCGATTAGCAATTTTCATCATATATACCTACATTACCTTTTTCTTCTCCAGAAGTCCACAGAGTAGATTCAAATCAGCTGCAACAAGCTTGTAATGTCATTAAGCCCCACCCCCCACCATGATTGGTGCATATGTGTATAATGGGAGGGCTAAATTTCCTGTTTCCATGGAAAGTCTCTCTAGGCCATGACTTGAGGATCTCGGGTTCCCCTCAATTGATCTCCCTATTCTGCCCAGGTTGGGATGGGGGATACGGTGACCACTCTCCCAGGGCTGCAGAAGACACTTGAAAAAATGCACATCACAGGCAGGCTCTAAAAGAGTAGGTGGTTTACATGCTATATAGGGTAACTGGAATTAGTTATTTTTTTCCACTTTAGTTTACAAAGGAGTGCATTGCCAGCAAGTATACATATTTGTTAAAGTGGCAAGAAAGTATAGTTGAATATAAATTTATTTTCTGTTTGTCTTCGCAAAATTTTTACCTGAACATAATGCTTCAAGTTATGCCAAACATTATACGTCTTTGAAGCAGCAATCTTTAACTCACTTCTAAGAATCACAAATTTGTGTTGACGTTTGCTTTTAACAAGGCTTTTCATGTGTTCTGCATTATTCACCAGATTTCATTTTCCACTCTTTGCATTTTCACAATGTTCGCAACAAAGGCGGCCTAGCTAATTCCTAGTGCCGTCCAAACCGGCACATTCTTCCCTCTAACAGTAGATATGGTCCTTAATATATGAAAGGCTAACTACTCCTCACATCTATAGGGTGAAGTACAGCCACTGACCACTAGAGGCCACTCAACGGACCAAATAACATTTGTGTGCTTAACGATGTCATAACAGAAAGCGTTAGCAATTTTTGCAGGGACAATGGTCTGTTCCAACTTTCTGCATTTGGAGAGAAGGAGATGTGAAGACAGAGATTGGAGGTAGGAGCAGATAGGGACTGAGGGTGGGGTGGAGAGTTTGTGGGCTAAAAACTGTCACAGCTCAAAGTGAAAGTAAAAACGGTCACAGCTCAAAGTGAAAATATATTGCAGAAGCCGTCATTTTGACAGTTAACTGGTACCTTAATAAAAGAATAACTTTAAGTCAATTTGGGGTACCTCACCAGGACTTTACACCTAAAATTTAACACAGGATGGAAAACGACTACATTCAGATTGATTGGACGCACGGGGGACCGATGTTTTGCTTCTGCGCATGCGCAGAGCATTTATGCACATGTGCAGACGTCGGGTGCGAGCGGTGCAGTGGGGGCGTGGGACGCCCAGCGTTTCATGGACGATCCTATGAAAACGCTGGGCGTTGCCAGGGAAATCTTGCGATGACGCGGGTGCAGCTGACATCAGCGGATTCCCCCAGAGGGTGCTCGCAGATCAGAGACACCGCAGAGGTGTCTCTGATCTGCGTGCGCAGGAGAAATGATTTCTTACCGGCACCCAAGGCTGCTAATGGATGATTATGCAAATCATCCAATTGTAGCCTCTGGGGGGATCGTGGGTACGATTGGGAGGCGGCAAGCGGCGATTGGTTCACAGATAATGCTGCAAAATTTAATGTGGACCAGAATAATGTCCGAAGGGTAAAAAGGAAAAAGTCAAAATAATGCAAGTAAAATGTAAAACAAATCAGGAGATAATTCTCTTGGGTAGAAATACTGCATGTGCGCATAATGACTAATCTGACATTTGTTTTCATTGGTGAGGCTTGCTGGTATAAAGGTCATTTACGAAAGTTAGATGGTATAAAGGTCATTTACGAAAGTTAGATGGTATAAAGGTCATTTACGAAAGTGTACAGTATGCCGGTACAGTAGTGAGTGTTTTAACCAGCTCCACAAGAGCTTCCAGGGACTTTATATTGTATAATTGTTCAATCTATAGAGCTATCTAAATCTACAGTATAGCAACAGAACACTTCCAAAATTAGTATGAAAAATCCATTTAATCTGACAATTCAGTCAATGTGACTTTTCTCAAGGACAACCTGCATATGACCATTTCAGGGCTAAATAATTACCCTCACATAAATGCCACTGCCAAAAATTGCATCACAGCGCATTGCCATGGAGACCACTATACAATCTTAAGCTGATAACCCCACTATATGGGTGTGGCTTGCATCTCCGCATGTTTTGGCAAATGCAGAGCCGCCACACACTAGGGGTCCCCTCACATAGTTACATCACCAACACTGGGGGTAGGGCGCTTCTAGAGAGGAAGGGGCCCGGTGACTCCACCTGGGCTCTATCTTCTACAGCCATCAGGGCTGTATACTCTGAGCAATAGGGTCACCTACCGCTGTGCCAGAGTCTGGTGTACATGCGCCAAACACCAAGAAAATGGCCAAAAAAAAAATATTTTTCCAGTGATTTCTGCAACAATGCTGCTGCAGACACAGGACGGTAGATGGGAAGTATTGAAAAAATATATATGCCAGCGACAGGGGGCACAGTGTAAACGGGGGCATAATGAGAACTGGGGCACTACAGTGTGTTTTTACAGTGTTGGGAGTATTTATTTACACTTTTTTTTTTAAATTGTCTTGTCAATATGGGCAGATGTCTATAGAATATGTGCCCAAAGCAAATCATGTGGGCACAAATGAAGTGCGCTAGGCACTAAGACTGTCAACAACCTTTGGTTTTAAGTTGTCCAAGGGGGTTATTCTGGATGAGACGCTCGGATGCGAATTCGCATCCTTGGGAGTAAACCAGATCCCACCTTGAAAATGGCGGTACGCCGGCCCGCCTTTTTTACAGGGCGAGTACGTTTGCACGGCATGCAAATGGATGTTTCCCATAAACATCCATACGCATGTCAATGGGCACCTCCCACATATTTCTAAGGTCGCCGACAATCGAAAAATGTGGAAGGTGAATTTATATGTAAGGTTGCTCTGAGGAACCTTATATGTGCGTCACATTCAGGAGGAAGTGGGCCTCAGGATGTCAGCTGCCCGCCCTCCCCTGCATGTCGCCCCGGCCGCATTAGCATGGGAACGCCCAGGGTTCTCATGGTCTGGCCCTACAGCGTGCTCCCTGATGCATTACCTGTATATTAACTCTGAGTTTGGTATATACTGTATTTGTTATTGGCCGCTGATGACTGACAGATGAGATCCGAGGCAGCTCCAGATGTGGGTCCAAAACCAACTGCCAGTGATCCCCCGCTGGAGATGTTTAGAAGTGTTTGAGGTGGCCCCCTATTTGTATTTTGATCTGCGCTGCAGCACCACCTCTATGTCCGCCAATGGAAAACATAACCAAAACCATGGGCACAATGGATTACAGTGAATACAGTAGTAGGTTGCATCTCTGTGTTCTTTCTAACTTTAAAAATCTTTTTGATGCTTTTCGTATTCATTTGGGGGGGGGGGGTTTGTGGAAGTTCATATTTCCTAAATTTGGTAGATATACTGAAGTTACTGAGCAGTAGAATCAAACACATGTATCTTCGGCTTTCAAATGATCAAACGAGCCACTGATGTACGGACAATGGCTGCAGGGCCGTTTCTAGAGGCGGACAAGCCGTGCAGCAGCCCGGGGCGCCGCACGGCTTGTCCGCCTCTGAAACAGCCAGGGCGCCCGGCAGTCTCCCCCAACGCCGCTAACGCCGCTGTAGCCGCCGCCTCCTCCTCCCTTCCTCCTCCTCCGCCGCTCTGTGTCCCCGGCCGGTCCGACTCCACGCACGACAGTGCATAAGCGGAGGCTGAGATTTCCCTGGAAAGGGGAGGGGAACGCATTGTGCGTCTCTCCTTCCCCTCGCTCACGTCACTGGGCTGTCGCTGTCAGCCAATCAGAGCTCGGGCGCGAGGTATGAATGGCTGATGGCTCAGCTCAGGTACACACACTGAAGGGGAAGGAGAGGCACGATGCGCTCCCCTCCCCTCGGAAGCAGCGGCAGCAGCGGCAGCAGCGGCAGCAGAGGCAGTGAAGTGAGTTTGGCATTGTGGGGGCATATGTGTGGCGCTGTGGGGGCACATCTGGCACTGTGGGGGCATATATTTGTGTCACTGTGGGGGCACATCTGGCACTGTGGGGGCATATATTTGTGGCACTGTGGGGGCATACATTTGTGTCACTGTGGGGGCATACATTTGTGTCACTGTGGGGGCAAATATTTGTGGCACTGTGGGGGCATTTATTTGTGGCACTGTGGGGGCATTTATTTGTGGCACTGTGGGGGCATTTATTTGTGGCACTGTGGGGGCATTTATTTGTGTCACTGGGGGCATTTATTTGTGTCACTGTGGGGGCAAATATTTGTGGCACTGTGGGGGCATATGTGTGGCGCTGTGGGGGCACATCTGGCACTGTGGAGGCATATATTTGTGGCACTGTGGGGGCATATGTGTGGCACTGTGGGGGCAAATATTTGTGTCACTGTGGGGGCATTTATTTGTGGCACTGTGGGGACATTTATTTGTGGGACTGTGGGGGCATTTATTTGTGGCACTGTGGGGGCATTTATTTGTGGCACTGTGGGGGCATTTATTTGTGGCACTGTGGGGGCATTTATTTGTGGCACTGTGGGGGCATTTATTTGTGGCACTGTGGGGGCATATATTTGTGGCACTGTGGGGGCATATATTTGTGGCACTGTGGGGGCATAGCTGGCACTGTGGGGGCATATTAGTAAACGGCATCAGTTGTGCGGCAGCGGCACATGGGGCATAATGTGTAATGGGCATTACGATGTGGGGAGTATTGTGTAATTGCCATCACATTGTGGGGTCTAATGGGCATCATGGTGTGCGGCGTAATGTGTAATTGTCATCACGGTGTGCGACATAATGTGTAATTGTCATCACGGTGTGCGGCGTAATATGTAATCGTCATATCAGTGTACGGCGTAATGGGTAATTGTCATCACGGATAAATAGTGTATAATGATTTAAGTAGCCTGTCATTGTTTGGCCTTGATCTGTGAGGCGTACTAGGTCACTGTGTGGCCTTCAGCCGGCCAACTTAAGTGCGGGAGGACAATAACAATTCCTGCAGTAACCAATGTCTGGTCATGCAGGTTGCAAAAGTGTGATATAAGGTAATTGTTTTCCTGCTAGACCACGCCTTATATTAAGCCACACCCCTTTTAAAATTAAGCCACACCCCCTATTTCGGCGCGCGCCTATGGCGCGCACAATTTCTATGATACCATGTTATGTTTTGTTTTTTTTTTTGGGGGGGGGGGGGGGCGCATTTTGATTTCTTCGCCCTGGTGGCTAAATTGTCTAGAAACGGCCCTGAATGGCTGACAGCATTTGTTACATGCAGGAACCATGAGACAAAGTCTTCACCATTTGGCTGTTTATCACCCCCCCCCCCCCCCCCCCCCCCGCCTTCCCCTCCCAGAGACCTGAAATAATCAGCCTTGTATATTTTTCAAACCGTTTTTCATTTTGATGGAAAACTATTACAGTAAGGAATTCAGAAGTACAACAAGATCAATCAAAGGACTCCAAAACCTCAGGACATTGTGGCTTTAATCTTTAGTATATTAAGAGGTCAACAGTCTCCGACAGAATATGTGCAGAGGCATCTTTTTAGATTTAACCTTCCATTGTGCTATTCTTTTATTCATAGATTCTGCCTTTTGCTCTCGACACACTTTAAGGCTCCTTAATAACATTACTTACTTGGGGCCACGAGTGTCAATACCTCGGGGGACTTGGAGCAATAAAACAGAGAGTGTGGTTTCCAGCCATGAGGCTTACAGGACCTTTTATTCTGTTGTTTGCAGGCTAAAGGTGGTTGAGTCCTCAGGGGAAGCATGATAAAGGGGAGGCTTCTTTACATGGCTTTCTCATAACTTTGTCCAATTAGCTGAGTAGCATTGGCTCAAACAATGAGGAGGCAAGGTGACCTCTACACATAGAGGAAGATATGATGTAACAATAACCAACTATAAAGGCCTCGCCACAGAACGCTTCCACCTTAGTGGGTATACAGCTGGCTGAGATAAGATCTGTAAGAATACATTTACTAACAGAGGTGAGCAGCACCCTGTACAACACTTTCTGTTTATTCTAAATTAATGATTTAGCATCTATGGTCTATAAATCCGGAGCGTTTTAACAGAGGAAGGGCCCATGTGCATACTCCAGTTGGGTCACCTCCTCTTCACGATGCAGTAGACTATGGCATCATGACAGTGCCTACTGCACATTCGCAGGTCTCCGGAAAC
This sequence comes from Crinia signifera, assembly GCF_055691185.1. Lineage (NCBI taxonomy): Eukaryota > Metazoa > Chordata > Amphibia > Anura > Myobatrachidae > Crinia > Crinia signifera. The sequence continues at coordinate 40,633,907 of NC_139223.1, forward strand.
ATGGCGCCCACCATGTCCCGGAGACTAAATTCCTACTGTGCATGTGCAGCGGAGATTTTGCAGGTGATCTTTTTGCCACGACTGCAACATGTGTGCCATGTGTGCGGTGTGGTCCCCCATGGACCCATGTGCACGGCACACATTGCGACCATTATAGAAATGCTTATGCTATAAATGCAATAGGGCTGGGAATTGTGGTCATGGCACATCAGATGACATGACCACAATGGCATCTGATAGTAAAGAGCCCCCTCAGCCTGGTGTACTGCTTCAGGGCCGAAACTAGGCTTTCCGGCGCCCGGGGCAAGGCAGTCATTTGGTCGCGAGAGGAGAGTGATAAACAGCCAGCCAATCAGATCCTACCTGCCATGTTACAGGCTGGGTTTGAAAAATGTCAGTAAGAAGCTAATTGGCTGACTGTTTATCACTCTCCATTTGATCACTTTTGAAGCTTAGTGCATTTGGCCCTCTGTTTGTTGCTACGGCCAATATTTCCGCTTGACTGTTTTAGCAGCTATAATAAATCAATCCCACAGTGTGTATTGAATATGTAGTTTAGGAAACTGAGCATTACAGTGTTGATTACTGCATTAGAATACAGTATATAACACAACCCTTTGGAATGTCCTTATCTACAGATCCTAGGTTTAGGTGGGCAGACAATGCACAGTGTGATTGGGGCTCTACGTTGGGGGTTAGCATTAATTACTGCTTTTACTATACAAGATAGTTCACTTCACACATTAGCAATGGATAATTTGATATTGCACCTTTTGTCTTTGCAGTATGGCCATGATTCTTGTTGGCTCGGTACGCTGAGAAGATAGCAGCTTACCAAGCACCAGAGGCGCCACCCGTCCGAACGTCCGCCCCCACCACCACCGAATCGGCTCATTTACATGCGAGGGGATGTGTAGCACAGACACATCCCCTCGCATGTCTCCACTGCAGGAGAAATCATTGGATGATCGGAGACCATCGAATGATATTTCTTATCTTCACAAATAAAAGTCTGTGGGAAGTGACTTTTATTTGCAACCACCGGAACAAAGACGAAGTGGGCGGCTGACATCCTGTAACGTCAGCTGGTCACCCCCGGAATGCATCATCCCGCCCATGTACCCATGGGAATGCCCAGTCATGGGGGTGCCAATAAAACACTAGGTGTTCCCATGGGCGGCCCCCGTCCTCGCCACTGTCCGCCCCCTACCCCTCACCCTAACGGCTCGGCGACTATGAAAGTAGTCTATGCTGTTAGAAAAAGGGAGTTGCACATGCGCATAATATACCATGCGCATCGCCCCAAATATCGGAATTAATTAGAATCACCCCTTAAGTTCCCTTCGGAGCCCATAAATCTGCCATCCTCTCTGCCACTGCAGTGCCACTTATAGATGTGCCAAGTGTTTGTGCCACCCACTGTCAAGCAGTGGCCATTCAATACAGGGAGAGAGATGGGGCAGTAGTAGTATTGAGTGTTAGTAGGGTCAAGGGTAGTTTTTTTTTTTTTAAATGATAGAGACAAGAGCATATGTGAATGCAGGGTGGACCGTGCCTGACGAGGGGAGAGAATGTCATTTACTAACCAGGAGTTTATTTTCTTATCTGTTTTGTTTGTTATCTAGATAGAATCAGGCACTGCTGTATATCGCATGAATGTATGTACGGTTTAATACAAATTAAGTATGCAATTAACCACAATATTTATCGCATTCATTTTATTACATTTATCCATTATGTGTGCATAAGACTAATACAAGATGTGTTTGAAATATCCCCTGAACATTCACAAACATACGCCAAAGACTTAAGTTATTTACAAAAAGACTGCAATCTAAGGGGAGGATTTTTTTCTCTATTCACATTAGATCTTCTGTCAGTAATTCCATTGAAGGACAATACAGTCTTTTCTAAGGCTGAAAATGACAGCTTTAAAGTGCACTTTTCTCTTCTAGCACTGCAGAGATGGGTATTAAGGGCTGAACCAATATTCATGGGAATCCAACCTACCAATTCACTAGAAACATTGTACCTTAGTGATGTCACAGATTCCGGTTCTATTGTCATACACATTGGTTCAGCTTAAAGATGGCTGCCTATTGTGCATAGGTGATGTATGTTTTTAAATGAGGAAAGTCCAAACTAAGGGAATAGACTAAGGAACTAGACCTAACCTTAGACTTTATAAGATAGGTCTGATTTTGTGGCAATGCCATAAAAAACTGGGTAACACATTTCTCATTTCTTAGTCTTTTAGATCTCTCGGCTACCTTCGACACTGTTGACCATTCTCTTCTCATACAAACACTACAAGCCCAAGATGAACACAGCTCTTTATTGGTTCTCATCTTACCTATCTGATTGCTCTTTCAGTGTTTGCTTCTCTGACTCTACTTCCTCTTCACTACCTCTGTCAGTCGGAGTTCTGCAAGGCTCAGTCTTAGGGCCTCTGCTTTTCTCAATCTATACTTCCTCTCTTGACAAACTAATCAACTCTTTTGGATTTCAGTATCATCTGTACTCAAATCTATCTATCCTTCCCTGAATTGTCACCATCAGTATTGCTCCGCATCTCTGAATACCTTTCTGCATTTCATCTTGGATGTCATCTCGCCACCTCAAACTCAGGATTTCCAAAACAGAATTAATTATATTCCCACCAGCCAAGAGGAGTTACCAACCTGATATCTCTAACACTGTTGAGAACATAACAATTAATCCTACTCCACAAGCTCGCTGCATAGGGGTCATCCTTGACTGAGAACTGTCCTTTATTCCTCACATTCAATCTGTCTCTACATCATGTTACATGCATCAAAAAACCATATCCAAATGTTGTCCGTACACAAGACACTGCAAAAAGTCTAATCCGTGCTCTCATTATCTCACACATTCAGAGCCAGCCCTAGCCTAAATGATGCCCTAGGCAAGATTTTGGCTGGTGCCCCCTAGCACCGCCACTAGTTCCGCCTCTGACACTGCTCCCCTTTCCCAGCACCATCAACCCTCATCATAGCAGTCATCATTTTGGTGCTCCTACCTGCAATATTTTAAATAGAAACAGTGCACACATTTGGTGCGCAGCCCAAATAGGGGTGCGTTCTTGCTGGGAAGGGGCATGGCCACACAATTTTACCCCAAATTCAAATTATGCCACACAGTAGTGCAACTTTATTCACATTATATCATGTGAGAGTGTCCCTTATTCATGTTACATCACATTGTAGTACCACTTTACCTTATATACATTACTCATCAAATTATACCCTTAGAAAAAAATCCTGAGAAAATATTGTATTTTAACCACCTCCATGGCCACACTGCAACCCAGCACAAAGCAGTGTGTGCTGGGCAGAGGAGAAGAGCTGCAGCTGCTGCTGTCACTTAAGGGGAGGGGGCCCAGGGCCCCCACTGGGCCCTCCCATCAGGCTTTGGCCTGGGTAATTTGTACCCCCTACCCCTTTCTCTCGGCACCCCTAAAAATACCACACAGTAATGCCCCTTACACATGACACACATTATTTATGTCCTTATAACCGTAATGCCCCTTACACATTATGCCAACCTTTATTAATGCCCTTCATACACATGACACACATAATGCCCCTTACACATATGTTTCACATTATTAATGCCCTTATACACATGACAAACAAAATGCCCATTACACATGTCGCACATTATTAATGCCCTTATACACATGACACACATAATGCTTGTTACACATATGTCGCACATTATTAATGCATTTATACATGACACACATAATGCCCCTTACACATATGCCGAACACTATTGCACAACCAACCCAGGGGCGTAGCGAGGGTGGAGCCGATGGAGCGTGTGCTCCGGGCGCAGAAGAGTAGCGTGGCGCCCGGCACCACACTCGCTGCCCGCCGGTCCACCCTCTGGATGCCGCCCGGCAATCTATAGCAGAGGCGCAGAGCCTCTGTCTCCGTCCCGACTCCCTCTGCCTCCCTGCTGCTGCGGCTGCTGTCTGTCTCTCTGTGACATGTAGATGCAGCCGCTGGCAGGCAGGGGGAGCAGCTCCTCAGGCTGACGACATAACATACAGCCTGAGAGGGAAGAGACCTACGGAGGAGCACATGGGCACCAGCTACTGTAACTACAAAGTGAGTAGTGGGGCAGGGGCTGCCAGTGGTTCTGGGATGATTGAATCTGCACACTGGCCAGGCTTGTGCCTGCAAAGTCTGCAGACTGTGTGCACTGTGTGTGGATCCCTGGAGAGGATCCCTGTAATGTCTGCTGCCTAGGGGGGAGGGGGGGCTGTGCTTGAGGTGGCCTCAGATTGGGGGGTGTTCTGTCTGAGGGGCTATGCTGATTATGGTGGGGGGCTGTGCTGTGTATGGGGGCTGTGCTGTCTATGGGAGGGCTGTTCTGACTATGGGGGGGGGGGGGTTCTGCTGTCTATGTGGGGCTATGCTGTCTATGGGGGGTTCTGTTGTCTATGGGGGGTTCTGTTGTCTATGGGGGGCTGTGCTGTCTATCTATGTGAGGGCTGTTCGGACTATGGGGGGCTCTGCTGTCTAACTATGGTGGGGCTATGGTGTGTATGGGGGGCTGTGCTGTGTATGGGGAGGCTGTGCTGTATATGGGGGGGCTGTGCTGTCTATATGGGGGGCTGTTCTGACTATGTGGGGTTCTGCTATCTAACTGTGGTGGGGCTATGGTGTGCATTGGGGCTGTGCTGTGTATGGAGGTTGTGCTGTCTACATGGGGATTTCTGCTGTCTAACTATGGTGGGGCTATGATGACTGTGTGGGGCTATGGTGTGTATGGGGGGCTGTGCTGTTCCTAGGGGGCTGTGTTGACTATATGGGGCTATGCTGACTATGGGGGGCTATGCTGTCTAACTATGGAGGGGCTGTGCTGACTATGTGGGGCTATGCCTTCTATGAGGGGTTATTCTAGCTATCTATGGGGGTGGGGGCAGTTATTATTGGTTCTGTAACCACTTATTTAACCCCTTTCAAAATCCTGCATTTGTCACTGGAAGGGCAAGCGGCTCCTGTGTGCAGAGAAGAAGGACCAGTGGCGGCACCTGTATGCAGAGGAGCAGAGGCCTGGAAGCTGCATCTATGTGTGGGAGAAGCAGGAGTCCCGGCTGAGCTGCATCTATGTATGGGAGGAGCAGGAGTCCTGGCTGCGCTGCATCTATGTGGGAGAGTAGGCCCGGCGACGGCTCCTGTACACGGGAGAACAGAGGCCCTGCAGTGTGAGAGCAGGAGACACGGCAGCGGCAGCAAGGAGTGGGACTTCTCAGGCGCTGGTAAGAACATTCCTTGGTGAATAACTTATACTTTCAGGCAAAGGGGCGGAGCAGTGGTGCGGAAATAGAAAATTAGGAAGTACAGCCTGGCTTTCCCGTTTGCCTCTTTTTTCTTTCCCCCTCCTCCCTGTCTCTCCAATCATCCCCCACCCCCCATGGTCCCCCTCCCTTTCCTGCGCTCCTCTGCTCTCTCTCCTTCTCCCCAGTGCTCCTCCACCCCCAACCCACCCCCTCTTTCTCCTCTCCTGATCCCCTCCCTCCTCTCTCTCATGTGCTCCCTTGCTCTCTACCCTGCTCTCCCTTGCTGTCCTTTTTTTTTTACCTTCCTCTCTCCCCTGAGCTTCCTCGCTCTCCTCTTTTTCCCCTCCCTCTCTCCCTCACTCTCTCTTCTCTTTTTCTCCCTCTTGTGCTCCCTCATGTGCAATGTGCATTACAGCGTGTGGCATGCAGTTACTTAAGCATTATGGTATGTGGCATAATGTCTACTAGGCATTACGGTGTAGGTCAAAATGTGTAATGAGCACTACAGTGTGGCATATTCTATAATGGGCATTAAAATTTGTAATGTGTAAGGTGCATTACTATAAGAAGGACGTGGAGGGGGGGGGCGCCGAAACATACCGCTGCTCCGGGTACCATGTCACCTAGCTACTCCTCTGAACCAACCCACCCGCAGACCGCACTCGCACAGCCGCTAATACTGTGACCTCTGCCTCTGCTTGGATTCAGATGTTTCCTCATACATCTTGTCTCAATAGGCCATGCAGCTCCTGGCCCTTCTGCTAACGTTGGGTGCCTTTTTTGCTGAAAATTCGTCTTATTTGCATTGTTATGACCAGCACACACAAGGAGCTTCCGATGATTAAAATGATATGCGGCATGCCTATATTTTGTGTGCGACTGTGGCTGTACCTGCATATGGAATGCTATGTTACAGTGATTTCCATGAATACACTATTTCATATGCAGATACAGCCTCACTCACACAGAATATAGGCATGCTGCATATCATTTTAATCAGCAGAAGCTGCTGATGCCCCTAGGAATTCCAAATGCCCTAGGCAATTGCCTAGTGTGCCTATGCCTAAGGCCGGCCCTGCACACATTGATTATTGCAATAGCCTCCTTACGGGTCTTTACTGGACTCTAACTGCTACAATCCATTTTAAATGCAGCTGTGGGGCTGATCTTCCTTGCTAGACGTTCAATGCTTGCTGATCCGCTTCGTCAGTCCCTCATTGGTTGCCTGTATACTGTATTCAATATAAAATACTTCTAATCACATACAAAGCCATTAATCTGACTACACCAACTTAAATCTCTTTGCTTATCTTAAATATTATCCCCACCCGACCTCTCCGCTCTGCACAAGATCTGCATCTCTCACCTCATTACTCGCTCCCACTTACACTTGCAGGATTTTTGTTGTGCAGCCAACCCCCTTTTTGGGATGCCCTCCCATGCACATTAAGACTCTCCTCTAGCCTCCAAACTTTCAAGCGTTCCCTAAAAACTCACCACTTCAGGCAAGCTTACTGTATAATATTCAGGAACACCCACACAACCTCCAGTAGCATTTTTATCGGTACTTGTTTAGTTTCACGGTGCCCGATATATCGGATGTGATATCGGCCACAATATTGGATGCGATATCGGCCGATATATCGATGCGATCCGATATGATTTTTTCACCTGTTCATAACCCCACTATCCACTACGCATGGAGATTTTATATAGTGTAGCGAGCGCAGCGAGCCACCGAGCCCGAAGCGTGGTGAATGTAGCAAGCCCCACGAGGTGACGCGGATTACTGCGCTCGCCACACTATATAAAATCAATTCCATGCTTAGTGGATAGTGGGGTTATGAACATTGCATCGGATCGCATCGATATATCGTCCGATATCACATCCGATATATTGGCCGATATCGCATCCGATATATTGGGCGCCGTGAAACTAAACAAGTACCTTTATATCTAATTGTATCCCATTAGGACTGTCTTGTAATCTGGTTGGACGCCATGCTATGGAATTCTATCCTTATGTATCCCTCCTATTATCCCTTTAGATTGTAAGTTCGCGAGCAGGGCCCTCCTACCTCTATGTTGGTTTGTTACTACCCAGTTTGTTTATCACTGTGGTTTCCAAATGTAAACGGAATCTGCTGCGCTATATAAGAAACTGTAAATAAATAAAAGTAAATAAATAAATAACTGTAAGTACATAAAAGTAAATAAATAATGGTAAGATTTTTTTAATTATATGGCCATTTCCTATTGGATTGGATACGATATCTAGCCATGTGTGGCCACCGTAACTTTCAAACACAACACATACACATTGCTTTAAAAAATGTCTTATTTTTATCTCTGTGAAGTAGCGGCGGAGTGACATGACAGCACTGTTGTTTAGGAAGAGGACATTCCTGGAGAGTGATGACAGAATGCTAGAAACTAACTAAAGAGATGTTCAATTAGTTTGTCACAATAACTTTTTTTTTTGCTGTTTAATATTTGATATTGCTTGGCTAAATGACAGGAACAGTTCTTTTATTTTGACAGTCAGTGAGTGCATTCCTAAAGAGTCACTTTGCGATGTGCTCTGGTAGTGGCGTAACTAGATACATGTGGGCCCCATAGCAAAAGTTTGTAAGGGCCCCCTATTTATCACCTACAGATGTACCGGGTCTCGTCTTTGCTGGCGATCCGCCAGCAGCATGCTGCTGGCGGATCGCCAGCAACACGGCGCCGCTATCTGACTGAGACGCGCGTGCGTCCCCCACGCATGCGCGTCTCAGTATCCGGGCGGCGGGGCGGATGCATTACTGTCCGCCTCCCGCTCGAGGGGCAGGGGGGGACCCGAGGAGGCTGCGGGGGTGCGGTCGCCCGGTGTGGGCACCGGGCGACCGAGGGCAGCACCGTCGGAAGGGGACACGAGCGCACCTCATGCGCGCGCGTCCCCTTCCGGCATACAGATGGCGGCGGGGCAGGGGATGGCGATGGCGACGCCATCGCCATCCCCTGCAAAGATGAGACCCGTTACATCTGTAATGCTGAAAATGTATACAGCATATGATACTGTGAAAGGCAAAGTGGGCCCCTCTCAGCTCTGTGCCCCATAGCAGCTGCACCCCCTGCACCTATGGTATTTACGCCCTTGCGCTCTGGGGTATATATAATGCTGATTTTTAAGGCAGGATTGAATCACCTCATCTCACATCCGCTCGCCGGGGATCTTCCCCTACAAACCGCTGGACATGTTATCTTTGTAGAGTTATTAAAAAAATCACCAGTAAAAACAGGATAAAGATGATAGGTCAACAATGCCTAGATCGTTGGTCAATAGGTTGACAAGAGAAGGTCGACATGGACAAGATGTCGACACAAGCAAAGGGTCCGCATGGCACTGGACAACACATGAAATAGTCGACATGAGTTTTCACGATTTATCGGTGGTACTCTCAGAGAACATGCTCTGATTCTAGCTGAGGCTGGCTGATCAAGGGATACTTAGGCAATGTTAATGAACCCTTTCAAGTACTGTATGCATAGCATAGAAAATAACTGTGGTCACATCAGTGTAATGAATATGAATTAATGACAGACCATTCATGGAATGAACCCGGTCTTGTTTCATCAATCATTGGAGTCCCCGAGTGCCCGTGTCTTTCAATGATTTTGTAGGCTGTGCTGAGACACCTCCATGGCACCACGGAAAGGTATCTTCATTTGCAGCAAGAATAAGTCCTGAGTGACGGTTCTACTCCCAGTGATATATATATATATATATATATATATATATATATATGTATATATACTGTATATACTAGTAAGCCAACAGCTTTTAAAGCTAGTCTGCTACCTTTTATGTTTGGGCATGTGTGAGAAAGAGATGTAGTTGCACTCTCTTCCAGCAGATGGCAGTGTTTCGGAGACTCACAATTATATAATATATCAATATTAAAATCTAAGAGAAAAAAATTGGGAGTGTAATGGCTTGTGGTAGTATTTATATAGCTATTATTTAGCCATAAATTAATTCTTCGTACCCAAAGTGACAGGAATTCATTTATAAAAAATAGTGTAGTCATTTGTACATTTTGAAACTTCAGTCACCTTCAAAGTACTCTCTGTTTGAATCAATACATTTGTGCAAACATTTTTTTCCATTTCCTTAAAACACTTTTAAAACTCAACGTTGTTGTTGCCTTTTAGTACTTTTTTTTTTTTTTTTTCGGCTCTTTAATATCAAAATGTTTCCCATTAAGGTCTCTTTCCATCCGAAGAAATAAAAAAAGTTGCATAGGCCAAGAGTGGGTGAATACAGTAGGTGAAGCAAAGATTCATGTCATTGTTGGTTAAAAAATGTTTAACAATCAGCAGTGTGTTTGCAGGTGCGTTGTCATGATGGAAGAACTAGTCACCTGTTTGCCACAAATGGAAAAGTTTTTACCTCAAATCGCGATGCATCCTTTTCAAAATAAAATCGTAGTCAACTCCACGTGTTAATCAATGATCCAACCACAATCTTCCAGAATTGCTCGATATATTTTCATCAGTTGGGCGGTCGAAGGACGTCTAAAACAAGGCTGACCATCTATTGACATTTTGCCTTGTTTGAAACAGGAGAACCATTTGTAAACTTGTGTTTTACTAACAGCAGCTTCCTTTTTCTAAAATGAAACAAAACTTCACAGCAGCACGTGTTACGGATGGCGCCTGGGCGCTGGAAGTAACTACCAGAGGCTGGAAGCTGGAGATCAGGCATGAGCCCGTGACCGCTGTTTAGGACGGCCACGGCGAACCCTACACTCTCTCTGTTGAGCACCTCGGGCAGGAGACAAACCCCTGCGAATGCTAGTCTTCACCAGTTGACGCCGCCTCCGAAGGAGTGAGTTATTCCCGCTCCAACCCCGATGCAGCTAGGTCTATGAGGGGACAAAGAGCTTGCAATCGTCAGAGGTTGGCTCAAGAGGAATGACTAGCTAATGGGCCTATGCTGGTAATGACCCCTATCTGCCGACACTAGGCCAAGGACGGGAGTGCAACCTAGTCGCAGACACAAGAGAGAGCTAAGGGGAATCTCCACGGAAAAGTAACAAGGGCTGGAAGTGAATCCCCAAACAATAACCAGAATAAACAGGAACACCCTGCCTACCCCAAAGGACTAAGGAAGGGTAAAAAGAACATAAATAAGGAACTGGTAACCACCAGAGAGGGAGACAGGCTGGACCCACGGAGGGTCAAATAAAACAAACAGGCTAGTAGCCAAAAAGATGGTAACACTGGCCGGTTGGCTGCCGGCAAATAAAAGTAAACACCAGGCTCCACTGGAGCACTTACATGACCTGGGACAGATGATGGAACCTGAGCTGTCAGCAGGGTCACGAAGGGACCAAGAGGCACAGACCTGGAACAGAGTCTGGGAGCTGATAACCAGGGCGGGCAGCAGGACCGCTGGAGAACCATAGCAAGAGACTCCAAAGAACTGAAAACCACTGGGGACCAGAAACAGCTTGGCAGAGCTGCAAAGGATATATCCTGAGATCCAAACAGCAGACCGGAACAAGGAACCAGGTAGCGAAGCTGAGAGCTGACAGAGAGTTCCCTGCACAGGAAGCAGGAACTAAATTTTGGTTAACAGAAAGCTATCACTGGCAGAGTATTGCAGGAGAGCCTACCCTATAAAGGGCTCAGGTGATTAATTACACCTGAAGATCCAGGGAGCTCCCAGGCTTGTGCTTAACGAGCTAATTACCTCACAGCCTTGTGAATAATTGCTCACAGAATATTGAGCTGATGTGGCACAGACCTGTCACTGGAGGCCACCAGTGAGTCAAATGCTGAACACAAAACCAAAGCAGACTTAATCATAAATCCAGATTCCCAACAGCACGTTGTTCCTGTGTATCAGCCATCACAAAAATAGGCTTGGATGATTGCTGAAAAAAATCACTGGAGACAAATACTACCTTCCCCCACAATGTTCGTGGGAATACGCAGAAGAGTTCCGCAAACATTACCTAGAATCAGAAGCCCGTCTTACAAGTGCCCCTCTGTCTAGAACACAATTACTGTTACTTTTGGGTACCCCCTCGTATGTGAGCTGATTGGACTTTCTGTAAATGTCAGATTCCATCATCTCACAAACCAAACCCTGGTTTTGGATCCCACTGAATAGTCTTGGTTTGAATATTCTTATGGTTTGTCAAAAAATACATGATTTTAGTAGTTTTTTTATTGATTTTAACAATCATTATCGATATTATACCAAAACAAAATCAAAATAACAACACTTGAGAGTGGGTTTTTATAAAAAAAAAAAAAACATGAGGGATTAGATCTAAAAACAAAATACAGTGGTCATTGTACATTTCAGAGTTTAAAATGTACCCTACAGTATTACCCTATTTGTATGTTATACATACTAGGCAACTTTCTGGCTGCTCCACCCGGGAGTCACAGTGGGTGGGGTCTGGGGTGAGAGTGCATTGGGCATGGCATAGGTTATTAGCAGGGTATAATTGATGATCCAATCATATCATTGTGGCCTGGCCAACCTATACAATGCTGCTGACCGACCGTGCCACCCACTTTATTTCGATGACACCGGTCAGATGGAGGGCAGCTTAAAATGCACACCCAAGATTCACATTCATTCCAGGAGTGTCATTTACAGAAGAGAGAATAGTTAATGAAGGTTTCTTTTCAAAATAAAATGTAATTATAGTATATACAAGCCCCCTAAAAAACACAAATTGGCTTACACTATGGCCCTTATTCTGATCGGTGCGGCCGGAGCCGCATATGCGGCTCCGACCGCACAGACGAATCCCCGCCTTGCGTACGGCTCGCCACCTCCGTCCGTACGCGGATATGTGGCGATCCGTATGAAAGTGGACGGGGATACGCCTCCTCCATGGTGGGAGCAGCCCCTGCATTCGATGGTCGCCGAACATCGAATGCAGGGCCGCACGCTCCACCAGGTCCCGCAACACAAGACCACACGGACACTTGTCCGTGTGAAATCTTGTATTGGGGCGGGCAGCTGACATCCGGCGATGTCAGCTGCCCGCCCCCTACACGCGCGTCATGGCCTCATTACCATGCATACGCCCCGCGTTTGCATGGGAACGCCCATGAAACGCGGGGCGTATGCATAGGGAAATGAGGCTAAGTAGCCCCTCACGCCCCTATCCGCCCCCTTTGCGGCGGTCAAAAAAAGTGTGCGGCGATTTCGCCTGCACATGCGCAGAGTGCCCTCTGCACATGCGCAGAGCGAAAACATCGGCGGAACGGCCGCATGCGGCCGTTTCCGAACCGATCAGAATAAGGGCCTATGCTTTGATCTGTATAAGCCATATTACTGATTATTCTAAACACATAAAGTACCCCGCCCCGAATATTAATACAGCTTCCTAATATCTTTAAAAAATGTATTCAAATGTGAAAGTTTACTGTCCAAGGTCCAGCACCCTTGTTCCCCGGCTAGTGAGTTTACAGTCAGTTTAGTTGCTGTGTGCTGTTTTTTCATGGCTGCCTGCAGCTGATTCACAGGCTCGCACGCATTTGTGAGAAACAAAGGTGACATTTTCTTGTGTGGTTTTAATGATCCTGTTTGCTTAAAAATAATTGGGTTAATTTTATACAACAGCTTTCACTCCCCTAAGGTTTGTCATAGCTGCATTTCTTTATTTAGATAGCTAAAGTTAAAGTTAGATGTGAACAAGACAAAACATATGGTGGTAAAGCTTTCTAAATGAATAGTGAATGGATTCTGTTTATCTAGTATTTACTAACAGACCACCCTGGATGCAGTCAATTGACCTACAGTCAAAATTCGACCACCACTGACCGGCAGTCAAAACGCTCAGAATACCAAATTTTTTATTGTTGACAGTTCAAAAAGTTTTTTATGATTTTTTAAACCAACTTGTTCATAATATACCATCCCAGTGGTCATGGATGGGGTAGTGCAGCGCAGTGAGCATGCAATGGGACAGTGTACACTTACAGGGCAGTCATCAAGGGGGTACTTTGGGCACAGCTGTCGTGGGCCTGGCCACCATGCAGATTTCATGAGATGGAATGAGGGTCGTGCCACTTCTTTGTACTGGCTTTAGGCACAGGCCTAGGGGTAGCATTTTTTGTGGTTGGCAGGCTGGGACCAAGAATGGCCCTAGGGTCCTCCAGCCTCATGATATTTGCCGTCTTCGTGATGCTGCTCCTGCTGCATCCCGCGGGTCTGCGGGTCTGCCGGTTGCAGTTCCTGGATGATGGGAACCCTTTAATTTGCACCAATTTTCCGTAGCCCAGGAGTCCCTCCGATGTAAAACTTGCCAGCTCTGCACAAGCTGCTGGAGGCCCTGCTCAAGGTACCGGAGACCTGGGAGCCATGTGTGCCGGGCTTCAGCAGGAGGGAGGCTGGGGGGAGAGGGCAGACAAAATTGTCATGTCTAGGGGGCGGCATGACCCCAAAATCTGGCCCTGACAGGGTCCTGTGTAGGGATCTGGGGGCTGGGTGAGAGGGCAGCCAAAAATGTCACTCCTAGGGGCGACCTGACCCCAAAATCTGTCTCTGACAGGAACCAGTGTAGTCGTCATGATAAAAGGCAAAATGTAATTTACCATGTCTCTCTGTTCTCCTTTTCTGTATTTGGCCAGAATGGTATACCAAAAAATAATAATGTACAGTAAGTGACCTATGACCTCTCATAAAATCTGCAATGTAGCTGCTCTGCAAAATATTTTTTAATTAATATCTAAATTATGCTAATAATATCACAAACTCTTTTATCGATTCAAAAAAAAAAAGAAAAAAAAAACTGCCACCGCTGCATAAAACTATATGTGTCAGCTGCCTATGTGTAATAAAAAAGAATAGGTACTTCCCACCGCCGACTGCATAAAACCGCTAATTACATATTGGGAAGAGGACACATTTCCAGGCTTCTGAACTTTATGAGATTGAGAACTGCTCTTGAGACTCAATTCATGCTGAATTCATTTGCTACAGATTCAGGGACTATCTCCTGACGCTGCTCTTCCCTAGAAACCGCTAAATTGGATAAAGTTAGATTTGAAAGTGAAAAAGCAATACCGTCTGTTTTGCTTTCAAACAAAGTCATCTGATACAGACATTCTATTCTGAAAGTGTTTTTCTCGCTGCATGGTAAATATAGCAGAATGACAGATTTGTCAAAGCCTATCCTTCTCGGAACACTAATAGAACTGTAAGACTGACAAGGGAGTGTAGAAATCTGCCTGGGCTGCTGTAATACCAAGAAATCCCTTCTCTAGTCATCTTGCAGGGTTAAAACAAAGTTCAATCCCATCTCGTGGGTGAAGTGCGTAAGTGACAGCCTAGGATATCTAGTTAGACATTTGTAACGGGTTATTTTCTCCCCATACAATATAATATATTAATAGATGTGTATACTGTACTGTGGAGCCGCTACTTACAGTACAGTATACTTCCCTGCATTGACATTAAGCCAATCCAGACAGAAAAGGGGGCTGAGCCTTAGCAGAAGGGGAGTGGCCTCACAGGAATGCTGCAACCGAAAGCCATGCCCCGTCTGTCTTCTGTGAATATATGCTATGCACATGTGCACAGCTTCTTTTCACCGCTGTATCAAGGGACAGGGGGTTTCACAGTTTCCTCCCAACATGAAAATCTGGACATTTGGGTGGTATTTAAGTGTCAGGCCGCCCCTGGGAACAAAATTTTTGTCCGCCCACCACCCCCCCCCCCCCTTATTAAGTATATGGTAATAGTAAAATGAGCCTAGGGAAAGCAAGAGGGAGAGAGAGAAAGGGGGAGAGAGAGAGAGAGAAAGAAAGGGAGAAAGAGATAGTGAGGTTGAGAGAGAAAGGGATGGAGAGAGAGAAGGAGCAGAGAGAGAGAGACTGAGAGGGATTGAAAAGAGAGAGAGAGGGAGCGCAAAGAGAGAAAGGAGTGCAGTAGGGATGGCCATCGACTATCGATGTTCCCAAAACATCGATGTTTGGGACCTAGTGCTCGATGTTTTGGGCATCGATAGTGGATGGTCAAATAGTTTTATGCCATCGATGGATGGCTTCCGATGGTAAAAGTTGGGGGCGCACTGCGTGAGTAGCGTCATTGCGTCCAGCGGCATCGCTGCGGGCAGCCCGCCCCGCCGGAAGGTGCGCGCATGCGCAAAACAAACTTAAACTGGGTTGATGGCTAAAATTTCTTCTGCGCATGCGTCCGTTCCCGGCCAGGCAGGCTGCCCGCAGCGACCCTTCCCGTTGCTCTGCGCATGCGCGGCTAAGCGATGGTAGGAACCATCGATGGTGTGAGGTAGAATGGTTTATAGCCATCGATGGTTCCTGCTCTAGAAGCCATCGATGGCAACCATCGATGGGGGATGTGCCGATGGCCATCCCTAGAGTGCAGAGAGAGGGAGCGGAAGCACAGAGAGAGAGAGAGGGAGTTCAGAGAGACAGGAGCATAGAGAGAGGAGCTCAGAGAGAGAGTGGAGTGCAATTTGTGACCCCACCTCGGGTGAATCGTAGCCCCCCTCCCACAATTCACTCTCCACCCCAGCGACACCCCTCAAGCAATTTGATGCCTTGCCGCCCCGACCGTCTCTAGACCGTGCCTCATGGTGGGAAATCCTGCCCTGGGTATGGTACAGTAGCTGAAATTCTACAGTAGGGGTTGCGAACAGATTTTTCACCAAATAATATGGTGAACCTAATATAAGTGATTTCTCAGCTGGTTTTTAGTGAGCAGCTGCTTGAAAGTGGCTATAGTGAGCCACCAAAAGAAACACAATAGGAACAAAATAAAATAAAGCAGCGCTGGTAGAATAACACTATTATGTGGGATTATCTGTAAATTACATAACATTTATTAAACACATGATTGATACAATTAAATATGAACAATTGATCAATTTTAATTTAAAATTAAAAAGACACTTTCCTGCTTCGACCTTTATACTGCTCACTGGCTAGTTTTGTGTCCCATCCGAGTCCACTATTTGAAGCAATCAAAATCAGTTGGTTTAGGGTTTCTGGCTTTGGTCCAAAGAAGTCCTCATTAGGATGCAGTTGTGCATAGATGGTAACAGGCTGCTGGCGGGTTTGATAGGAACCTTTTTACGGCTTCCCTGTAGTTGAAGATGGTGTCCTTTTTGAAGAAAGGTAGCAGTTTGGATTGCACCCTATTTCAGGGTTTTAGCGGACAGCATGGTGGTATTGTTGTATGCCAGGATACAGAGCAGATTCTAGGTCATGTAGGAGGTCCTTAAGTAACAAGCACCTACGTATTTCGCTGTGTTATGTCAGCTTTTTCAAGGTGATCTACAGCAGGGGTCTTCAACCTTTAAGAATGAAGGGGTATAATGATGGTCATTCAGATAGAACCTGTGACCAGAGCACAATCTTATCCCAATATCTGAGTTTCTATAGCTGGATCCACCAGGAATCGAACCCGGGTCCATCTTGAATTACACATCGGGCTTCCCCAGACCGATTGGAGTCATTCTCTCCTTGTTAACCTTATACTGGCACTGCCATTAAAGAGAGACCTTATCCACTAACGTAACATCAGACTGCAAATATATTAGCAGCATATCCAGGAGAAAGGTCATCCGCCACCCAGCCGGTTGGTTTATCCACAGAAAACACACTAATAGGTGTTATACTGTTCCAAGGACTCACTTACCACCTAATAGGAATGAATTCCTCTTGAGAAAGACTACCTTACGATTTGTTAACCCCTGATGAAGTATAAACAAAAGGTGGTTTAGGGGTCCTCTACAGTACATCATTAGACTCAGTAAAAAGCTTGACATACAAAAGTCAATAATCAGCTTTGCTCACATCAGGGCTCCCAGCACAAGAAATGCAAAGGTGGTGGGATGGAGGGCCACTGAGACCAGCTCATCAGCCGCTTGTGGGCCACAGGTTGAAGACAGCTTTACAGATTGCACTGAATAAATGGTATGGTGGCGAATTGAGGGGGGTGGGATTATCAGATAAAAAGGAGAGAGGTAAAGCACTATCCAATCAGCTCCTAACAGCCATGTTAGAGCTGATTGGTTTGTACTTTATCTCCCCCCCCTCCTTCATTCCTGGCACCCTAGGCTGCAGCCTAATCAGCCTATCAGGCACTGGGAATTGGCCAGTTCGCCCATGAAACGCATTACTAGACTACATGCATGGTCTACACACTAATGAGCCATATGTGAGATTGTAACCATGTCTCCAAGTTTCTATATAACATCTTTAATAAATGCAAACCAACGATACAACTAAGACTCTTCAGTCATTAGTACCTGCGCCTTGAAGATCTATTATAAGTTATTAGAAAGTGCAGCCAGCTTCTACTGCGTCCTCACTTCTTAGCAATGAGGATTAACTGTGTAAAAAAAAAAAAATCCCAAGGAGCAGTCAAGAATATTAACTTGTTTCTTTAATCTGTGCTCGTTCTGTGTAGAACTCTGCAAGCACAGGAGTCGAAGACAAACTATCTGAATTTCAATTCCTGTTAAGTCCCTTGATATCTAGATGATTCAGAGACGGCTCCACTTATACAGCTTCTCCAGTACTGAACAAAATACCCCATCAGTATCTGCAGTAATGCATTGTTTTGTAATTACACTTCTAGCTGTGTTGGGATTAATTCCTAGACTGGACAACATAAAATCAAATGGAGATCAGTAGATAGTGAACAGGATGCATCGTATAATGTTACTGATCCACCCGTGTGCTTTGTGCTTAAAGTAAAAAAATAAGAAAAATATGTTACTTCAATATGAATGTGTATTCGCAAGCACAGAGAAAATATTCTTCCCATTGACCGTATTTTGGTAAGAGAAGTCATTTTCTAGTATTTTCTTTTATATGAGTAAGAGACAAGAGCTTCTGAAAATATAAACAGCAATATAAATACACTTTATATAATATGAATATTGAGAACTATATTCATGTAATCAGTACAGTGAAAGTTGTTTGAAATGTGTGCCTGTGTGCCATCTAGTCTGCCCATTTCTCTACACACACCAGCGGATGCCTTACTACAAACAGCCCAGGTCTTTAACAAGTAGAGTTGTTTATTGATGTTATAAAGTGTACTCACTGTTATACACACCGTGGTCATGGATTGCAGTTTGAGCAGAGTTAGGTCTTAAAAAGCTCCCCAGATGATGTGGATGCAGCTAGTAGTGCAGAGATGCTGGAACAGTGTTTTAAAAGTCAATATTTCGCAGGTAATCATGGACCTCAATGTCGACAACTACTGTCTCCAACTGTGATACTATAAGACAAGGGGCCTTATTCTGGTTCACTCTTAGAGGCAAATTCCTTCTCAAATGGACAAAACCATGTGCACTGCAGGGGGGCAGATGTAACATGTGCAGATATAATTAGGTTTGAGTTATTTTGTTCCTGTGCAGGGAAAATACTGGCTGCTTTATTTCTACACTGCAATATAGATCTCACTTCCAAGAAAAATCCCACCCAAATGTAATTCTATCTACAAATGTTATATCTGCCCCCCCCCCCCCTGCAGTGCACATGGTTTTGTCCATTTGAGAAGGAATTTGCCTCTAAGACTGAACCAGAATAAGGCCCTAGATGCCATGTGCAGTACTTATATTGGTGGCCATCTTGGAACAGAGAATGACGCCTTTCTGAATGAGCAATATGGAGTCTGCACATAAACCTTCTCCATTTTCAAGAGAATTATGTGTAGAACCTGCATCCTCTGAAGTACTGGAGTAACAGTGAAACTGCAGATCACAAGTTGTTTTGACAATACTATCTCTAGAACCCAATATTTCCTATGTGGCAACACATTGGTATTTATCTGTGATGACTACTTTATTTTGCCATCACAGAAACTTGACTTTCCAAACTTAATACAACTTCCCTTGCTTCTTCATTTTAGGTCTACTATATCTGCCTCTTCCACCTGATACGCCTTTGTGTCACTGTCACATACCATCCCCAATGGCCTTTTTCTTCTTTCCTGTAGATTGGCTACGGCATTCCACTTTTCCACTTTCAACATTCTCTTCTGCTATCAGGGCCAAAATTTTCTTCTTCTTGTTTTCATCTGTCCTCTATTCCTTCCTCCTCGATCCATTCCGCTCTGACCTTTTCTCTCTCTCCTCTCTCCTACTGCTTGCTCCCACCTCAATCATCTTTTCAAGTTGTCCAACTAGTTCAGTTCCCTTTCCCTTCATTCCATTGTCTCACATTTCCTTAACAATTCTCTTTAACTCTCAAACTACCGCCAATCACCTTGAGAGGGTATATACTATACTTGTGCATTGTTACATTTCTATCCACCCACTCCTTCTTGACCCTCTTAAATCTGCTTTCTATCCCCTTTCTTCCACTAAACTTTCCTAACTAATGACCTTCTAAGTTCTCACCATCTAATTTACTAATCTCTCCTTAACCTTTCTGCTCTGTCTGTTGCCTCTGATACTTTCGATCACACTCTTCTACTTCATATGCACTACATTATATTGGCCTATGCAATGCAACTTTGTCCTCTCTTGGGTCTTCAGCACTCAAAATCAATCTTTTGCAGACTCTTCCTCAAGCTTCACCTTTCACTTGTTTCTTCTACCTGTTGATGTACCCTGGTGGTCTGTCTTTGGCCCCTTTTATCTTAACGCTCTAAACTGCCTGTCTTAGAAATTTCATCAGGCCATGCAGCCTCCTTCGGGAAACATAATAAAAAAAGTCTGAGTGGCGCTTAAATCACAGGCAAACAATTTATTAAAATTAAACAATAATATTTGATGCACAATATTTGATTTTGCACTTTTAGCATGGTGGGTCAGCAACTGCACCCCATGTACCAAACCCCCAGGGGGAATCAGTTAAACATCAAATAAATATTCTAAAACATTTACATAAACATACATCTGTACAAAAACCTATACCATGTGTTATACTATTGGTCAACTAATCACTGATGAGGAGGGAGACACTAAGTGGGTGCACCTAATGTCCTTGACTCACAAGTTGAGTCTCAACGACCAACAGCAAAGGGTATGTTGGTCTATGGATTAATTTGCTGTAAAATCCTCCTCTCTGATTTTATATATATTGTTGTAGGTATAGGTTCACTCATTGGCATGAGCCCAAATTGCCACTGTACTTGGTCAACTGCTGGAAACCCACAGAGGAAACAACAGTGTGGTTATATGGCAATAAGTCACTACCTGGATGATGTTAGTGGGCTGGTGATGGTGTGGTTCCACATTCATAATGTGGCTGGTGAAGGTGTGTTTCCACATTCATAATGGTGACAGTATACATTACCTGTAAAGTCAAAATGTAGTTTAACCCATTTAAAGGGTGTCAGCAGTTTACATGTATATATACTGCTTTGCATTCTGTATATCAATATGCAGACTGCAGACCCCTTCTTTTCCATCTTTACCCTAATGATATGAAAATCTACTTATTCTCTTCTGACCTTTTTTCTTCTATCCTCCCTCCCAACTGTAATTACTTCTCGCCTACTCATCCTGGATGACCTAGTCTCCCCGTCTCTTTTTGTTGATACCATCACCGTTTCGTTTGTCCTCATGTCCCCTGCTCTGTGTCAACCTTGATTCCACTTTTTTTTCTTTTCATACTCACATTCAGGTCACCTCTCAGTCCTGCTGTTACATTCTTGATATCTCTAGGATTTAGTCTTTCCTCACCCAGATGCCGTAAAACCCAATGTCCAAGAACTTATCATCTCCTGCCTTGACTGCCTTGACTTTCTAATCTGTTTCTACTCTAGCCACTTCCTCCCATGCCTGCCTTCATGATTTCTATCACAGGCCACCCTCTTATGGACTCACAATTTGCCTATCAGACGTCCTTTTACGGTACCTCCTTTCTCAATCCTTCCTATCCACTCCTCCCCAGTTCTCCTCCCATTCTTATAGAATGGCTCTTAGGTAGGGCCCCCTTCCCTCTTGTTCTTCCCCTGCACTTTTCATACAGGGCTCTATGCCCTATTTCTCCTTCAGTACCTTTGGCACTGCCTGCTTGCCTATATGATGGGTACAAGACCATGAGTGCGGTTGTGCCTCCTTCTGTGACTTGCCACTTCTGTCTCTATGTTCCCCTGCACATCTTGTCCTTGATTTTACTGCAATGTTCATATTTACAGAATTCTATGTACGCACTATTTTACACTGTATTTTTTTTATTTATTTATTTATTTCTCTTGTACAGTGCTGCGTACACATTATGGCACCTAAAAAATAAAATCTAAAATATAAAGTAATCTCCTCAAAGCTGAAAGCAAAATAAATGACTTGATAAAACACTAAGCCCTTACCTACCATTAAATGTTTCTTAAGAGTCCTTGTGGGCAGATGTAAGGAGCCATCAAATCTAATGTACAATGCCCTTTGTGTCTCAATGGTTTTACATTGATGTAGATATATGATTGCAACATATAGTTCATATTATTTTTCACATCCATTCCGATAAGCCTTTGTTGAGACTAGCTATGTGACTTCATAAGTATTTTTATTTCTTTTATAACCGCAATAAAGTGGATTCTAGAGAGAACTGTGTGCTGCCAATCAAAATCTCCTTAAAGGTGTTTTAATGTCCACCCACACATGCAAGCAAGCAGTGAGGGGCTGTTTATACCGTTTTAATACTGTCAAAGTACGCTGAGGCTCTACCATGTTGACCTCCATTATTTATGATGTGATGTGAAATTGATTGCTGTTGAGAGATCCTTACTGAAAAAAAAATGAGCTTTCAAATTACGGCTGTACAAATAAGTATTTTTTTTTATTTTACCCTGCTGGGCCCCTGGACTGTGCCGTCATTCCATTGGTCTGTGGTAAGTGATGATTGCAGACGCATCCGATGTCATTACACAGTCAACTGTTTCGGAAATGATACGTAGAGTTTCATTAAAAGTTAAGAGTGCTCTTCGTTCTTTTGATGACCACTATTGCATTTTTTAAATCATTTTTGACATGTTGTTTGTCTAGTCATACAGTATATTCTCATGGAATGACTTTCTGTCTAGTCAAATCAATATGTATTTCCTGTAGTGGCGCAAAAATAAAATAATTACAATCAGCGACCTGCTAGTGTTGATAATGATACCTCCAAATCATGATAATCGCAAGTCACATCAGAACCCATGTGAGATGTTGGGATTGAAGTGCCTAATACATATGCAATGCAATTCATCTAAATAGGACTTATTATGTTCTTCGGCCAATGTATTGGGGGAGAGGATAATAAAGAACAATCTTGGATAATTAAAATACTCAGTATACTGTAAGATCGTAGTGATGGATTTTCCATTGATCATTATCATTCCTGAAAGATTTGAAAAGGAGACAAAAAAAAAAACCAGTGGTTATCACGGTGTTTCAATGTTATTATTTGAATGTTACCGCAAACCGTATAACATTCAGGGGGGTATTCTGGTTCATTGGTTCGATTGCAAATTTGCATCCTTGAGAGTGAACTAGATCCCACCTTATGAATGGTGGTATGCCGGCCCACCGGGGGAAAGTGGGTGGGCAGCTGACATCCGGTGATGTCAGCTGCCCGCCCCCGCATAGCCATCATGGCCGAATTAGCATGAGAACGCCCAGCCCATATGCTAATGGCCACCCGACCCATCCCTCCGCCCCCATAAAGATGGGAGTGTGCAGTTGAAATGTGCATGTGCAAACATCAGCACCATGCAAATGCACGCAGGCCAACGAATGAAGCTGATTAAATGTGCAGAAGCATGGCGAGTGCAGCGATGTGATACAGTTTGATGGGGTCCATATTGACATTTGGGACAATTTTTTTTTTAAACGCATGTCAACCTTTTTTAACGGTCGACCTAGCCTGGAACTAATGATCGAACTAATGCTTGTGTCTACCTTTTAACCCTGTCGACCATAGCCATGTCAACCTATTTTATTTATTGACTTAATGCATGTCGACCTAATATTGGTCGATCCTTTGACCCATACCCCATTATTTGGGGAGGATCTATATCAGGGGTGTCCAAACTTTTTGTAGCGAGGGCCAGATTTGGTGAAGTGTAAATGTGTACGGGCCGACCATTAAACCTGACATTCTTTGAATCATTAATCACATCAGAATGGTCCCCCACTCTGCCCCCATTCACTGTATGTGCCCCAGCCTGCCCCTCCTTCACTGTATGTCCCCCATTCACTGTATGTTCCCCTCTCTGCACCCATTCACTCTGTCCCCCAGCCTGCCCCTTCACTGTATTTCCCCCAGCCTGCCCCTTCACTGTATGTCCCCCAGCCTGCCCCTTCACTGTATGTCCCCCAGCCTGCCCCTTCACTGTATTTCCCCCAGCCTGCCCCTTCACTGTATGTCCCCCAGCCTGCCCCTTCACTGTATTTCCCACAGCCTGCCCCTGCTCCCCCTTCTCTGAATGGCCATCACTGCCCCCATTCACTGTATGTCCCCCACTCTGCCCCCTCCCTTCTCTGTATGTTTCCCAGCCCCTTGTGTGAGCCAGAGGAAGGAGAGGCAAAGCAGGCACTGCAAGGACAGGAGATGCTTGGGCTCCCGCTGCTGCCCTCCTCCACTCTGCATGTTATGGGAGCAAGCTTCCCCCTTGCTGCCCCCCTCCCCAAACACTGCGGTCACTGTGATTGTGGAGTAGGGTGATATACGATTGCAGCAGCAGGGGTAGGACTCCAAACACATCTGACTGTGGCGGCCGGCACCTCCTCACTGCAGCAGACAGCAAGGTAAAGGCGCGCTCGCCGGGGCCCCACCTTTAGTGTCCTGTGCTTCCCACATCTGATGCTCTGCCAGCTTCCAGCTGGAGGTTGCGGGCCGCTTGAAATGACAGCATGGGCCGCAATTGGCCCCTGGGCCTGACTTTGGACATGCCTGATCTATATCATAGACATCTTCAAGGAGCAATACGTTGGGGTATATTTATTAAGCACCGAAAAGACATAAAGTGGAGACTGCCAATCCTCCAGTAACTGCCGTGTTCCACCCTGTGCACCTAATTCATGCTGATGTCCATGTGCATGTATAGCGGCAGAAGGCGCATGAGCTGCTATTGCACTGAGCACATGGTACCTTTGCAAAGTCAGAATTTGTGGGCAGGTGGGGTGACAGGGAGGCATGGACCTCTTTCAGCTGTGGCTGTGTCCATAGAGAAACATGGCATCAGCGCTACTGCTGTGAGACCATAGACTCAATCCTATGAGTTACTGCGTCGGTGCTGCGTATGTGTGCGCACTTGCTGAGGAATATACAATGGCTCCGGAAGGCATCTACCGTATCTTCTTTCCTGGGATCAAGCTTCAATTGTAATGATGAGCAAGTCCGTAGCCTGGAACAACGCAGCTGCATAAGCATGTACATGCAAATATAAATGAGGCAGAATAAATGACAGGAGCACTCTGGGTGTACTGTAATTTTCTATTTACTAAAGCCTTGGAGAGAGACATAGGGCCTCGGGAGGCAGGAACACAAAAAATGTGGCTGAACCTCCAAAATGCAGTTTACTGTTTTAACGCATATGCACCATTGTAGAGTTTGGACACGATGTGTAACACAGTTTCCAGGTGGCATCACCTAATATATGCCTTTGGGCTTTTCTCCGCAATTCCCAATCAGATCACAGAACCCCCAAGTGGATAACCGGATCTCAAACCTGGAATTCCATACACTCCAAAAAACAGCTCTCTTTGGGGGTGCTATACTTTGCTTAAATGTTCATGTAAATGGCGTTCGCGGTGAGTGGCAGGGTGTCAAGTAGGGATGGCCATCAACCACCAATGATTCAAAATCATTGAAGGTTTATGGCCGATGTAAAATAGTTTTGCCAGATGGTTTCCCTCCATCGATGGCAAGCATAACCAAATAGTTTTTTTTCTCCCCCAAGGGGCTGGGACACAGAGTATAGCTCCTCCCCTGGCACTAATGAAGCCACACCCTCAGGTTCTGATTAGACCTACAGACCATTGATAGGTAAAACCATTGATGATCACCTACTGCATAGTATACCACCATTGATGCCAACAGCCCCGAAGGCCATCCATAGTGTCAAGTTGAGAGAGATAAAGTAGCATTCATCCAGCTCCTAACTGCATAAAAATGACAGTTAGGGAGGCTGGGTAACTGGCACTTTATCTCAGTCCTGCTTAGGAATCAGGGCCCTGTATATAAAACTCCATGAAACCTATTTATGTTATGAGAACAGCACTGGTTTATTTCAAGTCAACATGTTTTTCTCTATTTTGGCTTGTATCCTTTGTTGTGTCTACAGAGCACTGAAGCTCTCTGATGAAGGTCATGGAACTCTGAGTGACATCTGCTTAAAAAACAGACGGCATGCTCTGTCCTCCTCCTATACCCCATAATGCAATGCTGCTGTTTGACACGATATGCATCATTTAGCTTGCCACAGCAGATGAAGCCTATAAAACACATGAACTCTTTCTGTAACATGAGATGTTAAAATCTGTATCTTTGTTTGCTACAGACACAATTGGACACCGGCGGAATATAATACTTCCAGTGTTTAATGCTAGAAGCAGAACATGTGTTCCACTATGTGTCGTGGTACCGCTCCATTGTCAATAGTAGATGACAACATTTTGTAGGCTTAAAACAGTGATGGCATCCATTTTGTACACCAACATGGCTGCCACAGTTGTGAGGGCTTAGGGCGGGATGTATTAATATACATCACCGCCCTTCGCCGGGTGTCCGCCACGATGCCAGCGCATATGTACTAACATATGTGGCTGGCATCGCGGTGCGGTAACGGAGACCCCCGCAATACCTGTACTGTGGTCTGCGGGGGGTGTCCGTCTCCTCCCTGCTGGCTCCTGATGCCTACACACCGGGGAGAGCTAAGCAGGCTGTCCTTGGCACCTCCTCCACCCCCCTGCAGCCGGAAGGACGTCCGGCTGCGTTGATAGGGTGAGGAAGGGCTTACCTTCCGGAGTCCTGGAGAACCTGCAAGAAGGTAAGCCCAAGGGAGGGGGAAAGGGGGGTCGGCGAGGCGGCGGGCGGCGAAAAGAAGCCCATAGGCTTCTATAGGGTATCACCACCCAGAGGGTGGCGATACCCTGCCTGACGAAAATGGGGCGGTATTGGTACATAGGAAAATGCGGTAAAACCCATTTACCACATTTTCCCTTTAGTACATCCCGCCCTTAGTCCATTATAATGAAAAAAAAAAAAAAGGTGCCTACCAGGTGTACGAATGCATTCTAGAACCTACTACCAGTTCAGTTTCTATCTGTTTAGCACATTTACTAAATCGCCTGGGTGACATGCTGAGAGCAAGAGAGAAAGTAATAGGGAGTCTCCTTAACACTCATGACATTCATAGAGGACATTATCTTTATTATCACTTCATGGATCTAAAGAAACCAAGGGCTCAGGGGCACATTTTATTTTATAAGACCGTCCATCTTCACACTGTATAAGTGACAAAATATATTCCCCATCACTTTATTACCTCATTGCTGCCAGCTGCCAACACTGAGCAAAATTATTTCAGAAAGTCATTGACTAAGAAGCAGAAGGAAGATGGGGAGACATATGGAAGATGAGGGTTGCTGCTCAACTCATAAGTAGGGCCACAACCTGGGGAGGCTCCAGAGGAGGGGCTGCAGCAAAGTTAAAAATTCAACAGAAGCACACCAACCGCCATTCCAAACTGACTCTCTGGCAGTGGGGGCGGTTCCCCTATTTGAATTTTGAACTGTGTTGGATCCCCTCCTCTGGAGATGCCACTGGCCACATCTATACTGGATGTGATACCTATACATGGATGTAGGGGGTGATGGGGGTGGAGTGGAACCAAATTGTTGCCTTGGGTGACCAAAATCCTAGTTTTCTACCTTGGTAAATTATTTATTTCTCTTGGAATGTTAATTGTACATGTTGTTATGGGAAGCACTAAAAGATAATTAGACCTTTAGATACCATTTATTTTTTTTATTTAACTCACTCAACTCCATTGTCTCTCCTTAAAAGAATTGTGGGGCTGCTCCTCTCCATTTTGTACTCATGGGCCCAAGCAGACTGCTACAGATGTGTCCTCAGCAGTGGTGGATTTTGTCTAGTAGCTGCTGGACTGCAGCCCACAGTAAAATCAGCCACATGCAGGGGCTGCCTACTATGGAAGCCTATTCAGCAGTGCCAGAAATAAGCCCCGACTCCATTGCCGTATGACATAAACTCCGCCTCCAGGTGACACCAGTCATCAGTCACCGGGAGAGCAGGGACTGAGATGTGTGCAGACCACCCCGGCCAGACAGGTAACGATCGACTGCTGGTCCTCATACATCTATTCTCAATGTGCCATGCAGCACAAGATGCCTGGCATGAGTGAGCCACCAGGTACCATGCAGCTCTGCTACTGTCAGGTGGTTTTTGCTGAAAATGTGTCTTATTGCACCGTGCTGGGGTATAATGGAACTTGACATGGAAAAAAGCATAATCTGTTGCAATGTAGAATTTTGTATGCAGATTCAGAGACTGTCACACACAGATATAGCTCAAAGCCAAATAGTGCTTTGACTTTGGACCTTTGCAGCAGAGAGTAGTGATGATGGGAAATTAAGTTGGGACAACTTTTTGCTTTACAGCCTACTCCCGAATTAACCCATGGTTGCAAAGAGATGGGTCAGGCCCTAGTACAAGTGCTGCATGACCAAGTGTAGGTATTGTTTTGTGTAAAATATGAAATATAAGTAACAAGATGGCACCCACAGAGAGATTCCAAAGGCGGTGCAGGGTCCAGATAGATTGATAACACTCGCCTGCCCGCCTTGTAGAGAAAGCAGCGAACCTGATGCAAAAAAAACAGTATTTCCAAAGGTAAATCATGTCCATGAAAAAAATGGTCAGCAGTTTCCTGACAGCTGATTGAAATGGCTAATGCCAGTTTTCCTCAGGGGCTCAGCAACACCGAAACAAATAAATATCGGTGCCGGGTGGTAAACGTTATCAGTCAGTTCCCCATCCAGACGACTCATCAGCTAGAATTGTCAGAAATGTGTGTGGTCCCTCCTGTCATAGTGTATATGGAGCACCTCTGTTATTGCCGTCGACTGGCGATAGAATGGGGCACCGGAATGGGACACGCGTGCACGAGGCGCGCGCGTGTCCCCTTCCAATTGAGCTCTCTGCCACATTCCCGCCGCCTTCCCACACCCCCCTTGCCCTGCTCATCTCCCTGAAACGGAGACAGGCAGGGTTTCTGCTCCCGGCCACCAAATGGCTGGGAGTGCGTGTGAGACGCTCGCGGTTCCCAGTCAGATGTCTCTTTGCTGGTTAACGCCAGCAGGGCATTCTGGCAATTCCCGGTAATGAGAGGCGCTCCATCTGTAGATGGGAAATCCCCCCGGCAACTCCAGCCAGTGACGTGTCCGCCTACCACAGAGCATCTCCAGTGACTACTCAGCCGCATCTGAAAACAGCTCAACTCATAGAGAAACAGACAAAAATATACAGTACAAAAACACTTCATAAACGCAAAACAACACTCTGCAAATCATACCATAGAGACATATCGTAAGTCACCACTAGAAGCAATGAATCTGACACAAACCACTGCTTGGAACTTGTCCAGTGTGTCTATGGTAGCCACCGCAGCCAATGGGTTCCATCATACGAGCAACAAAAAGTGTGATATTCACATTCACTTGCTTTTTGACACTGTCTTCTCTAATCTCTACTAGACTTTGACATCTTCCTCCTTCCCTCTTCAAATCGCTATACATTGTCTTATATTTTCTTTTCTTCCATCGTTTACTAACGATGTATGCATGAAGAATTCTTGCAATGATAGGACTTCTGAGTTCTGCGCCCGGAGTCCCATCTGCCCATTCATCAAGTGACGCGCAGGCTGCCGGGGATGCTGGAAGGGATCCTTTTTGATCCCTCATAACAGGGGAAACGCAATAGAAGTCCATAGGCTTCTATGGGCAATGCTGATTTTAAGATAGTTTTGCCCACCGCATCCAAGCCCTGGAATGTACCGCATTCCGGGCTTAGTGCATTATTCCATGTATGTGACTTTTCATTTGTCAGCACTACAAGTACCAGCTCTCTGCATATACTCCTATTGAGGTCTTGCAGTAATTATTCCATGTATGTGACTTTTCATTTGTCAGCACTACAAGTACCAGCTCTCTGCATATACTCCTATTGAGGTCTTGCAGTAATTATTCCATGTATGTGACTTTTCATTTGTCAGCACTACAAGTACCAGCGCTCTGCATATACTCCTATTGAGGTCTTGCAGTAATTATTCCATGTATGTGACTTTTCATTTGTCAGCACTACAAGTACCAGCGCTCTGCATATACTCCTATTGAGGTCTTGCAGTAATTATTCCATGTATGTGACTTTTCATTTGTCAGCACTACAAGTACCAGCTCTCTGCATATACTCCTATTGAGGTCTTGCAGTAATTATTCCATGTATGTGACTTTTCATTTGTCAGCACTACAAGTACCAGCTCTCTGCATATACTCCTATTGAGGTCTTGCAGTAATTATTCCATGTATGTGACTTTTCATTTGTCAGCACTACAAGTACCAGCGCTCTGCATATACTCCTATTGAGGTCTTGCAGTAATTATTCCATGTATGTGACTTTTCATTTGTCAGCACTACAAGTACCAGCGCTCTGCATATACTCCTATTGAGGTCTTGCAGTAATTATTCCATGTATGTGACTTTTCATTTGTCAGCACTACAAGTACCAGCGCTCTGCATATACTCCTATTGAGGTCTTGCAGTAATTATTCCATGTATGTGACTTTTTTCATTTGTCTCCTGAAATCACTTTTAACTGCTAATCTGAATTATGGCAATTGCAGAACCAGTGTTGTATTGTTAAGGATGTTTTTAGCCTTTGCATAACCTGTTTGAAGCTGTTGTCAGTGAGGCCTAATTTATTAGGGTATATATATTTGGCTAGTGTTTATTTAAAACAAGCTAATTGATGTCCTTTGATTAGCTGGTCATGTGCCCTCAGCTGTAGCCTCTTCTAATCAGACTTGGTATATATCTTCACTTATTAGGCAGTCCTCTGCCTGGGCAGTTCTCTAAGTTAGAAATTACTAAGTGAGAAATTACAAAGTGATATTACTTTTAAAGAACAGTTAAAAAAACAGTTGAAAACCATTGAACAACATCAAGCAAGGTAAATACACATTATTACATCATGCTCACCAAATTGCTACTTCTCATTTCATTACATGGAATTTTCACCAACCTTCATTCATCCTATAATCTCCCTGACACTCACCACTCTGTGCACATTGCCTCTTCTATTATTCACTCCCCTCTTCTAAACACTCATGAGCTCTTTACTTACTTCTCTACTTGTACTTTCACATCCACATCCCACCACCAATACAAAAAAACACAAACATCCACCTTTATCTATCTCTCCTTTCTAATCTTATTAGCTGGTGACATATCACCAAACCCAGGCCCAAACCACCTGTCCCACTCAGAGTTTACTGGTTGTATGCCTAGAAATTCAGCTAACCTCATTAATATCACTTGCCTCCCACCACACTCCAAACAACTTAAATGTGCCCTATTGAATGCACGCTCTGTTTGCAATAAATTAACATCCATCCATGACCTCTTTATCTCTCACAAATTCAACCTGCTGGCAGTTACAGAAACCTGGCTCACACAATCAGACACGGCCTCGCCTGCAGCACTGTCACATGGTGGTTTCCACTTCACTCACACCCCCAGGCCTGGTAACTGTAAAGGAGGTGGAGTTGGTATATTACTGTCACAAGACTTCACATACTCAGTTCTACCATCTGCTCCTTCACTCACATTTACATCATTTGAAGTTCACTCCATTAGGGTTTTTTCCCCTTTCTCTCTGCGTGTTGCTGCTATCTATCGCCCACCTGGGCTTCCCAAAACTCAATTTCTAGAAGATTTCTCTGCCTGGCTCCCCCATTTCTTATCCTCTGACATCTCCACTGTCATCCTGGGTGACTTCAATATTGCTATTGACAGTCCACCATCTTTGTATGCTTCCAAACTCCTCTCTCTAACCTCCTCTCTCGGCCTCTCCCAGTGGTCTGACTCTTCTACTCACGAGGAAGGCCACTGCCTTGACCTTGTTTTCACCAGGCTGTGCTCAGTCTCTGATTTTACTAACACTCCCTTCCCTCTCTCTGATCACAATCTCATTACCCTCTCACTCTCTTCCATTACCCCAAGCTCACTGACATTGAAATCATGCAAGCCTACTCTAACCCGCAGAAATACTAATGCAATTAATTTTCCACAACTTACCACTTCCCTGCAACAACAGCTCTCACTAATTTCTACATTTACCTCTCCTGACTCTGCTGTTTCCCACCTCTACCAGACTCTTGAAACAGCCCTTGATGACGTGGCTCCAGCTACCCATTACACCCCGCGTAGGCTTAGATGCCAACCGTGGCACACCAAAACTACAAGACAACTACGAAATCATTCACGTAAAGTAGAACGCCAATGGCGCAAATCTCGTAGTACGACTGATTTCCTCGCATATAAAACTAGCTACTACTCCTACAGCAATGCTTTGGACACTGCCAAACAAACATACTACCAATCTCTCATCTCTTCTCATGCCACCAACCCTAAGCGACTTTTTAACACCTTTAAGTCTCTTCTGTACCCTCCCCCTCCTCCCCCACCGGCTACCATCAGTGCACAAGAACTTGCCTCCTACTTTAAGGACAAGATTGATAACATCCGAGATGAAATGGTATGCTCTTCTACAACCTCTAACCCTCTTTCTTTCCCACCTGAACCCTCTGGCACTTTCTCTTCATTTGAGCCCACAAATGAAAAGGAAGTTTCCGCACTCTTCTTATCCTCTTACTCTACTACCTCTCCTCTCGATCCTATACCTGCGCAAGTCATTAAAAATCTATCTCCTGTGATTATTCCAACCTTAACTAAAATCTGCAATCTCTCTCTTACTACTGGTACTTTTCCTTCTCTGCTCAAACATGCAGTGATAACTCCTATTCTAAAAAAACAGAATTCTGACCCTAACTCTCTCTCTAACTATCGTCCTATATCTCAGCTCACATGCCTCTCCAAGCTACTGGAGAGACTTGTCTACTCTCGCCTCACTAACTTTCTTAACTCTAACACCCTATTAGACCCACTTCAGTCAGGTTTTCGCTCTCAACACTCCACTGAGACAGCACTGACTAAAGTGGTGAATGATCTGGTAACGGCTAAGTCTAAAGGCCATTACTCACTACTTATTCTTCTTGATCTTTCTGCTGCATTTGACACCGTTGATCACTCTCTTCTCTTACAAACACTACACTCCCTAGGTCTTATTGATACAGCCCTTTCCTGGTTCACATCTTACCTATCTGATCGCTCTTTCAGTGTTCGCTTCTCTAACTCTACTTCCTCTTCATTACCTCTGTCAGTCGGAGTTCCGCAAGGTTCAGTCTTAGGTCCTCTGCTCTTCTCAATCTATACCTCCTCTCTTGGCAAACTAATCAGCTCTTTCGGATTTCAGTATCACTTGTATGCGGATGATACTCAAATCTATCTATCAACCCCGGAGTTGTCACCAGTGGTTTTGGGTCGAGTTTCTGATTGTCTCTCTGCCATCTCATCTTGGATGTCTTGTCGACAACTCAAACTCAATATTTCCAAAACGGAATTACTTATATTCCCGCCAACTAAGAACAGTTACCATCCTGACCTCTCCATCGCTGTTGACAACTCGATAATCTACCCTACCCCACAAGCTCGTTGCTTAGGGGTCATCCTCGACTCTGAACTGTCCTTTCTTCCCCACATTCAATCTGTCTCCAAATCATGTTACATGCATCTAAAAAACATATCCAAAATACGACCCTATCTCACACAAGACACTACCAAATATTTTATCCATGCACTCATTATATCCCGCATTGATTATTGCAATAGTCTCCTAACTGGTCTTCCCAAGAACAGACTCTCACCACTGCAATCAATTTTAAATGCTGCTGCTAGGCTGATCTTCCTTGCAAGACGCTCATCGTCTGCTGATCCGCTCTGCCAGTCCCTCCATTGGTTGCCTGTATATTACCGTATTCAATATAAAACACTTCTACTTGCTTATAAAGCTATTAACCATACTGCACCAGCATATATCTCTGCACTTATCACAAAATATCTCCCATCTCGACCACTACGCTCTACACAAGATCTGCGTCTCTCTTCTGCACGGATAACTAGCTCCCATTCATTATTACAGGACTTTTATCGGGCTGCTCCCATCCTATGGAATGCCCTTCCACGCACATTAAGACTCTCCACCAGTCTCCAAACTTTCAAGCGTTCCCTGAAAACTCACCTCTTCAGGCAAGCCTATCATATTTAAGTTCTACATGCATAACCCTCTGAGGCACTTATGTATTATATAGCTTCCCTTCTGGACTTGTAACTGCTATGCTATTACTGGTGCCTGTCCTTATGTTTCCCCCCTATATCCCTATAGATTGTAAGCTTGCAGCAGGGCCCTCCTACCTCCAAGTCTGTCTGTTGTTACCCAGTTTGTCTTATCACTGTCTACTATTGTAAAGCGCAACGGAATCTGCTGCGCTATATAAGAAACTGTAAATAAATAAAATAAATAAATAAATATGGGGCTGCGGTCATAACTCATAAAATGGCATTTTTGAATGTTTGGCTGCATTTTTTACTTTGCTGCATCTTACGCTCAGGGAGGCATTTATCAAAGCTTGGCAACAGATCAAATTGTGGGCGTAATTTACTAAACTCTGCCGGTGCATCCTGCCATACATCGCCCGGATTCACATTGTTAATAATCCCATATGCACTAACATATGTGATTATTAATGCAAAGGACAGATCTTCCGATGAGCTATCCTTTGCAAAGTGACACCATCACCATCAGGTCTGAGAGTGATGGGGGAGGCCGCGGGGCATGCTGGGAGGGATACAGTGAAGTGAAGTCTATAGGCTTCTATAAGGTTTCACCAGCTTTTACTATCGTTATTCTCCACAGTGAAACTCCAACATGCGGGGATTAGTGCATCGGGAAATACGGTAAGGGTTTTACCGCATTTTCCCTTTAGTGCATACCACCCTGCGAAAGATAAAGTACCAACCAATCATTGCCTCGCATTTTGATAAATACCTCTCTCGGGCCCTTATTCTGATCGGTTCGGTAACGGCCGCATGCGGCCGTTCCGCCGATGTTTTCGCTCTGCGCATGTGCAGAGGGCACTCTGCGCATGTGCAGAGGGCACTCTGCGCATGTGCAGGCGAAATCGCCGCACACTTTTTTTGACCGCCGCAAAGGGGGCGGATAGGGGCGTGAGGGGCTACTTAGCCTCATTTCCCTATGCATACGCCCCGCGTTTCATGGGCGTTCCCATGCAAACGCGGGGCGTATGCATGGTAATGAGGCCGTGACGCGCGTGTAGGGGGCGGGCAGCTGACATCGCCGGATGTCAGCTGCCCGCCCCAATACAAGATTTCACACGGACAAGTGTCCGTGTGGTCTTGTGTTGCGGGACCTGGTGGAGCGTGCGGCCCTGCATTCGATGGTCTGCGACCATCGAATGCAGGGGCTGCTCCCAAGGTGGAGGAGGCGTATCCCCGTCCAATTTCATGCGGATCGCCACATATCCGCGTACGGACGGAGGTGGCGATCCGTATGCAAGGCGGGGATTCGTCTGTGCGGTCGGAGCCGCATATGCGGCTCCGGCCGCACCGATCAGAATAAGGGCCTCGGTTACATGGCAATAGCCCAGCACTTATTCAATGAGATCATCCACAGGTTGCCAGATCTCATATCCATGTTACAGTAATTTGATATGTGGACCTGGTTTAGTATCTTGGATTTCCTCGAACCTGGAATTCTCCTTATCCCTGGTATGCCATTCATTTTCTTCTGGATTTCTTGGTGCTTCATGCCGAACTCCCATCAGTCATGCATTTCTTCCATTTGCATTCCTGCTGGTCATGTCAGGTACTTACACTGTTGACCTCAATGACCATCAGTGAAGGCCATACAATGTTTCCTTTGAAGGAGTCCCTGGTGAACACTTGCACCACATTAGAATTTGAACCTCCATAGTGAGTTGAGACAGCCAGGATTTCCCAAATCTTCTACAGACGGCAAGTGGAGGGTCGTTCCAGGGAACCAATTTGATTCGAGCTATCATTTATCTCATACACTCTAATAAAATAAAAGCTAGATTTTGATTGATTGAAACACCTCCACTTGTATTCTCAGAAGGTTTGATTAAATCTAACTTTAGTGTTTGAAAATGTTGACCTGTGAAATATAAATACTCATGGTTTGTTGTTATAAAAGGGGGGACATGCTTCTCTACTTTAGAACTTTAGATGAATATTGAACATTGCATTTTCCGGTAACTATATATTATATATGGAATGTAGCGTTTCGTAACTGTAGACAGTACTGATACCAACACCCTCACCTCTTCTTATATCACATTTACTTGACAACAGGGCCGATGACGTGTAATCTGGAAGTGTCCAGACCTTTAAACCTCGGAGGCCTGCTAATATTTATCTAATTACTCTTCAAGGTCTAGGTTGCTGAGCAGTATTTTAAAATCAATGGCAGTTCAGATTCTGGTCAGAGGTGAGCAAACATCAATGCCTCATCAGCATAAAGAACAAGAAATCTGCTGTAATAATCTGATTGATTCGATTCTCATTCGGGATTTTTCCACTGACTTTTCTGATTGGTTGTTTCATGTGAAATGATGTGTTGGGACTCAGAGTGCAAGCATTTGTTAGCAGTAACACACATTCAGAATGCTGTAACATATATATGTGAAAAGCATAGCATCTGCAAGTGACCGGTGTATGCACGGGGGCCATTGTATATTTGAAGGTTGCATGCTGTACTTCTAGAATGACCTGTGCAAGAACATTTTCATATTGAAATAGGACATTAACAAGAACATTGTGTTTTAATGTAAAAATGAACTGCCGCACATTTCCACTGTCCAGATCTGGGCCTCATTGAGCAATGCTTTCGACGAGTACCATCAAATATCCTTGGCTTTCCTACTGTGATTGTTATTACAAGATGCCTCTGCAACCTAGAAGAGAACCCACAACTACTGTGAAAGTTAGTGCCCTGAGTGCCTGGTTGGAGGGGGTGCCGAGATGGCTTGAGCTACCCAACCAATCATTTGGTGAAGTCACCACTGCCGCACACCTGCTTCCGGCGTCACCCTCACACCTGGCCGCCCACTTTTGGCTGTACTCTTGCACCGCCGCACACCTCTACCTCCGCCCCGCTCCCAGGTTCACTGCCTTCTGCTGCACATGTTAGTAAATGTGTGTTAGACAGGGGGGAAGGATGAAGGAACAATGAAAGTGTTGCTTACAGTAGCCAATCAGATTCCACCAATATTTATCTAGAATGCACTACATTTTCAAAAGCTAGGATCTGATTGGTTAATATAGGCAACACGTTATTGAGGTGTTTGTTTTACCCCCCTCCTCCCTGGAATGTTGCTTGGTTTTGCCTAATTTACAGTGTAGATGAGTCTTGAGATTAAAGGAATGTATGCACTGTTTTAATGAAAATGTATTTGTTTTTTTTTTTAAATGAATATGAAAACTTCACAAATGAATTCTAATCAGGGGAATATGATGCTAAACTGCCAGTGGTGTCACTAGGTTTAGTGTCATATAGTGAACCTACTCAGGGCCGCAGACAGCGCCGCCGGTAAAAAAAAGGGGGCATGGCCAAATGGAAGGGGCATGACCACGCCCCTGGAAAAAAACTTAGCAGGGGGTGCGGTCAGGTGGCACAACGGAGAGTGGGACACCCGCTCAGGGAGAGAGGACAGGCTGCCGCTGCCTCTCTCCCGTTCAGCACACAGCACTGAGAAGTGTGCGCTGGGCTGGGGAGAGAGGCTATGCTGCAGTGGCAGCCTGTCCTCCCTTCTCCCACTGTCAGGCTGTCTGCAGTGGGGGGAGGGGAGCAGGATCCGGGCAACTCCATCAGACCCGGGCTCTGGTAAAAAGTACCTGCTCCCCCTCCCTCTCTGCACCACTGAACCTACTCACCCTGCTATCCCCATCCTTGAACTCCCAGCACACACCCTTGCAAAAAGAGGTGTGGCCTTGAGTCACAAAACCAATCTCCCTGGAATATTCATCCTTCCAGAGACTTGCCCAGTGTTCCTGGGGCTGCTGGGAAGCCCCAACCTCTCTTGGCTCTCACTGCTTGCATGGTGACACCATCCAAAGCGATGACACCAAAATATATGAGCAGCTCTATGTTGGTGCCAGCGCCTTCTATGGTGTCTCATGCTGCGCCACTGCAAAAAAAAGCATCCCCTACTGATTAGTCTTGCATCCAAAGAACACAAGTGGTGAAAATGACACACATTTATTGTGTGCTTTACATACCTGTTATTATTGAACGTGCAAGCACTACTGTCATAACAGTATTCCACTAGTCAGTGGCGCTGAGAGAGGGGGAGGGCTGTCTTAACAGCAGAGTAGACCCCTGGACAAAGCAATGCCCTGGGGCCACTACACACTTATTCATAAGAATAAAGATGTAAATTGCAGAGCCACAGTGGTGTAATTGTGGCAGTCCACCCCAGAGGTGTCCCTGTGCCCTCAAAGAAGGTCAATTGCAGCTAATGCTGCTCAGAGAAAGAACTGCATTTTTATAGAAACAGCAGGGCTGTGAGGGGTTAACAGACAGATAGTGTCCCAGCTCCCCTGCAAGTGTGACAGGAAGCTGAGAGGTCAGAGGTGATCCCAGCAGCAGGGTGAGAGGGAGGAAGTGTGCAGAGAGTGAGAAGACATGCTGGGAGCAGGGTGAGACTCAGGCAGAGAGAGGAGAAGGAGAAAGCCCAGCAGTGAACGGAGAAGCTGTTCCCCTGTCCTGCACTGAAGAGGAGATCAGGTGCTGCTGAGAGGTCCCAGGCAGCGTGACTGGCCAGCAGAGAGAGACCCAGAGAGGAGTGAGACCCAGAGAGGAGTGAGAGACCCTGAAGAGTTATGACCAGCAGGAGCTGGCATCTGCAGCTGAGAGTTAAGGTACAGGAGCACCCCTACCCCCAGGCTGGCCTGCACCCCACATTGGCCCACTTTACCCAGCTATTGAAGTGGCTCTCCACTGCATAGGGGGCAACTGTTACTGGGGTGCTGATCACCCCGCAACATTAGGAGCCCAGAGACACCTGCAATCAGTGGCGTAACTATACCTCCGCAGCCCCCGCGGTGGCGGGGGGGCGCAGAGAAATTGGGGGCGCCGCCGAGGGGCTGCGGAGGTATAGTTACCTGTGGTCTTCGTCTCGCCCGGCTCTCTGCCGGGACCTGCCTGACGTCACGGTCCCGGCCGGCTCCTGCTGCAATGAAAACTGACTATTATAAAATGGCTGCCCCCATACTGCAGACAGTTTTCTGTCTGCAGTATGGGGGCAGCCATTTTCTAAGAGTCAGTTTTCATTGCAGCAGCAGGAGCCGGCCGGGACCGTGACGTCAGGCAGGTCCCGGCAGAGAGCCGGGCGAGATGCAGACTGCGGGGACAGGTAAGTGTAAGAAGGGGGGGTCAGGTAAGGTGGCGGGCGGCGGCGGCGGGGGGGGGGTGTTCGAGGGGGGCGCCGAAAAACCATCCGGCGGGGGGGCGCTAAAAACTTAGTTACGCCCCTGGCTGCAATGCCCCTCTGGCTGCAAGCCAGTTTGCTGCTTTACTAACAGGAGGTTATCCTAAGGAATAGGGGATCTGCTTGTCCCTCATTTGAGGATTATTTTGTGAGTTACCCTGTTGTGGGTCTATATAGATAAGTGTGCACACTGTTAGGGCCTAATTCAGAGTGAGGATTTGCCTTTGTGGGACCTTGTACTCCGACTCAGGGACTATCGTGTAGTATGCATATATAAGATGCCCGGCGCCATCTTGTGGACAATCTTTATTACACCGGTGAAGTCATCTTGTTTTGAAATACCAGTCTTTGAAGTAAATCTCTTTACCCTTGTCTTTATTATAATATTTTTGCTGACTGTCATTTTATGTAGAACTGTCATTTATTGCACCAGTGTTTAGTGTTACGGTACCGTAGGTAGGAATGCTCATGACCAGTACAGTCTGACCCTTGAAACGGACTGAGGTGGTCATTGGTTACTAGTTAGCGTTGCAGAGATATTCATTCATTCACCCATTCATACAGTCGTTATTGTAAGTGTGATGTTTACGCAGTTATGTGAGGAAAGAGCAGCAGGATTGCACTACGTATTCTTTAAATAAATTCCAGTTGCTGCTAAATGTTTAGTGTTGTCTTCTGTGGGTCCCTTGGGTTGTGCCATTCCCTGCCACAGGTTCTCCAGCAGAAGCCGCGAAGAATCCAGAAGCCGCCGCCGTCACCAGCTCCAGATTAAGGTACGCCATCTTGCACCACACCGTACAGGGGCACTGTCACATAATTATAAAGGTATTTTTTTTAATGCTTACTCTTCCGGAGCCCTGCGATAATGGCAGCAGCGCTGAGGAAATCATCACAAATATGTCCGCTAAGCCATTTTTCTGGAGATCTGCACATGAACAGAAAGGGTGTACACACGGCAAGGCAAATGCATTTGTTTTGGACTATATAGCACAGACCTACTGTATATAATATAGTCTTGCCTGCACAGTCTATTTTTCTATTCGATGTTGGAGGGCTGCGCTATACTATCAAATCAACTATGTGCATCTGATTCCTGTTCGATTTCGATTGAATGTCGATTCATAAAGCACATCTAAAATCTATCATGAGCCAGAATCAAACCTTTT
The DNA here is from genome assembly GCF_055691185.1 of Crinia signifera. Lineage (NCBI taxonomy): Eukaryota > Metazoa > Chordata > Amphibia > Anura > Myobatrachidae > Crinia > Crinia signifera. Next base: position 40,674,030 of record NC_139223.1, read on the forward strand.
GTACACAACTTTAGAGTCTGAGCCCTCTTTAGTCTTCTGAGCTGCTCCCGGCAGAGAGGAAGGTGCCTGGACAGTGGAGGCTGTACACTGGGCTCCTCCTCTCTTACAACGCCCCTGCAGAGCCATAACTAGATATTTTGGTGCCCCATGTCAGAGAGAGCTATGGTGCTCCTCCCCCACTACTGGAATACGGACAACACATGATCTCAATGAGATGGGGAGTAGTAGAATCTTAGTCGAATAGTACCCCCAATTCAAATCATGCCACAGTAAGGCAACCTATAAACTGTCAGTCCAGCTGTGAAGGGAGAGGAAGGTTTACCAGCCATGGGCCCTTTGAATACTGGGTCCCCTGAGCAACTGGACACTGAGCCCAATGGAAGAGATGGCCCTGGGAGGGGTACTACTTACCTGGGCCCAGGTTCAATGGAGGGGACAAGTGTGGGCCCCTGTTACCTGGCAGCAGCACCTGCAGCAGCTCTTCTCAACCAAAGACATGCTGCTATGTGCCGGCAGCAGTGTGGCCAGGAAGTGGCTTAAAGCACAGGTGCATGATCACGCCTCCCCTGCTTAGGCCACGTCCTTTAACTGCTTGAGCGACTATCTCAGTTACTTACCTCTCCCTTCTTGAAGCTCGCAATTAGACTTTCTCCCCAAAAATTCCAAAGACTGCATTCACAAAAGGGTTTTCTGATCTACTACAATGTAGTGAGTAGCAGGCACAATTTTTTGTGTTTAGCCGACAGATTTAAAGAGGGGAATCTGGCATTCTCCATACTTATGCTTCCTTCAACAGGGCCAAAACTTGTAATGGCATTCTGCAATCTGTAAGTTGGCCTGAGAGCTGTCTGTTGTGTCTTTGGACATCTCCAGCTCTCAGTTTCCTGAACCCAGTATATACAAAGGAGCGGGATTTGCTGAATGTGCAATATTGCTCTTCTAAGACACTGATACAGTATATACACTGTTCCCTCCATTGGCCTTTGTGATATGCTGTAGTGCAATTCATATTTAATGATAATCCACTCCTCCTGCATTGTCTAGATCTCTGGCACCTTTACACACCCCACTATCTGTTTGGGTCTCTAAACTAGAGATGTGCAGGTACAGATTTACCCGAATCTCAAAACAAGATCCTATTGGCTAATGGCTTTCACATGTTTTGACTCCAAAACATGTGACAGCCTGATAGCCAATAAGATACCATTTTTAGATCCCGGTAAATCCGGGTAATTGCAAACCTGCACATCTCAATTCTAACGGTATCCTGATGATAGCAAATCAGCAGCTACTCCCCCGTCCTCTTCTGTTCAATACGGTCTCGTGGGCCTCTGCTATGTTCACATGCATTTATTACTGCCACCTGAAACTTGAGATGTCCATACTTCTGCTTATAGTCTTTACTCATCCCAGCAGTGACTTGCGGTCAGATGGGGTAGGTGAGGAAGAGCCTCTCTGACAATATTCCAGTGCACACCAAGGTTTTAACTATAAAACGTGTAAGAAAATATACAAAATAGATATTAAATCTTCTTTGTATTATTCTAATGATTTTATAGTGCATATTCTTACTGATATACAGTAGTGTGGAAAGGGTTTTTTGGGGGAATTCTGCACACATTAAATATATATTAATGCCCTATATCCAGTGGGCAGGATTCCACTGTGTATTTGTTCACACCAGTGGAGGTGCTATCCCAAACAGTTTATGTAACGAAACAGTAAGAGAGAAAAAAAGGGGTTTGTATGGATGCACTCTCTGTAGACAATCTAAGAAAAATATGGAGGGTATTCCTTTTTAATTTTCTTTAAAAACGTGGGGGCTCCTTTTATCTTTATTAGAAAATTGGATAAGGAGATCACCACTAGTAGCGAAATGAGAGGTTAAAATGGTTTTTTTCACATTTAATCAACATACATGGTGTGTTTATAAAGAGAAGAAAAAATGGTGATTTAAAGAATTTTAAAAATGTAGGCAGATACGACTGTCAGTGTTAGTTTTGTAATATTATCGGGGGTATATTCCCCGTTCGGGTCCTTATGTGCAAAATATGATCTGTACCAATCAGAAAACCTTATTTTGGTCGCTATTAATATTTAACAATTGGTGCCTCACTTAGGCCTGATACACTGCATTGATATGTTTTCGAAACACTATTTTAATACTCGTCTTCGGGGGTAATTCCCCACTTCTCTCCCCTGTATTTTATTTATGGAGATTAGGGGTAGATTCCCCACACAGAGTCTCTCACTGAAGAATGGTTTATCAGAATGCCTGATGTGTTTTTATATCTCTAGGCATATATAGGGATTATGGGTGATTGGGGGTAAATTCCCCAAACGGGTCCCTCAAACACGGATTGTACTAAATAGGGGTAAATTCCCCACAGGAGTTGCCTGATCACCGTTGTCTCGGGGGTGCCTTAAATGTATAGGCACAGTGTATCACTGGGGATGAATTCCTCACTAGGAGTCCCCTTAGAGACAATCTATATTAATTAGGGATGGATTTCCCAGAGTAGGTCTCCTGAGTGTATGTACTTTCAAAAATACAAGATCGCTGTGTTAAGGGGTACAAATTCCCTATAGGGTTCCTGTGGGTGCAGTCTGTGTGGTTTGAGGGGTAAATTCCTCACAAAGAAAACCTATCTCAGACACCGTCACCCGGAGAGTCCTTATGTGTATTTATATGTACAGGTAATAAGACAAGTTAGGGATAATTTCCCATTAGGTTCTTAACAATCATATGCAGATAATCAGGGTAATAGAGGACAAATTTCTCTGAGGTTTGTGGTATTAAATCTTAGCAAGCACGTAGTTATTGTCTGTGATTATCAGGGGTAAATTCCCCATTAAAACGCATGCATATTCGTACTCATAAGCCCTCAGTTTAATTAGCAAGGATTCTGATTATTTATTTACAAGGGGCTGAGGACAGGGAGACAGGCAATATTTGTATCCATATTACACAGACGATACAATGTTGTCGGGTCTAAACAGTGTCTCTGTACTTCAGAGACATTGCATATTGCGGTGCAACAGCTCCACCTATTGGTGGGTGGGAAAAATGACACTAATTTGTTAAGTATAGCCCTGTGTTACACTGCTTATTCACCGGGTGTGGGTGCGGGTATTCCCCTGACTCCTTTCCGTTCTCTCTCACAACTATTGCTGCCTCAGCCTCTCGGGTACAATTTTGCTAGGACATGGAACACATTTCAATTATGAAAAATACATTTTCTACGCTAACACCAATCAGTCTATCTAGCGCTACACGGACAGGACACGTGTTTCGCTATTGGAGCTTCTTCAAGCTGACCACCAGATTGATCCAATGCTTGGATATTTATTAGATCCACTCAACCAATAGCTGGGGTTCATTTACGTCACATGGTGCAAGTGAACCAGTCACCGGGCGCTACTACTTCCGCCCTCTCGTTTGGTATGGTACAGATACGTCTCCGTGACGTCTATACGTTGTCTACGCGGTGTGTGTATCGCACCCTGTGTTGGGTCACGTGACATTCTTTAGCCAATCACGCGCCTGATTCTTCCGAACCCGGAAGTGCCCTCTGGTTTCGTGATCGCCCTGTAATGTGTCTATATTAATATTAAGCACATTTAATATAGGTTCTAAGTTGTTTAATTAAGTTGCGGGACCCCCTTTAAAAAGCTCTATTATCCGTTTGGAATTGTATCCATATTTAGAGCCGTATGAATGTATCTTGCAACTTATAACGCATACAAATAGGCGTTTTGTACTGTTATACATGTTACAGGTTAAGGCCCCTTACTCTGTATGGGGAAAGATTCCTTTTGACAGGTAATCCTGGAATCAGTACTCGTCATATCCAATAATATTATGAAGGAATTCCCTTGTTAAATCCTAGTCATTGTCTTCTAGGCATCTTCTTATCGTACATTGCATTGATGTGAGTGAATGGATTATGTAGATCTATTTTCTTATTCTGACATTCACATATTATGTGTCTGTTAATCTTAGTGCACAACAAAACGGTGATATTGTGAAAAGCAAAAAACAGATAAAAAATGAGGAAAGGAAAAAAATCCAGTGAAAAAGAGGGGTGCTGATGGTGCAAAGAGTGTTTATAATCCTGTGTTTATTTAAATTGTTCTGAGTGTACTACCGTCAGAACAGCTTAATATAGTGGTAATGAATGGGGTGCTGGTATTCTGTGCTTAATAAGGGGATTTCTTATTGGGTGATATGGTGTTGAAATACCTATTAGGTGTATTGGTGAGTCTATTGGGTAGTGATGCTCATGTGATTATTTATTGTTAAAAATTGCTGTGTATCTATCTTGGTGTTCTAGGTGATATAGAATAGTGAGTGACATAAGGTCAGCCACATTCATTGTGTTAGAAGTCTAGGATACTTGAATTTTATTATAGATTGTAGTCTAGTCTTCTAGGAATAATATTTGGCTTCAGCTAAATGACAATATATGGAATTTGTTGGTAACCCTAAGTGTAGGGTTTGTGCTTCGTAGGGATCCTTCAATAGATTAGATCTCATGTGTGTATGAATCTACTTATTTATGTTGCCTCTGAAAGAGGAGACATTCCTCATATGTTGATATTGGGTATGGGATCTAGTTATATTGTTAGTGGAATGTATACATTACTATATTACTAGTGGGATGTATACATTACTTATATTACTAGTGGGATGTATACAGTTACCTCTGAAGGAGGAGACATTCCCCATATGTTGATATTGGGTATGGGGTCTAGTTATATTACTAGTGGGATGTATGCAGAACATCGGGGTCTATCATGTGTGAATTTACCCGTGTTGGAACAGTGTAAGGAGTTGGTATCCATTTATTTCTTCAGAGGTAAGTATCCATTTATCCCTTCAGAGGTAAGTATAGCATAGGATTTCAGAGGTAAGTATGATATATCTTCTCCCTAGATGGAGGATGAGAGTATCTTATTTTCTACAGATGGTATTTGAAAGGTAGGTATATTTTGATTTCTCTCTATGTAAAGATTCTTTATTTTTTATTTTAATTTTTATTATTTTTACCAATCCGGTCAATCTTTGGAGGTGAGATAGTGTCACTTTGCTCTCAGAGAAAGGGGAGGTAGCTATTATATTCGTTGAGACCTTTCGGCTGTAAACAGTCCATCAGGTATATCATTTTTGTTTCAATTTTGAGTAGCTCCTTATCTAGGTCTCCACCTCTGATTCCTAGTTGGACATGTCTCATTCCAAAGACTTTTAGTCCTTTTGAGTCGCTGTTATGCATTTTCAAAAAGTGCCTGGCTACAGGAGTTAACTTTTTAAAGTTTGCTGAATCTTTTTTTGCATTTCGTATGGATCCAATATGCTCGAGGACTCGCACTTTGAGTGGCCTCTTAGTTTTGCCCACGTAGATCTTCTCACATGGGCATTGCAATTGGTATATCACTCCAATTGTGGTACATGTGATTAAACTCTGGATTTTCCATACTTTATTAAATTTATCCACATAGGTTTTAGTTGGGATCATGTAGCTACAGGCTTTACATCTTCCACATTTCTCAGATCCTTGTCTCTTTGGTGGTGGGGTTGGTTCTGCTAGGTGGCTGTGTACTAATTGGTCCTTAATGTTTCTGGCTCTCCGCCAACTGGTTTGGACTTTTGCTGGTAGGATGCTTTTTAAGTCATCATCTGTACTGCATACAGATGATGACTTAAAAAGCATCCTACCAGCAAAAGTCCAAACCAGTTGGCGGAGAGCCAGAAACATTAAGGACCAATTAGTACACAGCCACCTAGCAGAACCAACCCCACCACCAAAGAGACAAGGATCTGAGAAATGTGGAAGATGTAAAGCCTGTAGCTACATGATCCCAACTAAAACCTATGTGGATAAATTTAATAAAGTATGGAAAATCCAGAGTTTAATCACATGTACCACAATTGGAGTGATATACCAATTGCAATGCCCATGTGAGAAGATCTACGTGGGCAAAACTAAGAGGCCACTCAAAGTGCGAGTCCTCGAGCATATTGGATCCATACGAAATGCAAAAAAAGATTCAGCAAACTTTAAAAAGTTAACTCCTGTAGCCAGGCACTTTTTGAAAATGCATAACAGCGACTCAAAAGGACTAAAAGTCTTTGGAATGAGACATGTCCAACTAGGAATCAGAGGTGGAGACCTAGATAAGGAGCTACTCAAAATTGAAACAAAAATGATATACCTGATGGACTGTTTACAGCCGAAAGGTCTCAACGAATATAATAGCTACCTCCCCTTTCTCTGAGAGCAAAGTGACACTATCTCACCTCCAAAGATTGACCGGATTGGTAAAAATAATAAAAATTAAAATAAAAAATAAAGAATCTTTACATAGAGAGAAATCAAAATATACCTACCTTTCAAATACCATCTGTAGAAAATAAGATACTCTCATCCTCCATCTAGGGAGAAGATATATCATACTTACCTCTGAAATCCTATGCTATACTTACCTCTGAAGGGATAAATGGATACTTACCTCTGAAGAAATAAATGGATACCAACTCCTTACACTGTTCCAACACGGGTAAATTCACACATGATAGACCCCGATGTTCTGCATACATCCCACTAGTAATATAACTAGACCCCATACCCAATATCAACATATGGGGAATGTCTCCTCCTTCAGAGGTAACTGTATACATCCCACTAGTAATATAAGTAATGTATACATCCCACTAGTAATATAGTAATGTATACATTCCACTAACAATATAACTAGATCCCATACCCAATATCAACATATGAGGAATGTCTCCTCTTTCAGAGGCAACATAAATAAGTAGATTCATACACACATGAGATCTAATCTATTGAAGGATCCCTACGAAGCACAAACCCTACACTTAGGGTTACCAACAAATTCCATATATTGTCATTTAGCTGAAGCCAAATATTATTCCTAGAAGACTAGACTATAATCTATAATAAAATTCAAGTATCCTAGACTTCTAACACAATGAATGTGGCTGACCTTATGTCACTCACTATTCTATATCACCTAGAACACCAAGATAGATACACAGCAATTTTTAACAATAAATAATCACATGAGCATCACTACCCAATAGACTCACCAATACACCTAATAGGTATTTCAACACCATATCACCCAATAAGAAATCCCCTTATTAAGCACAGAATACCAGCACCCCATTCATTACCACTATATTAAGCTGTTCTGACGGTAGTACACTCAGAACAATTTAAATAAACACAGGATTATAAACACTCTTTGCACCATCAGCACCCCTCTTTTTCACTGGATTTTTTTCCTTTCCTCATTTTTTATCTGTTTTTTGCTTTTCACAATATCACCGTTTTGTTGTGCACTAAGATTAACAGACACATAATATGTGAATGTCAGAATAAGAAAATAGATCTACATAATCCATTCACTCACATCAATGCAATGTACGATAAGAAGATGCCTAGAAGACAATGACTAGGATTTAACAAGGGAATTCCTTCATAATATTATTGGATATGACGAGTACTGATTCCAGGATTACCTGTCAAAAGGAATCTTTCCCCATACAGAGTAAGGGGCCTTAACCTGTAACATGTATAACAGGACAAAACGCCTATTTGTATGCGTTATAAGTTGCAAGATACATTCATACGGCTCTAAATATGGATACAATTCCAAACGGATAATAGAGCTTTTTAAAGGGGGTCCCGCAACTTAATTAAACAACTTAGAACCTATATTAAATGTGCTTAATATTAATATAGACACATTACAGGGCGATCACGAAACCAGAGGGCACTTCCGGGTTCGGAAGAATCAGGCGCGTGATTGGCTAAAGAATGTCACGTGACCCAACACAGGGTGCGATACACACACCGCGTAGACAACGTATAGACGTCACGGAGACGTATCTGTACCATACCAAACGAGAGGGCGGAAGTAGTAGCGCCCGGTGACTGGTTCACTTGCACCATGTGACGTAAATGAACCCCAGCTATTGGTTGAGTGGATCTAATAAATATCCAAGCATTGGATCAATCTGGTGGTCAGCTTGAAGAAGCTCCAATAGCGAAACACGTGTCCTGTCCGTGTAGCGCTAGATAGACTGATTGGTGTTAGCGTAGAAAATGTATTTTTCATAATTGAAATGTGTTCCATGTCCTAGCAAAATTGTACCCGAGAGGCTGAGGCAGCAATAGTTGTGAGAGAGAACGGAAAGGAGTCAGGGGAATACCCGCACCCACACCCGGTGAATAAGCAGTGTAACACAGGGCTATACTTAACAAATTAGTGTCATTTTTCCCACCCACCAATAGGTGGAGCTGTTGCACCGCAATATGCAATGTCTCTGAAGTACAGAGACACTGTTTAGACCCGACAACATTGTATCGTCTGTGTAATATGGATACAAATATTGCCTGTCTCCCTGTCCTCAGCCCCTTGTAAATAAATAATCAGAATCCTTGCTAATTAAACTGAGGGCTTATGAGTACGAATATGCATGCGTTTTAATGGGGAATTTACCCCTGATAATCACAGACAATAACTACGTGCTTGCTAAGATTTAATACCACAAACCTCAGAGAAATTTGTCCTCTATTACCCTGATTATCTGCATATGATTGTTAAGAACCTAATGGGAAATTATCCCTAACTTGTCTTATTACCTGTACATATAAATACACATAAGGACTCTCCGGGTGACGGTGTCTGAGATAGGTTTTCTTTGTGAGGAATTTACCCCTCAAACCACACAGACTGCACCCACAGGAACCCTATAGGGAATTTGTACCCCTTAACACAGCGATCTTGTATTTTTGAAAGTACATACACTCAGGAGACCTACTCTGGGAAATCCATCCCTAATTAATATAGATTGTCTCTAAGGGGACTCCTAGTGAGGAATTCATCCCCAGTGATACACTGTGCCTATACATTTAAGGCACCCCCGAGACAACGGTGATCAGGCAACTCCTGTGGGGAATTTACCCCTATTTAGTACAATCCGTGTTTGAGGGACCCGTTTGGGGAATTTACCCCCAATCACCCATAATCCCTATATATGCCTAGAGATATAAAAACACATCAGGCATTCTGATAAACCATTCTTCAGTGAGAGACTCTGTGTGGGGAATCTACCCCTAATCTCCATAAATAAAATACAGGGGAGAGAAGTGGGGAATTACCCCCGAAGACGAGTATTAAAATAGTGTTTCGAAAACATATCAATGCAGTGTATCAGGCCTAAGTGAGGCACCAATTGTTAAATATTAATAGCGACCAAAATAAGGTTTTCTGATTGGTACAGATCATATTTTGCACATAAGGACCCGAACGGGGAATATACCCCCGATAATATTACAAAACTAACACTGACAGTCGTATCTGCCTACATTTTTAAAATTCTTTAAATCACCATTTTTTCTTCTCTTTATAAACACACCATGTATGTTGATTAAATGTGAAAAAAACCATTTTAACCTCTCATTTCGCTACTAGTGGTGATCTCCTTATCCAATTTTCTAATAAAGATAAAAGGAGCCCCCACGTTTTTAAAGAAAATTAAAAAGGAATACCCTCCATATTTTTCTTAGATTGTCTACAGAGAGTGCATCCATACAAACCCCTTTTTTTCTCTCTTACTGTTTCGTGATATACAGTAGTGCATACACACTAGGTGATATGCACAATATGTTGTTAGCTATATCTTTATTGTGTATAGTATATCGTTAACAATATATCGCATAGAGTGCACACACCTTAAAGCTTCGCAATATTACCCATGAGGACAACTGGTGGCAAGACTGTGTTAAATAGGTAGAACCCCTTAATCCTTATACCTCCCAACATTGCTGATTTTGAAATCGGGACCTGCCGCACTGAAGGTGCGGCCAGCCCAAAAAAGGGGATGGACTAGCTGGATAGTGGGTGGGGCCTTGGGTAAAGTGGGTGGCCCCTAGTAAAGGGGCATGGCCTAGTGCCGCAATGGCACGTTTTTTTTATCCTTTTGGGGGGCATGCCCAGTGTTCTCCTAATGACTGGGCAGTCCTCGGACCCCTCTATCCCTCCTCCCTGCACGGCATCTCTTCAGTGATCACCGCTGCTCTGCAGAGTAGCGCGATCTCCAAAGAGTGGTTCCCAAATAGCAGGACTGTCCAGCTGTAATTGGGACAGTTGGGAGGTATGAATCCTCCCCTGTGAGTTTGATATAGAGAACCCTAAATGTCTTTGTTGCAGTTATTCTAAATTGGATATTTTATACAGTATCTCTGATATTGTTGGATGTATTATATACACGACATACGTACTGCGGAAGCTTCTTATATTGAGGTGTTGACAAAAACATTCATTTTTAGAAGAGAAAGCAGAACCAATCACTAAATGTCTGGGTTGTTTGTGATGCATCATTAAATATTGCAAATGTCATGGCAGGCGTCCCAGGATCTCCACACAAATCACACGTTGTAAAGCAATCTGTATTCTGAAAAGGGCTTTTAAATCAGCAATTCATAACGCTGCATGTGCTGTAATTAACTTTGGCTTTCACTAATGCAGTCTACGTTCTGCTACTGTATTTTCGTACTGGAGTTTTGTTTCCGCACATGTATTCTGGAAGAGTGACTTATACCCTTGTAACGGAAGGACTATGGGCCTGATTCAGACCTGTTGACAAGGCTGCAATTTTTGCAGATGGACAAAAGCATGCTGCACTGCAGGTGGGGCAGATGTAACATGTGCAGAGAGACACGGTCAACTGTAAGGTCAACTATTATTCCAATTCTAATTTATTTCTAGAGGTATGCACTTATATTCTGCAGAAATAGGAATATTGTGGGTCCGATCCGAACCCCAACCTGAACCAAATCTCCGGTGTCTTTGTTCTGATGATCCGACACTGGCATCCTCAAGGAGAGAAAACAGTCAGGGGTCAGGATACAATACTTACCCTCCGCCTGCTTTCCCTAATGCTAACCCTTCCCCTACCTGCAATGCAACCCTAATCCTCCCCCCACAACCTGACCCTAATCCTATGTGCTAGTGTCCAACCCTAACCATTATCCATCACCAAAACCTAATCCCCACACTGTAATCTAACCCCTCTTCTAAGTGCTTAACCCTAACCCGCCCTCCCCATTCAGCCTAACCCTAACCCCCGTCCCGCAGCCTTACCCTTATTCACCACTGGTGCCTAAACCTAAACAACCCCCCCCCCCCCCCCTCCCCGGTCTAATCCTTAACTTGGGATTCCGGTGCCAACATCTTCACTGCTGTCAGGGTTCCGGCACTGTCGTTGGGATGCCAGCATCAGTGTTGTGAATGCCGCCATCCCCACTGCAGACGTAGTGTACTGAGGTGTTCCAAGCAACAACAATAAAGGTTTTCCATCTCCTCGATCTAAACTAGACTATTGACAACACGAGGGAGGTGTTCCTGCCAAAAAAAGGGTGGCGCACCTCTCAACGTAGTGCTGAAGGTGATTGTCGCATAAACCCACCAATGCAAAAGCTGACGAACACAACCAGTAAAACATTAAAAAAAAACAGGAGGATGGGGGTTGATATTATCAAACTAATATAATTTACCCCTTCAAAAACTATTGGCTAACCATGTTTGATTGACATGAAGGCCTTAGGCTGGTGACCTACTGTTATCCTGGCAGAGGTGGAACTACTATAGGTGCAGCAGTTGCAGTGCACCTGAGGATTAAGAGGCCCACAGCTGTCCCTGTCACCCTCTTCCTGGCACCCAATTTAGATTTTTGCACCTGGGCCCACCATCCACATGTTCTGCCATTGTATACTGGGGAATAGAAGGATCGATTCTGTGGTGACCAGATTAATGAAGGATTTTGTAGCTGGCACCCTCTCCTGCACTTCCCACTGCTATTTATCTGGGACTGGATGCAGACTCAATCTTAAACCTTTGAGTGTCAAGGGAATTTGTTAAAATTGGTGTGAAAATTGCCAAACTCACGGCCTACACACGGTGAGATTTGCTGAGTGTTCCAAGCGATGAGGACCCTGTGTGTTTACGGGCAGCACGTGTGGTCATTTGCGCAATTGTTTTAGACCATTCTATACTCAGTTATTGAGAACAACAGCACTGCTGTCTGGATTTTGTACTTATTATCTTTATTAATGTATTATATTGACATAATACAAGCGACATTTGGGGCAAGAAAGAGAATACACCGTTCTTGAGTTCATTGACGTGTGGCTGAAAAAACATCCAATACAATTAAATATGGATGGGCAACTTGATTTATAGTCCTACTAAGTTAGGTAGAAAACGTTCTTCCAAAGTTGATTGAGGTGCATGTATTTTAATTGTGTAATTAAGGTATAGCGGTCTTACTGTAAATTGTACATGACCTTCAAACGCATTTTTTCCCCATTGGTCAATAATTCTAACATAAACAAAACCAATATTCATCCTTTGGGTTAAAAGGAACTTTATGAGAATAAGCGCATTTGCTAACAATAATGTTTAAACAATCAAACAATATTGAAGAACTTTTTTAAGAACTGTCAGTGGGACTAACAGATGAGTGCAGTAACCAATAAATTGATACACTCATATATGAGCCTTTTTATCATTATGCGGCGAAAACAACCCAACTTTATATATCTAGGGTAGCAGCAATTGAAAACATCTCTGAAATTTCACTGGAGCGGCTAAATATTACGCAGCTGTCCTGTAAATCTGGCCAACTTAAGGCCCCCCCATACACTAGTACGATTTGAAGCCTTTTCACCCGATCCCGAAAGGAGAGGGGGGAGGCAGTGGCAAACGCAGGATTTTTAGAGGGGGGGGGGGGTTTCCAAATGTAATCCACAATCTCCCACTCTGCAGCGTATTGGAGTCTGGGGTAGTGGTAACAGCCCTGAAAATTGGTATTTTTATACACTGGATACTGTATGGAGTACAGTATTAATATTTAACAGTACAGATGCAAACAATTAAAGTGGTCAGGCAATTTGTAAATATATCATAATAAATAAATAAATACACAAATATAATAAAACCAGTACTGCACTTTCTGAGGTTCACAATCTCCCTCTTCATGGTAGAGCTCCTGTCTCTTCCTCTTGGCAGCTGCTCTCTGGTCCATTGCAATGTTTTAGAGTCCAGATCCACACATACAGTAAATGTGATAGAAGAAGCTGGTACACTGGGCATGTGCAGCAGCTCTGCTCTGTCCCTTACACTGCATGATGTGGTGGCAGCTCTACTGATCATATTATATACCAGTGCTATTGTTCTCATAATATATTGCACTTGCCAAGTGGAGGTGGGTTTCCAGGCAACCAGAAACCCCCCTGCATTTTCCTATGGTGGGAGGTAACCACTTTTGTATTAGCCCAGGGCGGCTGGATCCCTTAGTCAAGCCCTGTCCGCACAGTTAGGGCCATGGTGGGAATGGAACCCATGACCTCAGTGCTGTGAGTCTAACGCTAACCATTACACCATTGTTTCTGCTCTCAACATGTGAGTGACTCAGAGTATTATGAAATTCTGGCAGGTCTATAACGCCATCAGTCTTGTGATGCTCACAAGGACAAATCCAGTATGCAGAACAACAGAACTATCAATCTCTTATTTTACACTTTTCCAAGATTTCTCAACGGTACCTAACAAATGATTTAACCAACAAGCAGACTTTCCATTAAGATTCAACATGAAAAAATGCCTTTCCATGTGATAAATTAATTACTGTTTTGGACAAATAAGCACTTGCTCAACCCAAGGGTTTAGCTTCCTTCTAAGCTGCAAGCTGTATTGTAAGTCTGATGATGAACAGAAAGAAGTGAATTTAATATTTTATTCTCCTTCCGCCTGTGTCTGCTTGCCTTTGTCTCTCAGCGGGAGTTTGGCTACTATCACACAATACTGTCTGCTAGGGGGTCATAAACAGGCAGAATTATCCTATGGTTCCCAAGTCATGCTGTGGCTTAGTGCTATTAAAACAATAAGCAGTACCAAAATTCCGCAGTTACAAAGACATGTAAAAACATCGACATCTCACAGAGGCCTGGGGGCTGTTTCTTACGACTTTCCAAAACTTAAAGGAGCGGAAGACGTAAGAGGAGAAAGAAGTGGAGCTTGTATATCAGATTTGCATTTTCTAACAAGGAAGACAGGTGATAGAGCTTTTCGTTTTCTCCCAGATATGGCGTTCCCCTACAGCTAAGCCCACAGGGTGACACACAGAGTAGGGCGACAAGGAGAATTCAGCCTCATCGGCAATTACACATGCAATTAGCTCTATTTGGACGTACAGTAGTTTTGAACAAAAGTCTTATTATCCATGTTATGATGAGCGAGTGATTAAATAAGTGCAAGCAAAAATACATTTCTAGGCAGTGGGGGGCTGCTTGATCCTCACACAACAGTGCAAAGGTTAATAGTGTAGGGGGGAATTAGCCAGTCAGGCTTAGAGGGGAGTGGTTAAGGTGGAGCTAACAGATATTTTGTGTGCAGGAAAAATTAGGAACTAAATCTTTTCTCTGGATTCCCCGCCCTCCCCCCGCAGTCACAGTTCCCCACCAGTTTTTTTCTTTTTCCGGTTGATGTTTGTCAACCTACATGTGGCGGGAAAGAACTGCAGAAAAGTGACTATTGTGCTGCTGTACGGAGTTGTGCTCTTTTCCTAATACATTGATATAAAGGCGGAGTCCCTCTCATTCATTGCTGGTGCTCGCCAGAACGTTCCCGCTGGCAAGTGCTGGTGGAGAGGGACTCCATTAGACTGGGATGCGCAAGTGTCTCACATGCACGCTCGTCCCAGTCAGTCGGCGGCTGGGCAGTGGGACCCTGCGCTTCTCCACTTCAGGGAGACAGGCAAGGTTAGGGGGGGTTCGGGGAGGTGGTGTGGACTGGTGATAAGGACCGGGGAGGCGGCTAACAGAAGTGGGGAGCTCCATTGGAACGGGGCGTGAGAGCGCCTCGTGCGCATGCACCCCCTTCCGACAGCTGGCGGGGGCTGGCGATTCTGTTGCCAGCCCCTGCAAGCATGAGAGGGTCTCCATCTGTATACTGGACTTTCCTACTGGGGGATACGGGCTCTGGCTGTCTGGCTGGCCCTATTATGGTGTATTAGGGAGAATGTTGGGGCCTCAGCAGTTTATTTGTGTAGCCATTGGGAGGAGTTAAAGTCATGTCATGGACATGGAGATCAGCACTAAAAGACGAAGTGTCACCGATTGTTATAAAAATGTTAATAATTATAAATGTTATAAATGAATAACGATTGCCCAATTTTAATGGCATTTACAGGGGTCATTATTTCTGAAAAAGTTATAAGTTAATAATTATTAGCAGTTAAGGTGTACTGTACTGTATGTGTGATGATGTGAAGAGGTCTGACATATGCTGATAGAAGGCCTATATGCTGATAGCAGGTCCCGTTATAATCTCTGGAAACAATTCCGGGTCTTCATTGAATAATTGATCATTCATTTTGATAAACATCATCTACTCCACATATTGCAGAAGCAACCTCCTTTGCCGCTCACTGACCAGGTTCCCCGCTGCACTAAAAACTCTTTCGGAGTACACAATGGAGGGGGATAACTCAGGTAAAATAGAGCCAGTTTATACAGGGGCCTCCAAACTGACTTTTTTTCCTGCTAGTACAGGTAAGGACTGTCTGACATGTCTACTTGGATGCTGTCACCAAAGTAGTCCTCCACCATTTTTTCAATGGTGACAGCATCCAATGCAGCGACAGTAGACATGTCAGCAATCGTTGGCAGGTCCTGTAGTCCGGACCAGATGTCCAAACTCCTTCCTGCCTGCCCTGCATCCCCGCCAGCGGGTTGTGTGGGAAATCGCAGCTGTTTCCTCGCAGCCACAGGTGTGGGAGAAAATGAAGGAGGAGCTGTGGCCATGTCACGGTCCCCTTCAGATGACAATCTCCTGACCAGCAGGTCTTTGCACCTTTGTAGACTTGTGTCCGCTGGAAACAGAGACACAACATACGCTTTAAACCGAGGATCGAGCACAGTGGCCAGAATGTATTCCTCTGACTTTAACAGACAGACCACCCTTGTATCCTGGCAAAGTGTATGGAGGACTTCATCCACAAGAACTACATGCTTTGTGGAATCGCAATGCTGTATCTCCTCCTTCATTTTCTCCAGCTGCTTCTGCGACAGTCTGACTCAAGCTGGCAGTTTCGTAACTGACTTCACGTGTGGCAAGTTCAAATGGCTGGAAAACCTTGCACAACACGGAAATCAGCCTCCACTGTGCTTGAGTCAGGTGCAGGCCCGCTCCTCTGCCTATGTCGTAGGTGTCCGTGTAGGCTTGAATGGCCTTTTGCTGCTTCTCCATCCTCTGCAGCATATAGAGAATGGAGTTCCAGCGTGTCACCACCTCTTGTTTAAGCTGATAGCATGGCAGGTTGGGGAGTTTTTGCTGCTGCTCCAGCCTTCGGCAGGCAGTGGCAGAATGCCTAAAGTGTTCACAAATTTTGCGGGCCACCGCAAGCATCTCCTCCACGCTCCTGTCACTTCTGATGAAATGCTGCACCACCAAATTTATTGTGTGGGCAAAACATGGCACATGCTGGAAATTGCCCATGTGTAATGCCCGTAAAATATTACTGGCGTTGTCCGACACCACAAATCCCCAGGAGAGTCTAAGGGGGGTAAGCCGCTGGGAGATGATTTCCCTCAGTTTCTCTAAGAGGTTGTTGGCGTTGTGCCTCTTCCTGAAACCGGTGATACACAGCATAGCCTGCCTTGGAAGGAGCTGGCATGCAGGAGATGCTGCTGCTGCAGAAGGCAATGCATCTACCCAGTGGGCTGTAACAGTCATATAGTCCTTAATTTGCCCTGAACCACTTGTACACATGTCCATAGTTAAGTGGACAGTGGGTACAGCTGAGGACACTTTTTATGACGTCTCTGTATATCCTGGGTATCACCTGCCTTGTGAATTGGAATCTAGATGGGTTTTGGTACCGGGGACACAATACCTCCATCAACCGTCTAAATCCCATTTGACTGATTGCAGACACCGGATGCACGTCTAACACCAACATAGCTGTCAAGGCTGCAGTTATCCGCTTTACCATAGGATGACTGCTGTCATATATTGTCCTCAGTGCAAATAACTGTTGAACGGTCAATTGCTTAGTGAAAGACGTAGCGGTCTTAAGGCTTCCCTTCTGGGATGATGACTGACTCCCAGCAGCAATAGCAGCAGCGGCAGTAGTAGGCGTAGCACTGCAGGATCCTCCAAAGGAATTCTGGATAGAAGAGGAGTCAGTCATGCTGGTGACATGGCCTGCAGGACTCCCCGCAATCCGGATCAAGGAGGAAATTGATGAGGGAGTTGGTTGTGTGCTTTTCAGGCGCTTGGCTCCAACAGGAGTACCAAGGGATTTAGGTGTCCCTGGACTGCTGGTCCTAGCCACAGTTCCTGAAATAAACACTGATTTATGAAGGGTCTTCAGGTGACGTGTAAGGGAGGATGTCCCCAGGTGGGCAAGATTCTTACCCCTGCTTATTGGAGCTTTACATAAGCTACATATGGCAATACATTTGTTGTCCGGATTTGGATTTAAAAAAATCCAGACCAAAGAGGTGGATTTATTGGTCCTTTGCCCAGGCATGACGATGGGCTTTTTCATCCCATGGACAACAACTGTTTCCCCTCCCCCCCCTGGTGCCTCATTTAAGCAAACCACCTCAGCTTCCTCCTCATCAACTTCCTCCTCAACATCAACTACATCAATATCCTCCTCTCGGTCTACAACATTGACACCTTCATTATCTAAATCAAGAACTGCACAGTGAGTGATCCTTCCAGCATATGCAGAGGGAGTGCTGAAAATGGTGGAAGGAGCCACCTCTTCCCGTGTAGCGATGGGAAGGTCAACCACCACCCTTGGACTCTCCTTCGGGGTTTGTTATAACACGCCTTCTTTAGTAGGCAGAGATATTTGCTGTGTTTTTGGTGACAGCTGAAATCTCTTAAAATCTCTAAAGGGGGGAGCAGGAGGGTTTGCATTGTCATGTGAAGTTGAAACACCAGTCATGAATACAGGCCAGGGCCTTAACCATTCTTTGCCACTCCGTGTCGTAAATGGGACATTGGCAAGTTTACATTTCTCCTCCACACGAACACAACCAGTAAAACATTAAAAAAAAACAGGAGGATGGGGGTTGATATTATCAAACTAATATAATTTACCCCTTCAAAAACTATTGGCTAACCATGTTTGATTGACATGAAGGCCTTAGGCTGGTGACCTACTGTTATCCTGGCAGAGGTGGAACTACTATAGGTGCAGCAGTTGCAGTGCACCTGAGGATTAAGAGGCCCACAGCTGTCCCTGTCACCCTCTTCCTGGCACCCAATTTAGATTTTTGCACCTGGGCCCACCATCCACATGTTCTGCCATTGTATACTGGGGAATAGAAGGATCGATTCTGTGGTGACCAGATTAATGAAGGATTTTGTAGCTGGCACCCTCTCCTGCACTTCCCACTGCTATTTATCTGGGACTGGATGCAGACTCAATCTTAAACCTTTGAGTGTCAAGGGAATTTGTTAAAATTGGTGTGAAAATTGCCAAACTCACGGCCTACACACGGTGAGATTTGCTGAGTGTTCCAAGCGATGAGGACCCTGTGTGTTTACGGGCAGCACGTGTGGTCATTTGCGCAATTGTTTTAGACCATTCTATACTCAGTTATTGAGAACAACAGCACTGCTGTCTGGATTTTGTACTTATTATCTTTATTAATGTATTATATTGACATAATACAAGCGACATTTGGGGCAAGAAAGAGAATACACCGTTCTTGAGTTCATTGACGTGTGGCTGAAAAAACATCCAATACAATTAAATATGGATGGGCAACTTGATTTATAGTCCTACTAAGTTAGGTAGAAAACGTTCTTCCAAAGTTGATTGAGGTGCATGTATTTTAATTGTGTAATTAAGGTATAGCGGTCTTACTGTAAATTGTACATGACCTTCAAACGCATTTTTTCCCCATTGGTCAATAATTCTAACATAAACAAAACCAATATTCATCCTTTGGGTTAAAAGGAACTTTATGAGAATAAGCGCATTTGCTAACAATAATGTTTAAACAATCAAACAATATTGAAGAACTTTTTTAAGAACTGTCAGTGGGACTAACAGATGAGTGCAGTAACCAATAAATTGATACACTCATATATGAGCCTTTTTATCATTATGCGGCGAAAACAACCCAACTTTATATATCTAGGGTAGCAGCAATTGAAAACATCTCTGAAATTTCACTGGAGCGGCTAAATATTACGCAGCTGTCCTGTAAATCTGGCCAACTTAAGGCCCCCCCATACACTAGTACGATTTGAAGCCTTTTCACCCGATCCCGAAAGGAGAGGGGGGAGGCAGTGGCAAACGCAGGATTTTTAGAGGGGGGGGGGGGTTTCCAAATGTAATCCACAATCTCCCACTCTGCAGCGTATTGGAGTCTGGGGTAGTGGTAACAGCCCTGAAAATTGGTATTTTTATACACTGGATACTGTATGGAGTACAGTATTAATATTTAACAGTACAGATGCAAACAATTAAAGTGGTCAGGCAATTTGTAAATATATCATAATAAATAAATAAATACACAAATATAATAAAACCAGTACTGCACTTTCTGAGGTTCACAATCTCCCTCTTCATGGTAGAGCTCCTGTCTCTTCCTCTTGGCAGCTGCTCTCTGGTCCATTGCAATGTTTTAGAGTCCAGATCCACACATACAGTAAATGTGATAGAAGAAGCTGGTACACTGGGCATGTGCAGCAGCTCTGCTCTGTCCCTTACACTGCATGATGTGGTGGCAGCTCTACTGATCATATTATATACCAGTGCTATTGTTCTCATAATATATTGCACTTGCCAAGTGGAGGTGGGTTTCCAGGCAACCAGAAACCCCCCTGCATTTTCCTATGGTGGGAGGTAACCACTTTTGTATTAGCCCAGGGCGGCTGGATCCCTTAGTCAAGCCCTGTCCGCACAGTTAGGGCCATGGTGGGAATGGAACCCATGACCTCAGTGCTGTGAGTCTAACGCTAACCATTACACCATTGTTTCTGCTCTCAACATGTGAGTGACTCAGAGTATTATGAAATTCTGGCAGGTCTATAACGCCATCAGTCTTGTGATGCTCACAAGGACAAATCCAGTATGCAGAACAACAGAACTATCAATCTCTTATTTTACACTTTTCCAAGATTTCTCAACGGTACCTAACAAATGATTTAACCAACAAGCAGACTTTCCATTAAGATTCAACATGAAAAAATGCCTTTCCATGTGATAAATTAATTACTGTTTTGGACAAATAAGCACTTGCTCAACCCAAGGGTTTAGCTTCCTTCTAAGCTGCAAGCTGTATTGTAAGTTTGATGATGAACAGAAAGAAGTGAATTTAATAGTTATTCTCCTTCCGCCTGTGTCTGCTTGCCTTTGTCTCTCAGCGGGAGTTTGGCTACTATCACACAATACTGTCTGCTAGGGGGTCATAAACAGGCAGAATTATCCTATGGTTCCCAAGTCATGCTGTGGCTTAGTGCTATTAAAACAATAAGCAGTACCAAAATTCCGCAGTTACAAAGACATGTAAAAACATCGACATCTCACAGAGGCCCGGGGGCTGTTTCTTACGACTTTCCAAAACTTAAAGGAGCGGAAGACGTAAGAGGAGAAAGAAGTGGAGCTTGTATATCAGATTTGCATTTTCTAACAAGGAAGACAGGTGATAGAGCTTTTCGTTTTCTCCCAGATTTGGCGTTCCCCTACAGCTAAGCCCACAGGGTGACACACAGAGTAGGGCGACAAGGAGAATTCTGCCTCATCGGCAATTACACATGCAATTAGCTCTATTTGGACGTACAGTAGTGTTGAACAAAAGTCTTATTATCCATGTTATGATGAGCGAGTGCTAAAATAAGTGCAAGCAAATATACATTTCTAGGCAGTGGGGGGCTGCTTGATCCTCACACAACAGTGCAAAGGTTAAGTGTAGGGGGGAATTAGCCAGTCAGGCTTAGAGGGGAGTGGTTAAGGTGGAGCTAACAGATATTTTGTGTGCAGGAAAAATTAGGAACTACCTCTTTTCTCTGGATTCCCCGCCCTCCCCCCGCAGTCACAGTTCCCCACCAGTTTTTTTCTTTTTCCGGTTGATGTTTGCCAACCTACATGTGGCGGGAAAGAACTGCAGAAAAGTGACTATTGTGCTGCTGTACGGAGTTGTGCTCTTTTCCTAATACATTGATATAAAGGCGGAGTCCCTCTCATTCATTGCTGGTGCTCGCCAGAACGTTCCTGCTGGCAAGCGCTGGTGGAGATGGACTCCATTAGACTGGGATGCGCAAGTGTCTAACATGCACACTCGTCCCAGTCAGTCGGCGGCTGGGCGGTGGGACCCTGTGCTTCTCCACTTCAGGGAGACGGGCAAGGTTAGGGGGGGTTCGGGGAGGTGGTGTGGACTGGTGATGAGGACCGGGGAGGCGGCGAACAGAAGTGGGGAGCTCCATTGGAACGGGGCGTGCGAGCGCCTCGTGCGCATGCACCCCCTTCCGACAGCTGGCGGGGGCTGGCGATTCTGTTGCCAGCCCCTGCAAGCATGAGAGGGTCTCCATCTGTATACTGGACTTTCCTACTGGGGGATACGGGCTCTGGCTGTCTGGCTGGCCCTATTATGGTGTATTAGGGAGAATGTTGGGGCCTCAGCAGTTTATTTGTGAAGCCATTGGGAGGAGTTTAAGTGATGTCATAGACATGGAGATCAGCACTAAAAGACGAAGTGTCACCGATTGTTATAAAAATGTTAATAATTATAAATGTTATAAATGAATAACGATTGCCCAATTTTAATGGCATTTACAGGGGTCTGTGTCATTATTTCTGAAAAAGTTATAAGTTAATAATTATTTGCAGGTAAGGTGTACTGTACTGTATGTGTGATGATGTGAAGAGGTCTGACATATGCTGATAGAAGGCTTATATGCTGATAGCAGGTCCCGTTATAATCTCTGGAAGCAATTCCTGGTCTTCATTGAATAATTGATAATTCATTTTGATAAACATCATCTACTCCACATTTTGCGGAAGCAACCTTCTACACCGATCACTAAAAACTCTTTCAGAGTACACACTGGAGGGGGACAACTCAGGTAAAATAGAGCCAGTTTGTACAGGGGCCTCCAAACTGCCTTTTTTCCTGCTAGTACAGGTAAGGACTGTCTGACATGTCTACTTGGATGCTGTCACCAAAGTAGTCCTCCACCATTTTTTCAATGGTGACATCATCCAATGCAGCGACAGTAGACATGTCAGCAATCGTTGGCAGGTCCTGTAGCCCGGACCAGATGTCCAAACTCCTTCCTGCCTGCCCTGCATCCCCGCCAGTGGGTTGTGTGGGAAATCGCAGCTGTTTCCTCGCAGCCACAGGTGTGGGAGAAAATGAAGGAGGAGCTGTGGCCATGTCACGGTCCCCTTCAGATGACAATTTCCTGACCAGCAGGTCTTTGCACCTTTGTAGACTTGTGTCCGCTGGAAACAGGGACACAACATACGCTTTAAACCGAGGATCGAGCACGGGGGGCCAGAATGTATTCCTTTGACTTTAATAGACAGATCACCCATGTATCCTTGCAAAGTGTATGGAGGGCTTCATTCACAAGAGCTACATGCTTTGTGGAATCGCAATGCTGTATCTCCTCCTTCATTTTCTCCAGCTGCTTCTGCAACAGTCTGACTCAAGCTGGCAGTTTCGGAACTGACTTCACGTGTGGCAAGTTCAAATGGCTTGGAAACCTTGCACAACACGGAAATCAGCCTCCACTGTGCTTGAGTCAGGTGCAGGCCCGCTCCTCTGCCTATGTCGTAGGTGTCCGTGTAGGCTTGAATGGCCTTTTGCTGCTTCTCCATCCGCATATAGAGAATGGAGAATGGAGTTCCAGCGTGTCACCACCTCTTGTTTAAGCTGATAGCAGGGCAGGTTGAGGAGTTTTTGCTGCTGCTCCAGCCTTCGGCAGGCAGTGGCAGAATGCCGAAAGTGTTCACAAATTTTGCGGGCCACCGCAAGCATCTCCTCCACGCTCCTGTCACTTCTGATGAAATGCTGCACCACCAAATTTATTGTGTGGGCAAAACATGGCACATGCTGGAAATTGCCCATGTGTAATGCCCGTAAAATATTACTGGCGTTGTCCGACACCACAAATCCCCAGGAGAGTCTAAGGGGGGTATTATATATATATATACAGCAATAGATGCACGAGTAGACTGGTATTATTGATACGGCAGTAGATGCACCAGTAGAGTTGACTGGTATTATTTATACGGCAGTAGATGCCCCAGAAGAGAAATATTATATATACGGCAGTAGATGCACCAGCAGAGAGGTGTGATATATATGTATACAGCAGTAGATGCCCCAGTAGACTGGTATGAATTATACGGCAGTAGATGCATCAGTAGAGTCGACTAGTATTATTTATACTGCAGTAGATGCACCAGCAGAGAGATACTGTATTATATATATGGCAGTAGAAGCACCAGTAGACTGGTATTATTTATACGGCAGTAGATGCACCAGTAGTTGACTGGTATGATTTATATGGCAGTAGATGCACCAGCAGAGAGATATTATATATACGGCAGTAGATGCACCAGTAGACTGGTATTATTTATATGGCAGTAGATGCACCAGTAGAGAGGTATTACATATACGGCAGTAGATGCACCAGCAGAGAGATATTATGGTACTTGTGTAATATCTGGGCGCCCGATTTTTTGATTGTATGCCTTAACTTAAGGCATACAATCAGATGCGATGGATCCGATTTTTTTCGTAAAAATCGGGTCGATTGCATCGCATGCGACCAAATCGCATGCAATACGATGTAATCAACCCGATTTTTACATTGGATCCAATGTTAAATGGTCCCTGGGACCCAATTTTACATTAGGTCCAATGTTAAATGCCCCCCAGACCCCATTTTTAATTGTATAAGCACCCTGATGGTTAATTATGTAAAATGCCCCCCCCCCCCATTGTTAACGCCACACCGCGATTATATAGTGTGGCGAGCGCAGCGAGCCCCACGAGGGGACGCGACATACGAGACCGAAGTGTGGCGAGCGCAGCGAGCCCCGCGAGGGGACGCAGATTACTTAAGATGTGTTCCGCGTCCCTTCGTGGGGCTCGCTACGCTCGCCACGCTTCGGGCTCATATTCCGCTGCGCTCGCCACACTATATAAAAGCAACTCCATGCAAATGTGGATAGTGTGGGTATGAAAAGGTCGGAGGATGCGTACCGCTGCGCTCGCCACGCTTCGG
This sequence comes from Crinia signifera, assembly GCF_055691185.1. Lineage (NCBI taxonomy): Eukaryota > Metazoa > Chordata > Amphibia > Anura > Myobatrachidae > Crinia > Crinia signifera. Next base: position 40,698,387 of record NC_139223.1, read on the forward strand.
GTTGGCGTTGATCGCAGCGTGGCGTTAACAATGTTGGGGCATTTCACATAATTAACCATCAGGGTGCTTATACAATTAAAAATGGGGTCTGGGGGGCATTTAACATTGGACCCAATGTAAAATCGGGTCTCAGGGATCCAATGAAAAAAATGGGCGCCCAGATATTACACAAGTACCAAGATTATATATATATCTATATATATATCTATATAGATCTATAGATATATATATATATATAGATATACAGGTTGAGTATCCGGTATCCGGACATCCCTTATCCGAATTATTCCAAAAAACGTGGTTTTTGGAATCATTCGAATTTTTTTTTTTTTTTTTTTTTAACCCCTAACCCTCTTTTCATACTTACCAAGTCCCCGGGCGTCCACAGCAGGCCTCCGGCATCTTCTCCAGGGTCTCCAGCGGTCCCAGGAATGCATTGCGCGAGTGTGCGCGCGCGCCGGTGACGTCACCGGTGCGCGCGCACACTCGCGCAATGCATTCCTGGGACCGCTGGAGACCAGGAGAAGATGCCGGAGGCCTGCTGTGGACGCCCGGGGACTGCGCGGACGCCGAGGGACGCCAGGGGACCATCAGGGGACAGGTAAGTATGGCTGCAAAAAAATATTCCAAAAACGCGGTCCCGAGCATTTCGGATAGGGGATACTTAACCTGTATATATATATATCTATATATATATATATATCTATGCGGAGGGATGCCGGCACTCCAATCCTCTTAGTAGTAGGTACCTGGTGCCTTCACAATGCGAGCAGCAACGCTGAATGCTGGATACAGTCGGGGGTGTAGCGCGGCACTCAGGACGGTGTTAAGAAAGAAAACAGGAGCCAAACTTGACGTTGACGTTTCAGCCTTGCGGCTTTTATCAAAACAGCTAACATATATATATATATATATATATATATATATATATATATATATATATATATATATATATATATATATACAGTGGGTTTACAGTACGGGAAAGAATGGCCCAACACAGGTCGGCAATAAAAGCAGCCAGCATAAAGAAACATTCGGACCAACCAGTAGCCCGCCATTTTTTGGAAAAGGGACATACAGTTGCAGACTTAAAACATATGATCATCGACCATATCCCCCGCACCATGAGAGGAGGGGACCGAGCAGGACTTTTGCTCCAACGAGAAATGAAATGGATATTCCAGCTTGATACCTGCAGTCCCAAAGGACTCAATGAGAGACTAACATGGAACATCTTTATATAGTCCTTAATTTACAGTCACGTAGATCATATAGTTAAAAAATAGTTAAAAAATAGTTAAAAAAATACTTGAGGTCTTTTCACCTATTGCATATAGTATCGCCTAGATTCTAGTCCAGGAGAGGCGCCCTGTTTGTTGATATAATAGCAATATATAGTCTATTGATGCATGACCAGCAGGATACAGACATTAGCAATTTTTACGTGTTATACACATTTTTTCTTATATCATTTCTATATATTTTTTAGCTTATTATCTTATTACCACTGTGCACTGTTTATGTTTATAGTTAATATATCAATCACTAATTGCCTATATTATGTCTTTTCTATTTACAGCCCCCTCCGTAGCCGCCACACAGCGGCAGATAAGGCAGCAGCAGAGACGGCTGAACGGGTACTACAACCGTTCAGCGTATCCTAGCAACATATACACACTGCAGACGTCACTATCTGGACGTCACCGGAAACCAGACTGCCCGGAAGCCAGCTGGGGCGGACTACGGACGGAGCGCACCTGCACCTCTCCTGCCAGTTGTATTTAAGGTAGGACTTCTTTGTACACAGTTTATTGTTGTTTTACACCTTGAAAACGGGGACCCAGTTCCCCGAAACGTCGGGATCACATTAAAGTTTTTTGAAAAGTCCTGGGAGTGCCGCTGCTTGCATTTGCATCGCACGATATCTATATATATAGATATATATATATATCTATATATATAGATATATATATATATATATAGATATATAGATATATATAGACATTGTAGGGGCTCTGCACACAATAAATTAACTGATAATAAATAGTGGAGATTTGGTTCATGAATTGATCAATGCATTTAAGCCTGCAGCCCCCTTCACGGGACCCCACTTTTCTGCAGGTCCTAACACTATCGCTGAAAATGGCTACAATACACATAGCTATCACATCAATGTTTGATTCCAGGCATGCTATCTGGTCTGAAGCTCACAGCACACTTTGCTTTTATAGGTGAGCAGCTACCAACACACCTGTCACTAATCATCTAGGGAAATGGTTAACATAAGCTTTGGAATCTTAGTTAAAACAGGGTGCATGAGACAATGTGACCACAATAAGACTAATTTAAAAAAATAATCTAATAAACAATATATACACTTAACATCGGCACTCACCTTTTCTAGTTTTGGGGTGCCCTATGGCTTGTGACCACATTGTTTAAACAGACATTGTAGGAGCTCTGCACACACTAAATGAACTGATAATAAATAGTGGAGATTTGGTTCATGAATTGATAAATGCATTTAAGCCTGCAGCCCCTTCACGGGACCCCACTTTTCTGCAGGGCCTAACACTATCGATGAAAATGGCTACAATACACATAGCTATCACATCAATGTTTGATTCCAGGCATGCTATCTGGTCTGAAGCTCACAGCACACTTTGCTTTTATAGGTGAGCAGCTACCAACACACCTGTCACTAATCATCTAGGGAAATGCTTTGGAATCTTAGTTTAAACAGGGTGCATGAGACAATGTGACCACAATAAGACTAATTAAAAAAATTAATCTAATAAACAATATATACACTTAACATCGGCACTCACCTTTCCTAGTTTTGGGGTGCCCTATGGCTTGTGACCACATTGTTTAAACAGACATTGTAGGGGCTCTGCACACACTAAATGAACTGATAATAAATAGTGGAGATTTGGTTCATGAATTGATCAATGCATTTAAGCCTGCAGGGACCCCACTTTTCTGCAGGTCCTAACACTATCGCTGAAAATGGCTACAATACACATAGCTATAACATCAATGTTTGATTCCAGGCATGCTATCTGGTCTGAAGCTCACAGCACACTTTCCTTTTATAGGTGAGCAGCTACCAACACATCTGTCACTAATCATCTAGGGAAATGGTTAACATAAGCTATGGAATCTCATGCACCCTGTTTTAACTAAGATTCCATAGCTTATGTTAACCAGCGCTTCTATGATGTCATCTGGCCCCCAGCAGGTAGCGTGCAGAGGGTGGGGTGCCACGTAGGTGATTGATCACTCCTATATATGTAAGTGCTCTATGTATTGTATGTGTTGTGTCTTTCAGTGTCCGAAACGTCGATATCAGAACCTGTGGTTTTGTATTCTTTGCTGTGAATGCTGTTACTTAGTCTGAGTGCTTGCTACAAATGCTCACATATATATATATATATATGCAATAAAAGAAAAATAAGTGCGCAATCAATTTGAGAAACCTGAAGAATGTGGGTTGTTATTCCACACAATAAGGACAGATATATAAAGTCCCAAAATATCCAGTTTCTCTGCACCAAAGGAATCTCTATTGTCCTGGCAGCTCCCAAGCACCTGAATTTCACAGGTGTAGAAATCACTAAAAGAAGAGAGGAGAGCGCTCCATAGTGCAATATCGTTAAAAGTTTTTATTTTCAAGAACAAATTCTTCAAGCAAAGGCTGGTATAAAATAACGTACCACAGAGAGCGGTAAAATACCGCAGAATATTCGCATAAAAGTGTTATACTCAACACAAATGTAGGAGAGGTTACACTCGGGCTTTTCAGCTTGTAGACACGGCTGGTGGACAGACTGCAACGCCAGGCCACGCCCCAACGCGTTTCGTAGTCACGTACTTCGTCAGAGGGCTGGCCTGGCGTTGGTCAGAGTCCTCTTTTAAAGGCTGCGGCTGTCTTTCGCAGCTGAAATCCATCGGCTAATTACACACTCTAATTTGACAATATCTGACAGCAGTAGTTTCAAAAGGAATATCCCTTTCTTAAAGTGCAAAAATGCTACATGAAATATACACAAGTTACATACAATGATTCATATATAAAATACATTCACATTAAAAAACTTATTAAATAATACAAGGTACAGAGTCTATTACAAGAGAATCTATTTCAAGAAATAAAAAAATGAGTTTAAAAATAGTCATTATTTACACATTGATCAATGTCGCGATGAATTTCATCTCTGTGCAAAATATGTCATTAATTAAAAGGTGTTATTTATATTAAAAGAGAAGATATATATTGTTGCAAGACAATTCGTGGTTACAATTAGCAATACTAAAAGATAATGAAACAAATTCATATGAAAGAGATCAATTCTGTAATCTTTGTTTAGAGAACGCGATGGTGGTACGTTTCTCTCTTTGTAGTAGTAATTATTCCAAACGATTTCTGTATGCTACATATTTTGGCAATCGGACATTATCTCTTCCTTTTTTGAACCGTGAGTCCAAGTAATGTTCGCATATAAGTATAAAAAAGGAAATAAGAAAGAGATATGAGGAAAAAATTCTTTCTTACTTTAATGTCATTTTTTAAAGTAAGAAAGAATTTTTTCCTCATATCTCTTTCTTATTTCCTTTTTTATACTTATATGCGAACATTACTTGGACTCACGGTTCAAAAAAGGAAGAGATAATGTCCGATTGCCAAAATATGTAGCATACAGAAATCGTTTGGAATAATTACTACTACAAAGAGAGAAACGTACCACCATCGCGTTCTCTAAACAAAGATTACAGAATTGATCTCTTTCATATGAATTTGTTTCATTATCTTTTAGTATTGCTAATTGTAACCACGAATTGTCTTGCAACAATATATATCTTCTCTTTTAATATAAATAACACCTTTTAATTAATGACATATTTTGCACAGAGATGAAATTCATCGCGACATTGATCAATGTGTAAATAATGACTATTTTTAAACTCATTTTTTTATTTCTTGAAATAGATTCTCTTGTAATAGACTCTGTACCTTGTATTATTTAATAAGTTTTTTAATGTGAATGTATTTTATATATGAATCATTGTATGTAACTTGTGTATATTTCATGTAGCATTTTTGCACTTTAAGAAAGGGATATTCCTTTTGAAACTACTGCTGTCAGATATTGTCAAATTAGAGTGTGTAATTAGCCGATGGATTTCAGCTGCGAAAGACAGCCGCAGCCTTTAAAAGAGGACTCTGACCAACGCCAGGCCAGCCCTCTGACGAAGTACGTGACTACGAAACGCGTTGGGGCGTGGCCTGGCGTTGCAGTCTGTCCACCAGCCGTGTCTACAAGCTGAAAAGCCAGAGTGTAACCTCTCCTACATTTGTGTTGAGTATAACACTTTTATGCGAATATTCTGCGGTATTTTACCGCTCTCTGTGGTACGTTATTTTATACCAGCCTTTGCTTGAAGAATTTGTTCTTGAAAATAAAAACTTTTAACGATATTGCACTATGGAGCGCTCTCCTCTCTTCTTTTAGTGATATATATATATATATATATATATATATATATATATATACTTCTTGTGGCGGCCCGGCACTCTCCTACCTTCACAACTGCCCCGGTGCCTTCTGGAGGCTAGATATAGAGTGTAATGGAACAAACAGCGGCACTCGCAGGGAACTTTTCAAAACGTGTATTAAAGCATGAAAACCATTCCAACGTTTCGGGGCGTACGTGGCCCCTTTGTCAAGGTGTGGGTAACAACAGTGTACAGAAATTGGTGCTTACCTTATATGCAATACAAATTAAGTGACAAATCAGACGCACACTGCATGTTCGTGCCGGGTCCGGGGCTGCCGGAAGTGCTATGGCGGGAAGTGTCCCTCTCAGTAGAGCCTCCGTGTGTGAGCCGCATCTGGCTCTGCTCTGGCTGTTGCCTAGGATACCAGGCGCTTGCGGTTCACAGTTATATGTGACATCGCTGATGGAGTGAGAAGCTGGCGGTTCCCCGGTCCACGGCGCATGCATGCTGCGTGGAAAATAAAAATCGTGCAATTAACAACTATACAAAACAATATGCATGTAGTTAGTGTGTCAGACAAAAGCCGTTTAGGTAGTGGATATTAAGGTCCGTTATCAATAGCGGATCTGTGTATGGGAATGTCGGTCTGATAAGTGATCAGCCTGATCCCTATTACTTCTGTGGGTGATTATGATTCCAAACAGTGTTGTATAGTAGAGGTCTCAAGCACGGGAGTGAGAATTAAAAAAGGTGAGCCCACGTCGGGGACACAATGCTATGGGTCAGCTGTAGATTGATGTCAATACTCTTATGTGTCGATTAGTTGCCTGTTTAAAGGTCAGAACCATGAGCGGGTTACCACTCACCAGGAAGTCTTAAGGGCCTACAGGTCGTACCAGGGTACGCAAAAGCACGGGTTACAACTCTCATACCAAATAGAAAATATAAAGGGATAGCAAGGATTTAAGTTAAGAAGAAGAAAAAGCACACCAGTCTGTCGCCTGACAAACAACGCCTGTATCATGGGTCCCTATTAACAGTGCTGGCTACAATCCCACCAGCTAACTATATTATAGTCTCGCGGGTGGAATAGAGGTCTCAGGATCAAATATTAATCTATGGTGAGAGAAAATGTAAAGGGATAGCAAGAATACAAGCGGAGAAGAAGAAAAAGCACACGATATAAGGATTCATGCCCACTGGGCCTACTACACATGGATGAATGCTGGTTTAAGTCCAGCGTCTATTGGCTGTGGGGTGGACTGTCCCACTGAAAGCTTACATATTATATCACAATCAGAAAAAATACAGGGATAGCGAGAATTGAGCGGAGAGAAGGAAAAGCACACAATATAAAGTCTCTAGACTTATCAGTCCACATGGGCAGTGATCTCAAATCCATTGACTATCTTATGGGGACAGCCAAGGGAAAGGTACGACCACCCTGGATAGATATGGGAACCACTTCTTGGGGTTCACCGGACGGGGTCTGTCCCGTGCAGTCAAACCCTAAATTAGGGTATATACTCCACATTGAACTCTAACCCATGTTCCGGTTATACCCTCTATTTTTTCGGAGTGTTTATAGGAATATGTTCAGAGACATCTTTTCATTCAATCCGTGGGGATTCATCGTGTTCAGGCGGTGTATCCACACGGCTTCTCGCTTTAACAATTTGCCATCTCGGTCTCCTCTCCTCAAGCTATCCGGAACATGATCGATTATCATGTGTTTCAGATCCGAAAGCTTGTGTCCCTTCTGGGCAAAGTGCCTGGCCACCGGTTGGTCGTTTTCTTTGTTTGCTGTCAGTGCTTTGGAAATAGCCGACCTGTGAAGGGCCATCCTGACTCTTAGAGTTTTAATAGTTTTCCCCACATACAGTAATTGGCATGGGCACTGTATGACATACACCAATGTGTCGTGGTGCATGTGAGGACGTGTCTGATGGGGAAACTTTTATCAAAACCAGGATGGTGGAAGGCTGGTCCTGTAAGCATACATTGACAGGTGGTGCACTTAATGCATTTATAGCATCCTTTGCCCCTCCCCAGAAACTTCTGGGGGTCATGCGTGATGGAGGTAAACCCTGTGATGTCGTTGTGGACAATATGATCACGTATGTTCCGTCCTCGTGTGTGGCAAATCATGGGCATTTTGTTGGCAAAGCATGGAAGATCTTTGTCGCTCTTTACTATAGGCCACAGGGCCCTGGATGCTCTGGGTAGTACATGGCTAGAGATATTGTATTTGGTGACAAACGGTAGGGCACTTTCCTTCTTCACAGTGTCCTTTGCTGTCATCTTCCGTGGAGCCAAGAGGGAGTCCCTCGGAATCTGCAGAGTCTCTTCTTTTTGTTTGAGTAGCAATTTCTTGTCGTAGCCCCTCTGCAGAAATTTCTCGACCATATTGTCTAAGACTTGAGGCAGCGTGTCGATCTCACTCACAATTCTCGCTGCCCTAGTCATTTGAGATTTTGGCAGCACTTTTTTCAATGGGATGGGGTGAAAACTGTTGGCTTTCAGGACATTATTTTTGTCCGTAGGTTTAGTGAATAATCGAGTGCTGATCTTTCCTTCTTCCAATACCACTAGGACATCCAGATAGCTGATGCTGCTTGAGGATGATTGAAATGTGAACTTAATCGGAGACTCTTCCAAGTTGATGTTATTCATCAGGAGCTCAAATTCCTCTGTGGTGCCTGCCCAAAGCATAAACAAGTCGTCTATGTAGCGTGTGAACGCCACAATTTTATCGCGGACCTCCGGTTTCTCAAAGAACATCCTCTTCTCCTCTCTGAACATATATACATTGGCGAATGAAGGGGAGACATTGCTCCCCATTGAACATCCAGAGAGCTGTTTATAAAATTTCCCGTTAAATAAGAAATAATTTTTGGTCAGCGTCAATCGTAACAAATCGATGAATACCCCACATCTAGGGTTTGCATCTTGTTGGTAATTAGAAACTCTTCCATTGCTGACAGACCCCCTTCATGGGGAATTGATGTATACAAGCTCTTGACGTCCATAACGCACATAATGGTACCAGGTGGTAGGATGGTGATGTTTTTCAATATGTTTAGGAAGTCTGTGGTATCTTTTATATAGGTAGACTGTATTTTAATGATCGGCTGTAGGATGCTGTCTAGGAACTGCGATATCGGTTGGATGACTGAGTTTTGGACGGCTATGATAGGACGGCCGGGGGGGTTTTCAAGGTCCTTGTGTATCTTCGGTAGAGTGGAGAATATAGGGACCACCGGGTGATATCATCGCGGTACTTACTGAGTTGGGTCAGAGCTTTCTGCTGGCTCTGGGTCAAGTTGTGGTGATTGGGGTGGGGAGCAGCATTGTATCGGGCTATCGAGGTGTCCAGTAGCCGGGAGTAGGTGGCAATAGAAGGATTTTGCGATGTAGGATCAAAGTTAGATTTCTTCTTTGATCTGATGAAACAATGGTGGGGTTCTTCGATGGGAGTCTCAGGACGATGCTGGAAGTACTCTTTCAGTCTTAAATTCCTGGTGTGTCTATGGAGGTCGGTCTTCCATAGGAGATCATCAAAGGGGGTTGTTGGTACAAATGCGAGGCCTAGTTCAAGTACCTTTAATTCCTGTTCACTGAATTGTCTCTTGGATAGATTGTATACGAGTGTAGTTATTGGTTGGCAGGTTTTTTTGAGCCTCGAGTTTTGTCCGCCCCTGCGGGTGGTCTTCCTACTCTTCTTTTTGTAGTTGTGATTGGAGTTTCTTTCGCGGGGGTCCCTAAAGGGATCAATTGCTCCGGTGTGTCAGATTCAACTGCGAAGTCACTGTCGCTGTTGGAGGAGGCATGTGGTTTCCGTTGGTTGGGATACCGTGTCCTTCTGAACGGTCTCTGTCTTTGTGTATTGCCAGTCTGGCGTCCGTCAGGGCCATTGCCCGATAACCACCGGTACACTCTATTATTATCATAATCGTCTTTCACAGTGAAATACTTATTCCGCTTGAACTTGATTAGGTCCCTTTGGTAGTTATCCACTTGGGTCTGTATTTTAGTGATCCAATCTTGAGAGGAGTCATTCGCAAAGTCCTGTTTGTATTTGGATTCAAAATCAGCCACTTGGGACTTTGCTGCCTTCAATTCAATGCCCGCTTCTTCTATCACTAGGAGAACTAGGTCTTAGCTACACTTATTCAGTATGCCAATCCAGCGGCGGCAGAAATTGGGACTGTGGCGCCCTATGGTGGGTGTGTTCCTCACTCTAAAACCACGGGGAATCATCTTCTCTCTATGATATTCTGAAAGAGATACCCCGTGTAGAAGATAATCTACCTCTCTTTTCTTCAGGCGATACCATTGCCTGTAGAGGACCTCCAAATTCGGGTGGTCTTCCATCATGTGGAGCCTCTGTTTAAAGTATAGTTTTTCCGTGTCATCTTCAGAAAAACTGAAGAATTCCCCTATGTCGACCGTAAACCCATGGTAGCCCGGTGTGTCCTGTGCGGACGATGATGGCCCTTCCGCTTCAATGCGTGCAGTCGCTCCTTTGGCCTGCATACCTGGACTGGTAACCAGTAGATGAAACAATTAAGATTCAATCAGCTGCAAAGCGTAGCTTGTGTCGACCTTTGGGGATCACCTTGCACTTGTAGGTAAACACCACACAACTAATGGGGGTGCCTTGGCTCCTGAGGACACTGGAGTTTCACAATGGAATACTTCTTGTGGCGTCCCGGCACTATCCTACCTTCACAACTGCCCCAGTGCCTTCTGGAGGCTAGATATAGAGTGTAATGAAACAAACAGCGGCACTCGCAGGGAACTTTTCAAAACGTGTATTAAAGCATGAAAACCATTCCAACGTTTCGATGCGTACGTGGCCCCTTTGTCAAGGTGTGAGTAACAACAGTGTACAGAAATTGGTGCTTACCTTATATGCAATACAAATTAAGTGACAAATCAGACGCACGCTGCATGTTCGCGCCGGGTCCGGGGCTGCCGGAAGTGCTATGGCCGGAAGTGTCCCTCTCCTTATATCGTGTGCTTTTTCTTCTTCTCCGCTTGTATTCTTGCTATCCCTTTACATTTTCTCTCACCATAGATTAATATTTGATCCTGAGACCTCTATTCCACCCGCGAGACTATAATATAGTTAGCTGGTGGGATTGTAGCCAGCACTGTTAATAGGGACCCATGATACAGGCGTTGTTTGTCAGGGGACAGACTGGTGTGCTTTTTCTTCTTCTTAACTTAAATCCTTGCTATCCCTTTATATTTTCTATTTGGTATGAGAGTTGTAACCCGTGCTTTCACGTACCCTGGTACGACCTGTAGGCCCTTAAGACTTCCTGGTGAGTGGTAACCCGCTCATGGTCCTGACCTTTAAACAGGCAACTAATCGACACATAAGAGTATTGACATCAATCTACAGCTGACCCATAGCATTGTGTCCCCGACGTGGGCTCACCTTTTTTAATTCTCACTCCCGTGCTTGAGACCTCTACTATACAACACTGTTTGGAATCATAATCACCCACAGAAGTAATAGGGATCAGGCTGATCACTTATCAGACCGACATTCCCATACACAGATCCGCTATTGATAACGGACCTTAATATCCACTACCTAAACGGCTTTTGTCTGACACACTAACTACATGCATATTGTTTTGTATAGTTGTTAATTGCACGATTTTTATTTTCCACGCAGCATGCATGCGCCGTGGACCGGGGGAACCGCCAGCTTCTCACTCCATCAGCGATGTCACATATAGCTGTGAACCGCAAGCGCCTGGTATCCTAGGCAACAGCCAGAGCAGAGCCAGATGCGGCTCACACATGGAGGCTCTACTGAGAGGGACACTTCCAGCAATAGCACTTCCGGCAGCCCCAGACCCGGCACGAACATTCAGTGTGCGTCTGATTTGTCACTTAATTTGTATTGCATATAAGGTAAGCACCAATTTCTGTACACTGTTGTTACCCACACCTTGACAAAGGGGCCACGTACGCCCCGAAACGTTGGAATGGTTTTCATGCTTTAATACACGTTTTGAAAAGTTCCCTGCGAGTGCCGCTGTTTGTTCCATTACACTCTATATCTTGCCTCTAGAAGGCACCGGGGCAGTTGTGAAGGTAGGAGAGTGCCGGGCCGCTACAAGAAGTATTCCATTGTGACACTCCAGTGTCCTCAGGAGCCAAGGCACCCCCATTATTTGTGTGGTGTTTACCTACAAGTGCAAGGTGATCCCCAAAGGTCGACACAAGCTACGCTTTGCAGCTGATTGAATCTTGATTGTTTCATCTACTGGTTACCAGCCCAGGTATGCAGGCCAAAGGAGCGACTGCACGCATTGAAGCGTAAGGGCCATCATCGTCCGCACAGGACACACCGGGCTACCATGGGATTACGGTCAACAAAGGGGAGTTCTTCAGTTTTTCTGAAGATGACACGGAAAAACTATACTTTAAACAGAGGCTCCAAATGATGGAAGACCAACCGAATTTGGAGGTCCTCTACAGGCAATGGTATCGCCTGAAGAAAAGAGAGGTAGATTATCTTCTACACTGGGTATCTCTCTCAGAATATCATAGAGAGAAGATGATTTCCCGTGGTTTTAGAGTGAGGAACACATCCACCATAGGGCGCCACAGTCCCAATTTCTGCCGCCGCTGGATGGCCCTTCACAGGTCGGCTTTCCAAAGCACTGACAGCAAACAAAGAAAACGACCAACCGGTGGCCAGGCACTTTGCCCAGAAGGGACATAAGCTTTCGGATCTGAAACACATGATAATCGATCATGTTCCGGATAGCTTGAGGAGAGGAGACCGAGATGGCAAATTGTTAAAGCGAGAAGCCGTGTGGATACACCGCCTGAACACGATGAACCCCCACGGATTGAATGAAAAGATGTCTCTGAACATATTCCTATAAACACTCCGAAAAAATAGAGGGTATAACCGGAACATGGGTTAGAGTCCAATGTGGAGTATATACCCTAATTTAGGGTTTGACTGCACGGGACAGACCCCGTCCGGTGAACCCCAAGAAGATTTATTGTATATTTTTGTATATTTATATTTGATTGATTTTATATACAAGTTTTAATGTATACTATTAAATGTTTGTAACTCCAGCTGGGGCGTTTATATATTTTTTGCTACCAGTTGGATTTTGATAAATAAATTGAATGTCTGTTTTTCTCTCTGTGTGCAATGTGCACTTTTCACTTAATTGGCACATGCTGTTTATTGATTGAGCTCATTCAGCCAGCTTATAAAACACCCTGCCATACGTACCTTCGACACGCCTCCTGACGAAGTCATCAGTGACGAAACGCGTTGGATCGTGGTCACCTGACGTATCGGATCTCTTCCACTGTGGTTCCCGTCTGTTTGCATTCCTCATGTCTGGAACTCCGTCGTTGCCGCTGCTGTGTCCATCTGCCGGTTCCCTGGATGTCCTCCGGTGTCCGTGCTATGAGCTGACGTACTGATGGTGATTCCTACACATGCTAATTACTGCTTATTTAATTGTATGTGAGCCTACACTTTTTTTCAGTAAACACTGTGCTATTTTGCTTACCTGTGCGCTCCTCCTTTCTTTCGTTTTAGAGAGGTATTATTATTAATATATATACGGCATTAGATGCACCAGTAGACTGGTATTAATATTTATTTATATGTCAGTACAGTATGCACCAGCAGAGAGTATATATAGTTTACTGATTATATAAGGCTGTAAATGCACCAGCAGGGAGGTATGATACAGCAAATGCACAAGCAGACTGGTATACAAGTGGTTAACACATAACAGCAGTGTAAAAATACTGAAGTGGCCAGGTAGTACTGGCTGGGCTGGCAGCCACTGGCAGTGCAGAGCACACACCAGAGAGCAGACAGTGGCACTAGTAGGCACTGGCAGTCGCCGTCCGTCCGTCTTGAAAAAGTCTCCGCCCCTTGAGACGAAACGCGTCGACGTCACTGGTCACGTCTGCAAACCTCCATGACTCTCCTCCCCACTGCCCACCACATGAGCTGGTCTGCCGCGGTCTATAAACATCTGATCCACCGTCATCTGGCAGCAGCCATTGGACACAAGCCAGCGGTCGAGGTTTTCCTCCCGCTGCTCGGCGCACATCCAAGCCGCTCACACCTTTGGACGCTGTGATACCAGCACTTGCTACCGGACCCCGGGTAGAGCTCTGCAACCCTAAAGCTCCCCATTTCATCACAACATCCTAACCGGGTTAGAGCCTGCAACCAACGGAAGCTCCCTGGCACCCCCCACAATTCTACCAACGGAGGGTGAGATATCCACAACTTGCTTCCAGTGCCATATTCATGGCACCGTGCTAACATTTACTAACCTTGCATTGAGCTATATAATGCTAATTGACTGTGCTGCTGGCTTATCTGCCTTAACCCCATCCATCCATCCCTCTCCCCTTCCCTTCTCTGCATTTTCACCCCACTACCACCAATGACTGCAACTAACCAGTAATACCATTGTACTCTGGAGTTCCCACTCAAAGTTTGCAAACGTGACCCTCATATGGCCATATAGGCATTACAATTGCTTAGTGTACATTGCCTATATATATTTTTAATTTCTGTGTATTAATTGTCTGTGTATTTTATGTACTTTTTGATTTTATTTCCTATGTAAAATATTTCTACATGTTCAGCAGTGTGTCCAGTGTTATTCTGTCCAGTGGTATTCTAACTAAACAAATCCATCAGCAGCGCAAAGTGGTTTAAAAAAAAAACATTTCCCACTGGCAGTCGCCCCAGCAGCAAAAGAAAGACAGCTCCGTAACCTACTGTACCTAACCTAACAAAGCTCTGCGCAGTCACAGACTCCTATCCCTAACAACTTACGTGTGACAAATGGTGCCGGATTCTCACGGTTTATATAGAGGTCCAGATCTCGCGAGAATCCGGTGCCGGGCAATGCCGTTTTGCCCACGAGCACGGATCCGAGTAAGGCGGGAAGCACCGAACGCAGCTCGGATCCAGGATCAGATTCCTGACATTCGTGCGGGCTCATATGTGGTAAATCCAAGCCCGCACAACTCTATGTTAAACATGAAAATGAATGAAGATAAGTTAAAAAGAAGAACGCCGTTGTTTTTCTTATGAAATTCTGCATCCGTTTGATAGGCCACACAACTACCTTCCAAAATAAAAAAAATAGAGTTACATCAAAGATGGGTGAATTCAAGATGGCCGCAATACTGACGACACACCCTAACAAGTTTGTCCCTACTCCCATATGACATGTGTAGACACTGGATTAATATTTCAATAATTATTTCCTTTTTTATAAGGAAATAATGTGTTTCCACATTTATGTGTCAGACGTGTCTTGCTACTATAGCAACTATAGCAGTTTAACAGTGTGTGAACACAGCAAGGCGTGCCACATTCTATAGCGTAGCTGCTGGTCCCACTGAAGTGAATGGGATGCGGGAACATTTGCCATTTACTTAAATGGTTCCGAATTCTCAATGAGACCAAATTTAAACTATACAGTAGATTTTTTTTTTTTTTTTATACTTTTATTGAGTTTAAGTAAAATTACACTTTATTACTCTGCATTATAAATGGGGAAATTATGGACCAAGATTGGTCGGCAGCTCTTACAAGCTTGTCTTATAAGAGGACCAAGCTGGTGGCAGCCTCTTGACCCACAAAGAGTCATTCCCCACACTACCAAACTCAATGAACATGACAGACTAAAACATACTCCAATATACATGTAAAAAGAAACATACAAATATACCATAATAGCCAACATGGAGGACGTCATCAACAAAGCTCCTGTCCACATCTCCCAACACCACCCAATCCACACTCACCACAAGGCCATGCAATCCAAGAAGAGACTGGTCATCCCCTCTTGAGAACCGCCAAATTGCCGCCTACCATCGTTATTTGTCTTCCTATCATTCATTTAATCTTCTACTGGTTTTATACCATTTGCAATTACTCAATTTTTTTGCCTTGACTATTACTGTGTTTCCCCGATAATAAGACACTGACCATAGGGCTAATTTACGGGGTAGGACTTATTTTAATTAATATTGACACCATGCCCTCAGTCCTGCTTTTACAGACACCATGCCCCCAGTCCTGCTATTGCAGACACCATGCCCCCAGTCCTGCTATTGCAGACACCATGCCCCCAGTCCTGCTATTGCAGACACCATGCCCCCAGTCCTGCTATTGCAGACACCATGCCCCCAGTCCTGCTATTGCAGACACCATGCCCCTAGTCCTGCTATTGCAGACACCATGCCCCCAGTCCTGCTTTTACAGACACCATGCCCCACTCCTGCTCCTCACCTATAGCTCTTTCCAGTTTTTCAGGCTTTCCGCTAGGCCCTATTTTCGGGGTAGGGCTTATTTTAGACTAGTTTCCAAAAGCAAGGGTAGGGCTTATTTTCGGCGTAGGGCTTATTATGAGGGAAAGACGGTACATTGAAACGTTAAAGTCTTTGTTGTTTGTACTGTTCTACAAATTTATTTTAAATAATAAACTATAAGAAAAAGACAACATAATTTAATTAAATCCAGTCAATTACACATAACCGGAAGCCTTTGAAGTGGCACATGAAAGCTGGAGTGCAGGGAAGATTAGATTAAAGTACATAGAAGCATAACGTATCAGTTGTCACCTACTAAAAGAAAACATATCAACAGAAGTAAGGTCACAGTCGCGTTACCATGTGCGGACCTATCTATAAGAGCTTACACATTGCCTGTCAATTTTACAGCATCTTAAAGCTTCCCATAACGCACCTAGCAATTATTTCTGTCTGTTACTGGCGTTATTTAGTTTAGCTCAGTGAGACGTCGATTGCCCCCTAACCAGTGTTTGGTGTCAAGGGGAAGACAATGTATGCTGATGACATGAGGTTTGGAGAAGCATTTCTCATTGCAGTATTATGAATCTTTGCAGGCACAGCAAGAGAAGATTCATTGTGTGGATCAATCTTCCCAGGACTCTCCTGGCTGAAGCCAGCGCTACATAATAATGTTTAACTCAATTTCCCGGCACAGTCAGTCCTTCTCTACTAGTGTTTGATCTAATCAGTACATTGAACAGAATTTCGTACCCACACAACTAATAACACAAAATATTTTTGAAAGGTGAAAAAAAATGAAATGAATAATAATAATAATAATAGTAATAATAATAATGATGCACGAATGATGCATACAATCCTGTACATAATTTATATTGAAATAGTTCTAATATTATTGCATATAATTAGGAATTTAGGGGGATATTCAGGTTCACTCGCAAAGGCAAATTCTCTTTCTAATGGATAAAACCATATGCACTGCAGGTGGGGCAGATGTAACATGTGCAGAGAGAGTTAGATTTGGGTGGGGTTTGTACTTCAAACTGAAATCTATATTGCAGTGGGAAAAAAAGCAGCCAGTATTTACCCTGCACAGAAACAAAATAACTCTCCCAAATCTAACTCTCTCTCTGCACATGTTACGTCTGCCCCACCTGCAGTGCACAAGGTTTTGTCCATTAGAGAGTGAATTTGCCTTTGTGTGTGAACCAGAATATCCCCCTTAGTGTGTTTTGATGTCATCATTTCAATGTTCATAATGGACCCCATGCTATAAATCAGCGGTTCTCAAACTATGTGTCCTGACCCCAAATTGGGTTCTGACTATCTCAGCATGGGGTCAAGACTGATATCCATATGGGTCAGGCGGCTGGCAACAAGAGCTCACCCATATCCTGGGGTTTTTCTCCCACTTCCACTCTCTGCCTCTCCCTGCCACCAACTGTCTTTCCCTGTTATTGACTGCCTGCCCAGTCTCGCACTGCATCTTCCTGCCATTATCTGCCTCCCACTGTCACCCACTGCCTCCCGGACATCCCCAAAACCTTCACAGTAGGTATAAAGGTGCCCATACACGCAACGATTTTCCGGATACAATGCTATGCGATGAGATGCGCGCTCCCGCGGCATCTCATCGTACAGTACAAAAAGTATGTGCTGCACATACTTTTTGTACTGTCTTTTGATCGCATCGCATGCACATCGCATGCACTGCGATGCGATGCGATTTAGCACAAAAAGTACCGTGAAAACGGTGCATGTATGGGCACCTTAAGCTTTATCATTTACATCAATGTATTAAAACACACATGCAGGGCAAGGGTTCTGAAAGAAGCTTGTCTCTGCAAATGCATAAGAAATTTACAGTATTTTAATATTCTGTTTCACCTTTTAAAAAAAAAGCTGTTTTCTAACTTCGCACTGACCGGCAGCCCCATTACCGTCTTGACCAATGGGAACCTCAAAAAAAGAGAAACAGATTACCTGGGGACATTACTTTCTCCAAGTTAAAGAATAGCTTCCCGACTAATTAGTAGGAGAGGAACCAATTGAGGGCTGTGTCTTACCTTCAAGACAAGAAACAGCAAATTAGGGCCTTCCAAGCCCCCAACTCTCTCTTGACGGAAGTTTAATTGTTCAGTTTCCAGATCTCTCAGCTTGGTGAGATCATTGATTGGAATATCCAGCACCTACAAAGGAATGCATTACTAAATATCTACCTGGGCATTTTTCTCTAATTAGCGCTTGTCTGCTGAAGACATGCAAGTGGCTCATTGTGGAGGTGGATGTGGCTTCAGGGCTTTTGAGTTCTAGCCAAGTCTGCCTATTGGCGATGGTCGCATATTCCATATTTGGCATTCTCTGACATGCAAGAATGTTCTTTCAATTATTCCCTGGCTCTCTGTAGCTTTCACTTGGAACTGAAGTCTGATTTATTTTTTGTCACAGTTATCTGTTTTTTTTTTTGTGGTGAAATACAGACCACATATTAGTACAAATGAACAATACTGAGCATAATGTGTTTATAATATACATTTCATCTGATATTTATAGGAGTAGTAACATGCTGGGGAGTACTAATAAATAGTATAAATTCATATTTTACAGACTAGCCATTTCTAATTGAGTGCGCTATTTATGCTAAATGTTATGGAAATACGCTTGCCAGCAGAAGAATATTACTCCCAGTGGCGGCTAAAGAATATTTATAATAGGTGCACAGTGACTGTACAAAGGACAGATCTTACCGCAAGAGCTGTCCTTTGTGATTTTATTCAAGTATACCATGTTAACAATGCCTGTCTGTCTGGGGGGGGGGGGTAAACAAAGAGTACTTTGGGGTAGTGCCATGTTCACAATGTTGTGTTGCTATTTTCTTTCTGGGTGAGAATCACCCACTAACTCTCCCCCGGCTGTTACCTCTCTCCTGTCTGACTCTCAGTCTCTACCTGTCACCCCTCTCTCCTGTCACCAGCAGACTCTCTCCCTCTCGCCATCAGTTCTCTCTCCTGTCACCAGCTGACTCTCCCAATCACCTCTTTCTCCTGTCACCCACTGACTCTCTCCCTCTCCACATCAGTTCTCTCCTGTCACCCGCTGACTCTCTCCATCTCCTCATTGGCTTTCTCTCCTCTCACCAGCTGACTCTCTCCCCATCAATCCTCTCTTCGATCACCTATCACTGGACTCTTTCCCTCTCCCCATTTCTCTCTCTCCTGTCACCCGCTGACTCTCTCCCTCTCACCATTGCCTCTCTGTCCTGTCACCAGCTGACTCCCTCCCTGTCACTTCTCTCTCCTATCACCCACTGACTCTCTCCCTCTCCCCATCAGTTCTCTCTCCTGTCATCCGCTGACTCTCTCCATTGGCTCTCTCTCCTCTCACCAGCTGACTCTCTCCCCATCACCCCTCTCTCCTATCACCCACTGACTCTTTCCCTCTCCCCATTGGCTCTCTTTCCTGTCACCCACTCACTCTCTCCCCTCACCCCTCTCTCCTGTTATCTGCTGACTCTCTCTCCCTCTCCACATTGTCTCTCTTTCCTGCCATCCACTGACTCTCTCCCGATCACCCCTCTCTCCTGGCACTCGATGACTCTCTCCCCTCACCACCTCTCTCCTGTCACCTGCTGACTCTCTCCCTCTCCACATTGGCTCTCTCTCCTGACACCAGCTGACTCTCTCCCTGTCACCCCTTTCTCCTGTCACCCACCGGCACTCTCGTTCTCCCCATCAGCTCATTCTCTCTTGTCCCCCCGCTGACTCTTTCCCTCTTACCATTGCCTCTCTCTCCTGTCACCAGCTGACTCTCTCCACATCACCCCTTTCTCCTGTCACCCACCGACTCTCTCTCTCTCCCCATCGACTCTCTCTCTCTCCTGTCACCCGCTGACTCTCTCCCCATTATCAGCGCTTCTTATAATGAACTGCCCCAGTCACGATAAGACTTCTGGATTCTCTCATTTTACTTAAATCATACAAATTGAAACAAATTTTAGGGAAAAACTCAAAATGTCAAAAAAATCCTAAAAAATATAAAGATGATATTCCTGCGACTTGTGAAAAAAATCCTTTTATTCCAATTCTATAGACATAACAAAGGGTGACTACATGGATTCCAGGACACTGCCTAAGCCATCAAGAAAAAAAAGCCGCACAGCCTGCTCGCTGTGTACATAAGTAAAGATATCTTCTTATTATCCCAGCACCGCAGGAAAATGCACTACGTGTTACTCACTATATATAACCAGAACCAGCTTCTCAGTCCCCAAAGCAAACCTGTCTGGATCAAAGCGAAGTAGAATAAATATGGCATCTCTGTCGAGGGACATGAAAGAGAAAGAAAACTTTTATTCTTGTATTCTGTTTGATTTTATGTACAGGTCACAATAGATTACAGCAGTAGCAAAACAAATGGTGAAAAAAATATTTAAGGGAGTTAAAAGAAAAAAAATATGTGTTTTATCATAAGAACTTACTTGTTTGTTTGAACTACAGGTTCCACGGACACTGTGACTTGTTTAGCCAAGTACAGTGATACAGTAGGATGGCTGAAGGGGTAAACATGTATTCCTGAACATTTACACCTGACCGCCACTGGAGGGAGTTAAACGCTCTCCGCGCACCCACAAGACCTCTTATATTGCAGCATTTGGAGCAATCAGGATTTATTTCAGCCTTTCAGGGCCATCTTAAAAGCATTGTACTGTAAGTTCTGGGCACAATAGGGTATTGCCTTATAGGACCCCTCCTGCAGTAATTGCGTTGTTTCTCCACATTCTTCCATACATGTATAATTTTTAGCCCTGTGATTGGTGAATAACGCCAGCCATTTATCAATCAGCATTCTAGCAGCCATTCACTGTCTGGCTGCTGGCTGGGCAGATATGGAATGCTGATTGGCTGCTGCAATTGTGTGTAATTCCTAAGCAGAGGGGCCAGTAAACATTCTCTACCTGTCTGTCAATAAGCTGTGGGGGCACCAGCCTGGTCTGCTCTTGCTTGAAGGTCCCTAGATTCATGGTGGCCTGCAGGGATGTGAGGGTGAGGTAAATGGCAAGTACCAGAGCCAGATTTGCACCCAATTTATGAGCCATGGGGTACAAGCCGGCATTATACACATGTACATCATCTGTATATACTGCTGGAGATTTGCTGAGTTTTAATAAGAGATGTGCAGAAACGGTATCCGCTGCCTCACCTGCCATAGACTTTTCACTCCTGAGTTTTGACTATAAAAATTATTAGAATAATAATAATGAGATTTTTTTATATATATTCTTTGTATTTTTGACATACTTTATAAACTCAAAACTCCAGCATATACGTTAGTATGACAGGAAAGGCTGTGCCTCACCTGCCTCACCCCACCGCACGCCACTGGTGGCCTGACAGCTGTCCAGTTTGCCCTATGCATTAAGAACTCTTTGGGCGAGATGTACTAAAGGGAAAATGCGGTAAAACCCCCGTTTTACCGCATTTTCCTATGTACTATTACCCGACCGCACCGTCACCGCAGTGTAGGGTATGGCCACCTTTGGGTGGCGATACCCTATAGAAGCCTATGGGCTTCTTTTCGCCGCCCGACGCCTCCGCCGAAAAACCCGCCGACCCCCCTCTCCCCCTCCCTCTCTTACCTGGTCCAGGTCCTCCTGGACCCGGAAGGTAACACCTTCCTCCCCCTAGTGACGCAGCCGGACGTCCTTCCGGCTGCAGGGGGGAGGAAGAGGCGCCGGGGACAGCTTGCATAGCTGTCCCCGGCGTGAGGGATGCAGAAGGGGGCAGAGAGGTGACGGAGACCCCCCGCACACCACATTCCAGGTATCGCGGGGGGCCTCCGTCACCGCATCGCGATGCCAGCCGCATATGTTAGTACATATGCGGCGGCATCGCGGCGGGGGGGCCGCGATGGGCGGCGATGTATTTTAATACATCCCGCCCTTTGACTGCAACAATCTCAGTTTTTATATCTGTGGGCACAAACTTCAGATACAAAATTAAAACTTACACCACCCCCATAATGCAGACACTGGAGGCTATGGGGATGTATGCTAAGGGAGTTGTATTTCACATAGGATGTTGCTATGGGCAACCAATCAGAATCTACTTACAGATGGAGCGCCTCTCTATGTTGCGGATCCTGGAGATTCTGTCACCAACCGCCAGGACCCGCCATCAGACGGAAGGAGGCACACGCGCATAAGATGCGCACGCACCCCGTTACATCTGAGCTCTCCGCCGCCTCCCGTCATCTCTCCGCTGCTCCCCCTGTAGCTCCCCGCACACCCCCCCCCCCCAACTCTACCCATCTCCCTGAAGCAGAGATGGGCAGGGAAAGCTCTTCCCACCGCCGTGTTGCGACACTTGCACTTCCCCGCCAGATGGAGCGCATCTCCACCAGCTCTCGCCACGCAGGGAATCCGGTGATTTCCAGCGCTGACTGAGAGGTGCTCCATCTGTATTTATTTAGCACCTTCTAAAAGAGAATAGATAGTATCTGATTGGTTGGGAATAGCAACCTCCCATGTGAAATAGGACTCCCATCTTAGTAAATGTCCCTCTCTTAGTATATTACTCTCAATGGATGATATTTGACAATAACCAAGTGAGGCAGGGACAGATGTGCCTTAATCATTGTTCTCTGCACAGCAGTTGGTGATATAGCAATAACCCAATCTATTTTAAACACTACAGTACACGTTTCCCATGTGCTACAATGAGTGTATTGGGGGTGTGGGGGCTTGCGTTCGGTGGGGCAGCGTTAACCTGCTTGCTCAGCTCCTAATATACGCAGCCTAGTAAGCGGGGCTGAATCAGACCCCCAGTACAGATGTTTGCTCTTGGTTGTTGCTTTCAGTCCTGACAGAAAATGGGTTTCCTGAAAACCATCCCTCTCTCTCTTCCTCGGCTGTGTCAATCTGTTCTCCCCCAGCAGATAGATGGTTAAATGATCACAGACAAATTTGCCAATATCTTCCGCCGCTATCAGCTTAAGGACGTACTGGATGAATGATAATGATTAAAATGGTCTCGATGACCAGATTCATCACAGAGTGGATGTTCTCACTGCCTGTGGTTCTATTGGGCTATTGATTTAACAGCAGGTTAATGCTGGATGTACATTCTGCTTATATTTATCAACCAGGTGTGAACTCAGCTGTGAAAATTACAACATAATTCACTCCTGAAGTGTCGGACTTTGAATGGTTAAATGACTAAAACTACAGTACGCAACTTTTATTATGTAGTATGCTGTGTTGAATACACTGTGTCCCTTATTCTGGTTCACTCACAAAGGCAAATTCCTTCTCAAATGGACAAAACCATGGCCCTTATTCTGATCGGTGCGGATATTCCCGCATTCTTACGGAGCGGTCCGCACGCCACGGTGTTCTGCCGCGTGCGTCCATCGTCCGTAGAAACGCCCACGTGTCCTCCGCATTCGGACGGACTCACTCTTTAAGAACAGGGCGTGTTTACGGACGACATACAAACCATGCGTGTGCGGGAGAAACACTCCGATTCTGCACGGTATTACAGAGTATTACAGAGTATGCTCGGGAATACCGCATCCGAACGGGAGCCAAGCGGTGCTACCGCCCGTAAGCGGTGTATTTACGCCCAACAACCCACTATTATGTCAATTCTGCAATACATCACATGACCCACTTATTCAATTACCTATCCTCATCAAAAAATGCTTATTTGGAATTGGAATCAATTAGATTCCAATATATCCTTACAAGCATGCCTAACACATGCATTGCACACATTAACCCTTACAGCAATTGAAGTGCAATGGTTTGTATTAGACCCTGTGTAAAATATTATAAACAATCTACACATATACTGTTTAATGTGCAAAGAAAACCAACAACTTTGAACTTGCATAAATTATTTATTACCAGGAACAATTAAATATAAAAAAAACAAAGAAAAAATTATAGAATTAAATCGCGCAGGTCCTGCAGATCGGCTAATAACAGCCGTAAATGGTGTTCCGCACGCAGGAGGGCCCCACGAACCCCCTCATCTGGCGGTGTTGTGGCATCTGTGGGCATGTCAAAGGGGCAAAAATTAGTCATGATATTCATGCATACATTTCACATACTGCTACATACATTGCAGAAATGCTAGGTGACATGTGTGTGTATATATATATATATATATATATATATATATATATATATATATATATATATATGTAGAGAGATAGAGACACACATAGATAAATAGATATGACACATACATATATACATACATGCAAACTTATTTACTACATACTGTGTTTTTTTCCCTCTACCCTTTACTCTGCAGAAGACATAACAGTCATAGTGTTTCTTCTCAGTCACAACCCACCCATGACTAACCAATGACAAGCATGTCATGGCCTCCGTCAATAAGAACTTGTCACAATCTCCTCAGTCTAAGTTCAGTGATGGTTCGTGGCATGGGAGTTATGCAAATGTCAGGAATGCACAGTACACATCCTCAAAATCATAATTCAGTCTAAACCAACCTACAATTCTGTGAGGCCAAAAAAACAATCTGAACTACAGGGGGTGTTTAGGTAGAGGAGGCTCCTGGGACACTGGCAACTTGTGACTCCATTCCAAGGTAGGCTGGGCCATACTCCATTTATAGCATACATCCTATAGTTTATAAATAACATTCACCAAAAATATAGATTCCACTATTTGATGGGTCATAATCAACGCTTGCAGCAGGTGAATTTAATCCACAAATGATCCACTCATCCCTTTACTCCAGGATCCAGTTTAACTGCAACGGTTATGTGGCAGTCAAAATGGAGCTCCAAGCCATCCCACAAACCTGTGTAATTCAGAGGTGTCCTGGATGAAAGGGATGCCTTGGACACCCCATCTAACCCGTACCTGTATCTGTAGCTACCCACTTTGGGGTCTGTATTAATAGTATTGTACCAAAATGTTTAATCACCAGTGCTACATAACAAATACCAGTCCAACTACTTCATGAATGATGCATTATGTAAACATACCGATCTGATGGGACTCCGGGGCCTCACACGCCTCCTCCCCCTCGGATTCGGACACCTCTGGGGCAACCGTGGCCTCCTCAGCCACCTCCTCCGCCAGCTCCTCCGCCACCATCACCTCCTCCACCTCCTCCGCCACAACCACCTCCTCCACCACCACCACCTCCTCCACCACCTCCTCCACCACCACCACCTCCTCCACCTCCTCCTCCGCCACCAACACCTCCTCCACCTCCTCCTCTGCCACCAACTCCTCTTCCACCTCCTCCACCACCACCTCCTCAGGCACCTCCTCCTCCTCCACCACCTCCTCCACCATCTCCTCCTCCTCCTCCACCATCTCCTCCACCATCTCCTCCACCTCCTCCACTTGCTCCTCCTCCACCCTCGCCGCCACCTCCTCATCACGCTCTTGCGCCTGCTCCTCCGCCAGGGCTGCCTCGGCCTGCTCCCGTGCCTGTCGTGCTCGGGCTCGTGCTGTGTGGTATAAAACAAAATCATGGTCAATGTCGGGTCATTGGGGCACATGTAGTAATCCATAACAAGACATACATGGAAGGGTGATAATGTTGGCAAACGATGCTTGAAAGTAGCTCCTTACTGTTAATGGACTCCAAAATGTGTCATTTAAGTTATTATGTGATTGTTAGTAATTTGTTCAATCATTACAACCCTGGCATTTATCAATGTTGAACACATATTAGATCTGGCACATTGTATGCATCTGAATCATGAATGCTATGTCATTACATATAAAAGCCACATGACTGCATGTTAACCAGGAAGAAGCACACATAACAGTCTATGGACTTTTAAACCCATGGACACCCACTTATCATGAGACACATTTTATTGTTTATAGATGGTATGATGTAAGTGCGAAATTTCATAGCTAAAATACTCACAATCAGCTATCTCGCCCCTAATTTGCTGGAGAAGCTGGGGCTGGCGCCTGCGGAGGTCCGACCACCGCCTCTCGAGCTGGCCGAGGCTCCTCCGCACCCGGGTGCGGGCGTAAATCCGGCGCCCTGCCGCAGCATAGGCCCGCCGCTTCTGCCCATTTGTGATAAAGGGCCCCGCACGGCCCAGCCTTGTCTCCATGACGGAGACCAGAGCCCTCAGCTCCGCAGGAGAAAATGGCTCTGCCCTGCGTGTCTCCGCCATGTTAACAATGGCATCAATCAACCAATCAGGTGGTGTCATTGGTTTATCACAGTTATTTGTGTTAATAACTTTATTGTTCATCTTTACATGAACAGCGTCTCTGCGCCAACACAAATGGTGACAATTTCGCATGCCTTAAAAACAGTAGTGCTGATGTATGGGAATGAGCAAATCTGATATATATAAAACACAGTGTGTATGCACTTAGCAAATCCAATAAGGCCTCGCTCCGCCAAGCAACGCGTGCTATAGCTTAGCAACGCATAGCTGTACTTAGCATTACTTACTCTATGCATCTATGTGTATGCGTACATTTATGTTTAAAAGACACATACACATACTTGCAGGTATCCTGAGTCCAGCATTATACACCAGCGCTGCCTGCCTGGCTGCCTGGCTGCCTGCCTGCCTGCCTGCCTGCCTGCCTGCTCCTTGAAATGTTTAAACATGTTAATAAATTGAAATATCATATATATATATATATATATATATCTCTGCAAACCAATCATACATCAACACAGGAAAAAATCCCCAACACATTAGAGAATAAATCAATGTACTCACCAGTCATCAGGGATAGTATCAACTACAATAATGAAGATATAACAAACACATAAGATCCCTTGTACAAGGTATAATAATGAGCACCTATATTGTACTTCCCCCAAAACTAAGCACATATGATAAATATCTACTATTTCTTTGCCATTAGGAGGGCAGGCTGGCTAATTGTCGTTTTGTAACACTGACAACTACCACACTGTACTTATTTGAAGGGGTGATTTTTACAACAATTGGTGTGTTCTGGTCCACTAGATAAAATGTACCTGAAGTATCTTTGCGCCACAGAGTCCCGCAGCTGGTATCCCCTCCGGCATTCGGGGGCGCGGGATGGGCGCATGGGCGGATCTTGCGGCTCAGATGGAACCTCCCACTCATCAAAGGGTATCTCACGCCGCACAGCAATGTTATGGAAAAATATACACAGGCCCACGATCCTCGACACCATTTCAGGCGCATACTGTAAGTCACCACCAGTGCGGTGGAGCACTCTAAATCGACCCTTTAAAAGGCCAATTGAGCGCTCCACCACTTGCCTGGTGGCAACATGCGCCCGATTGAATGCCTCCTGTGGGCCCGGTGCTGGGTAGCTGTACGGCGTAAGTAGCCAGGGCGTACATGGGTAACCGGAGTCACCCAGAACCCACGCATCACGGCCTTCCAGCTCTTGTAGTCTTTGCCATATCCCGGTTTGTCGGATGACATGAGAGTCATGGGCACTTCCGGGAAACTTCGAGTTGAAGGCGAGAATTTCCATGGATGGGCCACATACCACCATCACGTTCAGTGAGTGGAACAATTTGCGGTTCCTATATATCTTCTCACTTCGAGATGGAGGCACAAATGGTACATGGGTGCCATCCACAGCCCCTATCACATTAGGGAAGCCAGCAATTTGATGGAAGGCCTGCTGGCTTCTGCGCTGGGTCTCGGTGGCAAATGTCATGGCCATGAAGTGCCCCTTGCGCCTGAACATGGCCGACGTCACACGCCTCAGGATTCGGCAGAAGGACGGCTGAGATATTCCAGCAAGTACTGCCACTACTTGTTGGAATGATCCAGAGGCGCAGAAATGCAACACCGCCAGCAGCTGTGTGTGAGGCGGAATTGCTGTCGTGATCCCGTGTAGAGGTTCCAGATCACTCTCAATTAACGAGAGCAGATCCAGAATTACATGTGGCGGTAACCGGTACCTAGTAAGTACCTCATCATCGGGCATAGCAAACAGAGTCACCCGTGTGCGATAGATTCTAGCACGTCCTGGCCTCCTTGGGCGACGAGTGGGGAGAGCCGCAAGTGCCCTTAGCCTCCTTTCCATGTCCCGCAGCATTGCTTCAGCAACCTATAAAGAAATGAACATAAATACTGATGCACCTATGCACATAATGGCCATATCCCACTACAAATAGATTTGTAGGCTTCAATACGTACAATAGATGGCCGCCCCGTAAAATCCCGAAGATCCATTTGACTCTATAATGATGTAACAATAATATGAACTCAATACACACCGTCCTAAACACACAGATGCTTACAACATCGAACTACTAAACACTACTTGAGTATCAAAGGTGTCTGCATTTGTTGCCGACATCATGTACTATGAGACATTCCAGCTATTGCTGGGACATGTTGTCCTGCAATAGATGAACACACACAGGTTTAAGACCTGTGAGGGAAATAGTGAACATGTGACATGTTGCAATAATGCTACAAAGACTTTGCAGGCCCAACAATCTGTAGTCAGTGAGGCAATGGTGCATACATTCATACACTTACATTGTTAATGGATAACATATCTACAAGGACCATGGAAGAGCTTACCTTAGACCCTGACAAGTCCAGATCTGGAGACAAATGATTCTAGCAGCAACTCACTATTTATAGGCCTGTCACATGTGTGGTCTAGAACAGTAGTGATGAGTATTGGATGACTTGTGGCCTGGATTTTCTAAGGGATTGGGCTACTTTTAGCTTGCAATCAAACGCCACAATACCACAGTAGTCATGAACCAAATGTCATGTCATGCTAGCAAATAGCATGTGTATTGTGCGATAGTCACAGGTGTATCAGAAGATTCTATGCAATGTTAGAATTGGTGACCAGTATTTCATGTAGAAGTTTCGCCAGGTTTTACACAATGGAATTTCCGCCACCGTATGCGGCGCGAAAAAACAGCGACGTACGCTCGTGCACGGAACGCAGCTGCCGCGGACGTCCGCCAAACAGGATACACAAACAGTATATAAAGGTGTATTAGAATGTGACAATGTTGCTGCTAACATGTCTGGATCACAACCAGAGGTGGACCAGGAGCTGCAGCAACTATTTGACCAGATGGACTCCAGCACCACCTATGTGCCACTGCACATGCAGCCAGTGGGTAATGAGGAGGCTGCTGGCCCTTCTACAGCAGGGCAACCTGCACCTGACCATTCTACAGCAGGGCAACCTACACCTGGCCCTTCTGCAGCAGGGCAACCTGCAGCTGTCTCATATGCACCATCAGAAGAATCTTTTGGAACACAACCGGGGACTTCACAAGATAGTACCATGGCCAGCACTTCAAGTGCAGCGACACGTGCCAGGGGGCGTGGCCATGGACGTGGCAAGGGGAGAAAGAGGGCAACAGAGGAACCAACTACAAGAAATAAGGCATATGAAGCACAGGAGCTTGCCATCCTGGTTCCCCGAGCACGTGATTTGATTGAGTGTCCATCAGAGAGGCTGACACACACACGCAGATGGAAGATTTGGGAAGAGATAACGGCAGAGATTAATGAAGTTGCGCCACAAGTTCGTGAGGCCGACCATGTCAAGAAGAGGCAAGTTGTTTTGTGATACATGTGCCCAGTAATAGACAAGTAATGATTGAATTCATGCTTAGATGGATTTTGCAAATGGCCGGTGAGGTTGTTACCATACACAGACATTATTGACATGTTATTTGGTTGAGAGTTAGAGTAGGGTGATTGTGAATGTGTATTGTAACGGTTGATATCATAGTTGCATGTAATGTTATCTTTTGGACATTAAGCACATGTCGTAATATGTAGCACAGAGCAATGGCAGCAACAGCAAACATCTGGAGTGACATGTATTAATATGTCAACTTACATTGCAGGTGGCAGGACTTCAAAACCAACCTGAAGAGGAAGATGACCAAGCGGTGGCAACACAGCCAGACATCTGGGGCCGGGCCCATGCCATCAGGGCTAGAGTTCACCCCCCTGGAGTTGATGGCCGAGAGCTGTGTATCACTTGAGGAGGTCAGGGGGGTGAGCACGATGGATAGCGAGGCCCCAGCTGAAGTGTTTGCGTCTTTTATTGAAGGTAAATATTTGTCATGCCATAAAGTTGTGCAAGTAATTATCTTAGAATGTGTCCTAATTGTGTTTATCATTTTCCACAGACACGCCACTGCTTGGTGACGACTCTGGTCAGGAGGTGGAGGAGTCCGTGCCACCTGGCCCGAGTGATAGGCCTGTGCAGCAGCAGCCATCGGCCCAACCCGATTTGGCCAGGTTGGCCCAGATGCTTGGGGACATAAACCAGCAGGGAGACTTGGCATCAGAACGGATGCATAGGACCGAGGAGATCATGGCGAGCTTGGTCAGCACCCAGCAGGCCATCGCTGGGAGCCTGCAGGCCATGGCTGAGGCGCATCAGGCCATGGCTGCAAGTGCTCAGGTGCTGGCCGAGCAAGCCACCCGCCAAAATGATCTCCTCCTCCACCATAATGAGCTTATGGTGGAGCTAGTTACCAGCAACAGGGTCCTAATGTCATCCGTTTCTGGTGCATTACCACCAGCAACACTCCCTGCTGGCAGGAGGGGTAGACCAGCCAACCCCTCACCAGCATCTGCTCCACCTGCCCCAGCATCTGGCCGTGCCCGAAGAGCTGCTGCACAGGCCAAGGAGCCTACCAAGGCCAAACGTGGTCGAAAATGAACTTGTGGCTGCATTAATCTCCACCGTTATCTCATCCCAAATCTTCCATTGTACTGTGTGTGTCAGCTTCTTGTGTCCAATCACGTGCTGAGGGTAACCAGATGAGCCCTTGCTTCAAATGTCCTTTTTGGTTCCCCTGTTGCCCTCTTTTGCCTGCCATTACTGTCAGCTGCACTTGATGTGATGTTGCTAAGTCCCCGGTTGTGTTCCAAATGATTCTGCTGATGGTGCATATGAGCCAGCTGCAGGTTGGCCTGCTGCAGAAGGGCCAGGTGTAGGTTGCCCTGCTGTAGAATGGTCAGGTGCAGGTTGGCCTGCTGTAGAAGGGCCAGCAGCCTCCTCATTTCCCACTGGCTGCATGTGCAGTGGCACATAGGAGGTGCTGGAGTCCATCTGTGTGCAATTATATTTGTTTTGTATTATAATTTATTTTTGTACATTCCTGCCATGGTTTGTTTTTTTTTGTATTTTTTTTTTTTTGTCATTGCATCACAGTGGCATTGACTGTGAAATGTCTATAAATAAATTTCTTTACTTTACAACAATTGTGTGGTTTAATTAGTACATGTCGCATACACATGTGTATTGATAGTATTAATATTCAGTCATGTCCATTGTTAGCAGGTTTAAAGTGTGTCAGAAGTACAGCATATGTGGGTGATTAGTAAGGTTTCCTTGAAGCAGCAATGGTTTCAATTAAAGCACTGACAAGCGTCCTATTAGTGAGTAATGAGTAAAGGAGACGATTTTATTGGGTTCAGGTGTTAATGCTTGTAGTCATTAGGCGGTCCGTTCGCCTCCCGCAGGAACGAGTGGTGTCCGCAAAGCAATAGTGGCCTTTTGGACACCGCACATTTCTTCCCTTTTTGTTCGCGTGCATTCGGAGTGGTATCCGAATGCACGCCCCCCAACATAAGTGTACTCCCCCGTGTCCGCCCATGTTTCCGCCCCGTTTTGCCCACTTTGAAACTACGCCCATGTGTCATTCCGCATGACGCCCATAATACGCCCATATTTCCCGAATGATTGCGGTGACCAGTTTTGTACGGGATTTGGCCGAACAGGTACGGAGTCAAGGCGTGGCACATGCGCGTAGCGTTCTCCACGCATGCGCAGATGCCGTAAAGACGCGATCCGAAAGTATGCGGTAAAGTACGCGTCAATCAGAATAAGGGCCCATGTGCACTGCAGGTGGGGCAGAAGTAACTTGTGCAGAGAGAGTTAGATTTTGGTGAGTTTTGTTTCTGTGCAGGGAAAATACTGACTGCTTTATTTTTACACTGCAACTTAGATATCAGTTTTAAGTAACCCCCCCCCCCCCCCAAAAAAAAAAAAAATCTTATTCCCTCTGCACATGCATGTAACATCTGCCCCACCTGCAGTGCACACGGTTTTGTCCATTTGAAAAATAATTTGTGAGTGAACCAGAATAATGGCCTGTATACCAAATAATTGTATCCTATTTTCTACTGTACTGAATAGATAATAATTTTCAGGTTTCCTATCCAGACATAAAAGATTTAAAAGTAGATGTTATAAAATGTGAATGTACTTATGCTTCGGATTTTGTAAAGAGGAAAAAAAAAACGAATCGCATATTATATTTCTTAGATATAATTGGAATAACAGGTTTTTAATTCTGAAGGTGTAAGTGTCAGTGTGCCCAAAGCACCAGAACTAATCAAAGTTGTGTTTATCTTTTTGTACATTGCACCAATAAATTAAACAGTGTTATGCTATTATTTGCCAACAAATGAGAAATAAATTACACAGGAACTGTGGTATATACAGTGCACCCGGAAAGTATTCACCGCGCTTCCCTTTTTCCACAATTCATTATGTTACAGACTTATTCCAAAATGGAATAAATTCAGTTTTACCCACAATAATGACAACGTGAAAAACGTTTTCGGGAGATCTTTGCAAATCTATAAAAAATTTGTAAGAAAAAAACCCCTAAGAGATCACATGTACATACGTATTCACAGTCTTTGCCATGAAGCTCAAATTTAGCTCAGGTACTTCTGCATCCACTGATCATTCTTGAGATGTTCCTACAGCTAAATTAGAGTCCACATGTAGTATATATAAGGTCCCACACTTGACCATTGCATGTCAGAGCACACACCAAGCATGAAGTCAAAGGAATTGTCAGTAGACCTCACAGACAGGATTGTCTCATGGCACAAATCTGGGGAAGGGTGCAGAAAAATATCTGCTGCTTTGAAGGTCTCAGTGAGCACAGTGGCCTCCATCATCCATAAATGGAAGAAGTTCAGAACCACCAGGACTCCTAGAGAGCTGGCCGGCAGTCTAAACTGAGCGATCAGGGAAAAATGCCCTAGCTAGGGATGGTGACCAAGAGCCCGTGGTCACTCTGTCAGAGCTACAGCATTCCTCTGTGGTGAGAGAAAAACCTTTCAGAAGGACAAACTTCTCTGCAGCAATCCACCAATGAGGCCTGTATAGTAGACTGGCCAGACAGAATACACTCTTTGGTAAAAAGCAAATGGCAGCCCGCTTGGAGTTTGCTAAAATGCACCTGATCTGGTCTGATGAGACAAAGATTGGACTCTTTTGGCGTGAATGTTTGGAGGAAACCAGGCACCGATTATCACCAGGCCAATACCATCCCTACAATGAAGTATGGTGGTGGCAGCATTATGCCGTGACGATATTTTTCAATGGCAGGAACTGGGTTCTAGTCAGGATAGAGAGAAAGATGAATGCAGCAATGTACAGAGACATCCTGGATAATAACCTTCTCCAGAGTACTCAGACCAAGGCCATGGTTCATCTTTCAGCAGAACCCAAAGCAGGATATCAAATGAGTGGTTTAGGACAACTCTAGCAAGCAGGCCTGACAGTCCCTATATACTCTGTATCATATTTACCAGGGGTGGCCAAACCGATCCTCGAGATCTACCAACGGTCCACATTTCCCAGGTTACCTAGCTGGTGCACAGCTGTAGTCATTACTAACTGTCACATTTTAAAACCTGCTGCATTCATTCCTACTATAGATCCACAGGTTGCCTGGAAAACATGCACAGTTGGTAGATCTTTAGGACAGGTTTGGCCGCCCCTGATATTTACTGTTCTTAATGGGATATTTGTTTCACTATATTGTTATAATAACACACTAAAAATATTAACATCTTAATTATATTGAACTATGATATTTCTATCCATTTTGATAAAACAGAAATATATCAGTAGTTTCTCTTTAGCTTTCCACATAAATATTTCTCCAGCCACTCATCAATAAATCTATGTTTTATTATATGTATTTACTTAAATGTCCTAACACTGCAGATGACATTGCTTGTTGCACAAGTCCCTAGCCGAGGTGTACTGTATAAGGCCTTCCCTTTACCATAATCGGCAGGTGTTTGTCAGATGCAGCAACCATCTGGTTTTAAGTATGACTTGCAGAAGTAATTCCAAAATGGCGTAGAGATTGCAATTTTATTGTAGAAAGTGAATTGATGTTAGAGAATTGTGTTTTGTTGAAATTTCAGTGTCTGAACTTTTTGTTGACAATACTAGATAACAGGGCCATGCATACGTAGACCGCAAGGCCGCTGAATCTTTTTCTTCAGCGACAAGCAGTTGGGTGATCATTTTGACATTGTGATTGAAGGCAGAGCTGTGCAATAAAACTCTGACACATATGAATTAATTAAATTGAGGAAAGTATAACAGTAAAGAGATAGAGGAGGAGGGGGCAGGCAGTTGAGGAAGTGATGAGTCACTCCATGGGGGGGTGGGGGGGATGGGCAATGCGGTGGCGGCCACAAAGTTGCTCTACGGGGGGAGAGAGTTATGGTTCACCTCCATATCATCAAGGGGGGGACACCTGCTCTGTCTTCCACCCTCCGGTGGCCGGCGCCCTAGACAAATGCCTAAAGCTGCCTAGTGGAGGTGCCGGCCCTGCACCCATTATCAATTGACATTGTTGTTGTTTTTTATAAGTAACACCTATAGAATGAAGCTGAACTAGCACTGCCTTTCTTTTCTGCATTTTAATATTTCTGTTGATGGGGATTGAAACCCTCCATCTAAGCAGTTGCGTATTGTTACAGCCGCTCGTGAAGTAGATGCATTAAACCTTGGGCCAGATTAAGATTAAGCTTAAAAAGTGAAAAAGTGGAGAGAAATAAAGTACCAACCAGTCAGCTTTTAATTGCCATGTTCCAGGAGCTGATTGGTTGGCAGTTTATCTCTCTTCACTAGACAGAGGCAGAACTACCACAGGTGCAGTAGGTGCAGTGGACGTAATTCCCTGAGGACTAAGGGGGCCCACTGCTGCCGCTTTCACCCTCTTTCTGTCATCCACTGTTTTTGACTGTCACACTCTGCCCCCTGCCTCTCCCCGTCACCCTCTTCCTAACCCCCCCCCCCCTCTCACCCTGTGCCTCTCCCTGTCACCCACTGCTATTTTTAATATTGTGAACTTGGGTTGGGGTGGAGGAGGGGGGCCCAAATTTTATTTTGACATTCAGCTCATTGTGTTCAACATACAGTAGGGCTTATTGTTTTATTATGTTTATTTGCTGCTGCAATGCTGATCCTTAACACACACTGCTAAATGATGTTACCCAAAGTTTTCTGTATATCTTACACTGTCTCCCCTATTTTTAGTCTATTGACTTTATATCCTTTATCACAGGGAGATTTCAAAGGACAATCTGTAATAATGTTTTCAGACTGGAGAATGTTCCCTAGCAAAGGGCCTAAGGTCAGATCATTAGTATAGAAATGTTTCCTATGGCCAATTTGTGGCATTTCATACAATTGTCCCTCCAAGTCCATCAAAGAATCATTACAATTAATCTGACCGTAGATTGCTTAGAATGCAACTGATACTCATTTGCCGCTTTTTACAGCGCATCTGCTGTCTAACTACCATGGAGGCAGCTAATATGTGCAGATCTGATAGTCATAAAGTACAGCAAAACTAGTGTAATTGCTGTGCTACCAGGGACATTTAATTGACACCAACTAATTAGATAAAAATATTGTTGCACCAAGTGCCTGCACAGCATGGAGGCAGCCATTTTGTGTCCGGGAACCGTTATTCAAGTCCAATGTCACCAGATACTTGTAACTTAATAGGCTACGTTCTCATGGTGTTCTCATTGGACAAAAATATGGCAGCATGCACTGTTGATGTCTCTATGTCTATATAAGCTACTGTATTTAATACACAGAACCAGTTGCGGCTCCAGAGGTGGGGCTGCAGGGCTGAAAGGGGACAACTCAGGTCTTGCGCATTCATAGGCTTAGATCAAGGCTGGCCAAACCAGTCCTCAAAATCTACCATCAAGTCATATTTTCCAGACCACCTAACTGGTGCATAGTTGCAATCACACATTTTCAGACATGTGCTGTGTTCATTCATAACCGCCACTTTCTACTGACCCACAGGTGGCCTAACGGTGCGTACACACGGTGAGATTTCACTTTCTATTCAACCCCTATTTGATCTGGGTCTGGATCTGGGACGGTTACAGTGTTCACATTCGATTTTGACTATGTAGTACAGATCTGTACTACAGTATATAGGGCCTTATTTTGGTTCACTCTTTCTGACAAAATACTTCATAGATGGACAAAACCATGTGCACTGCAGGGGGGCAGATGTAACATGTGCAGAGAGAATTAGATTTGGGTGAGTAATTTTGTTTCTGTGCAGGGAAAATACTGGCTGCTTTATTTTTACACTTCAATATAGATCTCACTTTGAAGTAAAACCCCACCCAAATCTAACTCTCTCTGCACATTTTGCATATGCTCCCCTGCAGTGCACATGGTTTTGTCCATCTAAGAAGGATTTTGTCAGAAAGAGTGAACCAAAATAAGGCCCATAGTCTTAAATGCCATTGCAATTTTTCTATTCGATTTACACTACAGCGCGCATCGGGATCGTATCTGCATCAAATGTAGAAAATCCATTTGATGCCCATTCGATTTTCTATTCGATTTTGATTTGATTTTGCTTCTATATGCAAATAAGAATAGAAAAATAGTGGAAATCTCACCATGTGTTCTCTCTATAAGAAACATGGACTGTTGGTAGCTTTCGAGGACCAGTTCGGTCACCCCTTGCTTAAGCTGGCCATACACTACTGCTATGTACCACCGTGTAAGGCCATCCGGGAAGGTCCTATTAATTCCTAATTATTAATAATCCAGTGGACAATAAGGTAGTTACGCTGTATCCGTTACCTTCTAAACTAATATCCTGTTACCCTTGGCAACCGCAGCCTGATACTGTAACGTCAGCAATAAATAGCCCTGAGTGAGGCCTCTCCATTTACTGACAATGTGAATGGCTGTAAAACACATTTACATATGACTAGATGCAATAAAATCTATTGTACTGTGTCCTAACAAGTTTTAACCTATTTGCTGACTGAGATTAAGAAATATACCTTTGTACAGCTTCTTATACTTATATATAAGGAATAGATCGATACTGTATGTCTTATGCAGCCGCACATTTATTTAAGCATGTAACTCAGTCGCTACTGTGTCTGAGACTCTTAAGAATATCTATTGTAAAATACGATACATTACAACCTTCTGGTTACTGACTGTAATCTTACAGTGATAATCGCTATACTCACTTGTAATGGTAAAAGCTTATAAAGCTTCTGAGATGCTATTCTAATTATAAAGAAAAGATACACATCGACACTCGGTTAAGTGGAGATCACGGATCCGACCCCGTGTCCTAATATATTGAGGTCCTTAAGGGACAATGGTTCACAAAGGGTAACAGATATTTACATGATACAGTTTACACAATACAGTTTAGGATATACACAGATTACAGCTATACAGTAAATGAACGCAGGCCCAGTTATCCTGACACAATAGACACACATATGTATAAATATCAATTACCGCCAAAGGCACAGGGACCCGATCTGATGTGTTCTTATTAGGTCATATCTTCCTTTTCCAGTGGGTGAGTGATTGTGGGTGGGTGAGTGAGAGAGGGGAAGGGAGTGTAACAGGATTTTAAGGAAAGGGGAGGGAGAGTCAACCTTGGTGGTCATTGGGTAAAGCAAAGAGACTGGGCATCTCCTCATTGGTTCTTCATTCCACTGGGATGTCTTCCTGTTCACATGAGTCATTTCCTGGGCATGCTTCCTTTGTTTGGGCCATGAGGTAGGAACTGGTTTTCGACTTGTATTGTGGTTCTTTTTCTTTCATTTGGTGTTTCACATAATGATTCACTACACATACAAATATATCTAAGGTCATGTATTGTGATCGCGTTACGATCACTATACTGACCTTGCACCTGTGGCGGCAATTACAACAATACTAAACATAAAGTATGGACAATCATATTCCAATACTTTAGGGAATACACAAATGTACATATAAAAGAAATACCACTATGATTTAGTCAATGCATTACGTCCGTCCTTGATCGATTAACGATTCTTTTTGATTAAAACTAGAACATCGCAAATAGCGTTGTTAAAATGGCGTAGAGGACGGTTGCAATACCTTAATAGCATAGAGGTGCAATATCGTTTTCCACAGTCCCGGGCGGCAGGATCGCATGTGATACATCACTAGCGGTCCATTCATGTGCAATGAATCACATAAGAACCCCTTAAACCCCCCCAAAGTCGAACCATGCATTAGATCAGATGTCAAAAACATCCATTTTGGGCCAATTGCTGGGCCCAAATTGTTGTAATAAGGTCAAATCGGCCCTAATCGGACTAGTGTATGAGGTCACTACGCTTACGATGTACACTAGGGAAAGGCTTGTAGTGACATTGGGGAAAATTTACTAAGATGGGAGTTTTATTTTACATGGGATAATTACTTCTTATTTATTTAGCACCTTCTGGAAGATAATAGATAGTATCTGACTGGTTGCCCATAGCAACATCCCATGTGAAATACAATTCTCATCTTAGTAAAATTTCCCCATTGTCACAGTCACGATATGTCAATATAATCAGAAACCAGATGGAGCCACTCTCATCTGAGCCCCATTTATGGCAATGGAGGCATGAGCGTGTGAGAAGCTCACACAACCCTCTCCTGGCAAGCAGCGTGCCAGCTCAACTAATGAGCGTGGACCTATCTGTACCACATTTTCTGGAATTTAAGACCAATATTGCCTACCTCAAATAAGCTGGCACCAAATAAACCCCTTTAAAGTGCCTGAAGCAGGTGCCAATGGTATACTACAGAGGTAGGCAAGTCATTTTTAATGGAGTCCGGACATTTGTAATAATTTTGATTGAGGTCTACAAAATCTAATCTCTGTAATGTAATTAATAACACGTTTTTATTTTGGTGCTGAAACTCATACTACATTCCTTTCAAATTTTAATTATAAGTTTCAGCACCAAAATAAAAACTTGAGGCTTAAAACTTTATTAGACATTACGAGTCGGCACCGATCGGTAGCTCGATTTCCACTTGAGGCAGGATAGAGCTGTCAGTTCGTCTCTTGTGCCGTTATGTTTGTTTGTGGTGTCCTTGGTGCTCCTCCACGCTGCTGTGCATGGAGAACTGGGATCCAGGGCCGCCGACAGGGGGGTGCCGTGGGTACAGCTGTCCTGGGCGCTCTGCACGACTATGTACAACCGAGGAGACGCCGAGGGGATGAAGGAGGGTGACGCCACGCAGCTGCCACAGGGTGAGTAATTGAGGAGGAGGAAGGCAGGGGCGGAGAGAGGGGGCAGCGGGCCTGGGCTGAAAATCAGTCCTGGGCCCCAAATTTGCTGGCGGTGGCCCTGCTGGGATCCACTCAGCTAATCTAACCAATCGCTGTAATGCTGGCACCATGGCGGTGAAAGGATTGTGGGCAATCTGGATCTGCATCATTACAGCGCGACCGCCGTGCTACTGCAGCGGTGCGGCACTAATCTACATTCTAAAGACGATCCACTTTTCTGTCCTTGGCAGTCCGGAGATTGCCTACCGTTGGTATACTATATACACACACACACACACACACTATACTTCTCCCAACACTACTGGGAAAATGAGGCTCTCCATAGAGAAGATGGTATATATATAATTGGTACTGAAATGTACATTAGTCATTATAAGCCAATGGTACTTTCATCTTTCTCATATGGATGAAAAACAATTTTTGCTAAAAGCAGCGGATCTGATTCATCTGATGACAGAAGCAAAGTACCACAATAAGACATTATATTATTAGTATTAGTTTGTTGCAAATGTGATAAAAGACCCACTTTTCAAATACTCATATACATCTATTCTAAATATATCTATTGAGAGGGAGAAAAAATAATGTTGTCCCATTACTGTGATGATGGTAATAGAGGCGTTTCATCCATGCTCTCTTAGTGTAATTGTTCTGGATTGATGGACCAAGATAAGCATGCAGCTTGTACTGTAAGAGCGAGGGGCTAGCCAGTTCTATAGCCTGTATGTGCCGCTAACCTAGGATCTGACAATCTGTGAAGGGAAGGCTATTTTGAAGATAACACAAGGTCTTACACTCATGTTGTCATACTGTTCTGCTGCAAGGAAGAAAGGTTTTCTCCATACACTATATATAAGTACAATGCTATTTCCATTATCATGGAAATCATGGAGCTCTTTCTGGTTCCTAGAAAAACATTTTCCACCATTATCATTGTTGCATACCTAGATGACAGAAAATCATTGAACTGCTGCAATTACTAAACCTGTTATTAGGTAAAATAGGGTGTCATACCTCCCCACCTTTTCAGCTGAAGAATAGGGACACTCGCGCGGCATCGACAAAAGGGGAGCGTGGGGTATGTATATAATGGTGCGGTTTATGCAAATTAAGCCGCGTCCCTGTTTTCGGCCACTGAATAGACGCTGTGTAGAGCCAAGGTGAGGTACACTAAACCGAGGTATTGCATGCAGCCTCGCATGGGATACCTCCACAACTGCCCGCCATTTCCAGCGGCTGGACCGCATAGGATACATCATACAGTAGGCGGTCCTTTAGTGGTATCACAAGCAACCCCAGAAAGTGCTGAGGAATCTTGCTGGATCTGACAAATCTTATTTGCAGCACTTGTGATCAAATCTGATACAAAGTGCACAGGACCACGCATTGGATCGGAATCGGAGGTTAGGCACATTTTTTGGGCACTTTTCACATGATCTCTCAGCCCTATCCTTTGGAATCAGGTGAAAAGGGCCCAAATTGTATAAGTCAGAGCCGGGCCTTAGGCATAGGCAAACTAGGCAATTGCCTTGGGCATTTGGAATGCATAGGGGCATCAGCAGCTTCTGCTGATTAAAATGATATGCAGCATGCCTATATTCTGTGGGTGAGTGCATTCGATGCCTGGATCTCCAGCTATCCACATCCGGTTCTTTATAGATGGTCTGACTTGACTTGGATATCCAGCTTGAATACTTTGTCTATATTGACCCTGAAAGTTGTGAACTCATTTTTGAGGTCTCGGACCTTATTGCCCTTTTATCCGGCTGTATTGGCGATTTTATGTTTTTACTCTTTTATACAGTCCATGACTGGGAAACATTGTTTTTGCTGTTCAATACTATATGAAAAACTGTCATCTAAGAAGTGCAAATTTACCATGCCGACCATTGTTTTCTAAGCCCCTGATGAAGTCAATTCGTTGACGAAACGCGTTGGGCCTGCAACTTCATTGGAACCATCAATTGCATAAAGGTGTAAAATAGGAATACAAATTAATACTTATGATTTATGGCCTATCATGTGACCAGCTGGAGATTATGTTGTCATGGTGAATGGCCTATGTTTATGTTGAGGCCTGGAGTTGCAGCTTCATCCGCCCCATTGTTTATCTGGCCCTGCATTTACACAGTGTGCACATTCATTGGCAAGGAGGGATTTCACTCTAGCTGGGCTCTGCGAATTTGCGGCCTTGCAATCAGGTCTGAATCAGGCCCCTAGTCTATACAGTGCCCGATTCGCTGACTTTATTGACCAGGATAAATATTTGTTAACTTTTTTATCTGTTCTCTTAAAAATATACGTTACAGCTGGTATGGGCCATTGGGTCGACCAATATTATTAGGTCGACCACTGAAGGCTGACATGGCTTAAATCAACACATGAAATAGGTTGACATGGTTGGAAGGTCAGCACAAGCTAGGTCGACAATGGCTAGGTTGACGGTCAAAAAGGTCGACATTGGTTTTCCCCTTTTTTGTCCCGAATGTCGGCTTGGTCAACATGGACACCGTCAAAGTGTACCGCGTCCCCTTGCATGGCTCAATGTGCTCGCCAGGCTTCGGGCTATTCTATTCTCCATGAAATACCGCCTGTCGGCACCTGTCGGCTCAAAAAAAATAGTGAAAAATCCATGTTGACCTTTTTACTGTCGACCTGGCCATTGTCGACCTAACACTTGTGTTGACCTTCGAACCATGTCGACCTTAGCCACGTCAACCTATTTAATGTGTCAACTTAAGCCATGTCGGCCTTCAGTGCTCTACCCAATGAATGTCAACCTTATATGTGTCGACGTAATGACCATATACCTTTATAGCAGCATTCGCATTTGTTCATGGAACAATGTACTTGAAAGAGGATCTCAGCTGACTCCTCCGGGAATAAGTGCTATCATTCCTTATAAATAAAATGCCCAAATGAGAACCTGGCAGTGAAATCAGAAATGAATGACAATTAATGTCCAATTTTCATTATACCTTGCAGCGATGTTCACAGCAGCAAAGGATTTAATAGGTTTAATTACCGGTGAGCGCAGAACTGAAAAGCCATTTCTGTGTTGGAGGACACCCTTTCCCATAGGGACACTGAATAGAGGTGTATACATCAGCAAGCCCCAATAAGTCCCAATAGGAATCTGATCATACAGTTGGCCTAAAATTAGCAGGACCTGACAGGTAGGTGTCAGACCTGGAAACCGTTTGATGATTACTAGCTAGCTATTTTTATTCTGCCGTATATGAAGCTCAATGGATTTGTCAGTGACAGTTCCGCGACGG
The DNA here is from genome assembly GCF_055691185.1 of Crinia signifera. Lineage (NCBI taxonomy): Eukaryota > Metazoa > Chordata > Amphibia > Anura > Myobatrachidae > Crinia > Crinia signifera. The sequence goes on from NC_139223.1 coordinate 40,740,929, forward strand.
TTCATCTTAAAGATTACGGTGATTTTTTTTTAATTTTTTATTATTATTTTAATCAGAGTTTGCAATCTTTGTCTTTGCCTAATGTTATTAATACATGCTTTCCAGTTAGCAAATATCCTTTCTCTTTATCTATTAAGGCTTCCTAGGTTGGATCATGAAGCATCTTTAGGAAACTGTGCGGCGATGACCAAGCGCAGACAGCACCGGTTTGTGGCAGCTAATGTTCTAAATGCTCATTTTTATTTTTCTGTATTGCCACAGTAACAGAAAATAAAATACTGTAGATGCGACTGATCCATCGCCTGATGTTTATTTGGATGGTAACTTACTCTAAAGAGCTTCCCCATGGTCCATGGGGAGAGATGCACAAAACATCCGCCAAAAATGCCAGCGTCGCTTACACTTGTTATATAAATTCAAATAAAAAAATGTTATGCAAAAAAAAAAAAAGATATTCAATTACAGGTCATTGTGATGAATAAAAAAGTTTGCTTTGCAATTTTCACACCCATTTTGACAAATTCTCTTGGCACTCAAATGGTGTAGAAGGGACAACCAGGAGCGCAGGAGCGCAGGAGATGATTTTAACGTTTTGTCTCTCTGATCCGTCGGAATAGGGCAGATCATTAAAAATATTGTTTAGTGCAGGCCTGCAGGGGTGGCCAATCCTGTCCTCGAGATCTACCAACGGTCCACATTTTACAAATCACCTAACTGGTGCATAGCAGCAGTCACAGCAGCAAGAGAAGCGGGAGGAGAAAATGTGACGAAAGGGTCTGTACCGCCTCTTGCTTTGTTATGACCCGCAGCCTGCCACAGCATACTGTTAAATGACATTATATCGCATTACATATTACATCCGACATTAAGTAGCAGCGGCCTCCCTGGACAGTGTGTTCTGGGCTAATGAGTTGGCTTATAGATAAGAAGAATGGATTAAAAGGGGGGAAGGGGGGGGGACTGCGGATGTGGGCCCTTGCTGAGCAAATTCAACAAGCCTGGGTAATTAACCCCTTCAGTGGTGTTTTTTTTTTAGGGAGCGCTCCCCACTGGGTGAGTTTTTTTATGGCGAACGCTCCCTAAAAATAAAACCCACCACTGTCTCAGCGGGCAGTGCCGCTGAACTGTCTATCAGTCGCTGCCCCGTCCCTGCCCCTGGCAACCGGCTTGTTATAAGCCGGTGCCGTAGGCTGTCATAGAACAGCCAGGGGGAGAGGAGAGGAGGAGGCGCGGCGGAGGGGAGGGAGCGCTGGCCGGCCCTAAACAGTGGCAATCCCAAGAATTTTCTGGGCTTGCCAAACTGGGCACTGAGGCACAGCCCGGAAAATTCTCGGGATTGCCACTGAAGGGGTTAATACCCCACCCGCCATCCCTGTGGTACCTATGGTCTCAGGATATCTAGAGTGTTTCAGTACATTGCCTTGAACAACCAGCATAGTAATATGAGTGCCTGTAAGCATGATTTATCCCTATAATATGTACAGCTCCAAAGCAATTTAACCGAAGGATCTCAAAACATTTTTTTTTATTAATTTCTCAATATACCTCTTAAGGTACAGAGCACTGTGCTCCTGCGTGGAGAGTTATTAACCCTGTATTACTGGTCATAAAACTTACCCACACTCTACTCCAATACATTTCCCAGTGTCTTCTAGCCAAGCGAGGTTAAGTGTATTTTTGAATGCAAACATTATTTAAGATCACGGAGCTTGCGTTGCTTACAAAGCCATCTCTGTGATTTACCGGGGGCTAGACTGATAGTTTATTCACCGAAAGGATAAACAGTCGCAAACTTAAAAATGTTGCTTAGCTGGCCTTGGGAATAGTGAGATGCTCAGGGGAACATATTGACAAGCAATAAAGCATTCATTACAATTACCCAGGCACCTCTGTGACAGTATTGGCCGTGAAGGCTGTTTCTTATCATAGACAAAAAAAGGATGAATTGTTACTGTCCGACTATTAAATTATTGCTGGGAAGCACCTTGTGCTATGACAGGCAATGTGTGTTCTTTACTGCTCCAAAACTTTGGCTGTACACTACAGTAAAGCAGCATTACAGATTCAGGCGGGAGAAGATTGCCGAGTTAGGGATATTACAATCTAGATAGGCAATTGATTTAGTAAGGCTTAAAGTTTAACCACTGCTATAATACTAGTGATGTGGAGACTACAGGCCTGATACTGGTTGACTCAGTAAGCTGCAAAGATCGCAGGTTTACTGAGTCCTAGAGTGCGCGTCCTGCTGCCCCACCTAACACCCCCCCCCCCCTACCCCCACCACTGTATCCCCTCGCAACCATCCCCTTGCATGTGCCCACATCTGGAGAAATCAGTTGCCCCGTCCCATCCCCCTCTGTCTAGGCTGCAAATAGCCCAGTGTTAATGTAAATTGACAAGGCCGCTCGCAGTCATTATTTGCACATGAGCACAAATGCGAATGCGCAAACCCCACCCATTGGGCTAGAGGCCAATTTCGGTTCACTGCGAGTGAACCAGAATCGGCCCATACCTCTATATACAATGCTAAAACCATACCTCCATACTGTCCCAATTTTCACGGGACCATCCAGTACTGGCCATGCCCCCAAAGTGTTGGAATATGGAGGCGTGGCTTATGGGAGCATCATTCCAGAAAAGCAATGATGTTAGATGAGGTCACTCTGTCACGGATCTGCTTATTCAAGCTTACATGACTTGTGATTCTGCTGTTTTTCAGTCTCAGTCTGAATCAGTTCTGTCTGCATTCATGCTGCCAGTCAGTCTATGCATTGCTGGCTCCTTGATTGTGCAGCTGAGTAGAATCCAGTCTAAGGGCGGGATGTATTAAAATACATCACCGCCCTTCGCCGCCCCCCCCACCGCGATGCTGCCGCATATGTACTAACATATGCGGCTGGCATCGCGGTGCGGTGACGGAGGCCCCCCGCGATACCTGGAATGTGGTGTGCGGGGGGTCTCCGTCACCTCCCTGCCGCCACGCTCTCCCCTCACGCCGGGGACAGCTATGCATGCTGTCACCGGCGCTTCCTCCTCCCCCCTGCAGCCGGAAGGATGTCCGGCTGCTTCACTAGGGGGAGGCAGGGCTTACCTTCCGGGGTCCAGGAGGACCCTTCAGGATGGTATGCCAGAGGGGGGGTCAGCGAGGCGACGGGTTTGCGTCGGCGGCGGGCGGCGAAAAGAAGCCCATAGGCTTCTATAGGGTATCACCACCCAAAGGTGGTGATACCCTTCAGTGCGGTATCATTTTTGATACATTGGAAAATGCGGTAAAACCGGGGTTTTACCGCATTTTCCATTTGATACATCTCGTCCTAAACATGAAATCACCTGTAACCCTTTGCTGTCCTGTTCCCTGTTGCTCACCTGTTAAATTCACACTGAAAGCTCCTGGATTCCTGCCTCAGTTTGCAGAATGCCCTCTGTCCTTTCCTCCAATCAATGCAAGGCAGGGGGGTTAAATATCCTGCTCACAGACCCAGAAACTGCCTTCAGCAACTTGTCTTCCTGCTGCATGTGCTGGATGCTCTGTGCTGTTCAAGCCTGCTTCCTGGAATCCCTGCGTGAGTCTTCAGCGTTCAGCTCCCAGAGGCTCTGCTTGTCCGGCTGGTCCAGCGCTCCCGGTCTGGTCCACAAATTGTCCTATTCCTGCTCCAGTTCCTGCTCATCTAGTTCCTGTGTTTATCCTCGGTTTCCTTCAGTTATTTGTTATATGCCAAGTCAGCCATTTCAGTTCTGTTATCTCCGTCACCTGTTCCTGTGTCAACGCCAAGTCGGTCATTTCAGTTCAGGGTACTTATGTATTATCTGGGCTCCCATGTTAAATGCACCTCATTTTTTCATACTCCTACTATCCAACTACGCATGTAGTTGACTTTATATAGTGTGGCGAGCGCAGCGAGCCACCGCGCCCGAAGCGTGGCGAGCGCAGCGAGCCCCGCAAGGGGACGCGGTCTCATAAGAAAAACGGGAGCCCAGATATTACATAAGTACCCAGTTCAGTTATTCCCATCACCTGTTCCTGTGTCAACGCCAACTCGGCCATTTCTGTTCAGTTATTCCTGTGACCTGTTCCTGTAGTAAAGCCAAGTTGGCCTTTGGTTTCCATTATACAGTCGGAGTGTCAACACCAAGTCGGCAAGTTCAGTTCCTTTATTTCCTGTGTTCATTCTACGGAGGTCTACCCGTTCATTCCAGTTATACTCCAGCCTGTCGCAGCCAGTCAGGCTTTTATTCGTCCCACTTGCCTCCCGACCGGAAACTCCTACATCAAGACCTCAACTGCGCAACCTCTCACCGTCAGTGAGCACTTCTAGGGAGGGGCTGCGACCTGCTGTCTAGACGCAGCGAAATCCAAACCTCCTTGCGCAGACCGCTGGGCAGTTAGACTCCGTGCCCTCATCAAGAAGTACAGCCAAGTCTCACATCCAGGGGGTTTATGCGCAGGTCCTATATCCAACCCGCTACGCTTCTAGCTCCCCAAACACAGCCCGTCCCGGTACCGCAGCCTGTGACTGATCCACAATAACCATCCAGTGTGACAGTTTGCACCAGCCACCAGACCACCAAGGTCACGACTGAGTCCACAAACTTCTAGTCGTGACACACTCCTTGTTCTGCGCTGCTATGGCACAAAGAAATCCAGACTCCTGGGAAGGGTTTTGTGTTTTGGTTTGGGATCTGGATCTCCTTCATGTTTGTACTTATACAGCAGACAGGGCAGCACTCCTTAACTAATACAGAATACAGGGCAGCACTCCTTGACTTATACGGCAAACAGGGCAGCATTCCTTGACTAATACAACAGACAGGGCAGCACTCCTTGACTTATACAGCAGACAGGGCAGCACTCTGACTTATACAGCAGACAGGGCAGCACTCCATTTATTATTTTTTTATTTATTTACAGTTTCTTATATAGCGCAGCAGATTCCGTTGCGCTTTACAATAGTGCATGACTTATACAGCAGACAGGGCAGCACTCCTTGACTTATACAGCAGACAGATTGGCACTCCTTGACTTATATAGCAGACAGGGCAGCACTCTTTGACTTATACAGCAGAGCAGACAGGCACCACTGGACATAACCGCAGACAGAGCAGCACCCGCCCCACACCACCCCCAAGACAGACAGACACAGGTCCGTCCTCCACCATTCTCCAATGCAGTAGTGAAGATAAGTGGGGACTTATATAGATTCCAAAACCTGCTAAAATCTGACAGCGAAATGATGACATTTTGCCTTAACCCCTTGAGTGGTGGGTTTTGCTCGGGCAGGACAAACCTACTAGGGCAGGTTTGTCCTGCCCCAGCAAAACCCACCACAGGAATTTGGAAGCCCCCCTCCCTTACCTCTGCTCCGGCGTTAGTACGCCGGAGTTGCCACTTCTGCCCCCGCTGCCTTAGCCGGCGGCCTGTCACATTCAGCAGTGACGTCGGCAGGCTGGGGGATGTTCACGGTGGCTCGGGAGGACTCAGGTGCCTGAGCGCTCCCGTCCCCCCCGAGCCGCGCTGACCATACCCGAGCCTGCCGCCGCCGTCACTGTAAAATGAGTGACGGGCGGCTGGCGGGCGGGTCAGGGGAGCTCCAGCGTTCTGATCGCCGGAGCAAAGGTGATGGGGGGGACTTGGGGACTGCGGGGGATGGGCTCTAGAGGTGCTGCGCCAGTGGTACACACCTGGACACCACTGACGCGCTTTATTGTTCTTTATATAGTTCTTCTTCTGTACAATTTCGTTTAATACGTCTTGCTTGACTTCCAGGGATACTTTTTTTCCAATTTGTATGGTGATTGCTTTGGTAAGCTAAAAAGTTGTTGCCATCAACTTCTTTGTTGTGTGTTTTGGTCATGATGGTGTTGTTTTTTATGTAGATTTCTAAGTCTAAAAACACCACTTTCTGTTTGTCTGTTGTTGTGACAAATTCCAAATCCATTCTGATATAAACTCCAATCAGATTGGATTGGAATTTGTCACAACAACAGACAAACAGAAAGTGGTGTTTTTAGACTTAGAAATCTACATAAAAAACAACACCATCATGACCAAAACACACAACAAAGAAGTTGATGGCAACAACTTTCTAGCTTACCAAAGCAATCACCATACAAATTGGAAAAAAAGTATCCCTGGAAGTCAAGCAAGACGTATTAAACAAAATTGTACAGAAGAAGAACTATATAAAGAACAAAGTCAAGAACTAAAGTCAAAATTCATGAAGAAGGGATATCCAGAACCACAATTGGATACCGAATTATGCAAGGTACAAACCTTGGAAAGAGCAGATCTGCTGCAATATAAAAAGAAAAATAAATAAATCAGAAACAGCAAGTAACATTCATCACCCAATACAACTCTAACCATAAACAATTCGAACAGATTTTGCACAAACATTGGAACGTACTCAGGCTAGATACAGATCTGATCAACATCATACCACCAAAACCCAAGATTTTATACAGAAGAGCAAAAACCTTGAGACAAGAACTAACAAAAAGTTACATACCAACAACAGGAGAAGACACAGGACGAGAACAGACACCAGGTTTTTTCCCATGTCTAAGTTGCGTCGGCTGTAAAACAACTGGAAGACAGAGTACTAAACCACTAACCACCTTTCACTCAAATAAAAATTCTAAAGAACACAAACAGAAACAAAATATCTCCTGCTTAACAAAGGAAGTGATCTACCTACTGGAATGTCCATGTGGTCTCCAGTATGTGGGCCAAACCAAAATATGTCTGAAAATCCACATCGCTGAACATATATATAATATTAAAAAAAGGATTATCAACTCACAGCCTATCCCAACATTTCTCAGAAGTCCACAATAAAGACCCTAGCTCACTAAAAATAAATGCCATAGAAAAAATCACCAGGAACTGGAGGGGTGGAGATCCAGTAATACAGTTAAAAAAAAGATAATCAAAATGGATCTACGAATTGAGGACTCTGCAACCCTTCGGACTAAATATTGATTTCGAAATTTCAGCTTTTTTAAAATAAATAACTAACACAAAAACAAATATATAAATATCCCATTTATACTTACATAAGAATTTTTTTCAAAAAAATCAGCATTTCCCTCAAATAAACCATATATACATTATTAACCTAGAGACATGTGCATGCCGCCAAAAAGAACTAAACTTCCGTTTTTATAAATAAAGTTTTTCAAAGAAAAAAAGAAAAAAAAGAGTTTTTGCACTGGTATAAAAAACAGACACTCAGACCATTCCAACATCCTTGAAAAAGAAGCCTAGTGCTTTGAAACGCGTTGGATGAGAAGGAGAAGAGCCGATGCAAGTTTGCCAGAAGTAAGCCGCAAAACACGCTGCACAGAAGCGACGCCCTGAACTTCCGGTATCGAGTGAGCGCTACGGCTGGAAAGTTCCGTGGACGGAGAAAGGAGAAACGCTGCAAGAAGGTAATAGATAGGGACAGTTAGCTACAAGGACTGCCTCACTATTGCCTTGTGCAGTTACATTCTCACTTTTGGAGAAACGGAATTACTAAAAATATCATCGTTGCATAAGAAGGCACCTCCAGAAAAAAAACTCCAAAAGGGGTTGTAAATATTTGAATCATCAAGTCTACATGATTTTATTTGGTTAAATACGGCATGACACATGTTTTGATTTTATTTCACTTACTGCATTTTAACACATATTTTACAAGTGCTTAATTAATTTCCCATATTACTTAGTAAATTTGCCCATTTGTATGTTCTTGATTATTATTGTTTTCTATATCGAACTCCTTGCACTTCAAAAGGAGAATTTTGACCAAAATGAAAATTTAAGAGTCAACCTTTTCCGAAATTCTGAAACATTGTCAGTGTGACCTTTACCATTAACACCTGATATAAAAGAGTTATTAATAGCGTTCACAAAAGATATTTTAGAATCTATAGCACCTTCCTCAGTTTCACAGAAAATACAAAAATCTGCAGCCAGTGGTGTCCTTAAATGGGATTACAGAGCAAAATGTCTACCACAGGTCAGGGGTGGTTGAATGCTTGGAACTCACTAAGCCAGTGATGGCTAGCCATCACACTCCAGCTGTTACTGAACTACACATCCCAGCATGCCCTGCTAACAGTTTTACTATTTAGCCATGCTAAAACTGATGCAGGTTATGCTGGCTTGTGTAGTTTAACAACAGCTGGAGTGTCAAGGTTAGCCATCACTGCACAAAGCAAATCCCGCGGCCGCTGATATTTATTTATTAACAGTTTCTTATATAGCGCACACATATTCCGCAGCGCTTTACAGAGAATATTTGACCACTCACATCAGTCCCTGCCCCAGTGGAGCTTACAATCTATATTCCTACCACATGTACACGCACACACAGACATTCTAGGGTAAATTTGTTGGAAGCCTATTAGCCTACCAGTATATTTTTGGATTGTGGGAGGAAACCGGAGTACCCGGAGGAAACGCTCACGGACGGGTCTCTCCGTGCGAAAAAACCTGTCCGCAAGAGCACAGTCATTATGGGCGGCATGGGGGCGTTTTTAGGGGAGCGGCCGGAATAATGAGGAAAACTGGGCATAAACATGGGCGTACACGGGGGTGTGGCCCAAAAACAGGCGGACACCAAAGATAGCTCCAGACCACCCCTAGAGATACCGTATGAGAGCGGACGCCTGGGTCTGCTAATTAACGCTGATTACTACACCTGAATGTAATAAGCAATGCTGCAGCCTATTAAGTGAAAACCATGATTTCACTACCTGCAAGCCACACACAGCCCTCAAACACATTGGAAGCATATCTTTCTACACTTCTCTACATTTAAAGGTTGTTTTAATTTTAGGTAAGATTCATTCTAAGACCTGCTTATATATGTCAAGGTAGTTATTTTATAACCATCTACACCCATTCAGTAAGTGTTTTTGTATACTTTAAAAAGCAGGACACTCAATTCACAGAAGTCGACATGTGTCAACTTTTTCACTGTAACACCAACATAACTTTATTTAAAGTAAAACCAATGTGGGGACACATAGATAGTGATTAAAATGCAACATTAGAACATAATAAATATACATGTAATGAAGGTTAAAATATTGTTTTATTAGGGTGTTTATTAAGGTACACAATTGAGTTAATAGAAAACAGTTAGAATAATTAATTAATTGTCTTAATTATAGTTGAAAGGCAAGATTTGCAGTGCCATATATGTGAAGGGTATGCCACCGTGCACGGACGTACGCTCACTCTCACGATCGGTGACACACGCTGAGTTTTCCATTGAAAAAAGGCGAGACCCGTCCATGCACTGTGGTGTACGCTCAGATATACGGAAGATGCCGGTGTGAAAACGGACGAGACCCGTCCGTATACGGTGGCGTACGCTCTGTTGTACGCCAGTTAACAGTGTCTAAGCGGAGACCCGTCCGTATACGGTGGCGTACGCTCTGTTGTACGCCAGTTAACGGTGTCTAAGAGGAGACCCGTCTGTATATGGTGGCGTACGCTCAAGTGTACGCGACTCCCCATTGTCGGTGTTTGTGACCGTCCGTATGCGGCTGTTCTGTGGGCGGACTTACGCACACAGTCCGCGTACGGGAAACGTACGGTGAAACGGACTGTACGTACATTGCACCGACCTAACCAGAATAAGGCCCTTAGGGTGAATATGGGGTTACTGTACCCCAGACCCCCTTCTGTCAGGGGCCCCCTGGCCTGAGCAGTGACATCACTATCTTTCTGTGATCGGCTCCCGGATCTGACCACATTTTTTTTAAACCCCATGTCCTCTACCCACTCTATGTTATGCAACTTTATCATATCTTGCTTCCCTGACCCTCTTTGTGTAGTGGCCGGACCCCCATATGTTTGAGATTGGTGGTCTTAGTAGCCGCCAACTCAACCTGAACCCAATCAAGCCACCTCGTGTTGGATTTGTCCAAATCAGAGTCTGAATGCAAACAACCGGACAAACAAACAGACAAATAACAGATGACAAATATGAAAGAGATTCATCCAATCCTAATTTGAACACACTATACTATAGTGCAGGACAAAAGTGGGTGGGGGTCATATCTCGATTTGCTTTTGTAGGTGGGGCAAATGTAACATGTGCAGAGAGAGTTAGATTTGGGTGAGTTATTTTATTTCTGTGCAGGGTAAATACTGGTTGCTTTATTTTAACACTGCAATTTAGATTTCCATTTCAACACACCCCACCCAAAATCTAACTCTCTCTGCACGTTACATTTTCTCCACCTGCAGTGCAAATGATTTTGCCAATTAGAGAAAAATGTTGGTTTTGAGATCCTTACTGAATAACCCCCTATGTTCTAGTGTGATGGTAAATGAATGACCTGTAGTAAAAATATAAAGTCTAAACTTGCACAGGGGCTGATGTGTATGATTGGAAAGCTCTATAAATCATTGAGTTATATCACGAAGGAACAATGTAAAAATAATAATATTAATAATATTGTAGATTTAGATGTGCTTAAAAGGGCAGTATTTTTTTGCATAGAACATAACAATTCAGCCTATTTATGACAAAGAATTCATTGTTGACACCTGAATGGCTGGCTGGAAATCTTAAAACACAAATCACTTTCTACGGTAGCTCACTTTTCAAACATGAGATTAGTTCCTAACTCCGCTAGAATTATACGACCCAACAAATGAAAGGGAAATGATTGAAAAGAATGTCTTTCTTTCAATACTGGTTGGAGTGATTTAGTCATCTCAGATCATAAACTTTTGTGAACATGAAAAAAGATCTGAAATATTCTCAATGTAAAATAATACACTTCAAAGAGCACAGGTGCCGACAGATCAGAGCTGATCAACATAAGTACTGCCATTCACAGCTACCTCATTCTTACTACAGCTGGGCTTGGAGATTAAAAGGAAATGTTATTTGAACAATTTGTAAACAAACAAATAAATATATATAAAAAAAAATATATATATATATATATATATATATATATATATATACAGTCTGGTCAGGACGGCACACACACCATCAAAGCCACATCTTGCTGGGGTGCGACAATCTCAGGTTGTTTCCCAGTTTGCTCAGGGTAACCACCATATATATATATATATATATATATATATATATATATATATATATATATATATATATATATATATATATATAGTCGCAATACAGTCCGGCACTCCCTCTGAGGGGTTGATTGCCCCGGTGCCTGTCTCGGTAGACAGTGTAGGAGAGGAAAAAAGACTGGCACTCGTAGGTCTTTTTAAAAGTCTGTATTCAGCAAACAGTGGAACAAACCAAGGTTTGTTCCACTGTTTGCTGAATACAGACTTTTAAAAAGACCTACGAGTGCCAGTATTTTTTCCTCTCCTATATATATATATATATATATATATATATATATATATATATATATATATATATATATATATATATATATATATATATATATATATATAGAAAATGTCCAAAGTAGCACTCACCAGACTGTTGTTTGAAGATGCAATATAAAAAGTTTAATACATCACCAGGATTTTAAGGTACAGATTGTCGACATTTTGAGCCTCTCTGGGCCCTTTGTCAAGACCAATGCAAAAGATGGTTCACAGCTCCCAAAGCGTCTGATATGATATATATATATGAGAAAATAGAGAAGGTGCGCTTCATGGTGCATTAAACGATGTAAAATTTATTGGACAAACAATATCCCAGGTAAAATAGTCAAAAGACTAGTACCATTTAAAATGACACTGTGGGCTGGTTACCACACGGCAAAAGCATAAAGCCAAAGCAAAACTGCTCATGATATCCAGGGACACACAGCAGGAACAGACCACCAAGGAAGCCGCCAAGCTGGCTTGCTGGACGGCAGGCAGGGGACGTCACACGCCGGAGAAGAAGCAAAAAGCACACTGGATCCCTGCTCGGGTGAAATTAGGCTGCGATGCCAGCCTGATTGGATTTTTCCATATACTCATCCACTAAATGTGGGACTTTCCTTGAGCAATATAAAGGTAATGGCAGCCCAGCATCCAGCACTCAACTGATTCTTATGTCCGGAAAGCTCTCTGTACTGTAATCTAAATTAAAATATACTGTATATAAACATTAATTTCCTCAAGGACTATATTGATTACTACAGTATGTTGTCAACGGTTCCACAATCTGAACCACACCAAATTAGTCAACTAGCAAATAGCATCATATGTAATGGCTAATTCTTGTCAAAGCGATGTCAAAGAAAGATACAGGGTCTTTGAACTTCAATATGTATTTGTACAAGTTCTCCCACAAAATACGTCTTTCCAAGCATGACTTGTTTGTAGGTCTTTGAAATACAAATAAAACTTTACCGAAGTCTGTGACATTGAAATAATGCTTCTATCTGGCATTCTGTCTATCTTTTCCTTTTATTAACGTAATTGGATGAACTCAGACCCAGATAAATTGGCCTTTGGTGCAGCTACTAACAAGAAGACTGTACAGCGAGTGACATATTAAGGTATTTCTTTTTTGAAGTCAGACCCTCCAGCTAAGCCCAGCCATTCATCTGAATCTTCAACTGTAACATCAACCAGAGCAAATCAGGGATTTAGAGACCTTGGACAAATTCAAATGAAAAGCACGTACCCAGATAAAACACAAACATTTTTTTTTCAAGATCCAGAGAAAGATGGGAAGGCAAAACTAATCGATAATACAAGAAAATATGTAATTTCGGCAAAACAAGTAACTCATTAGCAAAACATACATGAATGTGTATTTTCTTCCTCAGGCCCGGGGGATTGTGGGAGCAGAGCAGACCTAATTAATTAGCAAGTGTTGCTTTTAAAATTTAACTTGATTCCTTGTGGAATGTTGGTAAGTTATGGTTTAGAGCTACAAGGGATAAAATGGCAATTTGTTGTAGAATCTCCTTAAATTATAATGTAATATAAGAATATTTATGTGAAAAAAAAATGATTTCTTTTCTTTTCTTTTGAGTTGTGTCTCTTGCCACTGTTTCAATTGACCCACTATGGTTGTAGCGTTTATTTGTCCTGGAGCATAACAAAAAAAAAAAAAACAATAACATTTAAAAAGAATACTAAAAAAAAATCATTTTGTAACCTCATAAAAAATGAATAAGTATGTGCTTGCAAAAAATAAATAAACCTACAAAGCGACAACTAAAATGTAACAGTCAATGTATACTTTATTAGCTATGCCTTTTAAGTACCTGTAGGCAGGGGTTCCAAGAGGGTGAAATAATTAGGTAGTTGCCAGATCCGAGTTGGAGAAGGACCTTTCACGCCCAGGGGGGAATCAAGGCTCTCTATCCATGCCACCACCTATTGCCCATTAAAATGTGTGGCAAGTGAAGCTAGCCCACGAGGGTCCATTTGGACACCTATGCTCCGTCCTTGCTCCACCCCCTGTGACATCAGAGGTCCTTACTCCAACTAGGATCTAGACCTGACCATACTAATTACACAAGTTCAAGCTTGTTGATGGAGGCTTGATGGTTGCTTGGTAGGGCCCATGCCACCCTACAAGATGGACATCTGCCTCATATTGGTAGGATCCCTCTTTGCCCCAGTACATCCTGGATTCTTCCTGGAATCAATATGATTCTGGAAACATTAATTAGAGATTCTGGACATGTTGTCATGACATCACAGCATTGTGGGAAGTGTCTTGTTCCCACAATGGTTGGACTTATGTTGGTTTTGTTCCTCTAACCTTCTCGTCTCTAAATTATTATGATTAAATATAAGCACAACCTACACATTTACTCCTTTTACTATATGTAGAACTTTCCGCTCTCTGTTGAATATATATCTCATAGTCCCCGTGCTTGCCTGTTCTTCCTCAGCTGCCTTCCCCTTCCTAGTCTAACTCTGATATTTAAACCTTACTCACATCAATTAATTAATTCATCATAAACCTTGAGTCTTATTGGCCAGCTCTGCTTTCAATCAGACTGTCATAATTCACCTTCCTTGTTACTAGGGAAAGATTCAGTAGCCTTGGGGTCTACGCATGCGTGGCCTTCTTATCAAGTCGTTCTTATATTGTAGAGACTAGCTGGCTGTCCTCGCTCTCTGTACTGTCAACATCACATTCTTAAACTTATAAAACCAAAAACAATTCTCTATAAGAAATCACTTTTCCAGCACTGTTCTGGATCTTCAACCATTTTGTAATGTCATAGTTGACAAAATGGTTGCTGCTTCTGACAAACACCTGCTACTTAGTGCAAAGGGTAGGCCTCAATGCCATCTGCAGCAATAATTACAGTATTTAAGAAAACAGAGTGTAATTAAAGCATAGAATTATTGATGCATTAATTCCTGTTTTAACACCCTGCATGCAATAATTGATACTTCCATGCAATATAATAAATGATAGCATTGCGGGTTGGATTGATTTTGTCACATCACACAAGTATCTGAGATGCATATTGTAATAAATCTGCCCCATGGTCACTAATTGAACATGAGCCCAGTAATGTGAGGCAGTAATGCAGGCTATGGTGACTTACCGCTGTGCCAATTACAGATAAGCCGGCTCCATCATTGCAGGGGCACCAGCCACCACCAGACTTTGCAAGGGGACTTTGCAAGGGGACTTACAACGTAGCTCCCCCCCCGCCGCCAGTTCCCGCCACGTTCCCCCACCTCCCCACTCCCCCCCCTAACCCTGCCCGTCTGAAGTGGAGACAGGCAGGGTTCCCGTCCCCCGCCGATGGTAAACTGGGATGCTCGTGCGTGTGGGACGCTCACGCGTCCCAGTCAGATTTAGCATCTGCTCGCCAGTGGGGGCAGTCTGGCGTGCGCCGGCGCTGATGAGCGGCGCTACATCTGTACTTTGTGAAAAACTGTTCTCTGGTGAAGTATATAGACATCTTCTTCAATTGATAGGAAGTTAAGACATCATTTGGAAGCTTTTTACATCAATATTTACACAAATAATTAGAATTAGCATTTCACAGCAAAATAGAATTCTGGGACATTTATATTCCCATTTTATATCAACAGTTACTGTCTATCCCCTAGGAACTATGCGACACAGTCAGCTTTGTTAGCAAACCAAAAAACACACAAATGGACAAAATCAAGCTGCACTGCAGGAGGGGCCAGGGCTGGGGCCAGGGCCGGGGGCCCCACCACACATGTGGTGCACGGGGGAGGGGAGAGAGTGCCGGCACCGCTGACACTCACCTGGCTCCACGGTGGTGGATGCAGCTGTAACTGTGTAGCTCCATGGGGGAGATCTGGAGTGCGGCCGCCACAGGGGGGGGCGCTGCTGTTGCTCACGTGGCTCCACAGTGGTGGATGATGCTGCCGCTGAACTGCGCCACGGGGGGTGGGGGCAGTTGTGTGTGTGGGCACCACTCACCTGGCTCCACGGGAGGGGGAGAGACACTTGGTCCCAAGTGCCGCCCTCCAGTGGCAGATGCCTAGTGGTGGCACCGGCCCTGGGTGGGGCAGATATCACTGGCTGACAGGCAGCCTCACGGATGCGCCGACCTACTGGGTATCTTCCCTGTAGGGTCTATGGCCAATACGGCCATATATGATTTGGGAATTATACTAATCTCAGCTACTTTTCAGAACAATGGGATAGATATACCTTTTTGCAGATACCAGGCACTAGGATCACAAACATTTTACATAAATGTACACTATATGTGAAATTTAATAGGATGAGAGGTTCAGAAAGTGATAGATTTGGTAAGAAATCTCCTGTTTTTTTTATAAAAAACACGGCAAAATCAAACTTGTTTTGCAGCTTAAATGATTGCAGCTTTAAAAAACCTGGAGATTTCTTACCAAATCTCTCACTTTCTCCTTTCACTTTTAGACCAATGCAAATGCACAGTGAAACCATAACGTAGGTAGTCAAGGAAGGCAAATTGCATGCTGGTATCTCTTTTGCTCCCGGCACTCTGATTAATGGCCCCTTCCATGGATTAAGAGATTCAACAAGAATGTCCAGAGCTACAAGTGGCTCCCTGGCTACAGTTTGTGTATCACTGCCGTAATGAATCATAAGAGCCTAATCAATACCATAAGTAATAGAAAGCTTTGTGTTAAGTCATTTGTTTTGCTGTTGCTACAGCTCTTGAAATACCACAAGGAGCAATGAGGCAGGACAATCCCAGACAACTGTGTTACTTCCTCATTTCTCCAAACTCCGACTTGCTGGGGCTGCACAAATAAAGTTGATCGATTAAAGTACACTAAATCAGCTAGTCTTAGGTTCTTAAGTGGTCTGAAATATCCGTTCTGTGCTAAGTAAAATCCCTGTACACTTTTAAAACTGATTTTGCAGATTAATTTTACATTATCACTTGTAAAATGTTGTCTTTTAATTTATGTGGCTTGTGCTCATTTTGAGCATACATTTAGCTTCCAGATCATACGTACTGGCTAGACTGCCTTCGGTCAGAACAAAGGGGGAGTGGCCGGCGCACTAGTGGGTTGTCCAGTGGCTGGCACGCTGTTGGGGCACAATTATATATGTGTGGCTCCGCCCTCCGCTCTACCGCTCTACAGTGTCGAGAAAAACGGCCCTCCGGATATCTCACCTGTGTGCCAACCACCCGGTTCTCTTGGCCTGACCACTTGTGCTGTATTGTGGCTGACTGAGGGAGGGTGCAGGGGGCTGGCAATGTATGTAGGAGATGTGACCGCCCTTTCAGGAGGCCAGGATCGCCACCCATTCTTCAGGAGCTTCATAGCCATTACGGGAGTTTAAGCAAGTACAGTATGATCCATATGTACAAATGGACAAAAGTGATCTCAATCTGGACTCACAAGTCCTGCGCAACTGGTAAAGGTTCGGATGGTTTGAACAGCTGCTAGTGTCGAGTACACATCCCCTTTTTCGCCTCTTCCCAGTGACGACTAAACAGTAACAGAAAGGGTGGGTACCAAAAGTACCAGGTGGGGGTCGATACTTAACACCAGCGCTAATAATGAAAGACAAATACACTTCCCTCAGAATTGAGTAACTCTCCTCTTCTCCACAAGTAAATAGCCTGGGTTTAAATAAACCGCATCCCGTTCATCACTGCATGCGTCCAATCCCACACATAGTATCCAATTTCCCTCATGAGAAGAAACAGAAATATATGGTGCAGCACAGACTAATTTATTGGGACACAAATTGACATAAAATATAAAAACATCCAGGAGATATAAAAAGGGTGGAATTTACCGCAGGGGGTGGAGAACCTGATCGAACTGGTTCTCAATTGGGCATGAATGCGGCGATCTGAACCCGGGTCGGTCACAGCAAACAGTCCCACAGGCAGGCAAAAGTTCCCTTCTTTAGTATCCCCTGGTCCGGATGGCAGAACAGCTACTCCAACGCGTTTCGGACACTACCAGTGTCCTTTTTCAAGGAGTGTAGCTGTGTGAATAAGGGTAGTCTTTTTAAAGGGTGATAAATTAGTGAAAACCGTCAGGATTCGCGTGAACTTCCGGTTTCGGAAGCTCACTTCCGGCTGGGTGACACGCATAGACGCTGCGTGGACTTCCGGTATCGGAGGTTTGTTTCCTGCTTGGTGACACGCATGGGCATTGCGTGTATCTCGTTCTGATGTCCCTCAAGCCCCGCTTCCGGTGGACGTAGACGGAGCGGTGTGCTTGTGTTTGGAGACCGACTGACCCCTTTTCATGTGGTTTGGGTTCCCATCCTAAGCTTGACTGACCGCGGGATTTCAGCATTTAACCCATTCCAAGACGGGGAAAGTAGTAAGGAGCACGTAGCCATATTGGTGCTTCAATTAGGTGTTTAGACGGCCGGAATTAGCCTTCACTATAAATATATAAAAGATGTGTAAAACATATGTGATTAAGATCCATCGGTCATAGAAACAAACAGTGGGCTGATCAAGTAAAAAATATAAAAAGTCTCGAAGTACATATAATCGCAAGGAGATAATAAAAAACATGATAGAAACATTATAAAAAATGCCACAGAACCTGTATATTAAAAACATGATAAAAAATGCCACAGAACCTGTTTATTAAAAACATGATAAAAATGCCACAGAACCTGTATATTAAAAAACACTTTAAAATGCCAGAGAGAAATTTATAAAAACCATTTGACCTCAAAATCCGAATTGAGGCCATTGGGTTTGAGAGTGTCAAATTTATATATGGATCTCATTTCCTCTCTCGCTAAACAGGTACCCAGGTTTTTATTTCTGGGGCCAGTGTGTGCAATTTTAATACCAAAAAATCTGACAATAGCTGATGAAGATGATTTATGAACAATTTTAAAATGTTGTGATAGGGAGTGAGACTCCAAGCCCTTCTTGATATTGTTTAAGTGTTCGCTGAGTCTCGTTTTAAAAGGACGTGATGTCCGGCCAATATAGAACTTGTGGCATGTACACTCAATCCCGTATACTATATTGCTCGTGTTGCAAGTGATAAAATCACTGAGTATGTGTTTAACAGGGTTCATTTTTTAGGAGAGGACAGAGGACGGACAAGAGTAAATCACTAGTCATCCCCACTGTACCAACCAAACGAGGTAAAAGGGCAGGGATCCATAACCGCAAGAAAAGAGTCAATAAAACCCACAAAAAACGTCCAAAAAAATGTAGGACAAAAAAGAAAATAACAAATAAGACCACTCCAGAAGTAGGACTCATTAAAATATTCAATCTCAGTTCTTACAGTTTAAATCCCTTTGAACTGTCAGTCCTCAATAAGGGACTTCAGTACGCTCCCACCTCAAATATCAATAAATTCGATACTTTCGTTGATATCCACAAATTCATACGAAAGTTATGCATTAAGAAGTTCTTCATCCAAAAAGAACCAGAAGAGGATTCTAACGAAGCCCCAGAAATAAATAAATTCCGACCTAAATCAGTGTTCTACCCCACCCATATCAAGGGCAACATAGTTGTTAGTTAAAACAATATCAAGAAGGGCTTGGAGTCTCACTCCCTATCACAACATTTTAAAATTGTTCATAAATCATCTTCATCAGTTATTGTCAGATTTTTTGGTATTAAAATTGCACACACTGGCCCCAGAAATAAAAACCTGGGTACCTGTTTAGCGAGAGAGGAAATGAGATGCATATATAAATTTGACACTCTCAAACCCAATGGCCTCAATTCGGATTTTGAGGTCAAATGGTTTTTATAAATTTCTCTCTGGCATTTTAAAGTGTTTTTTAATATACAGGTTCTGTGGCATTTTTTATCATGTTTTTAATATACAGGTTCTGTGGCATTTTTTATAATGTTTCTATCATGTTTTTTATTATCTCCTTGCGATTATATGTACTTCGAGACTTTTTATATTTTTTACTTGATCAGCCCACTGTTTGTTTCTATGACCGATGGATCTTAATCACATATGTTTTACACATCTTTTATATATTTATAGTGAAGGCTAATTCCGGCCGTCTAAACACCTAATTGAAGCACCAATATGGCTACGTGCTCCTTACTACTTTCCCCGTCTTGGAATGGGTTAAATGCTGAAATCCCTCCGTCAGTCAAGCTTAGGATGGGAACCCAAACCACATGAAAAGGGGTCAGTCGGTCTCCAAACACAAGCACACCGCTCCGTCTACGTCCACCGGAAGCGGGGCTTGAGGGACATCAGAACGAGATACACGCAATGCCCATGCGTGTCACCAAGCAGGAAACAAACCTCCGATACCGGAAGTCCACGCAGCGTCTATGCGTGTCACCCAGCCGGAAGTGAGCTTCCGAAACCGGAAGTTCACGCGAATCCTGACGGTTTTCACTAATTTATCACCCTTTAAAAAGACTACCCTTATTCACACAGCTACACTCCTTGAAAAAGGACACTGGTAGTGTCCGAAACGCGTTGGAGTAGCTGTTCTGCCATCCGGACCAGGGGATACTAAAGAAGGGAACTTTTGCCTGCCTGTGGGACTGTTTGCTGTGACCGACCCGGGTTCAGATCGCCGCATTCATGCCCAATTGAGAACCAGTTCGATCAGGTTCTCCACCCCCTGCGGTAAATTCCACCCTTTTTATATCTCCTGAATGTTTTTATATTTTATGTCAATTTGTGTCCCAATAAATTAGTCTGTGCTGCACCATATATTTCTGTTTCTTCTCATGAGGGAAATTGGATACTATGTATGGGATTGGACGCATGCAGTGATGAACGGGATGCGGTTTATTTAAACCCAGGCTATTTACTTGTGGAGAAGAGGAGCGTTACTCAATTCTGAGGGAAGTGTATTTGTCTTTCATTATTAGCGCTGGTGTTAAGTATCGACCCCCACCTGGTACTTTTGGTACCCACCCTTTATGATCCATATGTAATTCACGCATTTGTCATGTGGGGTGCATGGATTACTGAAATTTTTTGTATTTATTACATATACATATATATATATATATATATATATATATATATATATATATATATATATATATATTATATGCGCAGGGTAAATACTGGCTGCTTTTGCATGTAGTCCACAAATTTTAGACAGCTTTATATTTAAACTGCAATTTACTGTACATTTCAGTCCGGACATACCCCATACCCCACCCAAATGTAACTCTCACTGCACATGTAATCTGCCCCACCTGCAGTGGAACATGGTATTGCCCAGGGGCACAGTTACTTGCTTTTATTGCTTTACTTTCAAATTAGAATCAGATCTGTTTTTTTTTTTTTTAGAACGTGGCTTTTGGTGGTCCCGCGTGAATTGTAAACGGGAATTTTGTAAAGAGTGGGGGTCGGTACTAAACAGGAAGCATTTGGATATGCATTTTTTTTACATTAATATTATCCATGAAATATAGTATTTCTGCTAAGTCAAAAGGACAGGTGGACATCAAGGTATTTGATGGATAATTATGCCAATGGAAGTTAAACAAAAAAAGCAACAAGTAACTTTAAAAAAAGGTTAATTATTGTTGTCATGTGTAATACAAGACAAGCAAGCTCTGGATTACAACAGCAGCTAAATAAATTATTCAGAGCACAAATAATGGGGACCATTTTAATCAGGGCCAGACTTGGACCTGAAATTGGCCGTGGCATTTTGAGCACGCAGGCCCACCCGCAGCAGTCGCGACCCCAGCGTAGCCGCGACCCTTGCGTGGCCTCAGGGAAAGGAGGTGTGGCATCACAAAAAGGAGGCATTACACATTATGGAACCCACCGTAATGCCCATTACACAAAATGTTGAAAGCCGTGGTTCCCATTACACATTATGCCACACACCGTGATGCCCATTACACATTATTTGACACACCATGATGCACATTACACATTATTTGACACACGTGATACCCATTACACATTATGCCACACACCATAATGACTATTACACATTATGCCATTCCTTCGCCCTGTGAGAGCCATGTCCCCCTCCCCCTGTGTCAGCCCTGTCCCCATTCGTCTGTGTCAGAGAGAGAATGGAGGAGAGAAAGAAAGAGGGAGGGAGGGGGGAAAGGGTTTGAAAGGGATGTGACAGCATGACAGGCATCACTGACAGAAGGAAAGGGGAAATATAGAGGGAATGAGAGAGAGGAGGGAGGGAGGGAGAGAGGGTCGAGGGAGAAGAAAGGGATCAAGGGGTTTGAAAGGGCTGTGACAGCCTGACAGTCATCACTTTGTAAGTCATAAGCCCATACCCCTTGTCCCAGTAGAGGTAGCACTGAATAACCTTGTTCTGCTCCCTCCCAGATTCCCATTCAGCACAACTACCTTCAGTAGTTGCGCATCTCCTGCACACAGCGCAGGGTCTTTGCACTTTCACGCACTCAGCCGGGTCTCCTGCAATACAGCGCCGGATATCAGCGGTCTCAGGGACAGGTATCTGGGGACACATCGCCGGGACTTCAGGGGTCACTGCGCAGGGTCTCTGGATGGGGAGGAGAGGCAGCTTCCACCTCGAGGGGAAGGGGGCGGGCCGCGGCCACCTGTGCACACACAGGGGAACAAAAGACCGTGGCCAGGAGCAACCACTGCTACTCTGGCTGAACTGGCTGCACAGAATCGGCCCACAAGGCCATCGGCCCTTCTGGCATTTGCCAAAAGTGCCAGATGGCCAGTCCGGCCCTGATTCTAATGGTATCAAAAGGTTCAGTTGAGACACTGCACCCCGTTATTGAACAAAACCATGTGCACTGCAGGTGGGGCTGATGTAACATGTGCAAAGAGAGTTAGATTTGGGTGAGGTGTGTTCAAACTGAAATCTAAATTGCAGTGTAAAAATAAAGCAGTCAGTATTTACCCAGCACAGAAACAAAATAAATCACCCAAATGTAATATCTCTCTCTCTCTCTCTTTCTTTTCTCTCTCTCTCTCTCTCTCTCTCTCTCTCTCTCTCTCTCTCTCTCTCTATCTTCCCCCCTGCAGTGAATATGGTTTCTGTCCTTTAAAGAAGGAGTTTGCTTTTGAAAACCAACCACTTTTGAAAACCAACCAGAGTCGCCCCTTACCCCTTGGCAAACTTTTCAGGATCTTAAAAGTGTCCCAGCTTATGCTACTCATACAACTTAAGGGAGACCAGGATACTGACAGCCGCAGTCCTTACCATTTCATTTTTGTTTCCACTTACGGCATGCAGCCAGTGCAAATGGCCTAACAAGTGAGGTGCTCCATTCTAGGAGAGGTAACAAACCCCCCCTCCCTCCCCCCAGCCTGCACAAACACTCCAATTTCATACTGCATAGGAGTGCGGATGTCTGTTTTACAATTTTTATCTGGACATATTAGTTTATATGGTCTTAGTGACCAGAGGATACAGCATTAAAGGGGAAGTGTCCATCTACAGACTTACAGGTAAATATATGATCCATCAATGCAAATTGAATCTCTGAATATTTGTACAGATCCGCCTCTTTTTTATGCATTTGTGATTTTTATGTGTGCTCACACGGAAATATATGAATATATGGATTTTATGGATTATGTGTAGGTAATAAACTATAGTACAATCAGAGTTTTATTCATCCATGCCTGCCTTATTCTTATTATTTTATTAGCACAGATATTGCATTGAACATTTGTTTTTTTGTTTCAATTTATGTTTAGATCTTGTATGCCTCCACAGGCATATTTTATATCTGCAGCTTAATAACATAGTTTGTTAAACTAGTGCAATAGCAACAATTTTGTATTAAACTGTATAAAGGAAAAAAGAAAAACAATTAAAAAACATAAACATATAATATATATATATATGTGTATAAATATATATGTGGAGATGAACCTGACGAAGCCGCTGATATCCTATAGGAGTCGGAGAAACGCATCATACAGTTACATGCTCCTCTCTCCTTCCTTTCTGGAGCTCCAGAACATGACCCCATACCTGCCTGTATAAAAAGCAAGTACCGGTACACTTTTACCTACCACTGCATCTAATAGCAACAGGAGATTGAGTAAAAGTGGGATCTCCATATATATATATATATATATATATATATATATATAGCTTGCAGAGGGCAGGCACTCAGTCGAATCAGGCTGGTAAATGCGCCGGGGTGCCGGAGGGGAGATGAATAGTATGCAGAGTCTGGCACTCTCACGGTCTTATCAGCAAAGAAGACACAACACAGCAATGGTGGGTCAACGTTTCGGAAGTCGGTTTACTTCCTTTTTCAAGACATTGCACCTTGTCTTGAAAAAGGAAGTAAACCGACTTCCGAAACGTTGACCCACCATTGCTGTGTTGTGTCTTCTTTGCTGATAAGACCGTGAGAGTGCCAGACTCTGCATACTATATATATATATATATATATATTACAGATTGAGTATCCCGTATCCGTGCATCCCTTATCCGAATTATTCCAAAAACCGTGGTTTTTAGAATCATCCAAATTTTTTTTTTTATTTTTAACCCCCCTAACCCTCTTTTTATACTTACCAAGTCCCAGGGCGTCCACAGCAGGCCTCCGGCATCTTCTCCAGGGTCTCCAGCGGTCCCAGGAATGCATTGCGCGAGTGTGCGCACGCGCCGGTGACTTCACCGGTGCGCGCGCACACTCGCGCAATGCATTCCTGGGACCGCTGGAGACCCAGAGAAGATGCCGGAGGCCTGCTGTGGACGCCCGGGGACTGCGTGGATGCCGAGGGACCACCGGACACCATCAGGGGACAGGTAAGTATGGCTAAAAAAATTATTCCAAAAACCGAAAAATTCCCCTATCCGGAATGCTCGTGGTCCCGAGCATTTCGGAAAGGGGATACTCAACCTGTATATGCTTTTTTACCTGATTGTTTTTTAATTGTTTTGGAAAAAAAAAAAAATCCCTTTTATTTTTTTTTTTTATTGTTTGGCCAGACAGTGGACAATCAGAACTGTTTTCCATATGTCTCAGTGTCCTCAAAATCGTTGACACAATATCAAGCAGTTATCAGCAGTTACTAACAAAAATCTTTGGATACAAATCACCTCATGGAGGCTGCCTATCAATGGAATTATTAGTTTTTTTTTTTCTTTTTAGTAATTAATGTGTAAAAAACTTTTATATTTGTTGTTTTAAATATCAGGTGTCACTAACCAGTGCAATATTTGTGTATAATAAATCTTTTAAAATAATTTATTTTTCACATACATTGTTTCCAGCGCGTGTATATACTGTATATATCTTTTTAAATTTTGTATTAACACTTAACTAGCACCTAAATATTCTGGAGTCA
Source organism: Crinia signifera (assembly GCF_055691185.1). Taxonomy (NCBI): domain Eukaryota; kingdom Metazoa; phylum Chordata; class Amphibia; order Anura; family Myobatrachidae; genus Crinia; species Crinia signifera. The sequence continues at coordinate 40,765,569 of NC_139223.1, forward strand.
GTTGTACTACAGTATATGCCTGGTATTGACCAGAATCTGTGCCTCAATTATGTTTTACAATTGATCATACCTTGAGGAGTTTGAATAGATGGGATGTGCGATGTAAAGTTTTCTTTAGCACACAACTATTTGTCAATAACTCCTTTCTAGTGTAGTAAATGCCACCAATCCTCCTCCTCCTCCTCCTCCTCCTCCTCCTCCTCCTCCCTGGTACAGCATGAAATGAACATTTCAATGTATATAAGCATGGCAGTCCCAAACAAATATCCATTGTATAGATCGACTAAAAGTGATTTAGGGGAAAATGTATCAAACCTTCTAAAGAGTAGGGAAGAGTGCAAGTGAAGGGGTGCTGGATGACTCACCGACAGTCAGGACTGCCACTGTCATTTCTCCCACATTGGAATCCTGACTGTCAGGAGCCCGAGGTCAGAATCCCAACTTACATGGGCTATTTTCCCTAGTGGGGGTTTACGACCCCCATAGAGGGAGAATAGAATAGGTGGCGAGCACACCGAGCCTGCAAGGGGCTTGAATGTGCTTGCCCCCTTCCCCATCTGGCCCCTGACAGTTGGGATTCCTTGGGACAGTTGGGATTCCTTGCCCCCTTCCCCATCTGGCCCCTGACAGTTGGGATTCCTATGTCGGAGAAATGACCACCAGAATCCCGACTGTCAGAGGGTTATACCAAACCCAAGTGAAGTTGCCCGTAGCCAACTATCAACTTTTAATTTGCAAGTGCATTCTGTACAAAGGACTTGATTTAACATGAGTTAATAACAATAACAATAATTCACAAAACTGCAATGGCTGTCATTAGCATGGGGGGACCACCCAGCATAGAGCAAGGACTTCCTATATGTCAGGTCCCTCCCTGCAATGCCATTTCAAATATTTGCAATCACATCCCTAATATGCATATTCATCCTAAGTTTCAGCAATAACAGCCGCTTTCATCAGGGACATTCACAATGAAAGTGGGTGTGACCTCTAAAACGTAGAATTAAAGGATCATTTTTTTTTTATCTGTTAAGAAGTCTCTGAGTGTCACCCACTGTACTTACCATTTGGCTTGTCCCCTGAATCACTTCCTTGAGGATGGCAAGGGAGCATTTTCCCATACCGAAAGGTCTGTGAGTGCCGTTTTACCTGTTCTGCTATATACTTCTATACGGATGAAAATTAGGCACATGTAAAGATTCTTAATTATTTAAAAAGCAGCTATGAACTAATATTATTTAACTTTTATAGAGATGAAAGTGCACCATTATTTCAGTTTCAAAAAAAGCTTATGTTGTGCATTAACATAACTTACGCTAAGTCATTTAAAAAACAATCCCAGGGAAAAAATATTAATGGCAAAACTTCTGCTTCTAATATTATATCATAAGCATTTCTATATGTGGTTTTAGCCATTCGCAGGGCAAAAAGTTATGAGCTAGTTGCTCTTAACAGTCCTGAAGCTACAAACTATTAATGAGAGTATTCGAATCTTAACTCAATTACCTTGTTTATGTGCGTTTGCTGCAGCATTTTTTATTTTATCCCTTGTACATGAGCGAGGACATAACATCAGCCTTATGAATGATACACCTTACAAGCAAATGAGAAAGGATGGTCGGTGCTGGACAATGTACATGCGTCTGTAATAGAACTCCATGATTGTCAGTTGCTTTGTAGTGGTTGGTGGAGTAAAATGATAAACAGCTGCTGTTCCCTGTTGTGGAGGAGAATTGAAGATTATCAGCAGTGCGGCTCAGTGTAGAATACCTAATTGGTGTAGTGATAGAGAGGATAATTACAAGGAAATATGGATCCTCTTCGCAGGCGAAAGCATTCAGATGGAACTTGCTTTCAAGACTTTTTGAAGACTTTCATTGTAGTGTTTCGTTTTTGTTTTTTTTGTCCATTTAAACGATCAGTTATTAACAACGTAATTTGTGAATTATTGTTATTTTGGTACACACACACTAAGCAATATATTGTTTGTACAGCTGAGGAACAGCGTTGTTCACAGACCTATTGCGTCGGCCTTTGCAGCACTGAACGTGCAGATTGTACATCTGCCAGTGTGTATGGGCTATCGGCTGGAAACCTACAGTATGGGCGGGATGTACCAAGCACTGGCGGTGCATCCAGGGCAGGTGCAAGCCCTGTCAGTGCCCCAGACGACCCCAACCCCCACCCGCTTCCCTCCACTCTGACCCGTTCCAGGTAGGGGGGAGGAGTGGATGCGGCCACCATCGACGACCTGCTCCATGGCAGGGGGCAGGAGAGTTCAGGTGCCGTTTACCGTGATCCACTGGGCAGCTTCCCCCGACATCCCCACCACCTCTCCGCAGAGCATCAGTGGAAGAGGACAGCCCTCCTCCCCCCGGCGGCACTGGGCAGCTTCTCCCGACATCCCCCCTCCTCCCCGCAGCGCAAACATTTCTAAGTGCATCCATAAATTAGGGGCTGTCACCACAGGCTCTGACCCGGTCTGGAGAGGGGAGGGAGAGGGGGACAGAGGGACCCTATGACATTACAAATGGGCAGGCATATGACTAAAGGTGCATACACACTGTACAATTAGTGTGTGTGGTACACACACACTATGCAATATATTGTTTGTACAGCTGAGGAACAGCATTGTTCACAGACCTATTGCATCGGCCTTTGCAGCACTGAACGTGCAGATTGTACATCTGCCAGTGTGTATGGGCTATCGGCTGGAAACCTACAGTATGGGCGGGATGTACCAAGCACTGGCGGTGCATCCAGGGCAGGTGCAAGCCCTGTCAGTGCCCCAGACGACCCCAGCCCCCACCCGCTCCCCTCCGCTCTGACCCGTTCCAGGTAGGGGGGAGCTGTGGATGCGGCCACCACCGACGACCTGCTCCATGGCAGGGGGCAGGAGAGTTCAGGTGCCGTTTACCGTGATCCACCGGCCAGCTTCCCCCGACATCCACACCACCTCTCCGCAGAGCATCAGTGGAAGAGGACAGCCCTCCTCCCCCCGGCGGCACTGGGCAACTTCTCCCGACATCCCCCTCCTCCCCGCAGCGCAAACATCTCTCAGTGCATCCATAAATTAGCGGCTGTCACCACAGGCTCTGACCCGGTCTGGAGAGGGGAGGGAGAGGGGGACAGAGGGATGCGAGCAATGCTCACCTGGCTCCACGGGGGGTGCAGCGGCCACAAAGTGCTGCCCTCCAGTGGCAGGCACCCCAGGCAAATGCCTAGAGCTTCCTAGTGGTGACGCCGGCCCTGGGTGCATCTCGCTGCCCATCGTCACGATGCTCATCGCATATATACTAATATATGCGATGAGTAACACAAAGGGCAGTTCTCCCAATAAGAGCTGCCCATCCACTGTCTGTTCCATGTTTATGCAGGAACGATGGGGGCCACAGGGTATGCTGGGAGGGATCTGTGTAGCAATGAGGAGAGGAGCCCATAGGCTTCTATGCAGGGCCGGCTCTACCATTAGGCAGCTTTAGGCAGCTGCCTAGTGCGCCGGGATCTGGGGGGTGCCACCAAGTCTGCCTATCAAAAAATTACCTTCCCTTGAGGCATACTTTCCTACTTTGCTGCCTCCTCCTTGTACTCTGTTGTGGATGGCAAAGGGAAGAGTGTGGGGGGCCTCCAGGGAAAGCAGGGGACTTGCACACCTTCCCAGGGGGCTGGGAGGACCTCACAAATTTTTAGGGGGCGGGGCAGTTGATTTAAGTTTTGCCTAGGGTGCCAAGAAGCGTCAGCTAGAGCTAGTGTAACCCTCTGCCAGAAGGGGCTTTAATACATTTGAAAATGCAGTCAAAACCTAGAAAATTGGGTTTTTAACTTCATTTTTCTCTTTAGTACATCCCACCCTATGACATTACAAATGGGCAGGCATATGACTAAAGGTGCATACACACTGTACAATTTTTTGACCAATTTTTTTTTGACAAATTTCGTTAATTTTGGCCCTACTGAATGATATTATTTAAAATACACTGATGACCGACCAAGTTCCCTTGAACATAGTGTCCTGGGCGAAAGATGTTGATGAAAGATGTTGACGAAAGACGAAAGACTAACGATCTAGCCACATAGGCTTTTTTTTTTAAATATATCCAAATTAAGCTGTATGCACAGTTGATGGACAACTTTGACGAACAACTGGCGGGCATCCGTATCTTAATTCGCCGTTCGTCGCATACACACTGAAAGATATTTTGACCAATATGGTTCAGAATGGCTCAGCATCCGGGGCATTAAAGGGCCCGCTGGAACTTGTAGTTCCACAACAGTACAAATAAATAAATACACACTGACAAGCCAGAAATGTATAACTTTATTACATACATCCCATACATACTGATACTCACCTACCTTGACTCGTAGGCATCGGTACGCTTCTCCAGTAAAAATTTCATATGGGTACCTGTTGAAGGAAATTATACTTACAAGCTCTTTCGTGTGGATCACCTCCTCTTCATTCCCTGCAGGCATCAAGGTACTTGGCAAAAAAAAAAAACTGAGTACCCATACCAGATCCGAATAGCACTATTGGCTGCCCTGCAGCCTATCAGGAGCCAACTTTCCCGAAAGCCTGGTGCTGGTTTTAAAAATTCTAAGGAACCCCTACTTTAATTGTTCCCTAAATTTTTAAAACCAGGACCGGCTCTTTGAGCCCGTGGCTGGTTATGTGTACAACACAAAGGTCACTAATAAGGGGTAGGTGCCTATAGCCTGGGCCTTGGCTCGTTGGAGGGTTCAGGTCAGCTGCTGAGCGGGAAAGTAACTATGCCCACAAAAAAATAGTTTAACTTTTTTTAATGATGCAGCGTAGCCACGCTTCCTGAATTTGGCTACGCCCCCTCTCCCGGGCTCCACACAGCTCTCGGCAACCTTTCAAAAAACTTCTTGTCATTTCAATTTACTCCAAACTGCATTTTCGCTGTTTCCTCTCTGACCTCTCTTATTTTGCCACTAAATTCAGCTTGCATCCCAAATCCTTTCTCCAATTAGAGGTTAATATAACGTGTCGTTTGCCCTGATTAACTTTGTGTATCAGAAGAGAAGTGTCTATTGATTTAAAAGACCTGCTATTTTTTTCTTCTAGGCAGCGAGAATAAAAATGAAGCTGAAATTGCGGCAGATAACTTCTGTACTTTGGTATCAGGTGAAAAGAGAGGACTTTGCGCTGCAAAGCCAAGAAAATGTCATTAAGGACAGCGCAATAATGACATCATAATTTGAGGATGACGTAATATAAACATAAAGGGTGAAATGTATTAGGATGAGAGAATCAGAAAGTGAGAGATTTGGTAAGAAATCTCCTGGTTTTTTTTAAAGCGGCAATCATTTACACTGCAAAATCAAACTGGTTTTGCAGTGTAAATGATTGGCGCTTTAAAAAAAATATGGAGATTTCTTACCAAATCTCTCACTTTCTAAATCTCTCATCCTATTAAATTTTCCACAAAAATATACACTGCCGGGTGCACTGGTTGTTGTATGGCGGTATCTGTTTTGGTAAATTCAGTTTTAAGGTCGTACAGAAGCAGGAGAAATGTTCGGGTTCTTTATTATCATGAAAGTCCTATACTGGAAGAGGTCAAAAGATATCTGGGAAATGCACCAACTAGTGTAGAACCTGATTCATGCCTATTCGCTAGGCTGAGCGTAATTGGGCCGAGTGCTGGCATCATGTTACATCAGCCGTCTGCTCCGACCAGGCATCGCCACACCTGTGTGTGCAGGGGAGCGGGCTGCATTTTTATGGGGACGCCTATAAAACACTTATGTTCATATCGACATATGGCAACATAGACTGCAAACAAAGTGAAAACTGCATATCAACTTTTTTTTATGTCAAGCTTTTCTGTGTCGACCTATTGATTGTGTTGACCTTTGGTTCTTGATGAGCTAAGCTGTGTCAACCTTTTCACGTGTTGACCTATGGCCTGTCGAACAGTAGTGGTCAACCGACTCACTGTCGACCTTCTTTCTGTCGAACTCTATGACCCATATCCTAAGAGAGATGCAGTTGGTTCGAAGCATGGGCAGATCTGGGGTCAGGCTGTCGCCTTGGAGAGAGATAATGTGGAGAGAGAGAAGGTGGACCAACCAAACAGCTCCTATCTAAAACTTTGCAGGCTATTTTATCTCTCTCCAAGGCTTGATACATCTCACCCTATTCCTTGAGTGGAGAGTGGACGGGTCACATACCCCGCTGCATTTGCAACACAGCCAGAAAGCTGGCTCTGAAAACTGGGCAGTCCTCAGCCTGGCTCACCTGCTGGTTGGCTGGTCTTCATTCTGAGACACATGCTGATTGGTCCATCCAGTAACTACAAAATATTCCATTGTACTGGTCCATAAGCACTACCAGCCCACACTCCACTCGAGATGTGGTACAGTAACATACAGTGTAACTATTCCTGGGTAATTTCTGATAACAGTAATTAAACTGAATCCCAGAGCTTCCCCCGGCAATTGGTGCTTCAAGTCGTGTGGCTCAGTGGCGTAACTAGATCCTTGTAGTCCCCATAGCAAAAGATTGTAAGAGCCCTCTATGTCTCACTCAATGGTGAAAAAATATATAACCCATGTTACAGTGACACGGAAGGTGGCCCCTCACAACTCTGGGCCCCATAGCAGCTGCACCCCCTGCACCTACGGTAGCTACAGTACCTCAGGGTTGCCGACTTTCAAAAAATCCTCTACGGGAGAAGCCCGGAGAGGAATCTTGCATTACGAGTTTGGGGGCGAGGCTTAACTGTGACGTCATTAAGCCCCGCCCCCATTACGGCAAATAGCCGAAATAACTGATATCCATGGAGGGGGAGGGGCTAAAATAACACGTTTATGCCATTTTAGCTCTGCCCCCTCCCCTGAGACCCACAGATTGCGGCATATAAATGCCGCGATCGAAGGGGCTCAGTGGAGGTCCCCCTGATTCCGGGAGGGTTGCCCACCCTTCCGGGGGCCGGGAGGAAGGACGCGATTTTCGGGAGACTCACGCAAATTCCGGGAGGGTCGGCAACCCTGCAGTACCTTCTTTATGTGGATGTTTTGTAGGAAATTCACCCTTTCCTCCTTGCACCACCCTTGGTACAACCCTGGTGCTTGAACAGAGCTCGGTATAATTATCCAGTGCTGTGGAATATGTTAGGGTTATAATGAAATTCTGTATTATTTGAATGTCCTGCATTCATACATCTATAAGCTTCTGGTACAAGTAAAACAATTAATGTCAGCCAGTTGTTCCTTTTAATGAAGTCCCTATTGAGTACATGAAAGGAAATGTTTAACAAGGGTTAAAAGTATTAGAAGAATCTCTTACAGTTACCCGGCAGCCTGATCTTGCTTCCAGTGTCATCAGTGCACAGTGCATTAAATCAAAGTATCATCGCATTCTGTTGATTAGATTTGAATAACCATTTATGTGATAGAGGCACAGAACATGGTGCATAATGCATTCCTACTTGTATTTGCAGCTACCACTGGGAATTAGCTGACAGTAAAAAAAAATAAAACCGCTAACGGGATGTAACAAATGCAGCATATCATTATATCCTACAATGCGGCGGCTTGCTAGAAAATTGTGATTAAAGCCGGACTTGAAACAATGTGAGGCTCTTCTTCTGTGATGATTGACAGCCTCTCTTCTTGCAGCTCTGGTGAAGATGAAGAGGCTACCATCATTAATGCTGATTGGAAGCTGTTCTGACAGGGCCGGCGCAGTCAGAAATGGCTGCCACGTCTTTCAAGAAAGGTTACCAGAAATCCATATCTATTTATCTTTGCCAATTGCTTCTCAGACGTATTTTCGTAGCAGATATTTGAAGGGTTTATTTCATTTGGAAACAGGAAATCTGAAAAAGACTGACCCGGTGAGATAAAACTGACATAACATCTCCGAGAGAGTCAAAGCCAAAGATAAGATTTTGCTGAAAATGAAATTCCCCTGTGTACCCAGTGGAGGCGAAGATATAAGAAACTTTCCGACGTTAGAGCTAGATTTCCTGTTAAATCCATTCATATCTGATTTTTATTTTCAGTTTTAAAAGACAATTGTTGTGTTAGCGCAATTTAAGGTTGATGCAGATTCATATGCTAATTTTGATTGGTCGCAATGTTCTTCTAAACTGCTATCGCATCACAATTTGATGTGATTGGTACAAATGCCAATAGTATAGTAAGGAGGCACCCTGCACAAAGCATGGCGAGAGCAGCAGCAGCACACTAATGTATCTCAGCATGTGCAACCACATTCACCACAAGTTCACACCATTTTGCATGACTGCAATAGAATGAAACTAAACTGCAAAACTGGAAAAATTGTTAAAAAAAAAAAAAAACATCCCTGCGCTTCCCATCTGTCTGAATGCTGCTGTCCCTGTCTCCCTCTCTGGCTATGGCAGATTAGATTGGAGTGCCATTGTCCAGGTTGAGGTACTGGGGCTCCAGCTCTAGTGATAGCACAGGGATCCTCATTGGCATCTTAGATTATGCAAGGGCAGAGCCGGTGCCTATCCCCCGGGAAGGCTGAGAGAGGTGGCTTCAATGTTCTGGGTCACTGGTTGAGTTCCTGGGGTCACCGAGTGCAGAGGGACATGGCCTGCACAGATCAGTGACGTGGACTCTATCAGTTACAGGGTAGCAATAGTAGAAAGCTGACGGCCTCCTTGCATCTCTAGATTAGCACCGCTGTGCATTGCTCATCCCTGGTTAACGTATCACCCTGGATCCACTGTGTAGCGGAGTTGGCGGCTTGAGCAACCGTCTCGGCAAAAATAAGTCCGCCTTGTTCAGCAGAAAAGGCTTCACTTGGGAACATTCTTCTTTCAGAGCTTTCTGCATCAAGGCATATCCTCTTCCTTCAGTAGTTTCTAGAATACAGTAGATATATTCCCCACGTTTCTTATGTAGCACTTTCCTCTTCTTAAAGTTATGCCTTTGTCCCCATTCTATCTTCTCATCCAAGCTCCACATATTGATTTTGGTGAGATCCTACACAACTTCAAGTAGTGAACACAAGTGCCGGAAAGGACATCTTCCCCCTGGGGCAGAGGCCTTGTTCTGTAAAGGTAGGTAAGCATGCTGATATAACTTGTGATTGCTACATCTTGTTTGCTGACAATAAAACAACCTGTTCTAGAATTGTCATCTGTGTAGTAGACTCTTTAAACGCCATGTTTTTGTTTTTTCCTGAAATCTGAAGCTTTAAACTCCAACTTTGTAGATATTGTACAATTTTATGTATTGAGAGAAGTAAGTCCCATTTGTACGTATTATCGACTTCTCTAAGAAAAAAAAAAGATAAGAGAGACAATTGTGTCCTGTTTACTCGTTCAGTCTTAGGCATTAATGTCTTTTCTTATTGTCTTTTTAAGCACTTTTTTTTTTACAACTGTACAAATTCCAGCTACATTTATTATATGTCCTTAGGCGGCTACAAAGAACGATGTCTTTAACCAATGTTCATATATTCTGTTTCTTCAGCTACGCATACAAAAGTTACTGCTTAAACCTCCAATACAAAAAAAAAGAGCAGAGAAAGATAAATGAGCTAAAAATATATTGAAAATTGAAAGCAATTAAAAGAAATGTTTTACTCCGAGCTATATACTGATAAAATGCTGTTCTCAGCAGGTTAAGGGCCTGATTCAGTCCCACTCGCCAAGCAGCGTTCTTTCGCTGCTTAGCAAGCAGGTAAACGCCGCCCACCGGTGGGAAGGAACGTCCAATCTCCTTCGCTGACCGAATGCCCGCGGTTTCATGCAAATTGATATGTGCGCTTACACATCCATTCTCATGCGGCCGAACGGGCGAAAAAACATTCGACTATCGAAGAATTTAGATACCGATCACAAGTAAAAGTCAATGTAGACTGACTTTTATTGGACTTTGACTTGGCCGAATTTGGGGGGGCGCTGACGTCATTTGACGTCAGCTTCCTGCCTTGTTCAGGCTTCGACATACCTGCGTTCTCATGGGGACACCCAGCGTTTTTCTGGGCGCACCCAAATTGTTCCTGGGAACCCCCATGGGAAATAGCGAGTAAGCCTGAATCACCTCCTAAGGGGGTGATTCTGACATGGTTGCTGTGGCCCAATTTAGCAGCACCCTGAGATCACCCTGCGATTAGTTAGCCAATGCCCAGTCTGAATGTAATCCCGCCCCATGGAAGCCTGCAAATTGCTTAGCAGGGCAAAACTACAGCTATGGATTGTTTGAGGGAGGAGGGCCCCACACACCGGTATCTTGCCTAGGCCCCCATGAGTTCTGAATACACTTCTGGTTGTTGGCATTCCCTGTGCAGCATGTGGTGCCGCACATAGTAGTTTTCTAATTTTTCAGAGGCGTGGCAATTCCTCCCCAGATTGGCCGACCCCATCAGGTGTGGACCTGCTCCATTGTGAATACTGGAACTCTATACATGCTGCCATATTCTATTGATAGCACTGAGACAATGGGCCTGATTCAGTCCTGATTGCTGGTGTGCAAACTCACACGGTGGCCAACTATCCATAGGAGTATCTGGGCAGCAATGCCTGTAGGGGACGCCTTGCAGATATGAAATCCCGCTTCTTTTTTTGTTCATTAGCCAATCACAATTCATGATTGGCAGGAAACCGGCATCTGGGGGTGGTAGCTGGCTGAATGAATGGGATGGCCAACTTGCAGTTCGCTGTGTCCCTTCGCACCCAGCGTCTGCACATGCACAGAAATTTGCAGAAGCCGAACATCTCTCTCCCATGCAAATGTGCGGGGGGCGGGGGGGGGGGGGTTAAGGTCCTCTGTGTGTAGACCTGGAAATCATGCACTGTTGGGGGTACTGCAGGGCCAGGGCTGGAAACCACTGCCCCAGATGTACCGTATGACCACATTTGATATTGTAACTTGGCGTAAAGCTGGCTTTCTCTTTTTCTGCTTGCATTTAAGTTCCCCAATGCCTCAAACTTCTCTGTGTGCATTAATTACCAGCATTTTGTGTATACTGATAAACAGTCTCCATTTAATTTTTTTTGCATTGCACTAATAAAAACAATATTTCAGGTTAATGGCTCTGCAGCTGAATGAAACTTCAAAGAATGACTTTGTCTGATGTTGGAAACCAGAGTCGAAAACTGCTGAACCAAAGTAATAGACAGATTACAATGCAGTTGGAAGAGCAAATGTGAACTAGCTTCTTCATAACAGGCACCAGTCTGACAGGTTTACTATTCAATTGTTTCTTATGGATTTGAAATGACAAAAATAAATTATTAAGAAAAAAAACGGGAAAGTCTTGAGTAAGTATTAGTGAGCACAGATACTGAATTCTACCATCTAGCCTTCATACCGGTAAGGGTCCAAATCTGGGTTCATGCTACATTATGTAAAGTGCAATTGAATACCACCTTAAATTACATTGATACAGTACCCCCCCCCCCCCCCCCCCTTCCTCTCAATTGTTCTATTCGCCAACTTTTCAGCTCTATACCTTGTACTGCTGACGAGATAAAATTATTTCACTGATGAATATGATCAACACAGGGAAATGCGGAAAGGGCCAGTACAATATACAATAGTCTCTGTGGTAACAGCAATCCCAGTACAATCCTAGTTTTTTTAAATCCCTAGGCCAATTGCAGGAGCGCAGGACCCAGGATTTTATTCAATTAAAATCCTGGGAATAGCCTTTCAGACATACGCTAGTCCCGGGATTATGCGTGTGAAAAATCCCAGGATTTTGGTGTACTGTACAGTATGTTTGAAAGGGGTATGCGGCAGGCTAGCACTGAGTGTGTCTCTGGTATAATTAAAATGTGTGATGACCCCAGCAGGACATACTAGCCGTAGTGACAATCAGAATTCCACAGGTGACTGTTAATAGCTCTAGCTAAACTGATTGGTGCTGGGAGATACAGTACAGTTTTTTAATGATGCCGCACAGAGCGGTACCAAGGGTGTAGTACGTATCAAAGAAGCAACTATTGCTGAGTGTGCTGGGTAGTTTTACCCTGTGTGTTACTTTTTTGACAGTGATTCCAGGAGTCCTGGACAGACCATATAGTTACAGGGAAGAGAAATTAAGACTCTCTTTTTCTGGAGCACAACTTGAGTCTTTATGTTGTCTTCCCTATAACTATATGGTGCTTGAAGAAACACAAGGCCTTATTCTGGTTGGTTTTTTGGGATGTGCGTTCTTTTGGAAATGACCGAACCCCACGCAAGGCGGGCATTCTAAGAACACACGCCCACAGGTTGTCTGCATCTGTTCGGACAGACTCGCTAAGAAGAGGGAGTGTCTTCAGACTGCATCCAAACGTGCGTGTGTGGTGGGAACTCAAAGAATCTGCACGGTCTTACTGCGTCCGAACGGACGGGAATCTGACCGCACCGAGTTGGTGTATTTGCGCAAACCTCAGTAATGTATTCTGCTGTGGCTATGTGTCAAATTTTATACACACTTTTTATTATTTACCGTTATGTTCCCATGTGGAAAGTAACATGGTGAAACTTGCTTATTGACACCGAAGATTTCATGCATGTTGGTTCGCTTGCACTGGGTGTCCGGTCCGAATGCACGCCTACCACTGTTCGTGCACTCCCACGTGTACGCCCAGATTTACTCCCAGTTTTGCCCACTTTGAAACTGCGCCCTTGTGTACGCCCACATGACGCCCATATTACGCCCATATTTCCAGAGGGAGTTTGGTGCACATTTGTAGATGGTATTGGTGAGAACGAGTGCGAAGACACTGCATTGCACATGCGCATTGCGTTGCTTACGCATGCGCAGGTAGCTACAAATTCGGAACGGACCGCACCAACCAGAATAAGGCCTACAGTTTGGAGCTTGAAGCACTAATCAGTCCAGCTAAGCACTATCCACAGCCTTCTTAATGTTTCCTAGAAGACAGAATGGTGCAAGCAGAAGTGTGATACTTTGAAGAATACAGGCGCTCCATCCCTACATAATGCTCAGAAGACTATGAATAACGCTAAGCAGGACTGGAAAGTAGGAAAAACACAGTGAACTTAGGAGTCCTGAATGGTGCTCAGCAGGACTGACTGGAACTTGAAGCATACACAATGTTAAGGACACTATAAATAGCACTCAGCAACATAGACTATTGCTGGCAAAACACACAGCAACTGATGGAACCCACTGAACTGACTCTGGAGACACACTAAACCTTAGCAGACAGATTACAGCAGAATGTGAGTAGCAGGGACGGATTAAGGTGGGGGGGCTCAGGGGGTCAGTACCCCTGGGCCCCCCGCTATCTAGGGGCCTGCTGTGGTTGGCATGTTTTTTTTGTTTGTTTGTTTGTTTTTTCGTTTTTTTAGCTAAAGGTTTTGTGCGTGGAAATGGGGTAGCTGTAGGAAGGGTCTGATGAAGGTTTTTCCCCCCGAAACGTTACCCGCTGTTTGTGTTTTTAATACACTCTTTCTTATGCTGGAAAGTCTCTGAGTGCCGTCATTTGTCGTTTCGGGGAAGAGTTCCCCCGTTTTCAAGGGCACAGGATACAGATGGCTGAATGTGCTTTCAACATATATACAGGTGAAATACAAGCAATTAAGATAATTAAAAACCTTTTGGCGCTCACCTGTCAGGACAGGTGAGCGCCAAAAGCGCCAAAAGTTTTTTAATTATCTTAATTGCTTGTATTGTTTCACCTGTATATATGTTGAAAGCACATTCAGCCATTTGTATCCTGTTCCCATGAAAACGTGGGAACTCTTCCCCGAAACGCCGTGGGCGATAATAAAGGAATTTTAATCTGCAATAAGCCTGAGGAGTGCCACTGTTCACCCACGATATACAAATCCCACCAGGGACACCCAGGGGGCACCCCAGCAAGGTATTTTTTAGGAGAGAGGAGTTCCGGACACCCACCGATATTTGTGACTAACAGTCTTTATCCACACTTGAGAAAGTGTTAGCCGGGCAAGGCACCCACCTCACATTTGTTCATTTACAATACAAGCACAGAGGAACTTGCATTCTCACTGCACAGCAGTGATTATTGGAGCCATATGTCAGAGACTGCCTGCTTTGGATTTACAATTGTGTTATAGGGCTCACAGCATTGCAGCAATTAGTGAATGCCCAAACAGGACTTTACATCATGACAGATTCTACAGACATTGACCAGGCATTGGAATTTATCAGTCTGGATGCCAGTGAATGATTTAGCTATTCAGACATTGAGGCACAAACCATACTTATAACACAGAAATTGGATGATGATGCCGTCCAACCAACAAGTGATAATGTATTTCGCCAGTGGTTAAAGTTAAAACAAAAAGAATGCGATTTCCAGTACCATGGAATTAGTCTGTCAGACTATTATCGCAGCAATCAAATTCCTAGAGGATTTTGCATCCATAACATGCCCACCATCGGCAGATATAATGTCTATTTCTGCCAACGGTGGGTAGCCATATTGAACAAATGTTCAATGGACTTATTGCTACTGGTAATAGAAGAGTCAACAACGGAGCTCAACAATATCAAAGAACAGCTGACCATGTTTGAAGTGGCCCACAAGCAGACTCTAATGGAACATACCACTGAACCATGGGTCCAAAGATTGGAAACTCAAATGGCACAGTATAAAAGAGAGTTAGTGGCCTTTAAAAAGGAAAAATTAAAATAAGTGCAACAGGACTATGAACAGAGGCGGGTATACTCCTGGCTTACCAACGCCAACCAAGGCATGAAAGGAGATACCCACCCAAAAATTATCGCCAAAGACAACAACAGTTCCGCAAAGAAGACTCTAGCACTTTTTACAGTGAATCAGATAGTCAAGCTTCCACCTCACGTCAAGGAATTCCCCCTTTAGGAGTAACTACCCACGCAGAAAACCCAACACTGCCAAGAGGGCGCGGTGGGCAAAACAATGGCAGAGACAAGAGAGACAGAAGGTTGCCAAAATGAATAACAATGAATTGGTATTTAACCTTTCAAATGCTGACCTGACCAAATAGGAATTACATGTTTTATCACATGGCTTATCGTTTGTACCAACGACTCCAGCTGACCCATTCCAACACAAAGTTGAAATATTCAAGCTTAATAGAACATTCAGATTAAAGGAGCACTTTGGCAAACAACAAAACCTATCTACAAAAACTGATGTGGAGATTCCACCGCAACTGAAGAAAATATTGCACCGCTCAAATTTTGATCCTACCAGCACAAATTGTACAATCAAGTCATTCACTAGGCTTCTAGAAGACCAACCTGTGGCAATCACTCCCTGTAACACATAGGGTTAATCGGTCCAATCTCACTAAGGGTGAACATCAGGCTCTAAATAATCTATCAAAAAGGACTGACATAGTCATCTGGGGAGCCGATAAAGGGGTTCAGTGGTGGTGCAGGACGTTAAGGACTATCAACAGGAATGTATGAGACACCTCTCGGATAACACCACGTACCGCCCCTTAACAGGTGACCCCACCAACATGTACAAGAAAGAACTGGAAACAGTAATATCAAGAGCCTGTAAAGATGGAGACCTATCGATGGAACTAGGTATGGCACTCAGGGTGGATAACCCCAGAGTGCCACTGTTTTACACAGTCCCAAATGTTCACAAAACACTAATAGCGCCACCAGGGAGACCCATAGTGTCATCTCTGGGGTCATTATACCAGCCAACATCCATATATTTGGATGCTATCTTAAATCCCTGTATTCGAATAATCCCGTCCTACATTAAGGACACTATTACAAACTCTTGGCAATTTGGGATCGTTACCCACAAGTTTGTTAATGTGCAGTGCAAATGTGACTAGCCTCTACACCTGCATCCCTCATGGGGCAGGTGTGGAGGCAGTAAGACGCCTCATAACCAACAACAGTGATTATGAGAGTCCGCCAATACATCTATTTTTGGAATTACTCTTGTTGGTGTTGACACGCAATTATTTTACTTACAATGGTTGATTTTACTTGCAGGTGGCGGGATGTGCGATGGGGTCCTCAGTGGCCCCATCATACGCCAATGCCTTTATGTATGCAACAGAGCAGGATTTGTGTTATGACAGTGGTATCTTGATCTCAGAAGTGTATCTCTTTAAGAGATTTATTGATGACCTTATAATATTCTGGTCAGGAACTAAGGAACAACTTACTACATTGTTGGAAACGCATAATAACACAGAGAGTGAGGTCAAAATCACATTTGATATAAGCGATACCAACATACACTTTTTGGATGTGGATATAACCATTAAAGAGGGAGTAATATCAACAGCAATTTACATTAAACCAACGGATAGGAACAAGTTGTTAAAATACAACAGTTTCCACCCAGAACCTCTTAAAAAGGGTCTCCTCAATTCCCAACTATCAAGAGTCCACCGCATCACATCAGGTCCCACAAAAGTGGAAGCGGCAAGGGACCAAATGGTTAAGAAATTCGTACAAATGGGATACAACTGGTTGGAGTTAAACACAGTTAAACAAAACACTATGACTGCTCGTCCAAAGAAAACAACAGGAGAGGTTGTGCCTTGGGTCAATAAGTACACCGCGCAAACTAATGCAGCAGTTAGGTGTGCTAAACGATGGTGGCCGATGGTCACCACCGATAAAGACCTACCATTGTTAAAAGAGAACAAACTCTTACCTAGCTACACGAGGGGGCGTAACATAAAAGATAAAGTGGTAAAATTGTACATTACCCCTCTCATGAAAAAACAGCAGTCCCACTTCCTAACCCAGAAGTCGGGATACTTTAGATGTCTGGGGTGTACCACCTGTAATTCTCTCAGATAGTGTGGCGCGCGCAGTGAGCCACTGAGCCCGAAGCGTGGCGAGCGGATGCAGATTACATGTGAAGTAATCCGCGTCCCCTCGCGGGGTTTGCAACCCCCGACATTAAGGGGAGGTGACAGCGATAGAATCCTCCTGCAAAAAAAGAGCAGGTGGATCTATAACTTAAATACCCTGGCCCCAGAGGCCTTAATGAGTCGCTGGGACTACAATGTTTTTTGTAACTAAAAAACTTATCAACACTTCAGCACTTTGTTTAATTATGACTGGTCATACTTGATTTATTCATATGTCTGTTTATTCATGCTTTTCTGTTTATTTATTTTTATGTTCTTTTTCTTTTATCCATAATATTGTGTTTTTCAATGCTTGAGTAAGGTCCTCTGGGACGGATACTTTTCTGTTACGCTCCCTAAATCGTTGAGTAAAAAGATGAATTATTACAATTCTTATTATAGAACCAATATAGTGGCATCAATGTGAATATATGGTTCCGATAACCTTACATTGTTTTAAACTGTAAATATTCATGTTTTTTATTGTAATGCCCATTCCTGACCAGGTCCGCTTATGAAATACTGCTTTATTTGTTTACAGTGGTTACCTGGCAACTTGGTAATGGCATTGAGGTGGCGTCACTGACCGGCGCCTCCATCTCACGCAGATTGTGAGAGACACATGGATTCCAGCATGTGGAGACTCAAGCTGAGCGGCGGCGCCGGACAGGTGAGCGCAAAAAGGTTTTTAATTATCTTAATTGCTTGTATTGTTTCACCTGTATATATGTGGAAAGCACATTCAGCCATTTGTATCCTGTGCCCTTGAAAACGGGGGAACTCTTCCCCGAAACGCCGTTGGGCGATAATAAAGGAATTTTAACCTGCAATAAGTCTGAGGAATGCCACTGTTCACCCACGATATACAGATCCCGCCAGGGACACCCAGGGGGCACCCCAGCAAGGTATTTTTCAGGAGAGAGGAGTGCCAGACACCCACCGATATATATATATATTACCGGCATAGTCCGTAAAAAATCGAGAGTCCGGGTTACAGATTCTTCTACTTGCAGAGAGAAAGTTGTTTTTAAGAGTGTAAGTGTGGGTAACCCTATTTTGATTAAACTATACATCTTTAAACAAATAGAGTTTTGGTCTAGGAAATAGTTAATTCTCCTCTGAGTAATGTCTGGAGGGAAAAGTGGAGCTTATTGTATAGAAACATTATAATGGTAGTGCATTATCTCCACCAGGCATCCCAGAACCTGTAAAAATCCATTTCTGGTTGGGGAATCACCCCATCTACAAGAAACGTGGAAATTATACAGTTCGGTACGTCACTATTATGGTAATAACAGCACATGTTAAATACCGTTGAAACCTGTTCTTCCTCATTCACCTGTTCTTCCTTATTCGTGTAAACTCTCTTTTCATCAAGTGATGCACTTTGTCGACTTAGCCAGTCATATTATAACAATGATTGTTCAAAAGTGAAAGTCCATTGATTTGTTATTATAATTGTAAAAGCATATGAATTGTCACTACTTCTTTTTAAAATACATATGTTTATGTTTGTAGCAAACCCCTGATGAAGTCCCTTGCGGGGACGAAACGCGTTGGGAACGTCTGTTTGCTTATCTGAAATGAACTTTTATATGGTCTGGAACATTTACCACTACTGTGTGGTCTCAGAGACTTTTTAAATAAATATTGAGAAATTTTGGACTTTTCTTTTGGACTTTACTATCATTTGATTTGAAGGTTATTAAAGGCTAATAGAGACCTAATCACTAAAGGTCTGTGAAAGGGCGCCAACTCACAACTGCTATCCACATTCTTCTCTTCCCCATCCAACAGGGGTTCTTGTGAGTACGGCAGCCCAGCTACAACATTTAACTAAGTGGTGGCGCGAAACAAGAGTCTGTCTCCCATATATATATATATAAATATATATATATATATGTTTATATTAATCCCCCACCTGCAGTCAGTTACCCGTTGACCAAGTTTATACTGCCTTACTTTGTGTTTGACAGTGTAATTTTCTCCTGTGCAGTTTGCGGCCTGTAATGACAAGTGGGAGGGGACCCCCCCTGTCTAATGTGACCCGGGCCCCCAGAAGGCTTAATCCGGCCCTGGTGAGTAGTAGACTTATATAGGATACCATATATGCTGATAGGACACTGTAGTCATATGCCTGAGTTCTGAACTGGAATTTGTATAGCATCAATAACCTGATCTCATTCAAGGTAGAAGAAATTCATGTCCTGACAGCACCGGCTTCAGATGAACAAAACTGTCTAACTTTCTAATACAGATATGTCCTGAAACAACTTAACTCAATATGCCACACAGTGGGAAATTGCCTGGAACGAGTGAGCTGACAGGTCCTGTGCAACTCCGTTACCCTGGGAATATTTTTTTGCTGCAAATGCATCTCATAGCTATGTACATAAAGTGCACAAGTAGACTCTGCTGATTAAAATAAAATGGGACATGCCTAAATTCTATGTGCGACCGCATCTGTGCCTGCATACAAAATGCTAGAATAACATCTCATATGCAGATACAGCCAGGGTCGCACACAGATATAAGCATGCCGAATATCATTTTAATCAGCAACAGCTGTCTGTGCATCCTATTGACATCATTTTGAAATAAGACACATTGGGGGAAATTTACTAAGATAGGAGTTCTGTTTCACATGGGATGTTGCTATGGGCAAACAATTACTATTTATTATCTTCTAGATGGTGCTAAATACATAAAAAGTAGATTCTGATTGGTTGCCCGTAGCAACATCCCATTGTCACATAACAAGAAGCAACACACTACCAAAACATTCCACAGCTGTTTAATGTGGACGTGTGATCATCTGTATATTTGGTTCTGACCCATACCTAGGCTGACTACTCTCCTGCACCTATTCTGTTTAGTTGCTAACTTATATCCCTTTCACACCAGAAATGCAGAGACCAACCCAGGAATTAAATTCCAGGGACATGCAGGGACATTCCCGGGCTGGGTCCCATTTACACATGCTTTTGAAGCAGGGACATCCTGGGTTGGCAACTTTCATACTGAATAGGGCCTGTTCTAAATTCTTTGTAAACTCATTTATTCTGTACATTGATTGTTTTATCATGTATGTTTCATAGCCCATTGAGGCATTTTTTATTAAATATTGTTTTTTAAATGTGTATTTCTCTATAGCGCACTCTGAATCTTTCTGTATCTCTATGAACCTGGGATGACCCTGCATTTCTATGACAATGTCATTAAAAATTGACTTTTTTAGGCCCACAAAGATGAGGTCATTAGCGAGAGGGAGGGGAGAGGGGTAGAGGAAGAGAGGGAGGGCGGGCCTTTGCAGACATTGCAGGCGGTTCTTATGTATTATCTGGGCGCCCGATTTTTTCATTGCATGCCACTACTTAAGGCATGCGATGCGATTTTTCATTGTAAAGACCCGTTTTTAATTGTATAGTCAACCATGGGTGATTTCATACCCCCACTATCCAACTACGTATGGAGATGATTTTATATAGTGTGGCGGGCGCAGTGAGCCACCGAGTCCAAAGCGTGGAGAGAGCAGCGAGCCCCGCGAGGGGACGTGGATTACTTTACATGTATTCTTCGTCACCTCGTTACATCAAGTAGCATTGTTGGGGTCTGTTGTGCCACAGAGCTTGCATAGTGTCTTCCTGTATGCGGTGTGATTGCAATGCAGACATTTCAGGCTTTCATGGGGTTAAATAGCACTGCATTGGTCTGCTGTTTGTGATGCCTATGAAGGTGCCCATACACGGTACAATTATTGTATACAATATCGCATCTCATCTTATTGCATCGCACAGGTTTTGCAATGCAATGAGATGAGATCTAGTACAAAAAGTATGTGCAGCACATACTTTTTGTACTAGATCTCATCTCATCCCATTGCATTGCCAAAACTGTGCGATGCAATGAGATGAAATGAGATGTAATGCGATATTGTATACAATCATTTTACCGTGTAACAGGAAGTTGCCCTGCAGAGCCAGTCAGCATCAGCAGAGGCAACACGGGAAGGAGGGACATGTCTGGTAACTAGCAGGGTTGAAATCCCAGGGCATGTCCGTGGATTTTAGCCCTGGACCCTTTCACACCAGCACTAGTCCAGGGTTGTTCCAGGGGCCAAACTGGGAATTTTGGCTGTTGTGAAAGGGGTATCAGAGGGCTGCGAAATGTGTAAAAGGCACAGCAAAGTCCATATGCAGTAGACTGAGAGGGTGAAATTTAATAGGATGAGAGATTCAGAAAGTGAGAGATTTGGTAAGAAATCTCCAGTTTTTTTTAAGGCGGGAGAGGGCGACTTACCGGCACCCCGCACTGGTCAACGAAATAATGGAAACATGACGACATAGTTTGTGGCAATTAAAATGGTCACAGCTTTATTTCCCAAATCCATAATCATAACCAAACACTTTTGCAGGGCAAGGGATAGAAAGGGGAGCGGTGCGCTCTGTTCCTGCTAATGTGGTACCCCTGGGACGTGTCCGTTCCACCGCCGTGGGTACACGACCACGCCCCCTACCAAGTTGGTAGTCACCACCATGTGACTCACGTGAACACGCCCCTTACACGCTATGGGCCGTGCCAGCCACCATCATGTGACTCACGTAAACACGCCCCTTACCATTATGGGATCAACTACCATCCGCACCTCACCCTACCTGGCACGCAACCCGTAAGGCCCCTGCCGTATTAATGCTGGAACTAGGCGTGCGGCCGCCTAATGGTGAGTATGCGAGGCATTCTGTAACTCCCCTACATTTCCTGCCTTGTGCACCGCTCCCTCCCCGCAATACTGTGACAACATTCTTATTCAAGCATCTTATACACCGTAATGACAATGACAACCAAAGCCAACGTTACAATTACACTCATAGCCAATATAGCCTTCCTATACAACATAATACAACAAGTATGCAAACAGTATATATATATATATATATATATATATATATATATATATATATTTCCTTTATTTATTTTTTTTTTTTTATATAATTTTGAAATATTATAAGTACAGTTTCTCTTGACTATATATAATATATAATATATAGATTAAAATCCAGAAACACAATTTCTTCTCTACTTATACTGAAGACAAGTTTTATATTAAATAGATTTGAATTTAAGTTGGAACAGAAACTTTCCAAGTCCTCCATTGAGCCATCCCAAATAAATAAAATGTTGTCAATAAATCTATGCCATAGCACCAGGCCCGCCCCTAGCTTCTCTCTATGCCATATCACTCTCTCCTCCCAATATGACATGAAGAGGTTTGCATAGCTGGGGCGAACCTTGTGCCCATAGCAGTGCTGACTCTCTGAACATAATAACTGCCATTAAAATAAAAGTAGTTATTTCTTAATATAAATTTTATACTTTCAAGGATAAATGTTTTGAGAACCTCTGAATAATCAGATTTATTTAAATGATGGGCCACTGCTTCTATGCCAATATCCTCTTTAATGATGGTATACAGGGTTGATACATCGGCACTTCCCAAGATATAGTTTTGTTTCCAGGTTTAATTTTTTATGATTTTTTATAAATCACATGTATCTTTTAGGAAAGCATTAGTTTTTACGACTAACGGTTGTAGATAATGGTCGACGACCGATATGATGGGTCTACTGGGTGGGTGGAGGGGGTCCTTATGGATCTTTGATAACGTATATATGGTTGGAGTTGATGGATGTTGGATATTAATATAATCATACTCAGATTTTGTTATTATTTTATTCTCCACTACTTTTGATGTTAATTCCTTCAAAGCTTCCATAGTTTTTATTGTGGGGTCTGTTTTTAATTTTGAATAGGTATTGCCCTTACTCAAAAGTTCCTCAATTCCTGTTATATATTGATCCAGATCTATAAGGACTATCCCTCCACCCTTGTCTGCCGGTTTTATTATTAAACTTTTGTCATCTTTTAAAGTTTTTAATGCTTACTACTCTTTTTTGTTAGATGACAGTTTTTAAGTTTTTTTATTACGTCTTCCACTTCTTCTAGAACTAATTTTGTGAAGCAGTCTAGAAAGGGGCCTTTTTGATGAGCAGGGTAAAAGGTGGATTTTAATTATTTGAATTGTGGGCCAGAGGGACCTCTGGTAGCTACTTCATCCAAAACCTCACCTTCTTATGGTGGTTAATATTCTTTTACTTAAGTTGGATATTTTAGTGGTAGCTGAAAAAAGTATTAACCTTCTGCATATTTTTGTTTTTTTACAGGCTTTTAATTTTAAGCCTCCTCTTTTGCCCCTCTTAGTGATCCTGTTTGATTTTTATATATTTTTTTCTTATTGTTAACAATGGCTGAGGGTGATTGAATATTTTCTATCTTTTTCTTCAAGCCCTGCGTGACTGATCTAAAAAAAAAACTTCTGTTCTGTCCCAGTCATTTTGGCATCTTCTTTCATTATTTTCATGATCCCTATCATAATGTCTAGGGATTGGTTCCTTCTTGTACTATTGAACCTATTTCTGAAAGATCCCTTCCTTTGTGGAGTGAAGGAATCTCCATTTCTTTTATTATTCTTCCATTTCTGATTATAATTTATTTTATTTTCCAATTCTGATTGGGACATCAGGGGTTTTTTTTACTTATGTTTGTATTTTCTTTATTTTGAATAACCTTCTTTGATTATTTTTTATTTTTATTTTCGATTATGTTAACTGTTTCTGGGTCTTTTTTACTTTTTAGATATTTTTTTCCTTTTCTTATCCTTTAGTTCTCTAGTTTCTTTTGTGAGTTTTCTCACAATTTTCTTTTTCTGCCTCTTTAAAGTCCTCTAAGTCCCTCATTGGATCAAGGGTTTTCTGTAGGTCATCTATATCCTTATTCAGTTTTTGTGTTTCCTTTTTACCTTCATTTAGCACTAATTCTACCAATTTTTTTGAGCTAGAATGTAAAATCAAACCCCATTCTTTTCTAAATTCAATATTAGGTGAAAAGGAAGAGGTTTTCTGTAATGCTAAATCTTTTAGTACCATATCATCTATCAGATATTTTTCTAAGGTACAAATTTCCCACCATAGGCGGATCTCCTTTAAAACAGTACTTTCTAATTTTTTAAGTACAGTATTTAAATCATCATCACAAATATTTTTAATCTCTAATAAAAATAAATCGTTTAAGAGCTCTCTTATGCTCTCTTGAAAGGATAACATAATAGCAGGAAAACCAGCAGTGGCGAATAGACAAATGTAACACAAAAAGAGTTTTTGCTGGTACTGCGCTTCTATGCTATTTTAGATCAGCCTGTGTACACGCTATCAAGCCTTCACAGAGAATTCAAAATTTTAAATACAGTGCAAAGAAAACAATCGTGCGACACAGTGGCGATTCCAAAACACTATCCAATCACCTTTTCTTTAAATAAAAGATATAAACCAATACCTCCCTTTTATATTACAATCTGTAAGAGCACTGTCATTAAAAAATAAACTTGTGAAAAGTGCCATTGAAGTCCTAAAAAGATCAAGTATTATGAGCCAAGGCTTCCGCAGATGTGGTATGTGTACCATATGTAAAGTGACCACAGGTGCATCTAAACGTAAAGAATTTATAGTGAAAGACAAAATTTATCCTATGAAATAATTTTTAACCTATAATTTATAATGTAATAATTTTTAATATATACGTTACCAAAGATCCATAAGGACCCCCTCCACCCACTCGGTAGACCCATCATATCGGGATGTAACAGTATTACATCTAATTTGTCTGCTGTCGTCGACCATTATCTACAACCGTTAGTTGTAAAAGATACGGGTGATTTATTAAAAATCTTAAAAAATGAAACCTGGAAACAAAACTATATCTTGGGAAGTGCCGATTTATTAACCCTGTATACCATCATTAAAGAGGATATTGGCATAGAAGCAGTGGCCCATCATTTAAATAAATCTGATTATTCAGAGGATCTCAAAATGTTTATCCTTGAAAGTATAACATTTATATTAAGAAATAACTACATTTATTTTAATGGTAGTTATTATGTTCAGAGAGTCGGCACTGCTATAGGCACCATGTTTTCCCCCAGCTATGCAAACCTCTTCATGTCATATTGGGAGGAGAGAGTGATAAGGCATGGAGAGGAGCTGGGGGCGGGCCTGGTGCTATGGCATAGATTTATTGACATTTTATTTATTTGGGATGGCTCATGGAGAACTTGGAAAGTTTCTGTTACAACTTAAATTCAAATCTATTGAATATAAAACTTGTCTTCAGTATAAGTAGAGAAGAAATTGTGTTTCTGGATTTGAATCTATATATTGAAGAAGACAAACTAAAAACAAAAGTCTATAGAAAGCCAACTGACTCGAATAGTATAATAGAACGATCAAGCCAACATCACAATAATTGGCTTGATAGCATTCCTTTCAGTCAACTGCTAAGAGTCAAGAGGAACTGTACTGATGAACATGTTTGTGATCTTCAAATGAAAGAGATGAGAAATAGATTATTAGAAAAAGGATACACCCAAAGCTGTATAGAACAAACTGAACAAAAAATAAAGCATATAAAAGAAACTCTCTTTTAGAAGAAAAAATTCGCACAAAGAAGGAAAATATAAACCTACAATGGTCCTTCATAAGCCAGTTTAATTCCCAATATAAAGAAATAGAGAGAGGTTTTAGAAAAAACTGGAAGATACTTAAGAAGGATCCAATAATGGGAGCCATTTACCGGATAATCCAGGTTTTATCTATAGAAGAGCACCGTCATTAAAAAATAAACTTGTGAAAAGTGCCATTGAAGCCCCCAAAAGATCAAGTATTAGGAGCCAAGGCTTCCACAGATGTGGTATGTGTACCATATGTAAAGTGACCACAGGTGCATCTAAACGTAAAGAATTTATAGTGAAAGACAAAATTTATCCTATAAAAGAATTTGTAAAAGGTAATTTATGCACTACAATGTAACTGCGATCTGGTTTATAGTGGGAAAACCAGCAGATGTTTAAAAACCAGACATGAGGAGCATGTCCACAATATTAAAAATGGTTTAGATAGTCATACTGTATCTTCCCATTTCAAACCTGTACATAAGTGTAATCCTGGTAGTATAAAATCCTTTTGGGTTACAGAACAAATTAGCCCTCACTGGTGAAATACAGATATAGAAATAAAACTGGCTAAGTGCGAAATGAGATGGATTTTTCATCTAAAAACCCTCACCCCCGGTGGATTAAATGGGGAGTTTGAATAGAAATTGTTTTTATGAAATCATGCTTTTATATTTTATATGACATTTTGGAGCTCTTCTGCCCTTTTTTCTGCATGTATTTTAGATTTTTATATTGATATGTATGTTGTTTATTAAATTGATTAAATTGATATAGATCTGCATTTATGTGTATTTTAATTCTGTGTTTATTATTTATTTTTATGAATTCGAATCTACCATCTGTATAAACGGACTGAGAAGTATGCCTTATTGCACAATATTTATGGACCCCATTCATTCCTGATAGAGTTAAACACACTCCTCCTTATGTGGAGCGCATAGTCATCCCTTTCCTCACACCCATGTTAAAATGAAATAAACATAATTCACATATTTTTAAATTAAACGTGCTCACTCTCATTTATTACAATTGGTACACTATTATCCACAGGTATCATTAAGCGCGAAGTGACACCGCAAGGTGTAACCCCTCCCAATTCACCAGTTCAGAAGGTACCAGTAGTATACCTTCCACACTTTGCAGCTAGGAGACCCTCCCACTGTCCGCAGCTCAACATTCCCGCAACCCGGGACTCAAGGGTAATTATGCCACTGTATAAAGCATTGGTGAAACCTCACCTCGAGTACGGAGTGCAGTTCTGGGCCCCACACTATAAAAAGGACATCATAGAATTAGAAAAAGTCCAAAGGCGAGCAACAAAGCTTATTAGGGGAATGGAGAATTTAAGCTACGGGGAGAGATTAAGCAATTTGGGACTATTTACATTAGAAAAGAGACGTTTAAGGGGGGACATGCTCAACATGTACAAGTATATCAAGGGCCAATATAAGGAACTGTCACACACCCTCTTTTCTACTAGAAAGGAATCTAGGACACGAGGGCATGAGTATAGATTAGAAGAAAAGAGATTTCATTCAGCTAGTAGAAAGAATTTCTTTATGGTCAGAACAGTCAAACTCTGGAACTCTCTTCCCAGAGAGGTGGTAACGGCTGGCTCATTAAATGTGTTCAAGGCAAAGTTGGACAAACATTTATTGGAGAAAAACATCCATGGGTACAAATAAGAAATATAATTTGTCAGTAAAATACCAGAACCTACCAAATCAGCAATGGATATCTATACCAGGTTGAACTAGATGGACGCAAGTCTTTTTTCAGCCTTACCTACTATGTAACTATGTAACTATGTAACCCCATCCTGAAAACACCATGGTGCATGGTGTGTCTTTCAACTGATGCACTAAATTTCCTTGGTGGACCGCTGTGTCTAAGATCCTCAAAGTTGTTCATTTGTTTGAGCTTCTTCAATTGAGCTTGAGCAGCACATCTCGGAACCCCAGTCTGCTCTGAAATCTTTAGAAAAGTGTTATTGACAGCGCTGGTATTAACACCAGTGTGAATAATTTAATTAAAAATGCAATAAACAATACATTAAAACATAATATAATAGGGCCTGATTCACGACTGCTCGCTGGGCTGCATGTGTTCGGAGCCCAGCGAGCAGGTTAATGCTGCCTTGCTGATCGCAGTACCCCATGCCGTACGTACCCATGTGCAGGACAGCAAATGGATGTATATGAATATACATACATGTGTAACCATCCTTCGATGGTTACATACCATTGAAGAATTCTCCTCCTCTGCCCAGTGTTTGCAGTCACCACTTCTTGTATTTTTGTGAAATCGGGGCATGTGCCGAAGTCAGGAGGGTATGGTCCAGGGCTGGTCCAGTCACAGTCAATTAAATGTCTTGTAGTGTTCAATCCAAAAGGGGTGGTAATACAAAAAAAAAAAAAAAGGCTGCACCACATGCTGCTTTGAAATCTTTGCCTGGGAGAGACCTTGCTGATGCAGTATAATTACCTTGTCTTACCTTGTTGTTCTGCTTATTCTTGCCATGGGTTATTACCTGTGACATCTTTATCAACCCTATCTCCTTCCTGCTTTATTGTCACATATGTTTGATATAGCTTGTATACATGTTTTATTTCATATCTAAGGGCCTGTTTCAGGGGTGGCAGCTATTATACTGTTTATTCAATTGTCTGCTGGTATTTGATCTCTGTATGTGGTCATGATTGACATGATTACATTGCTGGTGTAAGGGGGTGGTGACTGGGATCTGCGGATCTGGTCATGATTGACATAGAAAATTTTCAGGGCGTACAGGAGCCAGACAGTCGGATTCCCGACTTACAGTACATGTGCTATTTTCCTTGTGGCATCCATGAGCCCCATAGAGGGAGAATAGAATCAGTGGCGAGCAAGGGGCTTGAATGCACTCGCCCCCTGTTGGGCTCCTGACCGTCGGGATTACGATGTTGGAGAAATAATCGTCGGAATTTCCGACTGTTGTTGAGTTATACCATACCCTTACTGCATTAAAGTAGAAGTTGCCACCATATATAAACTCCGCTCTCCCTTATTAATATTTACTATTGAGATATTTATAAAAATCGCGTTGGTCGCATCGCATGTGACCAAAAAATCGCATCCGATGCGACCGACGTGATGACCGCAATTTCCTATAGGGAACAATGTTAAATGTCCCAATAGACCCGATTTTCCTGTTCAATGTCCCAATTGACCCGATTTTCCATAGGAAACAATGTTAAATGGCCCACAGAGCCCAAATAGGCACCCTGAAGTGTGAAATGGCCCCCACAATTGTTAACGCCACCCCACGATCAACGTCAACCCGAAGCGTGGCGAGCGCAGCGAGCCCGCGAGGGTCGGCGGTACGCGTCCTACGACCTTTTCATACCCCCATTATCCACGTAGGCGTGGAGTTGAGAATAGAAAGTGTGGCGAGCCACCGAGCCCGAAGCGTGGCGAGCGCACGCGAACAGCTTTGAAGCCTGCGAGGGGACGCATATACCTGTGAAGGTGTCCGCATCCCCTCGCGGGGCTCGCTGCGCTTGCCACGCTTCGGGCTCGGTGGCTCGCTGCGCTCGCCACACTTTCTATTCTCAACTCCACTCCGACGTGGATAGTGGGGGAATGAAAAGGTCGTAGGACGCGTACCGCCGCCCCTTGCAGGCTCGCTGCGCTCGCCACGCTTCGGGTTGACGTTGATCGTGGGGTGGCGTTAACAATTGTGTGGGCCATTTCACACTTCAGGGTGCCTATTTGGCCTCTGTGGCCATTTAACATTGTTTCCTATGGAAAATCGCGTCAATTGGGACATTTAACATTGTTCCCTATGGGAAATCGCGGGCATCGCGACGGTCGCATCGCATGCGATTTTTTAGTGCATGCGATGCCCGCGATGGGCGCCCTTCTAGGTAAAGAGTACCAAAAAAAATACTGCAATATTATATATAACATTTTCCTGTATGCTCAGTAGACATAAGTCATACAATGTGCGCTTACTTTAAGGGTATCCTTGCTTCTCGAGAACCACAAATATTACATTCCCGCTGTGCTTTGCAAGCAGCGAGCGCATATCCCCAACTGTTCACACAATAAAGGACTTTATGACCTTGGAATCATTTTCAATTCCTTACACTCATCACTAAAAATAGCACCCTACGTTCTTTTTTATCAGGTGCATTAAAACAAATTATCTGTATTAACTCAGGTACTCTTAATAATAAAGAAAGGGTAATTTATTTTCACAGTCAGAAATTAATAATTTGCAATACACCTTGCTACTGCTCCATTATTCTACGTGAGGAGCAAAGTATGTCTGTGAAGACCTGAAAAGGCAAAACAGGCTTTGAAAGAAACTGCAGTTCAGATGAATGAGTCTAGCAAGACTTGGGAAAAATGATTTCTCTTTTCAAAACATGTGCCCTTGTCAGTCACAGAAGCAGCTGCTCGTGCAATTCGCTGGGTATAGAGCACATAGGGGTGAAGGTAAGGAAGCTTTTTTGAAGTCGTTATTCACATGGTCTAATTGACAGCATTGTAGTTATTTCATTCACCTAGATCTTGTGTTGGTTTGAAATTTTATATATATATATATATATATAGTAATCCAATGGTCGACACAGTCGAAATGACGGCACTCAGGAGACTGTTATGTGAATTCAACAAATTTGTATTGCGGTATAGAGGGGAACGTTTCGGGGTGTTACCCCCGTCTTCAGCCCCAAACCTACAGCTGTAGGTTTGGGGCTGAAGACGGGGGTAACACCCCGAAACGTTCCCCTCTATACCGCAATACAAATTTGTTGAATTCACATAACAGTCTCCTGAGTGCCGTCATTTCGACTGTGTCGACCATTGGATTACTATTGTATTATTCCGTTCTGGCACCAGGAGCAAGCTGTCCAGATGACTTATTGAGTGCCGGCAGTGCTTGGAATTGTATATATATATATATATATATTTATGTGACAAGGAATCACATACACTGAATACGATGAAGTCTTACAGTAGCCTACACCCCGGCCTATCCCCTGGGCAGCTGTTTCACCATCAGGGACATTAACAATCTGCCCTGGAAGCATTTATATCAGGAAAGCACAGGTGTTGGTAATCAGCCAAACCCTGATCACATCAGTTTTCCTGCTTCTAATCTAAAACCTGGACCGGACACTCAGCATTACCTTCATGTGGAAGTTTGCTGTCCCTGGGCCAGATGCACTAAGCTTCAAAAGTAATTAAATGGAGTCATGTGTGCACACATCGCCAACCAAACGGTTCCAGGCTGCTGGGCACAGGGACGCAAGCTAGCCTGGAACTTCTGGTTTCCGTTATCCATGGCAGCGATGGTCCCCAGCTCGGCAGGTGAGCTCCATTCCCTTGCTAATTACTCTGTTTGGGGAGGAATTTTGTGGGGTTTTTTATATCACTTGTATTGTGCATGTATTGTGTGCTGCTGTCCCTGACGACGGGGGAAGACCTCGAAAGGGTCGAACATTAAAGGACATTTTATTAAAGCCTGTGTGAGTGCCGCTCCTTTGGACAATATTGTGGAGTTGATTGAAATACCTTTGATGGCACCTCAGCAAGATATATCTAGCTATCTTCATCTCTCGTAAGTGCCGGTCTACCTGGTTCTATTATATATGTATATATATATATATATATATATATATATATATATATATATATATGTATATATAACTTCAATCCCTGCTACTGTTTGGTTGTGAGGCTGTGTTCTTGACAAAGGCCGGACATCGGCCGAAACGTCGACCAGGACTACGGTCCCCACTGTTTGGTGATGTACTAAAATAAACTTGTTTTGATTATATTCTGCTGGTGAGTGCCCTGATTGGACCCTGAAGGGCCCGTCGTATCCTGTATATATATATATATATATATATATATATATATATATATATATATATATATATATATATATATATATATATATATATATATATATAGAACAACAAAGCAAAGAACAACAATCCAGGTGCCCGCAAGGGATAATTGAAGAAGCTGCCGGTCCAGTTGAGACCTAAGTGCTGTGCTAAGGAGAGTCAGACAAGTGGGACTTAATTACCCTCTATTTGAAAAGGAGGATTTAAGGACTTGCGCACTATTTTTCTGTGTATATATATATATATATATATATATAGAGAGAGAGAGAGAGAGAGAGAGAGAGAGAGACAGACAGGTGTAGAGACAAGCAGTGGCACTCCATGGATTTAATACAGCCTGTTTAATAAGGTGACCAACGTTTCGGGAATGGATACCCCTTTATCAAGGTGTACAGGGGTATCCATCCCCCGAAACATTGGTCACCTTATTAAACACGACAAATTTGTCTCTATATCTATCTATCTATCTATCTATCTATCTATCTATCTATCTATCTATCTATCTATATACACTGCTGAATAGAATAATTTATACTACGGAAGTTGTGTAATTCACATATACTGTATAACAGGGATGCAGTCAAAATCCTGACAGTGAGAAGACTGATAGTGGGATTACTGCAGACAGAATTTCTAAAGATCTGGCCAGTAAGTAGTGGGGTTATGCACTAGGGGGAGCGTTTCTGGTAAGGCAGGGCTGGACTGGCCATCTGGCACTTTTGGCAAATGCCAGAGGGGCCGATTTCTTTGTGCAAGGAAGATCGGTGCACAGAGAGATCCACTGGACTCAAGGCGTGTAAGGCGGCTCCCTTTGTGTGACGCTGAGGTTCAGCAGAGAAGGGGGGGGCATCATACGCCACTATTTCCCTGCAAGCCGGTAGAAGCTGTGCGCATATCCACTATATCTCTCTTAGAAGGATGGCCTGTCTATAATGTACGATGTCATTGGTCAGGTCCATATGCCATGAAATATTTGGATAGACCTCGAGAGATTGACTAACATTCTGTATTTCATTATAGCCATGACAGAGACATTCATGTCTAGTAAATAGTAAATAGAATAATTTCTAATTAGTGTAACTCAGCAAGGATAAAAATTGGTGTTGGATTTCAGCTGCCTTTCAAGCTATCAAAACTAAGCTTTGATGACAAAACAAAATGGCCGCTCTCTTGCTTAACAGGCAAAACCATGTTTGATGTTCAATCACCGTCGTGTATGTTCCCATTCCTTGCACGTAGTCTGAGCTATTGCATCATCCCCTTAGCCTGAAAAAGAGGACATTGGTTATTGCATTGTAAAACGTTTGATACATGCACTATTGCAAAATAGGGATTTATGAGCGAGGTTCTGCCAAAGCATAGGCCGGGGTGAAACAATTACAGGAAACTGAAAGCATTTCTGGCTGTGTTAAAAATGATGCAGCATCAGCTTCACTTTAAAGTTTGCGTTTATGGGGAAGTTTTAAGGAAACCTCATGCCGTTAATAAAGGCTAATTTACTAGCATGCTGCTAAGTGCAAATGATATATTATTGCGCTGCAAAGCAAAAAATGTATTATATATGTATTTTAAAGTATTGTTAATTATTTTATTTTGCAGTTTTTTTCCTTCCTTCCCATTTCACAAAGCTCGGGCACATCACACATTCAGTGTCAACTCATCCAAAACAATGGTGCATACAGAAAGCCTCTGATTTATGGAGAACTGGGCACATCTCTCTAAAATGCTTATTGTTTTAATAGGCTAATTTATCAAAATGTCTAACAGAAATGGATAGCCGGTTGTCAGAAGTAGAAGTTCACAAATTAGGAAAATATTACAAGGAACAAACCCAACCAGCCATTCTCTTTCTTCCTGGGAATGTTAGTCCTGAAATTAACTTCAATATATTTTATAATTTTATGGGTTTCTTGGGGGAAAATTTACTAAGATGGGAGTTCTAGTCAGGTGGGATGTTGCTATGGGTAACCAATCAGATACTGGGCCAGATGCACTAAGCTTCAAAAGTGATAAAATGAAGAGTGATAAACAACCAACCAATCAGCTCCTGCCTGACATTTTTCAAACACAGTGTCATGGAAGGCAGGAGCTGATTGGCTGGCTGTTTATCACTCTCCAATTTCTCACTTTTGAAGCTTAGTGCATCTGGCCCACAGTGTATTTATGCCCAAATACTGCATAATATTCTGTCATTGACTACGGGCCAGATGCACTAAGTTTCAAAAGTGATAAAATGAAGAGTGATAAACAACCAACCAATCAGCTCCTGCCTGACATTTTTCAAGCACAGTCTGTGAGATAGCAGGTAGGAGCTGATTGGCTGGCTGTTTATCACTCTCTATTTTATCACTTTTGAAGCTTAGTGCATCTGGCCAGCTATCTATTATCTTCTGGAAGGTGCTAATTAAATAAATAAATAAAGCAGATTCTGATTGGTTGCCCATAGCAACATCCCATGTGAAATAGAACTCACATCTTAGTAAATGTCTGTCTTTAAGTCATTCCTTCCTTTTTGTCTCCCAATGCCCATGGTGTGTGCAGTAAGATGTTTTTTCCAGGACTTATTTTTCGCTATGGATGATGGGTAAATGGCTAGGTATATAATGGTTCCTAACACGTAGTCCCGACTCAGCATTGTTAACAAAGCAAAAAAAGTATGCAAATTAACAAAAGCACGCTGCACTGCAGGTGGGGCAGATGTAACAGGTGCAGAGAGAGTTAGATTTGGGTGGGAGCGTGTTCAAACTCAAATCTAAATTGCAGCGTAAAAAGAAAGCTGTGGGCTACATGCAAAGGCAGCCAGTATCAGTGGCGTAACTACTGTAAGGCAGCCCCAGCTGTCGCTTGGGGGAGCAAGCTGCAGTGGGGTCTGTGTGGGCGCCGGCACCCTCTTGACGCACTGACATGCTGCTGCCTGCCACTGCCCACTGGCTGAGCACCGGAGGCTAGTGAGCCACAGCGCGGGTGCGGCCATGGCAAAGACGAAAAATCTCTCCCATAGATTCAATTGACTGTACACAGAGCCGGCTATTGGCTACTGTGTACAGGATGGGCAGGCGGATGGGCGTGCTAGGGCGGCCTGGGATGCGCAGAAAACAAGGGAAGCAGCAGTGTATGCTGGTCTCTCTTCCTCTCCTGCTTCAGCTTCTCTGTTATGTGTGTTAAGTCATCACGTCACATGCTGGGGAAACATGCTGGGGAGGAGGTGCCGGGGGGGGGGGCGGTCACAATCTGGTCCGATATTGTAACAATTGTGGTAATGACTGCACAATATGAAAGCCAAAACAACAGTTATGAGCATAGGATAATAAAATGATGACTACGGCTGCAGCAAGAACAAATATAAAGGTTCCATGAATTATCTGTCATAAAGCTCCAAATATTACCAACAAGACATTGCTGGCATTATAAGCTACAGTCTTCCATTGCACCACTTACATTACAGTCAGTGCAAAAAGGGAGCCTAGACTGCAGTACTGCAATATATGGCAATGTTATAGAATACTATAAGGAAGGTCCAACAGTAGATTTATAAATATCAAATTTCAAATCAAATTCAACTTAAAATTTAGATTTGAGTGAAGATCAGTAAGTTAACACAAAATACAGAATTCTGCTCCCCATGATGCTACATCCCATAAGTCGGGATATGGTTGATAGGTCGACCATAAGATGGTCAACAGTCATTAGGTTGACACCGTTAGGTTGACATACTGGAAAGCCGACAGGGGTCTAGGTCGACATGGGTTTAGGTCGACAGGGGTCTAGGTCGACATGTGACGAGGTCGACACATGCGTTAGGTCGAAATGGGTTAGGTCAACAGTCAAAAGGTCGACATGGGTTTTTGGACTGTTTTTTGAGCCGAGATGTGCCGACAGGCGGTATTTCATGCCCTAGTGGATGGTAGCCCACAGATGTTAGACAGCTTTATTTTAACTCTGCAATTTAGATTTGAGTTTGACCACCCAAATCTAACTCTCTCTGCACCTGTTACATCTGCCCCACCTGCAGGGCAGCGTGCTTTTGTCCATTTGCATACTTTTTTTGCTTTGTTAACAATGCTGAAACGGGCCCATAATTATGTGTTAGGAACCATTCTATCCCTATCCATTTACCCATCATCCCTAGCGAAAAATAATGGGAGTTCTATTTCACATGGGCAACCAATCAGAATCTACTTGGGAGAATAAAATAAAGCAAAAAAGGGAAAAAAGATGTTTAACAGTTAATGTCATATATAAACAAGCGGGACTGTCTACATGTAAATTGACATTTTATTTTAAAAAAGCATTAATAACACTTAAAATGTAACAAGAAAAATAATAAAAAGAATGGTTACTGTATTAGCATAAAGTCTGAATTAAGCAGCACATTGGCATGGGGGAATAGCACAATTTGGCGTAGTTATTCCTCAGTTTGGCACATAACAAACGTCTTTTAACTGAAAGTAGTGGGTGTCTCACCGCTGGAGAATAAGATGTGCGGCAATTGGTGCGTGAGTCCTCTCAATTTTGCAAATGGAAATGTTTTACCTCTGGGGTTCCCACATAGGGAAGTCCTGGTATCTTTTCCAAAATTTAGCAGCAGAGAATTGATGAATAAAAGCCGCTGGAGTGGTGTATGGTACCGGGATGTCCAAGCCTTCCTCACTAGAATGCGGTGTCCTGCACTCTTAGGAATCAGCAATCAGGTTGAACGGTTGCAAAATGCATCTGAGGTGGATAGACAGGTGTCTGTATTGTGCTATAGCCCCTCCTACCGACGCGTTTCACTGATTTCATACAGCTTTGTCAAGGTGACTAGTAACAGTGCATAAGCAAGTATATATACCTGAGGTAATCAGCAATCAGTGTGTAGTAGGCAGCCCCACATTTACATAAAAAAAAACACAAATAACAACACATCTCTTATATATTTGGCTACATCTGTCACTCAAAGTGTTTCTGGAGCTGTAACGCTGGGTTGTGGACTTCCATCTTAATTTATGATTGTCATCACCTGTTTTAAACAGGGTAATTGATAAGAAAGGTGTTTAAGCACAGGTGATGGTAATCCATAAATTAAGAAGAATGTCCAGAAACAGAGCAATGTGTCCCTCCTGGAGAGGGTCATGTTGGGAGGTATGCACCTCCCTCCCCCCCCCCCCCCCCCCCCATTCACGGCATCCCCACGATTAAATGGCACATGCAAAAC
Source organism: Crinia signifera (assembly GCF_055691185.1). Taxonomy (NCBI): domain Eukaryota; kingdom Metazoa; phylum Chordata; class Amphibia; order Anura; family Myobatrachidae; genus Crinia; species Crinia signifera. The sequence continues at coordinate 40,802,035 of NC_139223.1, forward strand.
ACTGACATGGCTATGGTCGACAATGAAAAAGGTTGACAAGATTTATTTTTCACTTTTTCAATGTTTTCATATTCATTCTCATGTGTCGACATGGACACCAATGAAGTGCCACACTTATGTCAACATTTACATGTGTTGACCTTTCTGTGTTGATTTTTTCTTATGGCAATTCGCGGCACCCCCCGCGACCCCCCTCCCGCGATTTGCAGCACACCCCCCGCAATTCGCGGCACCCCCGGTGACTCCCGCGTTTTGCGGCCCCACCCCGTGACACCCCCCCTCCTGCGATTCGTGGCACCCCGCGACCCCCCCTCCCACGATTCGCGCCAACCCCCCGGGCCCCCCCTCCCGTGGTTCACGGTGCCCCCCACGACCCCCCCTACCGCGATTCCCCACCCCTGACCCCCCCTCCTGTCATTGCGGCAACCCCCCGCCCCCGCGACCCACCCTCCCGCGATTCACTGCAACCCCCCGCGCCCCCTCCTCCCACAATTCGCGGCACCCACCCCCCGCCCCGCGACCCCCCCTCCCGCAATTCACGGCATCCACCCACGACCCCTCCTCCCGTGATTTGCGGACACCCCTCACCTACTCCCTCCCCCCCACCCTCGCGCGCGATTCACGGCAACCCCAGGATTAAATGGCACATGCAAAACACTGGCACGGCTATGGTCGACAATGAAAAAGGTTGCCATGAGTTTTTGAAGATTTATTTTTCATTTTTTTATGTTTTCATATTCATTCTCATGTGTCGACATGGACACCGATGAAGTGCCACACTTATGTCAACATTTACATGTGTTGAACTTTCTGTGTTGATTTTTTCTTGTGGCGATTCGCGGCACCCCCCGCGACCCCCCTCCCGCGATTTGCAGCACACCCCCCGCAATTCGCGGCACCCCCGGTGACTCCCGTGATTCGAGGCCCCACCCCGTGACACCCCCCCTCCTGTGATTGCGGCACCCCGCGACCCCCCCTCCCATGATTCGCGCCAACCCCCCCGGGCCCCCCCTCCCGCTGTTCACGGTGCCCCCCACGATTCCCCACCCCTGACCCCCCCTCCTGTCATTGCGGCAACCCCCGCCCCCACGACCCACCCTCCCGCGATTCACTGCAACCCCCCGCGCCTCTCCCACAATTCGCGGTACCCACACCCCCCCCCGCGACCCCCCCCCCTCCCGCAATTCACGGCATCCACCCACGGCAGCACCCCTAAGCCCCTCTTTAGTCCCCCGTATACTCACACACCCCTATCACTACCCAGCTTCCTGCTCTCCTGAACCGTAACTTCCACCACTGGGGAGTCGCTGACGCTGTTTTGCCCACATGCCCCTATCATGCCTCATAGCCCAGCCTCCTGCTCTCATGCACCCGAACTCCCACCCAGTAGGAGGAGACACTGACTCAGGGCCACCATCCTGTACTCCTGTACTGCCACGCTGGACCCTCACCCACTGGCAGAAGCTGCACAGTATCTCCCACCCTCCTCTTTAGTCCCCCTTATGCCCACACACCCCTATCACTACCCAGCCTCCTGTTTTCCTGTGTCGTGACCTCCGCCAGTGGGGAGCCGCTGACTCAGAAACACCCTACTATACTATTGCACACACACACCTAAACAACACGCACACACAGCCCCCCCCCCACACCCACAAATGTCACTGTACCATCCACACTATCAATGTACATCTTACTCTGTAACCGCTTTTTAATTAAACAAAACAATACACACCCCCTTCCACATCATATGCTCTCTATTTAACACATTTCACCTATAACTCAAGTTGCAATACAGGCCATCTTTCATACAATTCTAACCATCTTTTTCATATACAAATGTTCACAAATTAAGGGGGCGCAGCCCCTTACGACGGTGTGAAGAGCGCCCGTAGGGCGCGATGAATCACCTAGTGCTAAAATATAATTGATTTGGAAGGCAGACCCATTGTTCCTTTTATTATTAAATCATAGAAACGAGCACTAGAATTCAAGATATAAACATTTTTATATATACATTTGTCCCGGAGGCCGGTTTGCGTAACCAGAAATCCGCCATTTGGAACACATAAGACAAAGTATTGCTAAGTGTATGCTTGTAGAAGTGGATGTACCCGGACATCCGGCGCCTCCAAGGCACCGGACATCCCACTTCCTGGCGCATAGATCTGGTAATCACTAACATACTGGAATCACGCTGTTCAAAGTGTCGGTGTCCGTACCCGGACATCCGGCATTTGAAGCGCATTCTACGCAGAGGATTTTCTCAAATTAGAAAATCTGATGAAAATAGAATTGAAACATTGGCTTGATAGTGCCAACTTACAGAAATATATATAACAAAAAATGATCCCAAGAGGTCTAAAGGTGCCCATACACTAGTAAGTTTTATCTTCAGATCTGGCTGGTTGGAACAAAAACATGGTTATGGACAGGGCCGTCTTAACAGCAGTGTGGGCCCCTGGGCAAAGCAATGCACTGGGGCCTTTACCCATTCTCCCCTCCTAGGGGTGGAGGGTGCTATCAGCAGCAGCTCTGATGTCCCACAGGTGGCAGGGGGTGCTCGATCTTCCACTCAACATGTAGGACCTGGAGCAGTTACTTCTGCTACTTACTCCTTTACTGCACATGTGGTGGGAGGGAGAACACTAACGAGTGGAAGGGGGCACTGAGCTGAATGAAGGGTCCCTTGTAAATGACTTCCAGGGAGGAAGGGGGTGTTTTATACGCAGGGGAGGGTTGGATAATGGACTGGGCTTAATATTCGTCATTTTCCGGTGGAAGGGCAGCTTGTTTGACTGCAGATATCGCCATTATCTGGAAATAGATTTCTTAGCCTTCAATAGTATAAAAACCTAGAGTGCCAACTTTCAGGAGGTGCTGGGGTTTTGGGGATCAGAGATCAGGAGCCAGAGCAATCCATTGACAAGAATATAAAACTGTACACCAGACGTTTGGAGCTGGAGCAGGGACCGGCTACTGGATGGCTGACATCTCTGGTTCTGGGTATGATAGAGACAAGCCGCTAGTGTCGACAGAAAGGGGAGAGTCCCAGCTTTTGGAATATACTCTAATGGGCCCCATACATCAGCAATCACAATTTATGGATTTCCAGATACAGGGATTTTTTGGCCAGATAAATGGATTTTACAATCTATCTGACTTTGCCCACACATTACAGATTTATTTCAGTGATCTGCAGATTTTTCCATCTAAAGATTGCATCTTCATATCTGGAAATTGCCCAATCGATTGTCATTTCAGCTGTTCATAATGTAAATAGATGAAGAAGACGAATTGGGAATGTCCACACATATAAAACAGATCCGCAGATAATACCAGATAATTAAGCATGTTTAAAAACCTGATTAAGCAATCGATTGGCGATTTTGATTGGGATTGCCAAAAGGGGGAGCCCACACATCTAAAATTAATTGTGGCAATCATCTCCATATCTGAAAATTGTCACAATTAATTGCTGATGTATGGGGCCCTTTAGTCAGAGAGAACCTGAGAAATATGACTGGGAATTGCAATTAACAGGTCAGATGTGGACTGCTGCTTTGAAGTTGGATATCTCCAGTTCCCCAGGGCCGATTTTCAAAATTCTGGTATCCCTGGAAAAAGGGGATCCTCAGCTATCAGAATAGGGCCCCTGGGGCCCCTGGGCAAGTGCCCATTAAGCCCATACGAAAAGACGGCCCTGGTTATGGATGAGTGACAGTTTGTCAGTTTTCCAGCATTTCCAAGCAAATGGTCAACTGTCATTTGCTCTCATCCATAACCATGTTTTTGTTCCAACCAGCCAGATCTGTAGATAATACAAAAGAAGAGGGGGTATGCAGCGCTCATTAATGATGCCAATAGTATAATGTACAATACAAATTTATTATGATAGAAATAAAAAAAATGAATATATAAAAAAATGACAATGACAGTAAAAAAATGAATGCTTACTGTATTCTTCTCTTTTAGATCTGTAGATAAATCTGCGTGTGTATGGCCACCTTTAAGGCTATTTAAGCCTTCCACTTTTCAGGAAAAAATTTCGTTCCCCTGATGCATAAAATCTGTGTGACTGCAGGCAATTTGCATATTATATTATTTGTTATATTTTGTTACATAATCATTTCGCTGCCATTCAAGTGATATTACTAGATGACATTTGTGTACTGTATTCAGAAGTGTGAAATTCACGATTAATGGATTTTTGCAGGATCCAGATACCATCGAAAAAATGTATTTAAATTAAAGTTAATACATGATGAAGCCTGGAAAATAATCTTTCGACAAACTTACCGATTGCCTGGTACCTGGGCAGCCCTTGAAGTTTCTGATGATTGCTTGAATTATAGTTTTTTGCAAAGTCTTCGGGGGTTAGTAATTGTATATTTTGTAGATTCTGTCATGTATTGTATTTCGCAGCAATAATTGGAAGTCTCGGAATATAATGTATAAATTGGGGTATATACAGTATATATATATATATATATATATATGGTACTTGTGTACTAGCACGGCGCCCACGATATTTGGTCACACAACATATAATCGCATCGCATCGCATGCCATACACCCGATGCACTGCGATGCGATTAAAAATTATATAAGCCCCCTATACGATGTTTAATTGTATAAGCACCCTAATGGGGGCTTACAATGTTAAATGCACCCCCATGCCACCCCCACTATGAACGTGAACCCGAAGCGTGGCGAGTGCAGCGAGCCCCGCGAGGGGATGCGTATTACTTTACATGTATTCCGCGGCCGCTCGCCACGCTTCGGGCTCGGTGGCTCGCTGCGCTCGCCACACTATATAAAGTCAACTCCACGCCGACGTGGATAGTGGGGGTATGAAAAGGTCATAGGATGCGTACCGCTGCCCCTCCCGGGATCGCTGCGCTCGCCACGCTTTGGATTCATGGACATAGTGGGGGTGGCGTGGGGGTGCATTTAACATTGTAAGCCCCCATTATGGTGCTTATACAGTTTAAAATCGCATTGCATCACATTGTATGGCATTGTATGCCACATACAATTGTATACAATTTTAAATTGTATACCATCGGGTGCCAATCGCGTCGCATCACATACCATCGCATGCCTTATGGTCTGCAATGCGATGGGCGCCGTGCTAGTACACAAGTACCATATATATATATATATATATATATATATATATATATATATATATATATATATATATATATATAGAGATGAGCGGCGGGCCCTTTTTTTGTTTTGGTTTTGGTTTTGGATCTGGATCTCCCTTCGGGTTTTGGATCTGGATTGGTTTTGGCAAAACCACCCTTGCAGGTTTTGGTTTTGGTTTTGGATCTGGATTTTTTTTGAAAAATGCTAAAAATTGCTAAAATAAGTGATTTTTGGCCTGTTTTTGCCCCTAAAGTATTATTGAGCTCAACAACATTAATTTCCACTAATTTCTAGTCAATTTTGATCACTTCACAGCTCACAAAATTTTTTCATTTACTGTAGTAGGGCCAAAAGGTTATACCGAGGTAACTGGATGACTTAGGCGACAGCAATGGGCATCACATACATGTGGACCTTACACTTCCAACCTGGCACATCTTAGAAGCCGAGCAGCTCTGCAGGGGCAGACAGGGTGGCAGTTTAATAAGCTACCCCCCCAAAAAAGAGCAAAGAATCCAAAGATGTGCAAGTTCAAATTGTCCTTTGGCCCTCCCACCCACCCTTAGTTTTACTAGTAGCTGCGCTCCTCTGTTAGAACCTTAAAACAAGTACCAAGACCCCTATGTGGCTTGATTGTGCACTGTTTTTACCGTGTGCAGCCAAGGAGCAGTGGGCGTTTGGTGCAGCACTGACTTTGTCTGCAAGTGTTTATCTGTTTTGATCAGTTTAATATCCAATAAGACCCCTATCTGGCGTGATTGTGTGATTGATTGATTATTAATTAACTGGATATATGCCGTCACACTGGACACTGGATATATGTCGTCACACAATGGATATATGTCACACTGGACACTGGATATATGTCGTCACAATGGATATATGTCGTCACACTGGACACTAGAAATATGTCGTCACACTGGACACTAGAAATATGTCGTCACACTGGACACTGAATATATGTCACACTGGACACTGGATATATGTCGTCACACTGGACACTTGATATATGTCGTCACACTGGACACTGGATATATGTCACACTGGACACTGGATATATGTCATCATACTGGACACTGGATATATGCCGTCACACTGGACACTGGATATATGTCGTCAAACTGGACACTGGATATATGTCGTCACACTGGACAATGGATGTATGTCACACTGGACAATGGATGTATATCACACTGGACACTGGATATATGTAGTCACACTGGATAATGGATATATGTCACACTGGACACTGGATATATGTCGTCACACTGGACAATGGATATATGTCATCACACTGGACACTGGATATATGTCACACTGGACACTGGATATATGTCGTCATACTGGACACTGGATATATGCCGTCACACTGGACACTGGATATATGTCGTCAAACTGGACACTGGATATATGTCGTCACACTGGACAATGGATGTATGTCACACTGGACAATGGATGTATGTCACACTGGACACTGGATATATGTAGTCACACTGGATAATGGATATATGTCACACTGGACACTGGATATATGTCGTCACACTGGACAATGGATATATGTCGTCACATTGGACAATGGATATATGTCACACTGGACACTGGATATATGTAGTCACACTGGACAATGGATATATGTCACACTGGATATATGTCGTCACACTGGACAATGGATATATGTCGTCACACTGGACAATGGATATATGTCACCCTGGACACTGTATATATGTCGTCACACTGGACACTGGATATATGTCGTCACACTGTACACTAGAAATATGTCGTCACACTGGACACTAGAAATATGTTGTCACACTGGACAATGGATATAGGCCGTCACACTGGACACAGCCTGTTACACTGGACACTGGATACAGCCCATCACTCTGGACACAGCCCCTGACACACTGGACACAGCCCCTTGTATTATGGACACTGCAGCCCCTGTACACAGTGTACACTCAGCAGCACTGCAGCCCCTGCGTGTGAGCACTGCAGTACCGAGTTAGTTAAATCACACAACACAGGGCTCAGGGCTAAATAAATCACAACACAGGGACCAGGACAGCCCCTAGACAGTGGACACAGCCCCTGACACACTGGACACAGCCCCTCGTATTATGGACACTGCAGCCCCTGTACACAGTGTGTACACTCAGCAGCACTGCAGCCCCTGCGTGTGAGCACTGCAGCACCTAGTTAGTTAAATCACACAACTCAGGCCTACATAAATCACTGCAACACAGGGCACGGAGCACGGAGCACAGGGCACAGATTTTCCCACCCACCCTCTTCCCTCTCCTAGATTGGAGTGAAGATGGCGGGGCGCGCGTGTGTCTTTTATAATATCCCAGTCCCGTGAGAATCCGACAGCGCGATGATGACGTTTTGCCTCGGTTTCAGTCCGGAATTCAGGCGGGAACTCCCGAACAGACTCAGATCCTGACTCGGATCACGATATTTATCTCCAATATATATATATATATATATATATATATATATATATATATATATATATATATATATATATATATATATATATATATATATATATATATATATATATATATATATATATATATATATATATATATATATATATATATATATATATATATATATATATATATATATATATATATATATATATATATATATATATATATATATATATATATATATATATATATATATATATATATATATATATATATATATTATTATTATTATTATTATTATTATTTAGTAACCATCTCTTATATAGCAAACACATATTACACAGCGCTTTACAGAGTATAGTTGAACATTCACATCAGTACCTGCCCCAGTGGAGCTTACAATCTATATTCCCTACCACATGTACACGCACATACAGACATTCTATGGTTAATTTTGTTGGGAGAAAATTGACCTACCAGTATATTTTTGGATTGTGGGAGGAAACCGGAGTACCCAGAGGAAACCCACGCAAGTACGGGGAGAATATACAAACTCCGCTAAGTTAGGGCCATGGTGGGAATCGAACCCATGACCTCAGCACTGTGTGGCAGTAATGCTAACCACTACACCATCCGTACTGCCTGTATATTGAGTATCCCTTATCTAAAATAAAATGCTCGGGACTAGAAGCATTTCGGATAACATATTGTTCCCTATTTTGGAATATTTTATATTTCAATGAGGTGTCTCGTGAAATACACACACATATATAATTTACTTGTGCATGAAACAAATTTTGTGTACAATCTCAGGCACTGAATTTGAATGCCAAGCACCCATTTCCTAGCACATATTTAGTGCCAGTTACATATCATGTCTGTAGTAGTGCCAGTTACAGATGTCCCCAGTAGTGCCAGGTACAGAGGGGATGTGCTTTTAGCAAAAAAAAAAACATACATTCTGGAAACTATGGTTTTCGGAATAATTTGGATAAAGCATATTTATATATACAGATGAGACGCCGTCGGACGGGTCAGGTTTTCATTTCTGTCTCCAGCATCAAATTAGCAAAGAGGCTGTCAAGACTCATAATAGACAAAACAGAAGATCTATCAATGAGCCATTAAAAATGTCATTGCATAAATAACAAAAAGCAAATCTGATGATGGGCCTTATCCATTCTGAGCAAGGTGAATTCACCTGTGTATTTTCTTGTTACATAGTAAATATGTTATAGGGTCTTGTTAAAGACTATTTTCTGTAAAGACATTTGTCTAAGAGACGCAAAGTCTTCACTATTATAGGGTTGGGTATAATTTTCATCAAAGCATCGGGTGTTTATTTACAGTTATATATGAATCTTGCTACTATATTGAATAATATGTATATTCAAACTAGGTGATTCATCGCGCCCTACGGGCGCTCTTCACACCGTCGTAAGGGGCTGCGCCCCCTTAATTTGTGAACATTTGTATATGAAAAAGATGGTTAGAATTGTATGAAAGATGGCCTGTATTGCAACTTGAGTTATAGGTGAAATGTGTTAAATAGAGAGCATATGATGTGGAAGGGGGTGTGTATTGTTTTGTTTAATTAAAAAGCGGTTACAGAGTAAGATGTACATTGATAGTGTGGATGGTACAGTGACATTTGTGGGTGTGGGGGGGGGGCTGTGTGTGCGTGTTGTTTGGGTGTGTGTGTGCAATAGTATAGTAGGGTGTTTCTGAGTCAGCGGCTCCCCACTGGCGGAGGTCACGACACAGGAAAACAGGAGGCTGGGTAGTGATAGGGGTGTGTGGGCATAAGGGGGACTAAAGAGGAGGGTGGGAGATACTGTGCAGCTTCTGCCAGTGGGTGAGGGTCCAGCGTGGCAGTACAGGAGTACAGGATGGTGGCCCTGAGTCAGTGTCTCCTCCTACTGGGTGGGAGTTCGGGTGCATGAGAGCAGGAGGCTGGGCTATGAGGCATGATAGGGGCATGTGGGCAAAACAGCGTCAGCGACTCCCCAGTGGTGGAAGTTACGGTTCAGGAGAGCAGGAAGCTGGGTAGTGATAGGGGTGTGTGAGTATACGGGGGACTAAAGAGGGGCTTAGGGGTGCTGCCGTGGGTGGATGCCGTGAATTGCGGGAGGGGGGGGGGGTCGCGGGGGGGGGGGTGGGTACCGCGAATTGTGGGAGAGGCGCGGGGGGTTGCAGTGAATCGCGGGAGGGTGGGTCGTGGGGGCGGGGGTTGCCGCAATGACAGGAGGGGGGGTCAGGGGTGGGGAATCGCGTTAGAGGGGTCGTGGGGGGCACCGTGAACAGCGGGAGGGGGGGCCCGGGGGGGTTGGCGCGAATCATGGGAGGGGGGGTCGCGGGGTGCCGCAATCACAGGAGGGGGGGTGTCACGGGGTGGGGCCTCGAATCGCGGGAGTCACCGGGGGTGCCGCGAATTGCGGGGGGTGTGCTGCAAATCGCGGGAGGGGGGTCGCGGGGGGTGCCGCGAATCGCCACAAGAAAAAATCAACACAGAAAGTTCAACACATGTAAATGTTGACATAAGTGTGGCACTTCATCGGTGTCCATGTCGACACATGAGAATGAATATGAAAACATTAAAAAATGAAAAATAAATCTTCAAAAACTCATGGCAACCTTTTTCATTGTCGACCATAGCCGTGCCAGTGTTTTGCATGTGCCATTTAATCCTGGGGTTGCCGTGAATCGCGCGCGAGGGTGGGGGGGAGGGAGTAGGTGAGGGGTGTCCGCAAATCACGGGAGGAGGGGTCGTGGGTGGATGCCGTGAATTGCGGGAGGGGGGGTCGCGGGGCGGGGGGTGGGTGCCGCGAATTGTGGGAGGAGGGGGCGCGGGGGGTTGCAGTGAATCGCGGGAGGGTGGGTCGCGGGGGCGGGGGGTTGCCGCAATGACAGGAGGGGGGGTCAGGGGTGGGGAATCGCGGTAGGGGGGGTCGTGGGGGGCACCGTGAACCACGGGAGGGGGGGCCCGGGGGGTTGGCGCGAATCGTGGGAGGGGGGGTCGCGGGGTGCCACGAATCGCAGGAGGGGGGGTGTCACGGGGTGGGGCCGCAAAACGCGGGAGTCACCGGGGGTGCCGCGAATTGCGGGGGGTGTGCTGCAAATCGCGGGAGGGGGGTCGCGGGGGGTGCCGCGAATTGCCATAAGAAAAAATCAACACAGAAAGGTCAACACATGTAAATGTTGACATAAGTGTGGCACTTCATTGGTGTCCATGTCGACACATGAGAATGAATATGAAAACATTGAAAAAGTGAAAAATAAATCTTGTCAACCTTTTTCATTGTCGACCATAGCCATGTCAGTGTTTTGCATGTGCCATTTAATCGTGGGGATGCCGTGAATGGGGGGGGGGGGGGGGAGGGAGGTGCATACCTCCCAACATGACCCTCTCCAGGAGGGACACATTGCTCTGTTTCTGGACATTCTTCTTAATTTATGGATTACCATCACCTGTGCTTAAACACCTTTCTTATCAATTACCCTGTTTAAAACAGGTGATGACAATCATAAATTAAGATGGAAGTCCACAACCCAGCGTTACAGCTCCAGAAACACTTTGAGTGACAGATGTAGCCAAATATATAAGAGATGTACCTTCTGTTGCCTCTGTTGAATCCCTGGAAGTTTGACAGCTTTATTACCTTCATTGTAGCACTTAAATCTTAAGCATTGAAGTTTAATTTTAATATTTTTAGCAGAGAGGCCGATCCGTTCATAGCTAGGAGGTTTTTACAACTAAATCTAACTTTTTATTGGCTTCATTTAAGGCTCCCCAGTTTCTGTATATTATATAATATTTTTCTTCTTCTTTAAGCTGATAACATATTAAAATCTCAATAAAGACTTATTTATTAGATTAGCACTCCAGGTTGTTTTTGTCAATGTCTATTATTCATAAAGAGGCTGATTCTTAGTCGCACGCAGCACTCATGTAGTAGGCAGTAGTGCAATGTTTCATTCTGTGCATACATCAGTTTTGTGAGCATGTGCGTGCGTACAGTCAGATGCTGTAAGTAAGTAGTGCACCCGGGAGGTGGTTTTAGAAATATGGTGGAATGGATTAACAGCCGGGGTGGTCACACAGGGGGACCCCACCACTTAGTTACATCCAGTGGCAGTTTTTATCTGTGGACTGCACAGCTGTAGCCCCTCCAGGTAAAATCTGCCACTGTGCTCAGCCTAAGTGGAACCAAATACAGTCTGTGAGACTGCACTTGCTTCACTGTGACTGGCACTGGGTTTACTATTGGAAGTCCGACCTGCCAGTCACCCGCAGTAAGGCAGTCCCATTGGGGGGTGTTCTCTCCCTCCGGAACAATTGGCCATGTTTTGGGCCATTTCGCTGCCCTTTTGATGCGATCCCGATCTGATTTGCGGCCCCGCGAATCGTTAGGTCTTTTCTGCGATCCTACCTGATGCAGGTAGGATCTCAGAAACGACCATTGTAGTGGGTGCGGGTCACGATCGGATCGCTATCACATCAGGGGCTTTTTCTGTGCCGGTCGGCGGCGGGTCGGCTGCTCCGTCAGCTCGTGAGCGGGTCATACGTTCCTGTTAAGACCCGCTCACGAGCAGGATCGTCCTGGTGTGTACCAGGCATAACAAGAACATTATCAGAAACTACATCTGGGAGCTGATTCGTGAAAATGATGTATTGTATTACAGTATGTCTTGAAAATCTTCACTTTTAATTAATTTATAATCATGTTTGGACATTTTAATATGTTAATTTTAATACATACATTGATTTTTTTTATCACCCTGTGTAAAAGAAAATGCAGATTGTCTTTGTCACAAAACCTACATTTTGTTACATTGTGATATCAAAAGAGAAGGGAAGAAAGAGTTTAAATATTTCTAATGTATTGTCGCTCTGTTATTTTCTCTATAACTGCCAAGTCACTATACGCTTTTGCTGTATAATATCTAGATTATTTTTGTATAGTCATCGGCTTCTATAGAAAAATAAGATGATTGGATGAATTTAGCAAACGTTGTCCCTGGGTGGCTGTGCGCTCACCAATATCTGTGATTTAATTTGAGTTCATCCATTAAAGATGAGATACTGTCGTATTGATCACTTCACTCTGGAATTCTGATGACAGCGATCTTAACGCTCCCTCAGTTACTGGCACTTCCGTGTTACAGTACTGTACATAGATTCATCTTCTAAACAATTCAGTTCAGTTGTAAAGCGCAACACAATATGCTGGCGCTATACAAGATAATGTTATTAATTAAATAAAGATGTTTACTAAGCGGTAGAGAATAAATTCAGCTACCGCGAGGCACAGGCACAATCCTACATTTTTATTTAATCTGACTGTTAGTATGACTGTGTTTGAAAGAATAACAAACAACCTTTTCCATTTTCTGTCTGCAGTTGCATCAAACTGCACTGCGCTCGCAGATTAAGAGGAACATCTTAACATCTAGTGGTAGCCAACTCCAGTCCTTGAGAGCTACCAACAGTTAACATTTTCCAAGTCTTCTTACAGAATCACAAGTTAAATAATTATCCCTACCTGTGGATCGTTTGTAATTTGCCAGTGAGTAATGAGTGCACCTGCTAGGTGCTCTGGAAAACATGAACTGTTGGCAGCTCTCGAGGACTGGAGTTGACTACCTCTGATCTAGAACAGGGCTCCTCAAACTATTTTGCTCTGGGACCCCATCATACAATAAAAATAATTACAGGACCCCAGCAATTTACCGCAGTAGGTCATCACATCACATGTGTAGTCAACAGACAGCACATACATGGCAGCATTGTGGAGGCACAGAGTGATGGGAGGAGTCTAACATAACAGACAAGTCAACAGATTTTTCAGTCTGCTTGAGATTAGAAAAGTCATCAGCCTAATGGTCAGCAACATGGAGTCGCGACTCCATGCTTAGAAGGCCTGGACCCAATTTGGGGTCAGGACGATTGAGCATAATGCGAGTTGTATCTCTTATCTATTTATATTTCTGCATCTAGATCAGGGCTGGGCAACAAGCGGCCCTCAAGCTGTTGGAGAACTAAACATCCCAGCATGCCTTGCTGTAGTTTTGCTATTTGGCCATGCTGAAACTGATGCAAGGGCTTCTGGGATGTGTAGTTCATCAACAGCTGGAGGGCCGCTTGTTGCCCAGCCCTGATCTAGATGGAGGTTGGGTAGAGGGTGAGGCAAATACCCCACTTTTCCATCAGGATTGGCCACGGCGGGGGATGCTACATGGGGGCGGCGTTCTGCCACCACCGACGACCTGTTTCACGGGGGGGAGGAGAGTTTCGGTCGGAGTGGCTGCTCCCAGGCAAATGCCTAATGCTGCCTAGTGGTGGCGCCGGCCCTGACAGTATGCCTGAAAAGTAAGGTTCTCCCTTTTCTTCATTATGTGGCTGATTAAGACCCGTCCATATGGATCCGAATTCGGACCTTTTTTTTATAGCGATAGTGAATGGTCTGCACCTTTGCATATATGGGCATTTGCATACCCCCTGTGTGAACAACTTTGGAGATTATCACACTCGCCGAAGTGTTTGCATGAGCAGGGGTTGGAGGGGGGTGGCCAGGGTGGAGACATCAAGGCAATGCCAAGAGTTTTATGGGCGTCCCCATGAAATGCTGGGTTTTCGCCTGGACGTTCGGCAGCGCTCTGCTAGTATACGCAGCCTAGCGAACAGGGCTGAATCAGACAATACGTATATTTATGTTTAATCATCATACATAAGTAAGTAAATAAATATAATCTATACCCAATGTAGAAATGGAACATATTTTCCATTCAAAAAGAACATTTTTACTATATTTCTTTCCACTTTCGCCAGTATCTAGGTTCGGCTATCACACTTTTATGTACTCCTGTGTTTCCAGCATCCATCACGGTCTTCTCATTTTCCGCACATGATTTTTATGAATTGAGCCTTTCCCCGTGCAACAGCTAAGTGAAATATTCGGGTCTTTAAAAGATAACATTATTTTGTGATGCTTAGAACATTACCACAGATTAGATTCAATGGGGAAAGTTATTGCCTTCTGAAGCATAAAGATGTTTTACTTCTCAGCCTTTTCCAAAGAGAAACCACATCCGTAAAAGGGCATTGAAAAACTGTTTTTGTTTTTTGTTATTTTTGGGGCTTGAACTGAAATTACCTTTAGGGTGTTGGAGACGGGTTTGTACATTTTATGGTAACATATAAAAAGTAAAATGTAAAGAACAGGGGACATTGGGTTTAAGCCTAGCAATTATGTCACTTTATTCAATGTCTTTTTCTGTGACATCTTGATGCCTGTAAAACAGGCAGTACCTCGGGAGATGGAGAACAACTTAAGCTGTGGGAGAACGGTGCAATTTAGGCTATAGATTTTGACTATATAGTCAAAATCGATAGCAATTTAGTGCAAATCACACCCTTTTTTGCCACATCCAATCCAGATGGGCGGCCTCGCGGGAATTGAAACTGGAAATAGACTGTACTTTCCCAGAACGAGGGACATGCCGCTCAATGCAGCCTGGCCACTGCTCTCTCTCTCTCTCCTTTTCTTTGACTTACTGGCCCTTGGGCCAATTAAAACCTGAGGGCTGGGCTTCATGGCTCAGGTGTGGAGTTATGCTTTGTTTCTCTGCACCTGAGTGGGGGGGAAACTATTCAGTTATCTTGCGCTACCTAGTTCTCCCCTATCAATGACTAAAGTAGTCTTCATCCACCATAAACCATCCATGATTATGGACCAGTACGCCCCTCAACCAAGGTAACAACCCTAGATAATTTCCGTATGTATGGGGTTTTTTTTATGTTTTTTTTTTTTTAATTTGCTGCTTCAGCCATCCACAGTCATATCATAGATTTTTCATTCAATTGGAGATTTGAAATTCAAGATTGGAGAAGCAGAGCAAGAGCATGGTGCCATGGGGACAGAGTACTTTAAGGGCATATTCCCATACCGTAGGTGCTGCATAAGCAGGGAAGACGACTTTCTGGCTGAGGAGGTTGTACAAAGGGGCGTGACACACACAATCACTTCATCATGGCCACCCCTCTGCTGCACAATGCCGGTATTACAGGCATTTAACAATAGGAGGAGGGCATGGCCACAATGATGGGTGTGGGGTGACTGCAGGGATTGTTTGGGGCTTGCCCACCCTTCCTGGGGGCTGGGAGAAGAACCCAATGATTTTTGGAAACCTCCCAGCCTTTCTGGCAGGGTAGGCAAGTACTGTATGTGAATAACAGATTTTAATTTTTAATTGAGTACATCACTGTGTAATACTACTAGTTACATGTAATATTATATCAAAACCAAACCACATGGTATTGGTACACTATCTTTAACACTTAATAACAGCACATTCTCTTCTCTGCTACAGTATGTTGATAGAGCTATAGTTTGGGGCATGTGGCAAAGCTTGGCATTCTTCAAATGGCAGCAGCAACATAAGTCAGATAAAGCAGGTAGCGTAGTATAAACAGCACAGTAAACTAGGATGGAATCTGTCTCAGTAAATCCCTACAGAAAATGGGACAATTAGCGGCAGTTAATAAAAAAAAATGTTGTCAAAAACATTCGGAGCTTTATACTGAACCAAAAACAAACAAGACCATCAATGTTATTAAATCAGGATTTCTTATTATAACAACAAGTACAGCTTATGGTAAGCAGCATAAATATTATAAATACTTGTCAGCCGACAACACAACAGAAACATTATCAGTGAACAACAAAAATTGGCTGATTATTTTTTTCTTTAAAAAACCTGTTTGTTTTAGTACTGCTGAAAATTCTTCAGTATTTTCAATTAACAAACTAGCAAAAAAAATAATTAAATAAGCAATTAATGCAGTACAGACCGTTAATGTAAAAGTTGTATACAGTATATTGAGTATATTGTCTCCAAAATCACCCACCATCCTGATGACTGGCGTAATACAATACCTCATATCTCTTACCTTATCTCTCTCTATAATATCTCCCTTTATCTCATTTTATCTCTTGCTACATTATTTCTCTCTCCAGCAATGTCCTCCTCTCAGATAATTAACATAACACATATATGTGGATATTGGTTTCCTTTATGCACAAGTTCGTCAACAATACAATTTCCAACACCATTTCATACATATTTCCATAAACAATCTAGTTGCATATAGATCAAAGCATCACAATACCAAACGCAACAATACACCACTAATTAAAGTATAGCTCAATTAACACACCACTAGCATTGATACCAACAGCTTGCAAAAACCTCCCTAATTGTTAATTGACATCCAATCAGTGACTTGACACCGCCCCTTTCAAGCTAATAAAACCCATCATCACAGTCTACACCACAACCCTGGAAAAAGGCAGATTGGCTGAAACGCGTTGGTATATCCATTGAACCCACCCACATCTACATTCACTCGAATCCCACAAGTCTCCTACAGAGCACTCCGGGCGTCTCGTACACTCGTGAGACCGCAAACCCGGAAGTAGCACTGTGTCCCAGTCTGTGGAGCCGGACGCTGCACTGAACAAGGAGAACACCAACCTTAGCCACGAGAAGTGAGCCTAAGCCAGCACATCTCGTCCAGACGGGTAAGCTGCAGTCAGCGGGACTCCGCACACTGCACTTCATCCATGCACTAACAGTGAACTTTACGTGACTTTTTTTCCCCACCATTGACTTTTGGGCAGGAACTTATCCCATCCCCCTGTGGTGTGTATCGCCCTGATCCACCACCACTCCATCCCATCCCCACCAGAGACCGCTGCGGTCACCTGTTTTTGGACATAGGTCCCAAGGGATCTATGGTTTAAAGCACTGGTGTCAAACACAAGGCCCGCGGGCCAAATCCATCCCGCCAGACCTCGCCATGTGGCCCGCGCAGCCGCAGCCAGCCTTCACCTTTTATTCTCGCTTCTTTTTTTTGAGATCCTTGCCTGCAGTCTGCTGAGGAGATAGCATGCAGGGGCAGTGTGTCCCATGAGATGCATGAGGGCTACCAGAAGCTCTGTGACTCCTACATCATGCCGCACGTCTGACGGCTTGCACTACTACTGCATGGAGTAGCAGCCAATCAGGGCGTGCATCCAGATGGAGTTGTGGAACTTGTGTGACGTCACCTCCCTTCAATCAGCTCACATAGCCGGAGCTGCGGGGTTGGTGCTGGGAAATGCTGGGACTGGGACGTCACGCAGCTGGTGATCCGCGCTGGTAGTAGCGGATGGGAGCAATGGAAGTATGTGATTGGTCGCTACTACTGCTGGATTCCATGTGGTAACCGTGTGTGCGAGGCGGCTGACTGGAATAGGTTAGTAGTGTCAAGCTCGGGCTGGCCACTGTACATGGGGATCTGTCACTGAGGGTGACGTTTACACACCAGGCCTTGCTCTCCTCCTAACTTGACTTCAAGTCCAAACAGTGTTCAGGTCGAATGAGCCACTTAAGATGTGTTAGGATAGCTACAGTATGTGACCATTTCCATCTTTCTCAAAATCCAAGCAGCTCATATTAGCCCAATAAGTAATTTTCAGGTCCCCAATCTCCCCTATCAATAAGGAATATCTTTCCTGAGAACTTTCTCAAGTATTATCCAGGTAACTCCTCCCAAAATCATTTTTCAAAAAATTGTACTTTTGAATATCTACTTGTCATTATTCTGACTATGTTTCTGCTTTCAGAGCTAGTTATTATTTACATTATTACAAAAAACAGTAATAATTGAATGCAGTGACAATAATTTATGATAATAAAGAGTGGACACATAGTCCTACAGATACAACCGGCCCTTTGAGGGTGACCAAACTGCTGATGCGGCCCCCGATGAATTTGAGTTTGACACCCCTGGTTTAAAGGGTTCCCTCTGGATACCCTTAAGCCCCGCACTAAGGCCAGACAGAGTGATACCTCGCTGGCCTATTCCTGTGAGTCAACCAGGACTATACATTTGCAGAACACACTACTACTGTATTTATCTTTAATAAAATCACCATTATCTTAACATACTTACTTCCTCTTCTGTTATTATTTATATCATTACATGTGTATACACCATTTGTTCCCATACACAGGGTGAGCGCTAAGTATATCCCCTCTTCTTCAGTAATACAGGCTGGGGCAGGTTGGATTTGAAAACCAGCATGGGAAATGTATGTAAGCAGCCCTAAAAGGGGCAGAGTCTGTTTAGGGCGGGGACTGTTGAACACACTGGTGACTGAGGTGCCCCTCTTTAGCTCCTCCTCTCTCAAACCCCAGCATCCTACCGCTCATCACCATTCTTTTATTGTTCCACCGTTCCACCAGTGGGACACAATATCCTGGGGTGTGGGGACTTCTGGGGAGCATGTACCACTAGCAGAGAAATGGGTAAATAGATGACGCGTGCAAGTCACCAGCATTGATGCTCAGTCCCTAAAAGTGTGCACCTCTGGTCATCGTGAGTTCATGCCTTTTTTTTTTTAAATCAAATGTTTTATTGAAACATCAGTGTATTCATACAATATGAACAGACTAGACAAAGATATGTTGACATGTATATCTATAGTCAGATATAGGTTGTATTTAAAACATGAATAAAATTTCAAATGCTGCAGTGTGACATTTTTGTATACATCCTTAACCCCTTCCTGACAGAGCCAGTTTTTGCGTTCCTGACAGAGCCCTTTTTTTCAAATCTGACATGTATCACTTAAGTGGGGATAACTTTTTTTTGCTTTTACTTATCCCAGTGATTTTGAGATTGTTTTTTCGTGTCACATTGTACTTCAAATTAGTGGTAAATTTGGGTCGATACAGTCTGTGTTTTTTTGTGAAAAATACCAAAATGTCGTGAAAAAATGGAAAATTTAGCAATTTGCAAAATGTTAAATTTTCTGCTTGTGAGACAAATAATCATACCACTCAAAATAGTTAATAACTAACATAGACCATATGTCTACTTTATGTTTCCATCTTTATTTCAACTTCCTTTTAATTTTTTTGGACACTAGGAGGCTTACAATATGAATAGCAAATTCTCAAATTTTCAAGAAAATTTCAAACACTGATTTTTTTAGGGACCAGTTCAGTTCTGATGTGACTTTGAGGGACTGGTATGTGAGACACCCCCATAAATGATACCATTTCAAAAACTGCACCCCTCACAGTATTCAAAACAGCATTTTGGAAGTTTGTTAACCCTTTAGGTGTTTCACAGGAATTAAAGCAAAGTGTAGGTGAAATTTCAAAATTTCATTTTTTTTGCAGATTTGCAATTTTAATACATTTTTCTAAGGAACACAGTACATTTTACTAGAGAAATGTGACTAAAAATTGATTCCCCCAATTCTTTTGTTTTCATAAATATCCTATATGTGGCCCTAGTGTGCACGTTGACCAAACCACAGGCTTCATAATAGAAGGAGCACCTACTTGATTTTGGAGCCTCCTTTTTATGAGATTATTTTTTAGGCACCATGTAGGTTTCTAGGCACCATAAGATGCTAAAATTTAGGAACCCCCCCACAAGTGACCCCATTTTGCAAACTACACCCCTCAGGGAATTCATCTAGGGGTATAGTGTACATTTCAAACCCCCAGGGGTTTCACCAATTGTGGTACAACTGGGCAGTGAAAATGAAAAATTAAATTTTTTACACAAAAATGCAGTTCTGGCTCAAAATTTTTCATTTTCAGGAGGTATGAAGGAGAAAAAGCACCCCAAAATCTGTGCCCCAATTTCTCCCGAGTACGGCAATGCCTCACATGTGACCAAAAAATACCATTTGGGTGCATGGCAGGACTCAGAAAGGAAGGAGTGATTTTTGGATTTTGCAGCTCAGATTCTGGTGGAATGTTGGTGGGTGCTATGTTGCATTAGCAAGACCCCCCAAGCACCAATACAGTGGAACCCCCCACAAGTGACCCCATTTTGCAAACTAAACCCCTCAGGGAATTCATCTAGGGGTATAGTGTACATTTCAAACCCCCAGGGGTTTCACCAATTTTGATACAACTGGGCAGTGAAAATGAAAAATTACATTTTTTTACACAAAAATGCAGTTCTGGCTCAAAATTTTTCATTTTCAGAAGGTATGAAGGAGAAAAAGCACCCCAAAATCTGTGCCCCAATTTCTCCCGAGTACGGCAATGCCTCACATGTGACCAAAAAATACCATTTGGGCGCATGGCAGGACTCAGAAGGGAAGGAGTGATTTTTGGATTTTGCAGCTCAGATTCTGGTGGAATTTTGGTGGGTGCTATGTCGCATTAGCAAGACCCCCCAAGCACCAATACAGTGGAACCCCCCCACAAGTGACCCCATTTTGCAAACTACACCCCTCAGGGAATTCATCTAGGGGTATAGTGTACATTTCAAACCCCCAGGGGTTTCACCAATTTTGATACAACTGGGCTGTGCAAATGCAAAATTACATTTTTTACACAAAAATGCAGTTCTGGCTCAAAATTTTTCATTTTCACAAGGAATGAAGGAGACAAAGCACCCCAAAATCTGTGCCCCAATTTCTCCCGAGTACGGCAATGCCTCACATGTGACCAAAAAATACCATTTGGGTGCATGGCCGGACTCAGAAAGGAAGGAGTGATTTTTGGATTTTGCAGCTCAGATTCTGGTGGAATGTTGGTGGGTGCTATGTTGCATTAGCAAGACCCCCCAAGCACCAATACAGTGGAACCCCCCCACAAGTGACCCCATTTTGCAAACTACACCCCTCAGGGAATTCATCTAGGGGTATAGTGTACATTTCAAACCCCCAGGGGTTTCACCAATTTTGATACAACTGGGCAGTGAAAATGAAAAATTACATTTTTTTACACAAAAATGCAGTTCTGGCTCAAAATTTTTCATTTTCACAAGGAATGAAGGAGACAAAGCACCCCAAAATCTGTGCCCCAATTTCTCCCGAGTATGGCAATGCCTCATATGTGACCAAAAAATACCAGTTGGGTGCATGGCAGGACTCAGAAGGGAAGGAGTGATTTTTGGTGGTGGAATGTTGGTGGGTGCTATGTCGCATTAGCAAGACCCCCAAAGCACCAATACAGTGGAACCCCCCCACAAGTGACCCCATTTTGCAAACTACACCCCTCAGGGAATTCATCTAGGGGTATAGTGTACATTTCAAACCCCCAGGGGTTTCACCAATTTTGATACAACTGGGCTGTGCAAATGCAAAATTACATTTTTTACACAAAAATGCAGTTCTGGCTCAAAATTTTTCATTTTCACAAGGAATGAAGGAGACAAAGCACCCCAAAATCTGTGCCCCAATTTCTCCCGAGTACGGCAATGCCTCACATGTGACCAAAAAATACCATTTGGGTGCATGGCAGGACTCAGAAAGGAAGGAGTGATTTTTGGATTTTGCAGCTCAGATTCTGGTGGAATGTTGGTGGGTGCTATGTTGCATTAGCAAGAACCCCCAAGCACCAATACAGTGGAACCCCCCCACAAGTGACCCCATTTTGCAAACTACACCCCTCAGGGAATTCATCTAGGGGTATAGTGTACATTTCAAACCCCCAGGGGTTTCACCAATTTTGATACAACTGGGCAGTGAAAATGAAAAATTACATTTTTTTACACATAAATGCAGTTCTGGCTCAAAATTTTTCATTTTCAGAAGGTATGAAGGAGAAAAAGCACCCCAAAATCTGTGCCCCAATTTCTCCCGAGTATGGCAATGCCTCATATGTGACCAAAAAATACCAGTTGGGTGCATGGCAGGACTCAGAAGGGAAGGAGTGATTTTTGGTGGTGGAATGTTGGTGGGTGCTATGTCGCATTAGCAAGACCCCCAAAGCACCAATACAGTGGAACCCCCCCACAAGTGACCCCATTTTGCAAACTACACTCCTCAGGGAATTCATCTAGGGGTATAGTGTACATTTCAAACCCCCAGGGGTTTCACCAATTTTGATACAACTGGGCAGTGAAAATGAAAAATTACATTTTTTTTACACAAAAATGCAGTTCTGGCTCAAAATTTTTCATTTTCAGAAGGTATGAAGGAGAAAAAGCACCCCAAAATCTGTGCCCCAATTTCTCCCGAGTACGGCAATGCCTCACATGTGACCAAAAAATACCATTTGGGCGCATGGCAGGACTCAGAAGGGAAGGAGTGATTTTTGGATTTTGCAGCTCAGATTCTGGTGGAATTTTGGTGGGTGCTATGTCGCATTAGCAAGACCCCCCAAGCACCAATACAGTGGAACCCCCCCACAAGTGACCCCATTTTGCAAACTACACCCCTCAGGGAATTCATCTAGGGGTATAGTGTACATTTCAAACCCCCAGGGGTTTCACCAATTTTGATACAACTGGGCTGTGCAAATGCAAAATTACATTTTTTACACAAAAATGCAGTTCTGGCTCAAAATTTTTCATTTTCACAAGGAATGAAGGAGACAAAGCACCCCAAAATCTGTGCCCCAATTTCTCCCAAGTACGGCAATGCCTCACATGTGACCAAAAAATACCATTTGGGTGCATGGCAGGACTCAGAAAGGAAGGAGTGATTTTTGGATTTTGCAGCTCAGATTCTGGTGGAATGTTGGTGGGTGCTATGTTGCATTAGCAAGACCCCCCAAGCACCAATACAGTGGAACCCCCCCACAAGTGACCCCATTTTGCAAACTACACCCCTCAGGGAATTCATCTAGGGGTATAGTGTACATTTCAAACCCCCAGGGGTTTCACCAATTTTGATACAACTGGGCAGTGAAAATGAAAAATTACATTTTTTTACACAAAAATGCAGTTCTGGCTCAAAATTTTTCATTTTCAGAAGGTATGAAGGAGAAAAAGCACCCAAAAATCTGTGCCCCAATTTCTCCCGAGTATGGCAATGCCTCATATGTGACCAAAAAATACCAGTTGGGTGCATGGCAGGACTCAGAAGGGAAGGAGTGATTTTTGGTGGTGGAATGTTGGTGGGTGCTATGTCGCATTAGCAAGACCCCCAAAGCACCAATACAGTGGAACCCCCCCACAAGTGACCCCATTTTGCAAACTACACCCCTCAGGGAATTCATCTAGGGGTATAGTGTACATTTCAAACCCCCAGGGGTTTCACCAATTTTGATACAACTGGGCAGTGAAAATGAAAAATTACATTTTTTTACACAAAAATGCAGTTCTGGCTCAGAATTTTTCATTTTCAGAAGGTATGAAGGAGAAAAAGCACCCCAAAATCTGTGCCCCAATTTCTCCCGAGTACGGCAATGCCTCATGTGTGACCAAAAAGTGTCAGGACTCAGAAGGGAAGGAGTGATATTTGGATTTTGCAGCACAAATTCTGGTGGAATGTTGGTGGGTGCTATGTCGCATTAGCAAGACCCCCAAAGCACCAATACAGTGGAACCCCCCCACAAGTGACCCCATTTTGCAAACTACACCCCTCAGGGAATTCATCTAGGGGTATAGTGTACATTTCAAACCCCCAGGGGTTTCACCAATTTTGATACAACTGGTGAGTGAAAATGAAAAATTACATTTTTTTACACAAAAATGCAGTTCTGGCTCAAAATTTTTCATTTTCAGAAGGTATGAAGGAGAAAAAGCACCCCAAAATCTGTGCCCCAATTTCTCCCGAGTACGGCAATGCCTCATGTGTGACCAAAAAGTGACAGGACTCAGAAGGGAAGGAGTGATATTTGGATTTTGCAGCACAAATTCTGGTGGAATGTTGGTGGGTGCTATGTCGCATTAGCAAGACCCCCAAAGCACCAATACAGTGGAACCCCCCACAAGTGACCCCATTTTGCAAACTACACCCCTCAGGGAATTCATCTAGGGGTATAGTGTACATTTCAAACCCCCAGGGGTTTCACCAATTTTGATACAACTGGGCAGTGAAAATGAAAAATTACATTTTTTTACACAAAAATGCAGTTCTGGCTCAAAATTTTTCATTTTCAGAAGGTATGAAGGAGAAAAAGCACCCCAAAATCTGTGCCCCAATTTCTCCCGAGTACGGCAATGCCTCACATGTGACCAAAAAATACCAGTTGGGTGCATGGCAGGACTCAGAAGGGAAGGAGTTATTTTTGGATTTTGCGGCTCAGATTCTGGTGGAATGAATGGTGGGTGCTATGTGGCATTAGCAAGACCCCCGAAGCACGGTGAAATGATGAACCTAAAAATCCATAGATGTGTGGTATATTTTAAAACACTCCTTTATACATAGGCCGGGTTTGTCGGGGCAAGTGTCACACTGGAAAATAGTTTGCTTTCTTATTCCCTTTTTATAGCAAACTTTGCACCTTTTTTGTGTCCTGCCCTTTTTTCCAGTGGAGGGGATTTCATCAGGAAAATGCTGCCCTGGTACAATATGGGGGCCAGTACTAGAAGTACTGGGGCCCTCTGCCTGCTGGTTCCCAAATACTAGGCCCTTTATGACTTCCTCTTGAAAGTGCATAAATGTCCCCCTCTGGCGGGTAGAACGGAATAGCACGTAAGCGTTATACAGTGCCATCTGGATGATATACACGGCCAGCTTCTTGTACCAGATTTTTGTTTTCCGCAGGGCACTGTACGGCTTCAGTACCTGATCTGAAAGATCCACTCCGCCCATGTACCTATTGTAATCCAGGATACAATTAGGTTTGGAGGTGTGGGTACTGGTACCTCGTACAGGGACGGAGGTGGTACTGTCTCCGTGAATTGTTGTCAGTATAAGGACATCCCTCTTGTCCTTATATTTGACCAACAACATATTTTCGGTGCATATTCCCCTGCTTTCACCCCTTCTCATTACTTGGGCAATGTGCGTTTTTGGGAGGCCTCTTTGGTTCTTGCGCACAGTACCGCAAGCTGCTGTACCTCTTGAACCAAGGGCCTTAAACAGGGGGATGCTGGTGTAAAAGTTATCCACATAGAGGTGATAACCTTTATCCAGGAAGGGGTGCACTAAATCCCAGACAATTTTTCCACTAACACCTACGAGGGAGGGGGGGCATTCTGGCGGTTCAATTCTTGAATCCTTCCCTTCATATACCCTAAACCTGTGGGTGTACCCTGAGGTGCTTTCACACAGCTTATACATTTTTATGCCATACCTTGCCCTCTTACTGGGAAGGTACTGGCGGAATTTAACCCTTCCTTTAAAATGTATAAGGGACTCGTCTATGCAAATGAATTTATCTGGGATGTACATCTCTTCAAATTTGGCACTGAAATGATCAATGACCGGCCTGACTTTGAATAGCCGGTCAAAGGTGGGATCATCTCTGGGTGGGCACTGTGCATTATCGTTGTAATGCAAAAATTTAAGGATCGTCTCAAATCGAGCCCGGGGCATGGCCATACGGTAAAATGGGGTGCTGTACAGAACATCTGTACTCCAATATTGCCTAATTTCTGGCTTTTTTACTATGCCCATATGAAACACCAGACCCCAAAACGTCATCATCTCTACTGCATCTACAGGGGTCCACCTAGCAAATGATGACGTGGGGTTTTGAGCAATAAACTGCTGGGCATATAAATTAGTTTGGTCCACAATTAAATTTATAAAATCATCAGAGAAAAATAATTTGAAAAAGTCAATTTCTCTGAGACCTGTGGAATCAAATTGGATTCCTGGCATGGCCAAAAACTCAGGAACCTGGGGCTCAAAATTGTCTGGTGGTGGGGTCCATACGAGATCAATTATTGGGGGGGGGGTCTCAGCTGCTCTACGGGGGCGTCTTTGAGGGGGTCCCTCATCACTAGAGGAGGAAGAGGAGCTTAAGATGAATCCTTCAAATTCCCCGCTTGCCTCACTGGCTGTGTCAGAATCAGAGGCAAGCATGGCATATGCCTCCTCCGCTGAATATATTCTTCTGGATGACTGGGATGACATTTGGGATGACATTTGGGATGACATTTGGGATGCCATTTTTATTTTTGTGTTACTGGTAGTGAAATGTTTCAACACGTGTATAGTGTAGGGGGGGGGGTACAAACCTTATTTCAACCCGGGGGGTATGTAGTGTGTAGTGTGTATGTAGTGCAGAAAAAAAAAAAATACTTTATACAGGAATTTGAACCCAATTAAAAAAAAAAAAATTGAAGGGGTTAAAAAAAAAAAAAAAAAAGCTCCTGCGCCAAAAATTGAGCACAGATGTTGGTCAGTAACGTCCGTCACTGAACAGCGCTCAAAGGCAATAGGAATTTGATCAAAAAAAAAAAAAATAGATCAACCCTGTGCCGAAAAAGCTGATCAGTGATGTACGTCACTGATCAGCGCACAGTGGCCACAGGACACCCACAAAATCACAGTGTGTGTAAAAAAAAAAATAAAAAAAGACCCACAGCAGCCTCAAAAAAAAAAAAGGTGATCAGTGATGCAACACTGATTACCAGTGAGGGGCAGCAGGTGCACAACCTTTGGTGCAACTGACAGTGCAACTGGCAGCAACTGACAGGTATATATATAAAAAAAAAAAACCCTGCGCCCCCAAAAAGTTGCTGATCAGCACAGATATACTGATCAGCACAAAAGGGGGGGTAGCAGACACAAAATATACACTCTCTATCACTCTCTGTCACTATCTCTCTCTATCTCTCTCTATCTCTCACTATCTATCACTATCTATCACTATCTATCACTATCTATCACTATCTATCACTCTAGGACACTGCAGCAGCAGCACTGACAGTTATATGTATAAAAAAAAACCTGCACCCCCAAAAAGGGGGGGTAGCAGACACAAAATATACACTCTCTATCACTCTCTGTCACTATCTCTCTCTATCTCTCTATCTCTCACTATCTATCACTATCTATCACTCTATGACACTGCAGCAGCAGCACTGACAGTTATATATATATATAAAAAAAAAAACTGCACCCCCAAAAAGGGGGGGTAGCAGACACAAATCTCTCTATCTCTCACTATCTATCACTATCTATCACTATCTATCACTATCTATCACTCTATGACACTGCAGCAGCAGCAGCAGCACTGACAGTTATTTATATATAAAAAAACCCTGCACCCCCAAAAAGGGGGGGTAGCAGACACAAAATATAGCTCTCTCTGTCACTATCTCTCTATCTCTCTCTATCTCTCTCTCTATCTCTCTATCTCTCTATCACACTGCAGCAGCAGCAGGAAGTCCCAAGAAGTCAGATCCAGGAAGCGTCCAGCACGCTACAAGCAGTGATCAGGTAATCAGGTAAGGTATTTGCAAGGATCAGGTAAGTATTAGCAAGGATCAGGTCAGTATCACGGCAGATAGGCACGGTGACCGCTCTGCACGCTATTCCAGACCGGAATGGCGTCTGCAGCGCAGTCACCGTTAGTTTAAATGTCGCGCCTTGGCTGTGATTGGTCCGTGGGTCCCACGGACCAATCACAGCCTTGGGGGCAGGTGGGGTGAGGGTGGGGTGAGGTGTCATCGTCACCGATGACCCCCTCATGCCCCCTGACGCCCGGCGGTGATTGACACCTGTGTTACCGAGCGTCTGATTCGCTGGTAACACAGGAAAACGCTGTGAATGGCTGTTCACACTGAACAGCCAATCACAGCGATCGCCGATGGGGGGGCGACATCGCAGCCCCCCCTGGGCATGCAGGGACATGTCTGCTGTCAGGGACAGCAGACATCGTCCCTCTGTCACTGCGTCTCGAGACGCAGTGACAGTTTAAAGTCATGACGTACATTTATGCCATGTGTCGGGAAGTACATCCCGGCCATGACGTAAATGTACGTCAAATGTCGGGAAGGGGTTAATGTTATGTTTTTGAGCGGCGAGAGAGAGAGCGTGTGTGATCCCGACCACCCAGCCCCCCCCCCCAACACCATCTGTGTCCCATATTACCCTTCAATTTCGATCAAGGGCTCCCCTACGGTCATCTGAAGGGCATAGCAGTGAGTGTCTTTGATGGATTTTGCATCTTAGATCTACAGGTAAGAAAGCAATGTAGCTTTCCCAGGTGCCCAAAAATCTTTTCACTCGTCTGTCCTTATCCAGGATCGTCTCAATCCATTCCATGTTGAAAACATGGAAGAGCATTTCTCTAAACATTTTTAGTGTTGGCGGATCAGTAGTGATCCACGCTTGTAATATGGTTTTGCGAGCCACTGCACTTATAATCAAAAGAAATTTAGCGCAACTCATGCCCCTTTTTATGCGGGTAGAGTCTTTGGGGGAGGACCGGGATATCTGGAAGTGTTGGGCATGCCCTCAGAGTGATGAAATGGGGGCATACCCTGAGGCCTTCAGTCACAGTTGCCTAACTTTAAGCACGGAGAGAAGACCCTGCTTGCACCATTGGGGGGGCACGTTGTCAGCATCTAGGCCATAAAAAAATAAAAATTGAAGGACACTAGATGGCGCTGTCTATAATTCCAATAGAGTGCATAAACAAGGTAAGTCCCAGGATTCCTGTTATCAAGATGAAGTTGTTACCAAATCCTTTCCGATATCAATTCAGATTCCCTCTTTATGATACCCTATGTTCACTTCAAAGGTTTCTTTAACCAGTGGACACCCCTTCTCCCCCTGACAGGTCAATCATTTCTGGATTACACCTCTTCCTTTATGTGCAGATACTGACCTCCACAATGGGCCCTATTTTCACATAAAGGTTTCTTTTTGGGGCAATCACTCTTCTCCTCCTTCAATTCCTCAGTGTAGCCAGACCGCATCAATCTCAGAAAACCTCTTAAGACAATAACTCACCTCTATGTGAGGCCCTATATGCCTCAAGGGGGTTGTGTATACTGTAGCTCCTCCACAACTGGAACAGACACATATTCATCCATAAAAACGATTTATTCCAGGCGACATGAAAGAAGATATGACGTATCAGCAAAATAAAAAGTTAAAAACTGACATTAAAAAATGATGAGATTACACCAAGCTTGGTACAACACCAAAATGCCAATGGATTAGGAAGGAAATCCATAGTACCAGATGGAAAAATATGGTAACTCCTCAACAGTCCAAGGTGGTCCTCCACTCGCCAACATTTTTCAGGCAAAAAAGCCCTTTTTAAAGCTTAGGGGCGCAAAACATATTCCTTACATTGTTTATTAAGTATCTAGGCCCTGCACCCAAAATGCAGTGATTCGCAGGACCGCAAAACAATGCTAATTTGCATCATCAAGCCTACCCCCCATAATGGGGATTTGCAGTTCTACATAACATCTCATCCTTCCCGCTTCACTAGGAAGCACATGGGATGTGGGAGATCTGGCTACTGATCTGTGAGTGTGGGTGACAGTCTTACAAATTGGGAGTCTCCTGATACTTGTGGGAAAGTAAAAACAACGTGAAAGCTGCTCAATCAAAAGGACATTAGTCATAAAATTTGAAAAACCAACATAATAGAAGGTAATTCAGAGATCTTAGTTACATATATTTTGCAAAAGATATAATAAGTTTCCGGGCCTCGTCAAGGCTTCTCTGATACCGGAAGTCCTACACTGCATGATAACAGCACCCAATCTGGGCCATATAATTGTCTACTGTAAGGCTACATGATAACAGTACCAACAGTACCAATATATCTAAGTTGAGAGACAGCCTATCAGGAGTTACCCCTAAATCCTCCATGTGGCACTACAGAAACCAGCATGACCTTCAAGTGCAGGTCTAAACAAATACCTCTTGCATATAAAAACAGTGGTGAGAGCTGCTCAATCAAACTAGTAATGTCCCAAGGGAGGGGGAATTAATTGTCTACTGTAAGGCTACATGATAACAGCACTTACCAATATATCTAAGTTGAGAGCCAGCCTATCAGGACTTGTGGGAAAGTAGGCAAGTATGTATTCAGTGCATGCAAGGTCCATATTTCCAGAGCTCTGATGTTGTTAGGTACAGTATGTCATACCCAGAAAAATAAAGTATTGGGCAGCTTCCTAGTTGTAAATCGGGCGATTGGACGATTCTCCAACAGCTGCCTGCTACTGCCACCAGGGCAGCCGAGTGGTATGGCGGGCCCTGGTAAAACTTTTGGCGGGCATGCCCACCTCACTCAATTAGGCTATGCCTAAAAAAATGTTGGGGGGTAAAAACACACTTTAAAGTCACCACCTCCCTCAGCATCAGCAGCAACACATACCTACAGTGAGATGCACATGCTGTAGGTGTCTGCTGCCGGGAGGGACAGAGGGGGCGGGGGCGGACCAGGGCCCTTGCTGGGCACCTCCAGCAAGCCCCTCTCGGCGGCCCTGTGTTGCCATAGCCTCACCTTTCACTTAAGCCAAAGTCTCCTTCTCACGCCATAAGCATAATATCCTACATGCCCGTTTTATAACCTTTGTTACATGCACACAGGGCCGTTTCTAGACTATTTGGTGCCCAGGGCGAAGTTCAAAATTGCGTGCCCCCCCCCCCCCTAAAAAAGGGGTGTGGCCTCTTAGAAAGGGGCGTGAACTTTGGAAGGTGGTGTGGCTTTGCGGAAAAAAACTACTTTACACCCCAGTTTCGCACAGACATTGGTCACCAAATGAAAAAATATGTTCTGATTCATGCCCCCCCCCCCCCCCCCGGCCCCAGTGATATACACTACTTCCAGTCCTATCTATATAATCCCACTCCCAGCCAGCATCAGAAATAAGAAAAACAAAATGGGACAAATGAGACATTTTAGACTAGTCCCCCAGCCACCAATGACAGTACATAATACAATATACAACATACTGCTGCTCCCCCAGGCCCCACATTACTAAATAACTTACAGTATCTGCTGTGCTGCAGAGCAGCCAGTAGTACAGTACTACTAGTACTACTAACTCACCAACAAAGCACCAGGCTGAGGCAGCAGTGTGCAGAAAACAGCAGCAGGTTAGGTAGGGTAGGAATGGACTCAGACAGAGCCTGAGGCTGACTCTGGACTGGAGGTGGAGGAGGAGCAACAAAACAGTAAAATATAAAATGGCGCCGGCGAAAAGACAAAATCCCTCCCCTACCCCCTCTCCCCAAGGCCACAGCAGAAGCACATAGTCATCATAATTAGTTACTTACATAAATTTAGTCAGCATGTGGAGTGGGTCTGCTGGCTGCTGACTGTGTCCCTCCGCACTGCAGTGACAGCCTGCCTGCGCATAAGCGCGCGGGTACCTCCCTCCTCTGTCCCCTGCTTGGCTAATTCTGGACAGAGGAAGGGGGAGGCACTACCCGGCAGTCACCACTCGGTGACACAGTGACAGAGCTCCGCCTCCACCGCCGGGTCCACTCTGCTCTGAGTGGTCTCCCCGGCTGAGGCTCCCTCTATGCCCGCCTCCGCTCCTTCAGCCGCCCAGACAAGTCGCCGCCCTGTGCGCCGCTCGGCGCTCACAGACAGTCACAGCCGCCTGTCAGTCTACACATTGTCATTGAGTGACAGGCAGCTGTGACTGTGTGAGCGCCGAGCGGGGCACGTAACACACTGTTTGCAGGCAGGCTTGTAGCCGCTGCCCGGCGCCCTGCGCTACAGCCAGAGGCAGCATAATGATACAGGCGCCTACTACAGGACAGCAGACTGTCCTGGCAGCATTTAAAAAGCGGGGACGAGCCGTGCGGCGCCCCAGGCAGATGCACGGCTCGTCCCCCTGTAAAAACGGCCCTGCATGCACATGGGCAGTGTGGTGAGTTCCTGAGCACCCGACTGCCAGCCAGAATGAAATCTTGCCCTGTGCATGGCTGCAATAAACTTGTGAAAGTCCGGAGCCCAATAAACTTGTGACACCCTCCCTCCAAACGCCTGGGCACACCTGTGTTTTCCATGACACGTCCACAAAACGGATGGTTACCACCCACCAATGCCGCCTTTCTGTCAGTCAACATGCATACTGTAGGCCTGACATCCGATTAAATTAGGGATCGTGCTTTTATCCCACAGCCTCAGCGTTTCTCAGATTCGGTTCAGCGTGGTGTGCTGTGGTGTGTCACGCTAATTCTTTCTTTGAATTCTAATTAAATGACTAAGGTTACTAGTGACCCGCTCTATGCAAAAGCTTTGAAAGCTAGTCTGCTCCCTTCTGTGTTTGTGCATGTGTGAGAAAGAGATGTAGTTTCACTCTCTGCCAGCAGATGGCAGTGTTTCGGAGACTCACGGACACTAGACATAGATGTAACTTCGAATTGATATTACAGCCTCACTAAAAGTCCTGGGAGCGCTGCTGCCTGTGTATGTGCCACCCTTTATATATACTGTGTGTATATATATATATACTGTGATGCTGTGTAATGGACAATGGGGCCAATTCAGGCACATTCACACGATGAGGCGTTCGCACTGTGAGGGGAGGGAAGGGGGTGGGCAGGGCCCATAAACAGGGGAACGCCCAGTGTTTTATGGGTGTCCCCCCATACAAACACTGGCTGTTCCCCTGAGAATGCAGGCGCAGCAATGCCTGCTCAGGGTGGGTGGCTGACATCACATGACTTCAGTGCCTGCCCCCAATTCGGTGTTCTGCGGGCATCTGAAAAGTAAATCTGGACAGCTAAGACTAAAGAAGTCATTCAATGGGGTGGGCATTCGGGCAGGCGGCGGACGGTGTTTTCCGGTTCGCTAGGCTGCAATTACACAAACAGCCCTGAATCATTCCCAATATGTAATAGAGTAAGAGCAGGCACATGGAATAACACAGCGTTTTCTGCACCATTGAAGTGCAAAAAGTCTGTTTTATTGTATTCTGCGCGTTACGGACAAGAAACCGCAGGACTGCGATATGTTCTGTTCTTCCTGCTGTACAATGGTAGGAATGGATATAGAGTGGGAAGAAAAGGTTCGTGATGACTGACAGCAATGAAAGCTGTATACAGTGTCAAATATCTTCACCATCTCCTGCCAGAAGCCCAGCACTGCTGTGATTGTGGTACTGGATGTACTGTAAGCCCGGTCACATACTGATGGAGCCTTACTCCACTAGGCTTCTCTGGAGATCCATGGCTCACCCAAGGCCGGTGCAAGGCACCGGAGCGCCCCAGGCGAGTCGGGGTGGGGGCGCCCCGGTCCCGGGGGGGGGGGTGTACCTGTCCTGCGGCTGTGTATATAAAGCTTGCGGCGGCGGCGGCAACGGGGGGTCCCTGCAGTCAATAAGAAATAACGAGCACTATCCGCCTGGCTACGCGGAAGCGCTTCTGTTGTGAAAACACTGGCTGCACGGCGCACGCTGATTGGCTGAATCTCAGCCAAGGTAGTAGCCAGGCGGATAGCGCTCGTTATTTCTTATTGACTGCAGGGACCCCCCGCTGTCGCCGCAAGCTTTATATACACAGCCGCAGGACAGGTACCCCCACGGCACAGGGGGGGGGGGGCGAAATGCCGCCCTCCAGTGGCCGGCGCCCTGGGCAAATGCCTAGATTTGCCTAGTGGTGGCGCCGGCCCTGGGCTCACCAAGGCTTAATATCATCTATTGTTCTCAGCTGCAATACAATGCATAGAACAACACATCAGGGGATTACACTATGTCCGACATCTCTGGCTCACTTAATCCTATTAAAGGGACAGATGAGGATGGCTCCATCTGTACATCCCAGCCTCTGACGTCTCACCTTTTCTTTACTTCCAAAGGCATGTGCCGGGGTTCCAGAGCCATGTGTAAGCTTAATCACATTGTCAATTCAAAGCAAGACTGCCAGGTACAAATCAGCAGTTTCCCTGTAAACTCATTTTCTGCAGAATGTGTTGGTATGCAGTTTGAGTCCATTACAGTTTTTTCCCCATACACAGTTGATAGGCTGCAGTATTGATCTGTACCAGCTGTCTACATTTAACTGAAGAAATAGATTTTCGGAGACAACGTGGTTTCATCCAATGCATCTAGTGACCCCCTTGCTGTCTTCTGAAATGCTGCCGACATTCAACATTTTGAGTTTTTTAAGTAATTTATATTTTAGTATTTATGTTTCAAGTTATTATTATTATTATTATTATTATTATTATTATTTTGTATATGATTGTATTCTCCCGCGTCCCCTTCGCAATACAAAATTGCTCTGCAGTGCTCCTCATAGCATCTGTGTGTTCCTAACAGTGATTCTACAGTGCCATCAAGAGATCGGCTGGGCCTCATGACTAGAGGGGTATGTGACCGGCCAATCAGGTGCACCTCTTTCTTTTGACCATTGAAATATGAAGGAGGTATTACCACTTAGTTTATACACACCAGATGACCGGCAGTCAGCATTGCAGTGGTCAAAAAACTATGCTGGCATCCTGACGGAGGGAATCCCAACAGGGTAAGTATACTTACCCTCCCCCTGCCACCCTAATCCCGTCTTCTAGCAGCCTAACCCTAGCCCTCCCCATCATGCAGCCTGGCGCTAACCCTCCCCTCTAGTGCCTTACCCTAACCACTGCACCCCAATGTCTAAACTTACCCCCTTAAACCTCACAAGCCTAACCTTTACTCTCCCCCACCCCTTCTTGGTGTCTAATCCTAACCCCTCCCAGCAGCCTAACTGTAAGTCCATAAGACCGCTAGCAAGCCCAGCATACTTACCAATCGGGATCCTGGCTGTCGGTATTTCAGTGTTGTGAGGGCAGTTCATTTTATAAGGGTGTGCACATCTAGGGAGGGAATAGTGAGACGCATAGTGCTATCGAGGGAATAACGAGACGCAGGGAGCTAGGGAGGGCATAGATGTCATGGCAGATCTGTCACTTAGCCCACTGTGCGCTACGGTGGTTCTCTGTTCTGGCGGTGACTAGCGCAGGGTGCAGGATGGTCGCATCAACAGGTGTCAGTGCAACATCTTCCACAGCCTTTTCTGAGCATTGCGTGTCTCAACTCTCTGACTCCATGAGGACCCATTCCTTCTCATGGCATGGTCTAGTCACAAGCTACCCCTCTAACCTGGTCAGCCCTTAACCAGTGGATTCATTTCTGGCCAACAAAAACGAAGAAAAGACAGAGTAGCCGCACTTAATTGAACCTCTACTATGTGAATCAATTAAATATCAATTTTAATACACAAAACAATTGGAGGGATCGGCTCTATAGTTGGATAAAGAGCCAATCTGAAACCTCAGCAAATTCTTGCGACTAAATGTGATCAGGATTGTTTACGCCAAGGACATCCAGTGGAGGGACTAAGGTCAGATGAATAAGCAGGTGAGTCCAGTGGAAAAGAGTCCAGCAATACAGTCTTTGATCTGAAATTAATTTTATTTATTTATTTTTATATACGGTATATACTCTCTTAGATTCTTAAACCAAGTACACACTGTGCGACTCATTGTCTATTCAATCCCATTTCGTTTGGGATTGTATCGCACAGCAACGTGTACACATTCGATTTGGACTACGCAGTTCAGATCTGTACTATAGTCTTGTCTGCATATACAGATGTGTCCACATACATCGTGGCTTTTTTTCTCAATTTGTCACAACATGTAAAACACGGCTTAGCTGTTTTTACAAATGTAGCAAGTGTGTGGATTCTGAAAATTGTTTGCAGCAGTAGAATTTGTATAAAGTAATAGATTAGAGGTGGAAATTTTAAGAAAAATCACAAAGCGTGACTTTGGCAGAGTCCAAGGTGTGCCAAATTGTGCCATACATGGTGCAGTAAATCCAAGATGTATGTGGACACATCGTCTATTTTTCTATGTGATTTCAATGCCACAGGGCTGCGCATTGGGATCAAATCCGCATGGAATGCGGCTGAAAACAGTTCAATGTCTGTACGATTTTGATTCAATTTTGTCTATATAGTGAAAATCGAATCGAAACCTAACCCTGATTGGACCATGTGTGTGAGGGGCATTAGATATTCCAGTAAGCAAAATGCAGTTTGAAATATTCTAAGATTCCTTTGATGCCCTCCTGAATTATACATTATAGAATATATGTATACATTATATTATCAGGATTTGGTCATTAATGTTTTGTATAGTCATATACACACATGTATATTCAGATCATGTTTGTAGGACTGTTCTAACCATATACTGTATACTGCAGGGCTGGGCAACACCGGCCCTCCAGATGTTGATGAACTACACCTCCCAGCATGCCTTGCATCATTTTCAGCATGGCCACATAGCAAAACTAATGCAAAGCATCCTGGGATGTGTAGTTCATTAACATCTGGAGGGCCGGTGTTGCCCAGCCCTGGTATACTGTATATGTCTAGTGTCTGATTGGGTGCTCCCAGAAACACTGCAATCTGTTGGCAGCGATTGAAACCACATCTCTTTTTCTCTCACACATGCACACAGAGGCAATCACAGACTAGCTTTCGAAGTATTGGCTTTGAGCGGGCGTACTACATAATTATAACATTACTAGGTGATTCATCGCGCCCTACGGGCGCTCTTCACACCGTCGTAAGGGGCTGCGCCCCCTTAATTTGTGAACATTTGTATATGAAAAAGATGGTTAGAATTGTATGAAAGATGGCCTGTATTGCAACTTGAGTTATAGGTGAAATGTGTTAAATAGAGAGCATATGATGTGGAAGGGGGTGTGTATTGTTTTGTTTAATTAAAAAGCGGTTACAGAGTAAGATGTACATTGATAGTGTGGATGGTACAGTGACATTTGTGGGTGTGGGGGGGGGCTGTGTGTGCGTGTTGTTTAGGTGTGTGTGTGCAATAGTATAGTAGGGTGTTTCTGAGTCAGCGGCTCCCCACTGGCGGAGGTCACGACACAGGAAAACAGGAGGCTGGGTAGTGATAGGGGTGTGTGGGCATAAGGGGGACTAAAGAGGAGGGTGGGAGATACTGTGCAGCTTCTGCCAGTGGGTGAGGGTCCAGCGTGGCAGTACAGGAGTACAGGATGGTGGCCCTGAGTCAGTGTCTCCTCCTACTGGGTGGGAGTTCGGGTGCATGAGAGCAGGAGGCTGGGCTATGAGGCATGATAGGGGCATGTGGGCAAAACAGCGTCAGCGACTCCCCAGTGGTGGAAGTTACGGTTCAGGAGAGCAGGAAGCTGGGTAGTGATAGGGGTGTGTGAGTATACGGGGGACTAAAGAGGGGCTTAGGGGTGCTGCCGTGGGTGGATGCCGTGAATTGCGGGAGGGGGGGGGGGTCGCGGGGGGGGGTGTGGGTACCGCGAATTGTGGGAGAGGCGCGGGGGGTTGCAGTGAATCGCGGGAGGGTGGGTCGTGGGGGCGGGGGTTGCCGCAATGACAGGAGGGGGGGTCAGGGGTGGGGAATCGCGTTAGAGGGGTCGTGGGGGGCACCGTGAACAGCGGGAGGGGGGGCCCGGGGGGGTTGGCGCGAATCATGGGAGGGGGGGTCGCGGGGTGCCGCAATCACAGGAGGGGGGGTGTCACGGGGTGGGGCCTCGAATCGCGGGAGTCACCGGGGGTGCCGCGAATTGCGGGGGGTGTGCTGCAAATCGCGGGAGGGGGGTCGCGGGGGGTGCCGCGAATCGCCACAAGAAAAAATCAACACAGAAAGTTCAACACATGTAAATGTTGACATAAGTGTGGCACTTCATCGGTGTCCATGTCGACACATGAGAATGAATATGAAAACATAAAAAAATGAAAAATAAATCTTCAAAAACTCATGGCAACCTTTTTCATTGTCGACCATAGCCGTGCCAGTGTTTTGCATGTGCCATTTAATCCTGGGGTTGCCGTGAATCGCGCGCGAGGGTGGGGGGGAGGGAGTAGGTGAG
Source organism: Crinia signifera (assembly GCF_055691185.1). Taxonomy (NCBI): domain Eukaryota; kingdom Metazoa; phylum Chordata; class Amphibia; order Anura; family Myobatrachidae; genus Crinia; species Crinia signifera. Next base: position 40,840,165 of record NC_139223.1, read on the forward strand.
GGGTGTCCGCAAATCACGGGAGGAGGGGTCGTGGGTGGATGCCGTGAATTGCGGGAGGGGGGGTCGCGGGGCGGGGGGTGGGTGCCGCGAATTGTGGGAGGAGGGGGCGCGGGGGGTTGCAGTGAATCGCGGGAGGGTGGGTCGCGGGGGCGGGGGGTTGCCGCAATGACAGGAGGGGGGGTCAGGGGTGGGGAATCGCGGTAGGGGGGGTCGTGGGGGGCACCGTGAACCACGGGAGGGGGGGCCCGGGGGGTTGGCGCGAATCGTGGGAGGGGGGGTCGCGGGGTGCCACGAATCGCAGGAGGGGGGGTGTCACGGGGTGGGGCCGCAAAACGCGGGAGTCACCGGGGGTGCCGCGAATTGCGGGGGGTGTGCTGCAAATCGCGGGAGGGGGGTCGCGGGGGGTGCCGCGAATTGCCATAAGAAAAAATCAACACAGAAAGGTCAACACATGTAAATGTTGACATAAGTGTGGCACTTCATTGGTGTCCATGTCGACACATGAGAATGAATATGAAAACATTGAAAAAGTGAAAAATAAATCTTGTCAACCTTTTTCATTGTCGACCATAGCCATGTCAGTGTTTTGCATGTGCCATTTAATCGTGGGGATGCCGTGAATGGGGGGGGGGGGGGGGGAGGGAGGTGCATACCTCCCAACATGACCCTCTCCAGGAGGGACACATTGCTCTGTTTCTGGACATTCTTCTTAATTTATGGATTACCATCACCTGTGCTTAAACACCTTTCTTATCAATTACCCTGTTTAAAACAGGTGATGACAATCATAAATTAAGATGGAAGTCCACAACCCAGCGTTACAGCTCCAGAAACACTTTGAGTGACAGATGTAGCCAAATATATAAGAGATACCAATTCTATTCAACTGTATTCAGTGACTGCACCCTGGGATTTATAATATGCTTGTACATTATTAGTTATTATTGCTTTTTTATACTATATACATCCATTTTTCACCCTATATACTTAACCTTTTTGAATCCCTTTTAGAACCCCACCTTTTTTGTATGTCTTAGAAAACATGCTTAAAATAATAATTTACAGTATAGCCTTTAGATTGTGTGACCTTTTTGCTCCTTTTCTTTTTAGTATACTATCAACTCTATTTCTTCCCTGATTGCCACGTTTTTGGGATGTGATAATGAAACCGAATGCTCCGCAATTAAACTTGTGCTATAGACACAAGTATGACACCTGAAAAGGCAATTCAACCTCATTCACATTTTGATTATGTCCTCAATGACGAGTGAGCTAAGCATTAAGTCTCTGGAGCGCACTTAGCAATCTGTCTTGTCCTGCTCTCTCTTGTCGCTGATTTATTACAATGCATTACAAATGAATGCAGGAGACCTGATCTTTTCACACCGGACTTTGAAGATCAGAGGGAGATTGTTGAACGGAGGGCTGCTCACCAGAGTTGGCGGCTGAGTTTAAAGTTAAGCATGAAAATACTAGGCTTATATTGGCTGGTCCAACTTGTGTATGCGTATTTTTTTATTTTTTTATTTTTATTCCTTTATTCTCACTCATACCTCCCAACTGTCCCGTATTTCGAGGGAACATCCTGTTTTTTTTGGGACATTTCCGTGTCCCACCAGGCGCCGGCAGTGTCCCGCGGTCGGGGGCTGGGGGGGGGGCAGATGGAAGTCCCCCCTGTCACCCCCCCTGTCACAGCATCTTTTCCTGCAGCCTGATGAGCTGGGGACATAGCCAGCAGCTCCCAGAGCTGCTAGCTATGCCCCCACAGCGGCGAAAACTAGAACATTTCAGGCACGCAAAGCATCCCTTCTCCCTATGCATTAATGTTGGGAAGTATGTCATACTGGCCAATCAGATATCTCACATATCAATCACAGAAAGTGACATCCCCTAAATGCTTCAATAATTGCTACAGATCTAATATTGTATAGCTCTGTTACCCTTTGCCGCAGGGGTGGCCAAATCTGGCCTCGAGATCCACCAACAGGTCACATTTATCCAGACCACCTAGCTGGAGCACAGGTGCAGTCATTACTAACTGTCCCATCTTCATACATGTGCTGAATTCATTCCTAACCAATGCATTCTGCAGATCCAGTGGCAGAACTGTGGGAGACAATGGAGGTTCCCACCACCGGGCACCAAGCTCTGAGGGGGACACTTCCTTCTGCACCTATGTCCCAGCACCTGAAACCCCCAATACAAACCGGCCAAACTACTTCCATCGGCGATGCCTGTCAGCACCGCAGTTGTGGTGGGACTGGCTCCTGAATGATGGTGGCGTCCAACCACCATCGGTGGTTCCCACCGCTGAACACGTTGGAAGTGGGTAGATGCTGAAACTGCCTGCACTGTGGACACAGGAGGCCAATGTTTTTACGTTTTATTGTGTCAATGTCAATATTGGAGCTCGTGGACTTACAATTAGTGTAGCGCCTACCCTCGTCTGACTCACTTTGCTTGCCAAGCTTCGGGCCAAGTGCTGCACGCCGCAACCATTGCACTAGCCACACTTTACCATTTCCATTCAGTGTCCACATGGATGGTAAAGCATGAAATAGTCAAAAAAATCAAGAAAAACTCATGTCAACCTTTTTATGTATTGACCAAGTTAACCCCTTTGCTTGTTGACCTTTTGTCAATGTTGACCTATTGACTATAGGCGTACTAACTTTTTGTTTCAACCTATTTACTATCTACCAAGACATTGTCTGTGAGCCATTCACATTCAGGTTGGCCAACCCAGCTTTACCGGTTCATCGCATTTGAATGGATCAAAACAATGCCAATTTAAATGATCCTGTTTCACTTGAATGTCAAAGGTGGCTCATCTTGGTTAGGTACTTCTAAAGGCCCCCATACACCCGATGGATAGGGTCAAGAAATCAGCCCAAATCGGATGCCTTTGATGTCCACTTTGATCCGATGCATGGTTCGATGCGCATTGGACCTGAGTCGGAGGTCAGACCTGCATGCAGGTCTAACCTCCAAACCCCCTCCCGGTGCCAGGGAACAAAGGTTGCATGCGATACTTCACATGTGAAAGGACAGCATGCGATGTATTGCATGTGCGGCTCACAGGGGATCGGCTGGCCATACACTGCTGCCATACTTTGCAGTAGTGTATGGTCACCTTTAAAACTTGCAGTCCTGTTTTTACCCTGCTAAAGCAAATGGGGCCTCCCATAAAACAAATTGAGGATGGACAAATTTTGAAACGTAAACAAGGTTGATTCTGGGGTGTGACCAAGCGTGAACAATTGTTTAATTGGAAATGTTGGCAGGCGCTCTGATATAATCAGAGCACTTAATATTATAGCAGGAACATCTGTAGTCTCCTCTATGGCTGTGTTGTATAACTTGTCATGTTTGTTTAATAAAGCTGTACGTGTGATGGAGCTGTGTACATAATCTATCGTGGGCCCATCTAGACAGTGATTGACTCACAGGTTTATCAGCAATATGGGCAACTTGCTCTTGCAAAAGCTAAAAAAAAACTTTATACCAAAATCCCGGATCCTACCCGGTATTTGATCCATCTCGGATTCGGGATTTTCCCCATTTAGAGTGCGGTGCCAACCTGGAATATTCCCGGGCCGGCACCATGTACACTGCATGCGGGTTCTGGGGGAGGTCGCTTGGAGATGACATCATCTCCAACCATCAGGACCGCTGATCGCCATAAGGTATGGACCAAGGTAAGCTGCTGGGCTGCCCCCAACCTTGGTGCACTCCCTAGCCCCCATCCACCGCCTCCCTGCACAGTACAACAGACAGCAGCAAAGGCTGTGTGCGCCCCCCGCCCAACCTCCATACTGACCGCAGGATGCTGCGGTCCAGAGGTTGGGCTTCACCATTGCTGCAAACGAGATTCGGGTCAGATGACCCGGCATACCCGTCTACACTGCCCCCCACCCAGGTTTTTTTTTTTCCAGCTACCCCTTTTACACAGACGCTGACCCGGGTCGACGATGTAAAAGGTATAATTCTAATTATCGCTTCTCCATCCGATCCAGTTCTGTAGGAAAACTACTGTAATAAGCTCCTTTGGAATATTGTATAATCTCTATGGTGATACTTCCCAAATGTATTTATGTTGCCATCTGCGGTCACCTCAAAAGGACTTTATTGCACTATCTTTCAGGAATTTAGCTAATAATAATCCCACCATCAAAGAGAAGCTGCAAAGCTGACATTTCTACTACTGTTGGCGCCAAGACAATAAGCCTTACATTGGTGCCATGCTTGACCCAGAAATGCCTTTTATTCCCCAGATCTATATCTCTTTCCAAAGCCTATTAGAATGGGGCAGAGGCGTAACTCTGGAGGCATCAATGGAGTAATCTGCCGCTGGGCTCCGGCTCCCAAGGGGCACCTCTCCTCCTCTACAAGTTTAAATCAGTTCATTGAAAGCCATCAATATCGCTTCTGTGGCTGACATCAGCGCCCGCCCCCTCTTCAGCGGACACCGAATGATTTCTCCTGCTTGCGGACACATGCTATGGGATGTGTTAGCGAACACATTCCTTCGCATGGTACCGGGGGGGGGGGGCGTTTGGCGGGTGGCGTTTCAGCATTCGGTAAGCATCGATTTTTGCTGTCATCAAGCCTTACAGAATCACCCCCCTAAGCGTATTAAACTGGATACATGTTTTGTTTACTTAAACGGTCTCTCACATTTATTGACATTCTTATTTGGGTTTCAGGCAAGTTTCTTATATGCTTTAAAAGTAAAACTGAATTATTTTCACAGGTTTACAGACAATAAGCCAATAATCACTGCAGCTGCCACAGGATCTGACCTTTGCCTGTGATTTCACAGAATCATTTAAATGTTGTTTATTTATTTGTGTTTCTGCAGAGATGGTAATAAGTGAGAGGCGCAGTAATGGAAACGCGGCATTGTGTGGTGTCATTTTGTGCATGAATGAAAATACAGATGTCCTGGGGCTAAAAAATGACAGCATGACCAATAAGAACAGATCACGTGAAGGTTGTGCTTACCCAGCAACTCTTGCTAAGCATAAATAAAATATAAGAGGTTACTGAGTTGAACCATAATATCCGCTAAAAATGCCAGCGTCGCTCACATTTGTTATATAAATTCAAATAAAAAATGTGTAAAAAAAGATTCTATTTCCTATATAAGGTAAACATGACAGGTCATAATGATGCTTGGCAATTTTTCACACCTATTTTGACAAATTCCCTTGGCACTTAAAAGGTTAATAAGGACATACATTGAAACCCTTCGAATCAACCAGTACCCTGAACTATTACTGTACTTATATAACACCCACTTGTTTTTTTTTTAAATCAGGGGTCCTCAAACTATTTTGCACTGGGACCCCATCAGCAGTGCTATATTTCAGCAGGAACTCAGTTCCTGAACCTCTAATTAAATATGACATCATCATGGGTTCCTGAACCTGTTCTGGGCCACAATGTACTTTCTTTAAGATACTTTAAACTCCCTCTCTCTCTCTCTCTCTCTCTCTCTCGCTCCCCACACTACTTTATTCTCTCACCACGCTCTAGTGGATGGTAGGGCATGAAATACTGCCTGTCGGCACAAAAAAAGTAAAAAAAAAAAAAACATTTAGACCTTTTGACTGTCGACTTAGAACATGTCAACCTAATGTCCCTGTCGACCTAACCCCATGTCGACCTTCAGTCAAGTCAACTTTCATGCATGTTGACCTTCAATGGTTGACCCAATGCTTATTGACCTTCCCTTTGTCGACCTAGTGACCATATCCCCCTTAGTTTATATTTTTTCTTCAACGGCCATCCTATGTTGTCTATGCTGTGACAATATGTTTCATTCGTGCCCAATATTGTATGAAAGTGCCATGCATCTGTGCCACGGCACTAGTGTGTAGCCAGCCAGCTCGGGGAAACATTGGCAGTTGTGAGGCGGTCATTAGAAAATGGACTGTAAAGGAATAATAATGATCTGATTTGCTGAAAAAAAAAAAAAACATCCAAAAATGACACAAAATGAAATTCAAAACTGAAACGCTCCAGGGCGGATTTGCCAAAAACAAAACACGAGCCAAAACCTAGAGGGCAATAATTCATTATAATCTTCCTTTAGTTTTCACACCTGTAGGTAGGTGCATCCTGTTTCCTTAATATAAAAGCGTAATAATGTTTTGCTGGCCACATAATGTATATCTTTGCGAGTCCATCATACTTTAAAGATTGGCTGATCCCTGTGTCTGGGGACCGCAGCGCAATTACTGAACACACGTTTACTCAAAATTCATTACAGTTAGTCTTTTAATTGACTGTTCCTGAGCATGCAGTGCAATCAATTTGTAGCCTAATAATAACCATTTTCAGATAATACCTCAGTGGCATTTAAATCACCAGAAGTAACCATTGCTGAGCGGTAGTTTATGAAATGAGTACCACCGCGCTAAGCTTTGTGCACAAATGACAATATTTCTTTAATTCAAGGATCAATGAAATGAAGTTCTGAGGCTGGGGCTTCCTAGATCTTACGTGTAAATGCTACGCACAGACACCTGATGGTAGATCAGAAGCAGCGTGAATATTATTGAGGATACAGTACACCTACAGCTGAAAGCTGTTTTATGTCTGCGGGGGAAGTTGTACTAATTGGCTGTTCTAATTCTCTTGATATTCTCTGGGAGCAATTTGGTAGCGTAAAGGTTTTTTATTTTGATTGGAAAATACATAAAATATGTTATTTGAAGCTGCGTTGCTAAGGTTACTTGTGTTTTTTCATCCTTTTAGGATTAGGGAGACATTATTGGCTTTAAAAGTGCAATCCATCAGACTTTGTAGGGCATCAGTAAAGATTACCAGCTATCAACACTATATTATCTTGGACTTTGGCAAGGCATAGGCGTAAAGTATGCATTTAAAGCGGTGAAGATTTTTTTAAGTAGGACTGGTATTTAAATATTTAAAGTGCAAGAAACGTTGCCCACCTCCACGACTCCACTGTCCTTCCCCATCAGCAGAGACTCAGGGGTTATCTTGTGCATTTTGGGGCTTTTATGTTGCTCCTAGTGCCTTTCTACGAAAATCAGTGTAGAGGATTGAGCGGAAGGCGCATCGGAATGCAGTTTCGAGATGATTTTAATCAGGATGTGCTTCAGGGGTGTAGTTATAGTGGGTGCCAGTGGCTGCACATGCAAAGTAGGACTCTGGGGTCATATACATCCTGAAGTCTTCTGTTTGACAGCTCTTACTGGTAGAGTATGCACGAGATAATGGGCGGGATGTTTTGCACTAAATAGGTGTAGGATGCTTGGGAGGGATGTCGGATGACCACCCAACAGTCAGGATTCCGAAGGTCAATACTGACATTGTTACTGACATTGGAATCCCGACTGTAAATGCCAACATCAGGATCCTGACTTACAGGGGCTATCCTTCCTCCTGGGGGTCCACGACCCCCACAGTGAGAGAATTAAACCTGTGGCAAGTCCAGAGAGCCACCGAACCCACAGGGTGGCAACCACAGCAAGCCCGCAACGGTCTTCGTTGTGCTCGCCCCCCCCCCCCCCCCCCCCGGTCAGAGTAAAGGGGCAGTTGGGATTAGTGAACCAAACATGCTAGAAGGTCCACAACCATCAGTCCACAACCTCAAAAATTATCTTAATTATCTTGGAATTGGTGATAATATTCATCAGGGGTTGTATATATTGTCAATATTCATCATGTTGGCATGGTTTTTCAGACAACATGCGTATATATTGACCTTGCCCATTATTACATTCGACTTGTTGATGCCGATGAAATGTCGACAAGAATAAAAGTTTGGCCAAATTTCGTTGGTGGTCTAGTGGTGATTTAAATGGTATGACAGCACCAGCAGACGTTTTCTGTATCCGGTGGTCAGCTCACCCAGTAGTGCTTCCAGCAGTGAGCATATGCTCCTGCTATTGCCCTCTCCTCCGATCACCTAACTGCCCTAGTGACTAGCCCTAACCTCCCCTTTTACAAGGTCATAAGCCAGTACCTTAGCCATGTATTTCCATCCTATACAGCTTATTCTTACTTATCATGACCTTTTTCCGTTCATTTATTGGAATTTTCGCATTCTACAGGTATAACTCTTTTCAATCCCCTAGTATAAAAATAAAACTACTTTAAACTTCAATAGAAAGAAAAAAAAACATAACATTTCTTGACCTATCAATCAGTCTCCAGGGAAAGAATTTTTTTTAACTTACTGAAATTGGTTGTCTACTCTTCAAGGTACTTAAACAAAAATTGATTTTTTTATTTCAATATCTTCAAGATTTCCTCTTGTTGAATGGAGCGACAGAAAGCCAAGCTCATTCATTGCCTCAGATTACATTTACCTTCCTCAGAAATGCACACGGACCTTGTTGCCTTATCCTCAGAAATAACTACAGGTTAAAGGTCGCAAAATGCCAGGCGATTGCTGGAAGATGTTTTCTACGCACTTCTAAACCAAATGTAATTCTGTGTCTTGATGCTGCCAGGTCACACACAAATTGTTGTTTAATTAGGCCCATACAGAGTAAGATATGATCTGTGGAAAAGCAGATGGCATCCGCCACCAAACTGCCCTTTAGCAGTAGGACTCCTTCCAATGTTTGCTGAAGAAATAACATTTTATGTATTATTCCTTGTGATTTGCATCATCATTTTATCCGTCAAATTTAGAGGCGAAATTGCTTCTGAGCAGATGAGCTGCCCACATCAGTCTGGAAACCACTCGTGTCACAGCCAGAATATGTGATCCAGTCTTTTACGCTGTTCATCATTTTCTCTTTATTAACCCCTTCACGACATTTGACGTATATATACGTCATGGCCGGGAAGTACTTCCCGACACATGACGTATATATACGTCATGGCTTCAAACTGTCCCCGCGTCTATAGACGCGGGGACAGAGGGACGATGTCTGCTGTCCCTGACAGCAGACATGTCCCTGCATGCCCAGGGGGGGCTGCGATGCCGCCCCCCCGTCGGCGATCGCTGTGATTGGCTGTTCAGTGTGAACAGCCATTCACAGCGTTTTCTGTGTCACCGGCGAATAACGTTCGCCGGTGACACGGGATCGGAGGTGATTGGTGCTGTAAAGTACAGCACCAATCACCGCGGGGTGTAAGGGTGACACTGGTGTCACCCCACCTCACCCCGCCCGCCCCCAAAGGCCGTGATTGGTCCGTCGGACCGACGGACCAATCACAGCCATGGAGGGGGGTTTAAACTAACGGTGACTGCACTGCAGACGCCATTCCGGTCTGGAATAGCGTGCAGTGCGGTCACCGTGCCCAGCTGCCGCCATATACTGACCAGAACCTTGCTCAATACTTACCTGATCACTGCTTGGGATCTTGCTTCATCTTGTGACATCCTGTGCTGTGTTGTGCTGTGTTGTGCTGCTGCAGTGTCATCGAGTTAGAGAGAGAGAGATAGAGAGAGAGAGATAGAGAGGCCTAGTGACAGAGAGTGCTATATTTTGTGCTGCTGCAGTGTAATAGAGTTATAGATAGAGAGATAGAGAGAGATAGAGAGAGAGAGATAGAGAGAGATAGAGAGATAGTGACAGATCGTGCTATATATTTTTTATATAACTGACTGCTGCCCCCCCTTTTGTGCTGATCAGTATAAATTAACTGATCAGCAACTTTTTGGGGGCGCAGGGTATTTTTTATATATATATATACCTGTCAGTGCTGCTGCTGCAGTGTCATAGAGTGATAGATAGTGAGAGATAGAGAGATAGAGAGATAGAGAGAGATAGTGACAGAGAGTGATAGAGACTGCTATATTTTGTGTCTGCTGCCCCCCTTTTGTGCACCCCCAGCAACTTTTTGGGGGTGCAGGGGTCATTTTTCATATATATAACTGTCAGTGCTGCTGCTGCAGTGTCATAGAGTGATAGATAGTGAGAGATAGAGAGATAGAGAGAGATAGTGACAGAGAGTGATAGAGAGTGCTAAATTTTGTGTCTGCTGCCCCCGCCTTTTGTGCTGATCACTATATCTGAGGTGATCAGCAACTTTTTAAGGGTGCAGAGGTTTTTTTTTTTATATATACCTGCCAGTTGCACTGTCAGTTGCACCAAAGGTTGTGCACCTGCTGCCCCTCACTGGTAATCAGTGTCGCATCACTGATCACCTTTTTTTTTTTTGTGTGTGCTGTGGGGTCTTTTTTTAATTTTTTTTTTACACACACTGTGATTTTGTGGGTGTCCTGTGGCCGCTGTGCGCTGATCAGTGACGTACATCACTGATCATCTTTTTCGGCACAGGGTTGATCTATTTTTTTTTTTTTGATCAAATTCCTGTTGCCTTTGAGCGCTGTTCAGTGACGGACGTTACTGACCAACATCTGTGCTCAATTTTTGGCGCAGGACCTTTTTTTTTTTTTTTTTAACCCCTTCAATTTTTTTTTTAACCCCTTCAATTTTTTTTTTTTTAACCCCTTCAATTTTTTTTTTAACCCCTTCAATTTTTTTTTTTTTAACCCCTTCAATTTTTTTTTTTTTGTATAAAGTATTTTTTTTTCCTGCACTACATACACACTACACACTACATACCCCCCGGCTTGAAATAAAGTTTGAACCCCCCCCTACACTGTACACGTGTTGAAACATTTCACTACCAGTAACACAAAAATAAAAATGTCATCCCAAATGTCATCCCAAATGTCATCCCAGTCATCCAGAAGAATGTATTCAGTGGAGGAGGCATATGCCATGCTTGCCTCGGATTCTGACACAGCCAGTGAGGCAAGCGGGGAATTTGAAGGATTCGTCTTAAGCTCCTCTTCCTCCTCTGGTGATGAGGGACCCCCTCAAAGACGCCCCCGTAGAGCAGCTGAGACCCCCCCCCCCAATAATTGATCTCGTATGGACCCCACCACCAGACAATTTTGAGCCCCAGGTTCCTGAGTTTTTGGCCATGCCAGGAATCCAATTTGATTCCACAGGTCTCAGAGAAATTGACTTTTTCAAATTATTTTTCTCTGATGATTTTATAAATTTAATGGTGGACCAAACTAATTTATATGCCCAGCAGTTTATTGCTCAAAACCCCACGTCATCATTTGCTAGGTGGACCCCTGTAGATGCAGTAGAGATGATGACGTTTTGGGGTCTGGTGTTTCATATGGGCATAGTAAAAAAGCCACAAATTAGGCAATATTGGAGTACAGATGTTCTGTACAGCACCCCATTTTACCGTATGGCCATGACTCGGACTCGTTTTGAGGCAATCCATAAATTTATACATTACACCGATAATGCACAGTGCCCACCCAGAGATGATCCCACCTTTGACCGGCTATTCAAAGTCAGGCCGGTCATTGATCACTTCAGTGCCAAATTTGAAGAGCTATACATCCCTGATAAATGTATTAGTATCGACGAGTCCCTTATACATTTTAAAGGAAGGGTTAAATTCCGCCAGTACCTTCCCAATAAGAGGGCAAGGTATGGCATAAAAATGTATAAGCTGTGTGAAAGCACCACAGGGTACACCCACAAGTTTAGGGTATATGAAGGGAAGGATTCAAGAATTGAACCGCCAGAATGCCCCCCCTCCCTCGTAGGTGTTAGTGGCAAAATTGTCTGGGATTTAATGCACCCCTTCCTGGATAAGGGTTATCACCTCTATGTGGATAACTTTTACACCAGCATCCCCCTGTTTAAGGCCCTTGGTTCAAGAGGTACAGCAGCTTGCGGTACTGTGCGCAAGAACCAAAGAGGCCTCCCCAAAACGCACATTGCCCAAGTACTAAGAAGGGGTGAAAGCAGGGGAATATGCACCGAAAATATGTTGTTGGTCAAATATAAGGACAAGAGGGATGTCCTTATACTGACAACAATTCATGGAGACAGTACCACCTCCATCCCTGTACGAGGTACCAGTACCCACACCTCAAAACCAAATTGTATCCTAGATTACAATAAGTACATGGGCGGAGTGGATCTTTCAGATCAGGTACTGAAGCCGTACAGTGCCCTGCGGAAAACAAATATCTGGTACAAGAAGCTGGCCGTGTATATCATCCAGATGGCACTGTATAACGCTTACGTGCTATTCCGTTCTACCGGCCAGAGGGGGACATTTATGCACTTTCAAGAGGAAGTCATAAAGGGCCTAATATTTGGGAACCAGCAGGCAGAGGGCCCCAGTACTTCTAGTACTGGCCCCCGTATTGTACCAGGGCAGCATTTTCCCAACGAAATCCCCTCCACTGCAAGAAAGGGCAGGACACAAAAAAGGTGCAAAGTTTGCTATAAAAAGGGAATAAGAAAGGAAACTATTTTCCACTGTGAAACTTGCCCCGACAAACCCGGCCTATGTATAAAGGAGTGTTTCAAAATATACCACACATCTATGGATTATTAGGTTCATCATTTCACCGTGCATCGGGGGTCTTGCTAATGCCACAAAGCACCCACCATTCATTCCACCAGAATCTGAGCTGCAAAATCCAAAAATCACTCCTTCCCTTCTGAGTCCTGCCATGCACCCAACTGGTATTTTTTGGTCACATGTGAGGCATTGCCGTACTCTGGAGAAATGGGGGCACAGATTTTGGGGTGCTTTGTCTCCTTCATTCCTTGTGAAAATGAAAAATTTTGAGCCAGAAGTACATTTTTGTGTAAAAAAATGTAATTTTTCATTTTCACAGCCCAGTTGTACCAAAATTGGTGAAACCCCTGGGGGTTTGAAATGTACACTATACCCCTAGATGAATTCCCTGATGGGTGTAGTTTGCAAAATGGGGTCACTTGTGGGGGGGTTCCACTGTATTGGTAATGCAACATAGCACCCACCATTCATTCCACCAAAATCTGTGCTGCCAAATCCAAAAATCACTCCTTCCCTTCTGAGTCCTGCCATGCGCCCAACTGGTATTTTTTGGTCACATGTGAGGCATTGCCGTACTCGGGAGAAATTGGGGCACAGATTTTGGGGTGCTTTGTCTCCTTCATTCCTTGTGAAAATGAAAAATTTTGAGCCAGAACTGCATTTTTGTGTAAAAAAATGTAATTTTTCATTTTCACTGCCCAGTTGTATCAAAATTGGTGAAACCCCTGGGGGTTTGAAATGTGCACTATACCCCTAGATGAATTCCCTGAGGGGTGTACTTTGCAAAATGGGGTGACTTGTGGGGGGGTTCCACTGTATTGGTGCTTTGGGAGTCTTGCTAATGCAACATGGCACCCACCATTCATTCCACCAAAATCTGTGCTGCCAAATCCAAAAATCACTCCTTCCCTTCTGAGTCCTGCCATGCGCCCAACTGGTATTTTTTGGTCACATGTGAGGCATTACCGTACTCGGGAGAAATTGGGGCACAGATTTTGGGGTGCTTTGTCTCCTTCATTCCTTGTGAAAATGAAAAATTTTGAGTCAGAACTGCATTTTTGTGTAAAAAAATGTAATTTTTCATTTTCACTGCCCAGTTGTATCAAAATTGGTGAAACCCCTGGGGGTTTGAAATGTGCACTATACCCCTAGATGAATTCCCTGAGGGGTGTACTTTGCAAAATGGGGTGACTTGTGGGGGGGTTCCACTGTATTGGTGCTTTGGGAGTCTTGCTAATGCAACATGGCACCCACCATTCATTCCACCAAAATCTGTGCTGCCAAATCCAAAAATCACTCCTTCCCTTCTGAGTCCTGCCATGCGCCCAACTGGTATTTTTTGGTCACATGTGAGGCACTGCCGTACTCGGGAGAAATTGGGGCACAGATTTTGGGGTGCTTTGTCTCCTTCATTCCTTGTGAAAATGAAAAATTTTGAGCCAGAACTGCATTTTTGTGTAAAAAAATGTAATTTTTCATTTTCACTGCCCAGTTGTATCAAAATTGGTGAAACCCCTGGGGGTTTGAAATGTGCACTATACCCCTAGATGAATTCCCTGAGGGGTGTACTTTGCAAAATGGGGTGACTTGTGGGGGGGTTCCACTGTATTGGTGCTTTGGGAGTCTTGCTAATGCAACATGGCACCCACCATTCATTCCACCAAAATCTGTGCTGCCAAATCCAAAAATCACTCCTTCCCTTCTGAATCCTGCCATGCGCCCAACTGGTATTTTTTGGTCACATGTGAGGCATTGCCGTACTCGGGAGAAATTGGGGCACAGATTTTGGGGTGCTTTGTCTCCTTCATTCCTTGTGAAAATGAAAAATTTTGAGCCAGAACTGCATTTTTGTGTAAAAAAATGTAATTTTTCATTTTCACTGCCCAGTTGTATCAAAATTGGTGAAACCCCTGGGGGTTTGAAATGTGCACTATACCCCTAGATGAATTCCCTGAGGGGTGTACTTTGCAAAATGGGGTGACTTGTGGGGGGGTTCCACTGTATTGGTGCTTTGGGAGTCTTGCTAATGCAACATGGCACCCACCATTCATTCCACCAAAATCTGTGCTGCCAAATCCAAAAATCACTCCTTCCCTTCTGAGTCCTGCCATGCGCCCAACTGGTATTTTTTGGTCACATGTGAGGCATTGCCGTACTCGGGAGAAATTGGGGCACAGATTTTCGGGTGCTTTGTCTCCTTCATTCCTTGTGAAAATGAAAAATTTTGAGCCAGAACTGCATTTTTGTGTAAAAAAATTTAATTTTTCATTTTCACTGCCCAGTTGTATCAAAATTGGTGAAACCCCTGGGGGTTTGAAATGTGCACTATACCCCTAGATGAATTCCCTGAGGGGTGTACTTTGCAAAATGGGGTGACTTGTGGGGGGGTTCCACTGTATTGGTGCTTTGGGAGTCTTGCTAATGCAACATGGCACCCACCATTCATTCCACCAAAATCTGTGCTGCCAAATCCAAAAATCACTCCTTCCCTTCTGAGTCCTGCCATGCGCCCAACTGGTATTTTTTGGTCACATGTGAGGCATTGCCGTACTCGGGAGAAATTGGGGCACAGATTTTGGGGTGCTTTGTCTCCTTCATTCCTTGTGAAAATGAAAAATTTTGAGCCAGAACTGCATTTTTGTGTAAAAAAATGTAATTTTTCATTTTCACTGCCCAGTTGTATCAAAATTGGTGAAACCCCTGGGGGTTTGAAATGTGCACTATACCCCTAGATGAATTCCCTGAGGGGTGTACTTTGCAAAATGGGGTGACTTGTGGGGGGGTTCCACTGTATTGGTGCTTTGGGAGTCTTGCTAATGCAACATGGCACCCACCATTCATTCCACCAAAATCTGTGCTGCCAAATCCAAAAATCACTCCTTCCCTTCTGAGTCCTGCCATGCGCCCAACTGGTATTTTTTGGTCACATGTGAGGCATTGCCGTACTCGGGAGAAATTGGGGCACAGATTTTGGGGTGCTTTGTCTCCTTCATTCCTTGTGAAAATGAAAAATTTGGAGCCAGAACTGCATGTTTGTGTAAAAAAATGTAATTTTCCATTTTCACATCCCAGTTGTACCAAAATTGGTGAAACCCAATTTTAACGGACCCTTAATACGAGCCAACTGCAAAATAGTGTCCCGGTCCTTATAATGCAAACAGCGTGCAATCATGGTTCTAGCAGGTGAACCTGGAGGGAGCAAGCGAGCTGGGAGCCTATGGGCTCGCTCTATTGAGAATTGCGATGTAAATGCAGTTTTCCCGAACAGCTTAATTAACCAATTCTCAATAAAAAGTTCTGGAGTAGTTCCTTCCGCTTTCTCTGGGATCCCAATAAATCTGACATTATTACGTCTTAATCGCCCCTCTATATCAGCGATCTTAACTTGCATATTCGTTATCTGTACAGACATTTCAGTTACTTTCTTTTGCATGGGGGACGTAACATCTTCCAGTGTTGAGATACGATGCTCAGTCTCGCTTACCCTATCCCTAATTTTCTGCAAGTCCTGTCTCAACAGGGAGACATCCACCTGTACCTGAGCTATTTTATCTGTAACTCTTTGCTCCGAGGAGGTTATGGCCTGCAGTATCTGCTGAGTAGATTGTGCTGCCTCCACAGTTTTAATGCTTTCTTCTACCACCACCGATGTTGATAAACTGGTGTCTCCCTGTTTAGTAGAACCTGGTGTTTGTCGGGTATATTTCTCTAGTTTTGCTGCAGCTGCCGCTGCTGCTGCTGCGCCCTTCACCATTTTCAGTATTTAATATTTAATATGGGGTTAGGACTGCGTAGGATAATTTTCAGTTATCACACCCCAAAGGGAGAAGTAACCAAATAGATCAAAGCAATTTATCTCTTTAACTGAGTTATCTTTATGGGATATATATAACCCGGTCAGCTGGTGGATTTTATATTCAGTGGAGCAGATAGTCCATTACTTCACAGTAAAAGGGGGGGAGGGGGGTCTTGCAGTATACAAAGTCAATTTTTCCTCAAAAATTTATCAGACACCCTCAAACCCTCCAAAAAGAGAAGCCACTGAACTTAGCAAATGTCACCTCCAATCTATACCAAACCGGTATTTGACCCTTTTATCCAACAATAATCAGTCTCTCTTCAGGGTTATAATCATAGCAGTTTCCTTAAATTCAATAATTCATATATATTTAACTTCAGCTTCCAGGAGCATTAATACAGTCAGCATTATTACCTGCCTTCCAAGGCTCGCTCTTTCCAGCATGTACCAGCAACTGGGTTTAAACAATTTTTTCCCCCTATCATACGGCGTCCTCTCTCACAGGAGCCGGTGATAGTCTCTTGCTTAGAAGGGTCAATCACGATCTCACCCAGCCGTCACTTGCTCTCTGCTCCCCTGCGTCCTTTCTCACAGGCGCCGGTATTAGTTGTTGCCTGGAGGAGGGCAGCCGCACTTCCACCCGGCCGTATCTCGCTCTCTACTCCTCAGCGTCCTCTCTCACAGGCGCCGGTATTAATCGTTGCCTGGGGGGAGGCAGCCGCACTTCCACCCGGCCGTCTCTTGCTCTCTGCTCCCCCAGCGTCCTCTCTCAAAGGATACACTGGGCGCCGCAAGAGACTAGCAACACGCCGGTCAGTCACTCACTGCTTTAGGCAGCGCAGCACATATCGGGGATCCAGCAACACCGGGGTTTCTAGAGGGATGCCTCCATCAAAACTCTCATCGCATCACGGTATGTCAGAGCTCAGGATAATGCTATGGAAGTAAGAGAGGAGCTACAGCCCGTGGCTGCTTACTCCATGCTGACCCAAGCCACTCCCCCCCAATTGGATGGACAGAATGTGCTTGTCTTCCCAGATTTCGCACAGGAAGTACAGAAAAATCGCTCTCAGTTTATACAAGTGAAGAAAAAACTGCGGGATCGCAACATACAGTACTCTATGCTGTTCCCAGCCAGATTAAGAGTGATCTTTAATAATACGACATATTCTTTCACATCCCCGAAAGAAGCCGAGGACTGGCTGGAGAAACAGCTGTAGGCTACATTGAGTAACTTTGCAATGTATACTGGTGATGAATAATTAATGTTGTAGGGATATAATTCAGGAAAATAATATTGAGGATGTGAAGGGATCGGGTGGGATGGGGTTTATATTTTTTATTTTATTTTTTTTATTTTTTTTTTTTTCTCCATCCGACTCTGCCTTGCTCCTTTTAATCTTACTCATAACTCTCCGCAGTGGGGGATGTTAGGGCCAAAAATTACGTTTTTGTTAGGAGAGGAGATCCTGTTGAAGAGAGTGTAGTGGTTTTGTATACCACTATCCCCCGTCGGAACATGTTTTTTTTTTCTTATTTGTCTTTTTGTAAGGTTTTTTTCTTTTTTTTCTTGGGGTACGGGTATACCTTAAATCTAAAGGCTATACAGGGAGGGTAAGGGAGGTTTTTTCTTTTTTTTTGATTGTACAATTTTCACTTATAAGCGAGTCTATGATAATCTTGAACGATGAAAGATACATAGGAGGATTTTTTGTTCTTTATTATTTTATATTTTCTCTTCTTAAATGAGTACTGGAGTAGGTGAAACTCACTTTCTTGGTTGGAATGTAAGGGGCTTAAGCGGTAGAATCAAGAGGTCATTGGTACTGTCGCAGGTAAAGAAGTACAAGGCAGATGTGATATGTTTGTTTGAAACTCACATGGTTGGTAATAAAGTGTTATCACTGAAAAAGCCTTGGATTGGGCATATATTTCATTCTACCTTTGCTAGTAATGCAAGAGGAGTTTGTGTTATGATTAGGAAGTCGGTACAATTCCAGTTGGAGCAGAGTGAAATAGATACATTAGGTAGATATGTTTTTCTGCGGGCATACATTAACCGTAAATTAATGCATATATTGGCTATATATATTCCTCCTCCGTATTCAAATGATGTTTTGCGGCAAGCAGCTAAGTTTATTGCTAACTCGCCCACAACCCCTATAATATGTATAGGAGATTTCAATAATGTAATGAATGCAGACATAGATAGATGGAGAGAAATAGATAAAGATGGAATAATATCCTCCCCTACTGCATTTGCACGTTTAGTGACAGAGATGGGTTTGGTGGATGTGTGGAGACAACGTAATACAGATGTTAGAAAATTCTCCTGTCATTCAGCATCATTTCATACTCTTTCGAGAATAGACCTAGCCTTAATTTCCCCAGAATTAATCCCAGATGTAGTATTAATAGATTATTTATCAAGAGGAATCTCGGACCACTCTCCAATATCCCTTAGCATTAGAACACATCCAGAACAGGGGATGAAATTATGGAAGCTTAATCCATTTTGGTTGACTCTTATGGGAGAGGGGCTAGACTTGGTATCATCATGGGAGGTATTTCAAATAGATAATTTGCCATATTCTGACCTTAGTATAAAACACGATGCCTTTAAGGCATATATGAGAGGTTCATTTATCAAACGTATATCCCAGATTAAGACTGCTAGTAGAAGGGAAGAGGAGAGATTGGAAAGAGTGAGTAAGCAGCTGGAAGCTCAATATATAATAACACAACTACCTGCAGATAGAATAGTATGGCAGGAGACACAAAGAGAATGGGTGGACTGCTTATATGAAAAATCAAGACGCCGGCTGCTTTTTTCAGGACATGAGAAATATTTGCATGCCGAGATAAACGGTAGCTATTTGGCATACCTGGCTCGCACGGATATTGCCAATAATAATATAATTCGAGAAATAAAGAAACCGGATGGACAATTATGTTACTCAGGGGTGGAGGTGGCAGGGGTCTTTCGGGACTTTTATGCCTCCTTGTATGTATCTAGGGCTACATACTCTGATATTCAGTTGGAGAATTACTTGGAGACAATGAAACTTCCACGTTTATCAAATGTGGAGGCTGAGGCTCTGGATGCTCCATTTACAATGCAGGAAATAGAGACTGCTATAGCATCACTTCCCGCCTCAAAAGCCCCTGGGTGTGATGGGTTCCCAGCGGAGATGTATAAATTATTTAGGAAATTTTTCGCTCCATATTTATTGAATTTATTTAATACACTTCTAGATGGGGGATGCCTCCCAGCATCCATGGCGGAGGCAAATATTATTGCAATATTAAAACCAGGAAAGGAACCCACAGCTCCCGAATCATATCGTCCGATTTCGCTGTTGACTACAGATATAAAAATATTGGCAAAAATATTGGCGGCTAGATTAAGTACAGTTATCGAGTCTATAATTCATCAAGACCAAACTGGTTTTATGCCAGGCAAATCCACCAGCCAGAACTTGCGGAAATTATTCTGTCATCTTCAGAGAGGGAACTCGGCAGAGTCAGGGGCAGTGGTGGTGTCACTTGACGCTGCCAAGGCCTTTGACTCTGTCGAGTGGAGGTATTTATGGGGTGTTCTTAGAAAGTTCGCATTTGGGCCAAGATTTATAAATTTTGTACAATTATTATACTCTAATCCCAGGGCCAGAGTGACTATAAATGGCTATACATCGGATACATTCCCATTGGAAAGAGGGACTAGACAGGGATGTCCCCTCTCCCCTGCATTATTTGCCATTGCTAATGAGCCTCTTGCATGTCTACTAAGAGAAGCAGAAGGGGTCAGGGGGATTAGAATAGGAGGAATAGTTGAGGTGGTGGCTTTATATGCGGATGATGCATTACTTTTTTTAAAAGATGTAGAAGGCTCGCTTAGAACAGCATTTCAGATAATAAAAGAATTCGGAAAATATTCTGGAATATTGACTAATTGGGAAAAGTCACATATATTCCCAATATCCGGTCGGATCCCTGAAATCGAACCCATAGTTCAAGATTTAAAATGGACGACTAGCTTTAAATACTTAGGGGTGTGGATTACACCCAAGGCTACTCAGTATATAACACAGAATATAGATCCCATAATAGCAAACTTTAGGGATAGAGCTATCGCTTGGAGGAAATTACCACTCTCGGTTCTAGGCCGTATTAATCTATTTAAAATGGTTATACAACCAAAATTTATATATGTGCTTCAAAATTCCCCAATATATATACCAAAATATGTATTTAATAAAATCGAAAAGGTATTATTGTCGTTTATCTGGAATAATGGTAGAGCTAAAGTTTCAATTAAAACATTATACAAATCACAGACAATGGGAGGGCTGGGTTTATCTAACTTGCGATTATATTATGTGGCTTCACAGTTAGCATACATGTCGGAATGGGTAAAGGGTAGGGCGGAATCAACACTAATAAATTTTTTAGCTGAACAGGTGGAGTGCTCCCCTAATTTTTCTTTTTCACCTTTACAATTTTTACTTTCTGGCTTGACATGTACTAAGCTTCCGCACATATTACGTCAAGCTATAATGATTTGGCGATTTGCCCATACGCTGTATGAATGGACAGCACAAGACAAACGCACCCCATTGTGGTTTAATAGCTCGTATCCAGAATTAGCTAAAATCTCTAAAGATAATCTTTGGGTTGTCCATGGTTTACTGGACATAGGCCAGATATATGGGGACGATGGATTCATAACCTTTCAACAACTCAAAAATACTCTGGGAATTCCAAATACTGCCTTATTCCAATATTTTCAGCTACGACACGCGGTAATAGCCCAGTTCTCCCAGGGCTCCCCGATATTAGTAGATTCCCCTGTAAAAAGAATGCTATTAAACGTGGGGCAGAAGGGGAAAATGTCCACTATATATGCAAGTATAAATGATAAAGGTATCCCGGATCAAATACTTAATCTTAGAGAGAAGTGGGAAAAGGATCTTGGCCTTTTTACTGATGAGCAGTGGAATCAGCTACTGGGTTCAATGAAACATACCACGCCATGTATTAGATATAGACAATTTTTTTTTTATATTTTACATAGAGTATATTGGACCCCAGCATCTCTTCAGAAGGCAGGTCTTAAAGATAATGCAATTTGCCCAAGGTGCCAGAAGGACAATGCAGATTTTTGGCACATGATATGGGAATGTCCAATTGTTTATGACTTTTGGAAGGCTGTTTGGAGGGATATTCGCTCCACAGCCCCGATGCTATCAGAAATAGATCCTCGGATATCTTTATTTTGTATAGATTTAGAAGAATTATACTCGAGCTGCATCTATAGATACGTTTTATGTCTTAGTACGATGGCAAAGGTAATAATATCAAGAGTTTGGCTCTCTCCAGATCCCCCTAGTATATATAAGTGGAGATCATTGGTGAATGAAGTGGTACGCCACGAGAAGTATATGTTTAAAACAAGAGGGACCCCATCTGGATTCTCTGAAAAATGGGATAGATGGTGTACATCGGGAATAGGTAGAGAGGAATGAGCATATATAAATGACCTATACCATAAAATTCTGATGTATAAGGTTAGAATTAAAAGATAACACTGGAAATTGCGGAAAAAAGGTGGAAAGGTAGCCATGTGGGTTTTAAAGGATTAGAAAGGAAGGGAAGAAAAGAAGGGAATATAGATATATTTGATGGAAGTGTATATAGACTGCATAAGTGATATAGGTAGTATAATATGAAATAATTGTATTTTGGTTTTTGGAAATTTTTTTTTTTTTTTTTGTTTGTTTTGTTGTTTTTTTTTTTTTTTTCTATGTACAGGGGTGGTTTTTGTCTCCTGAGCAATACCTCATCGGTAAACTATTAATTATTAGTTAGAAATGGAAAATTGATAGGTATGGGGTTCCCCCCCTCTGTATTGAATATCCATATTGATATTTATTTGTTGTGGATGTGTGTGTGTGTGTGTTGGTGGCATGGGGGCTTGGGGTTGGGGGGGAGGGAGAACATGGGAAGCTTTGTTATTACTAAAAATATTTTTTTTTTTTTTTTTTTTTTTCACGTCGGTAAACTATTTTCACATAGAAATACATCATAAGATCATGTTGAGTCACATAGTAACTTAGTACACAAAACACAGTATAGGCACAGTAAGTAATTATTTAATCATTTAAAATTTTTTTTTTTTTTTTTTTTTCTCCCAACACAATGGCAAATGCCCCTATACAGCAGTATATTATATTGCTGTCCTATACACATTAAGGGGAATTAAAGAGGTCACATAGTAGGTAGGTACATTAAACACTTAAAAATGCGAGATAGGTACACGAGATAGATACACGTAAAGGGTAGGTAAAAGTATAGACAAAAATATTTTTTTTTATTTTTTTTTTTCCTCTTCCCCTGTCTCTTCCTTCTCCTTTCCCTCTGCCACCCCCTCCTACATGCATATATGCAGAAGTAAGGGGATCATTATGAGAAAAAAAAAAGGAACTAAGTAGATTAGATTGGTAAAGATTATTTGGATATTGTCTCAGACGGGTAAAAGCCATCCCTAGAAAGATTTATACAGTGTATACATTGTTATATACATTATGTTTAATTGTTTGTAAGTGTTGTGTTGTTAAAAAAAAAAAAGATGCAATAAAGAAATGTCTGATTTAAAAAAAAAAAATTGGTGAAACCCCTGGGGGTTTGAAATGTACACTATACCCCTAGATGAATTCCCTGAGGGGTGTACTTTGCAAAATGGGGTGACTTGTGGGGGGTTCCACTGTATTGGTGCAACATAGCACCCAGCATTCATTCCACCAAAATCTGTGCTGCAAAATCCAAAAATCACTCCTTCCCTTCTGAGTCCTGCCATGCACCCAACTGGTATTTTTTGGTCACATGTGAGGCATTGCCGTACTCGGGAGAAATTGGGGCACAGATTTTGGGGTGCTTTGTCTCCTTCATTCCTTGTGAAAATGAAAAATTTTGAGCCAGAACTGCATTTTTGTGTAAAAAAATGTAATTTTTCATTTTCACTGCCCAGTTGTATCAAAATTGGTGAAACCCCTGGGGGTTTGAAATGTGCACTATACCCCTAGATGAATTCCCTGAGGGGTGTACTTTGCAAAATGGGGTGACTTGTGGTGGGGTTCCACTGTATTGGTGCTTTGGGAGTCTTGCTAATGCAACATGGCACCCACCATTCATTCCACCAAAATCTGTGCTGCCAAATCCAAAAATCACTCCTTCCCTTCTGAGTCCTGCCATGCGCCCAACTGGTATTTTTTGGTCACATGTTAGGCATTGCCGTACTCGGGAGAAATTGGGGCACAGATTTTGGGGTGCTTTGTCTCCTTCATTCCTTGTGAAAATGAAAAATTTTGAGCCAGAACTGCATTTTTGTGTAAAAAAATGTAATTTTTCATTTTCACTGCCCAGTTGTATCAAAATTGGTGAAACCCCTGGGGGTTTGAAATGTGCACTATACCCCTAGATGAATTCCCTGAGGGGTGTACTTTGCAAAATGGGGTGACTTGTGGGGGGGTTCCACTGTATTGGTGCTTTGGGAGTCTTGCTAATGCAACATGGCACCCACCATTCATTCCACCAAAATCTGTGCTGCCAAATCCAAAAATCACTCCTTCCCTTCTGAGTCCTGCCATGCGCCCAACTGGTATTTTTTGGTCACATGTGAGGCATTGCCGTACTCGGGAGAAATTGGGGCACAGATTTTGGGGTGCTTTGTCTCCTTCATTCCTTGTGAAAATGAAAAATTTGGAGCCAGAACTGCATGTTTGTGTAAAAAAATGTAATTTTCCATTTTCACATCCCAGTTGTACCAAAATTGGTGAAACCCAATTTTAACGGACCCTTAATACGAGCCAACTGCAAAATAGTGTCCCGGTCCTTATAATGCAAACAGCGTGCAATCATGGTTCTAGCAGGTGAACCTGGAGGGAGCAAGCGAGCTGGGAGCCTATGGGCTCGCTCTATTGAGAATTGCGATGTAAATGCAGTTTTCCCGAACAGCTTAATTAACCAATTCTCAATAAAAAGTTCTGGAGTAGTTCCTTCCGCTTTCTCTGGGATCCCAATAAATCTGACATTATTACGTCTTAATCGCCCCTCTATATCAGCGATCTTAACTTGCATATTCGTTATCTGTACAGACATTTCAGTTACTTTCTTTTGCATGGGGGACGTAACATCTTCCAGTGTTGAGATACGATGCTCAGTCTCGCTTACCCTATCCCTAATTTTCTGCAAGTCCTGTCTCAACAGGGAGACATCCACCTGTACCTGAGCTATTTTATCTGTAACTCTTTGCTCCGAGGAGGTTATGGCCTGCAGTATCTGCTGAGTAGATTGTGCTGCCTCCACAGTTTTAATGCTTTCTTCTACCACCACCGATGTTGATAAACTGGTGTCTCCCTGTTTAGTAGAACCTGGTGTTTGTCGGGTATATTTCTCTAGTTTTGCTGCAGCTGCCGCTGCTGCTGCTGCGCCCTTCACCATTTTCAGTATTTAATATTTAATATGGGGTTAGGACTGCGTAGGATAATTTTCAGTTATCACACCCCAAAGGGAGAAGTAACCAAATAGATCAAAGCAATTTATCTCTTTAACTGAGTTATCTTTATGGGATATATATAACCCGGTCAGCTGGTGGATTTTATATTCAGTGGAGCAGATAGTCCATTACTTCACAGTAAAAGGGGGGGAGGGGGGTCTTGCAGTATACAAAGTCAATTTTTCCTCAAAAATTTATCAGACACCCTCAAACCCTCCAAAAAGAGAAGCCACTGAACTTAGCAAATGTCACCTCCAATCTATACCAAACCGGTATTTGACCCTTTTATCCAACAATAATCAGTCTCTCTTCAGGGTTATAATCATAGCAGTTTCCTTAAATTCAATAATTCATATATATTTAACTTCAGCTTCCAGGAGCATTAATACAGTCAGCATTATTACCTGCCTTCCAAGGCTCGCTCTTTCCAGCATGTACCAGCAACTGGGTTTAAACAATTTTTTCCCCCTATCATACGGCGTCCTCTCTCACAGGAGCCGGTGATAGTCTCTTGCTTAGAAGGGTCAATCACGATCTCACCCAGCCGTCACTTGCTCTCTGCTCCCCTGCGTCCTTTCTCACAGGCGCCGGTATTAGTTGTTGCCTGGAGGAGGGCAGCCGCACTTCCACCCGGCCGTATCTCGCTCTCTACTCCTCAGCGTCCTCTCTCACAGGCGCCGGTATTAATCGTTGCCTGGGGGGAGGCAGCCGCACTTCCACCCGGCCGTCTCTTGCTCTCTGCTCCCCCAGCGTCCTCTCTCAAAGGATACACTGGGCGCCGCAAGAGACTAGCAACACGCCGGTCAGTCACTCACTGCTTTAGGCAGCGCAGCACATATCGGGGATCCAGCAACACCGGGGTTTCTAGAGGGATGCCTCCATCAAAACTCTCATCGCATCACGGTATGTCAGAGCTCAGGATAATGCTATGGAAGTAAGAGAGGAGCTACAGCCCGTGGCTGCTTACTCCATGCTGACCCAAGCCACTCCCCCCCAATTGGATGGACAGAATGTGCTTGTCTTCCCAGATTTCGCACAGGAAGTACAGAAAAATCGCTCTCAGTTTATACAAGTGAAGAAAAAACTGCGGGATCGCAACATACAGTACTCTATGCTGTTCCCAGCCAGATTAAGAGTGATCTTTAATAATACGACATATTCTTTCACATCCCCGAAAGAAGCCGAGGACTGGCTGGAGAAACAGCTGTAGGCTACATTGAGTAACTTTGCAATGTATACTGGTGATGAATAATTAATGTTGTAGGGATATAATTCAGGAAAATAATATTGAGGATGTGAAGGGATCGGGTGGGATGGGGTTTATATTTTTTATTTTATTTTTTTTATTTTTTTTTTTTTCTCCATCCGACTCTGCCTTGCTCCTTTTAATCTTACTCATAACTCTCCGCAGTGGGGGATGTTAGGGCCAAAAATTACGTTTTTGTTAGGAGAGGAGATCCTGTTGAAGAGAGTGTAGTGGTTTTGTATACCACTATCCCCCGTCGGAACATGTTTTTTTTTTCTTATTTGTCTTTTTGTAAGGTTTTTTCTTTTTTTTCTTGGGGTACGGGTATACCTTAAATCTAAAGGCTATACAGGGAGGGTAAGGGAGGTTTTTTCTTTTTTTTTGATTGTACAATTTTCACTTATAAGCGAGTCTATGATAATCTTGAACGATGAAAGATACATAGGAGGATTTTTTGTTCTTTATTATTTTATATTTTCTCTTCTTAAATGAGTACTGGAGTAGGTGAAACTCACTTTCTTGGTTGGAATGTAAGGGGCTTAAGCGGTAGAATCAAGAGGTCATTGGTACTGTCGCAGGTAAAGAAGTACAAGGCAGATGTGATATGTTTGTTTGAAACTCACATGGTTGGTAATAAAGTGTTATCACTGAAAAAGCCTTGGATTGGGCATATATTTCATTCTACCTTTGCTAGTAATGCAAGAGGAGTTTGTGTTATGATTAGGAAGTCGGTACAATTCCAGTTGGAGCAGAGTGAAATAGATACATTAGGTAGATATGTTTTTCTGCGGGCATACATTAACCGTAAATTAATGCATATATTGGCTATATATATTCCTCCTCCGTATTCAAATGATGTTTTGCGGCAAGCAGCTAAGTTTATTGCTAACTCGCCCACAACCCCTATAATATGTATAGGAGATTTCAATAATGTAATGAATGCAGACATAGATAGATGGAGAGAAATAGATAAAGATGGAATAATATCCTCCCCTACTGCATTTGCACGTTTAGTGACAGAGATGGGTTTGGTGGATGTGTGGAGACAACGTAATACAGATGTTAGAAAATTCTCCTGTCATTCAGCATCATTTCATACTCTTTCGAGAATAGACCTAGCCTTAATTTCCCCAGAATTAATCCCAGATGTAGTATTAATAGATTATTTATCAAGAGGAATCTCGGACCACTCTCCAATATCCCTTAGCATTAGAACACATCCAGAACAGGGGATGAAATTATGGAAGCTTAATCCATTTTGGTTGACTCTTATGGGAGAGGGGCTAGACTTGGTATCATCATGGGAGGTATTTCAAATAGATAATTTGCCATATTCTGACCTTAGTATAAAACACGATGCCTTTAAGGCATATATGAGAGGTTCATTTATCAAACGTATATCCCAGATTAAGACTGCTAGTAGAAGGGAAGAGGAGAGATTGGAAAGAGTGAGTAAGCAGCTGGAAGCTCAATATATAATAACACAACTACCTGCAGATAGAATAGTATGGCAGGAGACACAAAGAGAATGGGTGGACTGCTTATATGAAAAATCAAGACGCCGGCTGCTTTTTTCAGGACATGAGAAATATTTGCATGCCGAGATAAACGGTAGCTATTTGGCATACCTGGCTCGCACGGATATTGCCAATAATAATATAATTCGAGAAATAAAGAAACCGGATGGACAATTATGTTACTCAGGGGTGGAGGTGGCAGGGGTCTTTCGGGACTTTTATGCCTCCTTGTATGTATCTAGGGCTACATACTCTGATATTCAGTTGGAGAATTACTTGGAGACAATGAAACTTCCACGTTTATCAAATGTGGAGGCTGAGGCTCTGGATGCTCCATTTACAATGCAGGAAATAGAGACTGCTATAGCATCACTTCCCGCCTCAAAAGCCCCTGGGTGTGATGGGTTCCCAGCGGAGATGTATAAATTATTTAGGAAATTTTTCGCTCCATATTTATTGAATTTATTTAATACACTTCTAGATGGGGGATGCCTCCCAGCATCCATGGCGGAGGCAAATATTATTGCAATATTAAAACCAGGAAAGGAACCCACAGCTCCCGAATCATATCGTCCGATTTCGCTGTTGACTACAGATATAAAAATATTGGCAAAAATATTGGCGGCTAGATTAAGTACAGTTATCGAGTCTATAATTCATCAAGACCAAACTGGTTTTATGCCAGGCAAATCCACCAGCCAGAACTTGCGGAAATTATTCTGTCATCTTCAG
This sequence comes from Crinia signifera, assembly GCF_055691185.1. Classification (NCBI taxonomy): domain Eukaryota; kingdom Metazoa; phylum Chordata; class Amphibia; order Anura; family Myobatrachidae; genus Crinia; species Crinia signifera. The sequence continues at coordinate 40,868,352 of NC_139223.1, forward strand.
AGAGGGAACTCGGCAGAGTCAGGGGCAGTGGTGGTGTCACTTGACGCTGCCAAGGCCTTTGACTCTGTCGAGTGGAGGTATTTATGGGGTGTTCTTAGAAAGTTCGCATTTGGGCCAAGATTTATAAATTTTGTACAATTATTATACTCTAATCCCAGGGCCAGAGTGACTATAAATGGCTATACATCGGATACATTCCCATTGGAAAGAGGGACTAGACAGGGATGTCCCCTCTCCCCTGCATTATTTGCCATTGCTAATGAGCCTCTTGCATGTCTACTAAGAGAAGCAGAAGGGGTCAGGGGGATTAGAATAGGAGGAATAGTTGAGGTGGTGGCTTTATATGCGGATGATGCATTACTTTTTTTAAAAGATGTAGAAGGCTCGCTTAGAACAGCATTTCAGATAATAAAAGAATTCGGAAAATATTCTGGAATATTGACTAATTGGGAAAAGTCACATATATTCCCAATATCCGGTCGGATCCCTGAAATCGAACCCATAGTTCAAGATTTAAAATGGACGACTAGCTTTAAATACTTAGGGGTGTGGATTACACCCAAGGCTACTCAGTATATAACACAGAATATAGATCCCATAATAGCAAACTTTAGGGATAGAGCTATCGCTTGGAGGAAATTACCACTCTCGGTTCTAGGCCGTATTAATCTATTTAAAATGGTTATACAACCAAAATTTATATATGTGCTTCAAAATTCCCCAATATATATACCAAAATATGTATTTAATAAAATCGAAAAGGTATTATTGTCGTTTATCTGGAATAATGGTAGAGCTAAAGTTTCAATTAAAACATTATACAAATCACAGACAATGGGAGGGCTGGGTTTATCTAACTTGCGATTATATTATGTGGCTTCACAGTTAGCATACATGTCGGAATGGGTAAAGGGTAGGGCGGAATCAACACTAATAAATTTTTTAGCTGAACAGGTGGAGTGCTCCCCTAATTTTTCTTTTTCACCTTTACAATTTTTACTTTCTGGCTTGACATGTACTAAGCTTCCGCACATATTACGTCAAGCTATAATGATTTGGCGATTTGCCCATACGCTGTATGAATGGACAGCACAAGACAAACGCACCCCATTGTGGTTTAATAGCTCGTATCCAGAATTAGCTAAAATCTCTAAAGATAATCTTTGGGTTGTCCATGGTTTACTGGACATAGGCCAGATATATGGGGACGATGGATTCATAACCTTTCAACAACTCAAAAATACTCTGGGAATTCCAAATACTGCCTTATTCCAATATTTTCAGCTACGACACGCGGTAATAGCCCAGTTCTCCCAGGGCTCCCCGATATTAGTAGATTCCCCTGTAAAAAGAATGCTATTAAACGTGGGGCAGAAGGGGAAAATGTCCACTATATATGCAAGTATAAATGATAAAGGTATCCCGGATCAAATACTTAATCTTAGAGAGAAGTGGGAAAAGGATCTTGGCCTTTTTACTGATGAGCAGTGGAATCAGCTACTGGGTTCAATGAAACATACCACGCCATGTATTAGATATAGACAATTTTTTTTTTATATTTTACATAGAGTATATTGGACCCCAGCATCTCTTCAGAAGGCAGGTCTTAAAGATAATGCAATTTGCCCAAGGTGCCAGAAGGACAATGCAGATTTTTGGCACATGATATGGGAATGTCCAATTGTTTATGACTTTTGGAAGGCTGTTTGGAGGGATATTCGCTCCACAGCCCCGATGCTATCAGAAATAGATCCTCGGATATCTTTATTTTGTATAGATTTAGAAGAATTATACTCGAGCTGCATCTATAGATACGTTTTATGTCTTAGTACGATGGCAAAGGTAATAATATCAAGAGTTTGGCTCTCTCCAGATCCCCCTAGTATATATAAGTGGAGATCATTGGTGAATGAAGTGGTACGCCACGAGAAGTATATGTTTAAAACAAGAGGGACCCCATCTGGATTCTCTGAAAAATGGGATAGATGGTGTACATCGGGAATAGGTAGAGAGGAATGAGCATATATAAATGACCTATACCATAAAATTCTGATGTATAAGGTTAGAATTAAAAGATAACACTGGAAATTGCGGAAAAAAGGTGGAAAGGTAGCCATGTGGGTTTTAAAGGATTAGAAAGGAAGGGAAGAAAAGAAGGGAATATAGATATATTTGATGGAAGTGTATATAGACTGCATAAGTGATATAGGTAGTATAATATGAAATAATTGTATTTTGGTTTTTGGAAATTTTTTTTTTTTTTTTTGTTTGTTTTGTTGTTTTTTTTTTTTTTTTCTATGTACAGGGGTGGTTTTTGTCTCCTGAGCAATACCTCATCGGTAAACTATTAATTATTAGTTAGAAATGGAAAATTGATAGGTATGGGGTTCCCCCCCTCTGTATTGAATATCCATATTGATATTTATTTGTTGTGGATGTGTGTGTGTGTGTGTTGGTGGCATGGGGGCTTGGGGTTGGGGGGGAGGGAGAACATGGGAAGCTTTGTTATTACTAAAAATATTTTTTTTTTTTTTTTTTTTTTTCACGTCGGTAAACTATTTTCACATAGAAATACATCATAAGATCATGTTGAGTCACATAGTAACTTAGTACACAAAACACAGTATAGGCACAGTAAGTAATTATTTAATCATTTAAAATTTTTTTTTTTTTTTTTTTTTCTCCCAACACAATGGCAAATGCCCCTATACAGCAGTATATTATATTGCTGTCCTATACACATTAAGGGGAATTAAAGAGGTCACATAGTAGGTAGGTACATTAAACACTTAAAAATGCGAGATAGGTACACGAGATAGATACACGTAAAGGGTAGGTAAAAGTATAGACAAAAATATTTTTTTTTATTTTTTTTTTTCCTCTTCCCCTGTCTCTTCCTTCTCCTTTCCCTCTGCCACCCCCTCCTACATGCATATATGCAGAAGTAAGGGGATCATTATGAGAAAAAAAAAAAGGAACTAAGTAGATTAGATTGGTAAAGATTATTTGGATATTGTCTCAGACGGGTAAAAGCCATCCCTAGAAAGATTTATACAGTGTATACATTGTTATATACATTATGTTTAATTGTTTGTAAGTGTTGTGTTGTTAAAAAAAAAAAAGATGCAATAAAGAAATGTCTGATTTAAAAAAAAAAAATTGGTGAAACCCCTGGGGGTTTGAAATGTACACTATACCCCTAGATGAATTCCCTGAGGGGTGTACTTTGCAAAATGGGGTGACTTGTGGGGGGTTCCACTGTATTGGTGCAACATAGCACCCAGCATTCATTCCACCAAAATCTGTGCTGCAAAATCCAAAAATCACTCCTTCCCTTCTGAGTCCTGCCATGCACCCAACTGGTATTTTTTGGTCACATGTGAGGCATTGCCGTACTCGGGAGAAATTGGGGCACAGATTTTGGGGTGCTTTGTCTCCTTCATTCCTTGTGAAAATGAAAAATTTTGAGCCAGAACTGCATTTTTGTGTAAAAAAATGTAATTTTTCATTTTCACTGCCCAGTTGTATCAAAATTGGTGAAACCCCTGGGGGTTTGAAATGTGCACTATACCCCTAGATGAATTCCCTGAGGGGTGTACTTTGCAAAATGGGGTGACTTGTGGTGGGGTTCCACTGTATTGGTGCTTTGGGAGTCTTGCTAATGCAACATGGCACCCACCATTCATTCCACCAAAATCTGTGCTGCCAAATCCAAAAATCACTCCTTCCCTTCTGAGTCCTGCCATGCGCCCAACTGGTATTTTTTGGTCACATGTGAGGCATTGCCGTACTCGGGAGAAATTGGGGCACAGATTTTGGGGTGCTTTGTCTCCTTCATTCCTTGTGAAAATGAAAAATTTTGAGCCAGAACTGCATTTTTGTGTAAAAAAATGTAATTTTTCATTTTCACTGCCCAGTTGTATCAAAATTGGTGAAACCCCTGGGGGTTTGAAATGTGCACTATACCCCTAGATGAATTCCCTGAGGGGTGTACTTTGCAAAATGGGGTGACTTGTGGGGGGGTTCCACTGTATTGGTGCTTTGGGAGTCTTGCTAATGCAACATGGCACCCACCATTCATTCCACCAAAATCTGTGCTGCCAAATCCAAAAATCACTCCTTCCCTTCTGAGTCCTGCCATGCGCCCAACTGGTATTTTTTGGTCACATGTGAGGCATTGCCGTACTCGGGAGAAATTGGGGCACAGATTTTGGGGTGCTTTGTCTCCTTCATTACTTGTGAAAATGAAAAATTTTGAGCCAGAACTGCATTTTTGTGTAAAAAAATGTAATTTTTCATTTTCACTGCCCAGTTGTATCAAAATTGGTGAAACCCCTGGGGGTTTGAAATGTGCACTATACCCCTAGATGAATTCCCTGAGGGGTGTACTTTGCAAAATGGGGTGACTTGTGGGGGGGTTCCACTGTATTGGTGCTTTGGGAGTCTTGCTAATGCAACATGGCACCCACCATTCATTCCACCAAAATCTGTGCTGCCAAATCCAAAAATCACTCCTTCCCTTCTGAGTCCTGCCATGTGCCCAACTGGTATTTTTTGGTCACATGTGAGGCATTGCCGTACTCGGGAGAAATTGGGGCACAGATTTTGGGGTGCTTTGTCTCCTTCATTCCTTGTGAAAATGAAAAATTTTGAGCCAGAACTGCATTTTTGTGTAAAAAAAAGTAATTTTTCATTTTCACTGCCCAGTTGTATCAAAATAGGTGAAACCCCTGGGGGTTTGAAATGTGCACTATACCCCTAGATGAATTCCCTGAGGGGTGTACTTTGCAAAATGGGGTGACTTGTGGGGGGGTTCCACTGTATTGGTGCTTTGGGAGTCTTGCTAATGCAACATGGCACCCACCATTCATTCCACCAAAATCTGTGCTGCCAAATCCAAAAATCACTCCTTCCCTTCTGAGTCCTGCCATGCGCCCAACTGGTATTTTTTGGTCACATGTGAGGCATTGCCGTACTCGGGAGAAATTGGGGCACAGATTTTGGGGTGCTTTGTCTCCTTCATTCCTTGTGAAAATGAAAAATTTGGAGCCAGAACTGCATGTTTGTGTAAAAAAATGTAATTTTCCATTTTCACATCCCAGTTGTACCAAAATTGGTGAAACCCCTGGGGGTTTGAAATGTACACTATACCCCTAGATGAATTCCCTGAGGGGTGTACTTTGCAAAATGGGGTGACTTGTGGGGGGGTTCCACTGTATTGGTGCAACATAGCACCCACCATTCATTCCACCAAAATCTGTGCTGCAAAATCCAAAAATCACTCCTTCCCTTCTGAGTCCTGCCATGCACCCAACTGGTATTTTTTGGTCACATGTGAGGCATTGCCGTACTCGGGAGAAATTGGGGCACAGATTTTGGGGTGCTTTGTCTCCTTTATTCCTTGTGAAAATGAAAAATTTTGAGCCAGAACTGCATGTTTGTGTAAAAAAATGTAATTTTCCATTTTCACATCCCAGTTGTACCAAAATTGGTGAAACCCCTGGGGGTTTGAAATGTACACTATACCCCTAGATGAATTCCCTGAGGGGTGTAGATTGCAAAATGGGGTGACTTGTGGGGAAGGTTCCTAACTTTTAGCACTTATGGTGCCTAGAAACCTACATGGTGCCTAAAAAAAAATCTCATAAAAAGGAGGCTCCAAAATCAAGTAGGTGCTCCTTCTATTATGAAGCCTGTGGTTTGGTCAACGTGCACACTAGGGCCACATATAGGATATTTTTGAAAACACAAGAATTGGGGGAATCAATTTTTAGTCACATTTCTCTAGTAAAATCTACTGTATTTGTTAGAAAAATGTATTAAAATTGAAACTCTGCAAAAAAAAAGAAATTTTGAAATTTCACCTACACTTTGTTTTAATTCCTGTGAAACACCTAAAGGGTTAACAAACTTCCAAAATGCTGTTTTGAATACTGTGAGGGGTGCAGTTTTTGAAATGGCATCATTTATGGGGGTGTCTCACATACAAGTCCCTCAAAGTCACATCAGAACTGAACTGGTCCCTAAAAAAATCAGTGTTTGAAATTTTCTTGAAAATTTGAGAATTTGCTAGTCATATTTGAAGCCTCCTAGTGTCCAAAAAAATGAAAAGGGGGTTGAAATAATGATTGCAACATAAAGTAGACATATGGTCTTTGTTAGTTATTAACTATTTTGAGTGGTATGATTATTTGTCTCACAAGCAGAAAATGTGACATTTTGCATATTGCTAAATTCTCCATTTTTTCACGATATTTTGGTATTTTTCACAAAAAAACACAGACTGTATCGACCAAAATTTACCACTAACTTGAAGTACAATGTGTCACGAGAAAACAATCTCAAAATCACTGGGGATAAGTAAAAGCAAAAAAAAGTTATCCCCACTTAAGTGAGACATGTCAGATTTGAAAAAAAGGGCTCTGTCATGAAGGCACAAACTGGCTCTGTCATGAAGGGGTTAAGACTTGACCAAAACAAAACACTCTCCACAGCTGGCTAGTCATTGGGCCCAATGCTATAGAAACAGCAGATCAATACCTCCCAACAGGGGCAGATTGGGATAGAAATCCAGCCCGGGAACAGGGAGGGGGGGTGTTGACTCTACAGCCCAGGGTTCAGACTCACCATGCACTGACGCGCTTCCGTTGTCATCAGACAGCGACCAGCGGCCACTGCTGGTCACAAAGTGCAGCATAGCCCAATACAAATATGGCCGTCGCATATGTGCATATAATATATGCATATATGTGGCGGCCATATTTGATTTGGGCAATGCTGCCGTTTGTGGCCTGGCTGCGGCCGCTTGGTTACGGCAGCCCTGGAACCAAGGTAGGCGGCCCAGCCGGAGGGATATCTAGTCCGGCCCACCGGGAAATGGCCCGGTTTCCCAGTGGGCCAATCTGCCTCTGCCTCCCAACATGACCCAATCCGAGAGGGACAAGCTTGCTATGTTCCTGGGCTTCCATGCAAGTGGCATTTGCAGAGTTGCAGGGCAGCAGCACAGTCCAAAATTAAGATAGGGGAGCCCCAACAACTGCCACCCCAAACACCACAGTCTGGGACTCACTGGCAGGTGTGGCTCCCCTATTTGAAGTGTGGATAGTGGTACAGTCTTGTCACAACCCAAGGTGACAGTTGACACCCAATGTTTATAAATAGTTATCCTTAAAAATATATATATATATAATTATAATTTATTGGTTGTGTTATGGCAGAGCACTTACAGATCAGCAGTGGTTGGGCATGGCTGCCTCCCAACACAGAGATTATGGGTTCAACCTTAACCAGGCCCCTATGTGCAGGGTTTGTATGTTCTTCAATCTTTCCGACCACAATTCGAAACTATACGGGAATGATAACAGATTTCTGAGTCACCGTCTGCTGTAAATAAAATATAATAACCAAGCCTCTGATGTTTTTCAGACTCATGCCCTCTCATTACAATAGAAGTCGTGTTTGTCATGGGGCTGGATGCATCAAGCAGAGCATTTTGCTTGCAATGCATCCCACATTTAGTAATACCGTATGCCTGAAGAAAAATCCCACGCATTGGAAATTGGGTTAGTGCCATTCCTACTGATGGTGACAACCGGTGCTTCTTCGTTTGGGGTCAAGGGGTGTGGCCTCGTGCGTGGGGTCCGGGGGATTCAGGCTGCCCTGGGGACCAGTCTTTCGGCAGTACTGACACCTATACTATGGCAGGTTCCACAAGGCAGCACCTGGCTCCTATCAATGACCAGGAGTGCAGCAGCCAATCAGCTCCTAACTGTTAAGTTACAGACTGGGTTTGAAAAATGACAGCTAGGAGTCGGTTGGCTGCTGCATTATAACCTTCAATTGTATCTCTTATCCAGGCATAATACATCTGCTCCAATTTGTACTGCCTCCTTTACTCATTGCATTAGTAGAAGTGTTGTGATGGTAGCGATATACCACCTCTTGCCCTGGTGCTGTCAGGTGCTATTCTATAATATAATAACTGAACAAGGGAACATGGGTTACTGTAAAAAATGTCAAAGAGAAACCACCAGCCAATCAGCTCCTATCTGCCATGTCACAGACTGTGTTTAAAAAATGTCAGGCAGCAGCTGGTTGGCTGGTGGTTTAACACTCTCTATTTTATCATTTTTCTAGCTTAGTGCATCTGTCCCACGGAGAGGTGGCAAGAATGAGATGGGGCCCAGTAACAAGGTTAGATTTTCATCTTCATGTAGTTCTACAGGCTACAGTACTCATCTATGTACCCTCGAAAATAACTCCATCTCAACATGGGCAGAATACAGCAGGCTTTAAAATTGTACTTTTATTTTTCCATTCACTATGGAGAACCCCAACCTGCCCGATATGTCAACTTATTATCACCACTGTAAGAAGGGCACAAGAAACTAAGGAAGGTTCATTAATAGGGACAAGCAATATAAATTGGGCTCAAATATGAACATAATTCAGTGTAAGCAAACGTGCATGATATGCGGCATTCAATATTAAGTTAACAGCAAACTGATTTTCTCTTTTAGTTGGCCCCCATGCAAGGGCGTAACTACCATAGGTGCAAAGGGTGCAGCTGCTATGGGGCCCAGAGCTGAAGGGGGCCCATCTTTGCTGTCTAGTAATATGTTTTACATACATTTATCACCATCAGTTGCTAAATAGGGGGCCCTTACAAATATATAGGTACGCCTCTGCTCCCATGGCTGCCTCCAACAATGACATCAGCACCCATTTTACAGAATATGCTTTCATTTCTGTATAAAGATATTCCTATGAATTATTAAATATATTTATTGCAATGAATACATTTTATGTTTAATACTTTAGATCCAACACAATTAGCAACATAGCGTAACATGTTTTTGTGTTCCTGCAGTAAGCAGCGGTTCCCATTGGTCCATTGAGCTGATGTGATGTTATTCGGGATCTCACTTGCCTCTCATTTCTCTCCATTTGTCTCATAAGGACGCTGAATATATTGTTCTCATCTACTCATAAATATTTTCATTCTATGGGTCACATTATTCACGAGTTTCCCCGGTTTCATTAAATTTATTATATTATTCAACTTTAGTCTGGCTCTTTTATAGGCCGCATATCAAATATTTATTCATGTTACACACATTACTTATATTACTATTATTATTTTTTTATATACTTTCTCATATGGACTTATTTGGGAACCTGAATCTATGCAAACTAATTGGGAAGAAGGCTATGAATCCAGAAACATAAGATAGAGATGGTGCACCGCTAAGACTTTCATCTTATCCTTAAAACCATAAGAAATCATGGTACTTATATGTTAGTTGGGCGCCCACTAAGCTATTTGCTTAGTGGGCTATTCTGCGTACAGATGGGGCCGGGCTCATCTTTCCAGGGGATGGCGATGGCGACGCCATTCGCCATTCCCTGCTCCGGCGCCATCTGTGTGTCGGAAGGGGACGCGCGCGCACGAGGTGCGCGCGCGTCCCCTTCCGACGGTGCTGCCGTCCCATTCCGACGGGCGCCCGGTGCCCACACCGGGCGCCCGCACCCCCCCACAGCCGCCTCGGGTCCCCCCAGCCCCCCTCGAGCGGGAGGCGGACAGTATTGCGTCCGCCTCGCCCGCCAGCCGCCCGGATACTGAGACGCACGTGCGTGGGGGACGCACGCGCGTCTCAGTCAGATGGCGCGCCGTGTTGCTGGCGGATCGCCAGCGGCATGCTGCTGGCGATTCGCCAGCAAGCATAAGGCTTGCCCCATCTGTAAGTAATCGCATCGCATGTCCAGTGTGTTACAGGATGCAATGTGATATTAATAATTAATATAGTCAGTGCAATTTTCCAGGTCTCATCGCATCGCATTGTACCTCATGCATGCAATGCGATGCGATTTTACACTGTCCTGCCAATTGTACGTACCCCCCCCCTAATACTCACAGCACCTAATAGCTACCCCCCCCCCACTATACCCCCACTATCCACACCACCCTATAGCGTTGCAAGTGCAGTGTTGCCCCACTATCCAAGCCATCCCGAAGCGTGGCGAGCGCAGCGAGCCCCGTAAGGGGCGACAGAACGTGTCCTCCCAACCTTTTTATACCTCCACTATCCACGTCGGCGCGGCGTTGATTTTATATAGTGTGGCGAGTGCAGCGAGCCACTGAGCCCGAAGCGTGGCGAGCGTAGCGAGCCCCACGAGGGGACACGTAAAACATGTAAAGTAATACGCGTCCCCTCGCGGGGCTCGCTACGCTACGCTCGCCACACTATATCAAATCAACTCAACGCCAAGGTGGATAGTGGGGGTATGAAAAGGTCGGGAGGACGTGTTCCGCTGCACTCGCCATGCTTCGGGATGGTGTGGATAGTGGTGTGGTGCTTAAGTGTATTCACAAAACATAGTTACGCTACTTTAAATGCATACATCAGTACTATATGCATATAAAGTACTGTGATCGCATCGCACTAAAACGGGCCATGCGATGCGATTTCCTTCCGCAAGCGTACACAGGTAATTTGGGTGCCCAGCTAACATTAAAGAACAGAAATAACTTTGACAAAATAGCGTTGGGATCATTGGGTTGACCAAAAGTTGATTGACAGTCATTAGGTCGTCACGTTGGGTTCGACGTCCATGGATACTTGTTACCTCAAAACATACTAGATTTTATTGTATTCATTTGCTTTTGGCCAATACAGTTTGATTGACACCCACTAGGATCAGGTGCGTAGTTTCACCCCCCCACCCCCACACACACACACACCCAAACACACACACAACCCGTGGCTCCAGCTTGAACATATGCTGACATCCCAATGACTTGCCAATGGCACATCTGGGAGAATAAAGATTTATTACGGCAGTTACTGTAGTTGTAGCAATAAGGACATAGAGCACTGGGGGGCTCTATCAAAGCTAGAGAGATACTATTGCAAGATATAAAGTACTAATCAATCAGCTTCTGCCTTACATTTATCAGACACATTCCAATACTCTATAGCGGAAGGGGGCTGCAAATGGTGTTTATGAAGTTGGACAGCAGTCAGCAGTGACAAATCACTATGAAATGAGTGGAGAGACATCTGTTGTAGTTCAGCAGCCTGTTTTTCTGTTTTTTCTTGGTGCTGCTGTGACAGCTGGAGCCCAGTGGGCAGAGCCTCCAATGTCTCTGGGAGTTATGACATTGACTTGCATGTACACAAATATATACTGAGGGCTCCCTTTTTGGGCACATGGGGTGTCATTAGATGAACAAAACATGTGAAAGAAGAAAAATTGGGTAAATTTTGGAAAAGAAGGGGCAGTGAAAAGAAGAGTACTGTAAGGAGACTACAGTAGAATGAGGGTAAATGGAGAAAACTACAGTAAATAGAAGGACCAGTTAGGCAAGTCTGTTTCTAGGGTCTTTGGCTGGGGCTGTGACAGTGTCAAGAGGACAAGAGGGTTGGGGTGCTATATATTACATACAGAGGTACGAGCGTGCAGAAAAGGTTTACCCTTGTCATCCCTGTGATGTCACGAACAATGTCACCAATGCATGCTCCCCTGCTTTCAAGTGGCACACACCAAAGTTCTGTGTAGGACTTGGGGGCAGAGCCAGTCTAGAACCCATGGCCTTAGCACCAAAGTCTACCCAACATTTCCCTGGCACATGCTATCTGAGACTGTTTGCTTTACTTGTGTGCTTTACTCTGTATAATAACTTTAGAATTAAGCTTTTTTAACTATGCCATACTAATGAAATTAACTAATGGAAATCAATGTAAACATTGGCAAAAAGAAATGTTTAGCAAATCCTACCGAACTCTGCATCAATGTAATCTTGAACTGCATAAATTAAATTTCACATTTTTTTTTTACATGATCCATCAATCTCTGAGTCATCTCCTAGGAAAATGTTATAAGATAATGCCCTTCTGATGGTCTGTCGTTACAACTAGAGGGTTTGGTAAACAGCTTGGTCACAGAAAAATGGGGCTCTTAGCATTGTGTACTCTGTCATTTTTCCACAATTAACCAATCAGATTGCTTGAATTCATGGAGAGAAAGCATCTGTTGTATAATTCCATTAGCAATTTCTTGCTCCCTAATCTTGTTATCCCAAAGCAGGAGTTGGCTTTTCGCTGCTTAATTTCTACATTAAGGACCTTTCAGAAATAAGCTTTCTTCTGTGTTGTTCGATGATTAAAACTGAAAAAAAAAAAGAAGAAAAAAAAGACCATGAAATAAAGCAACAGAAGAATTATTTAAAATGTTTGTGAAAAAAGCATGCGCTCCATCCATGATGGTGAATACTGTACAATGTATGGTCCTGAAACACAGAAAATGTAATGTGACAGCAACGGACTTTGGGACTGATTCAGCATTTTTAGCAAAGAAAAAAGCTCACAACTGGGCAAAACCATGCTGCACTGCAGGTGGGGCAAATGTAACATGTGCAGAGAGAGAAAGATTTGGGTGAGGTGTGCTCCAACTGAAATTTAAATAACAGTTTAAAAATAAAACAGCCAGTATTTATCCTGCACAGAAAAAAAAATAACTCACTATCCACGTCACCCCGAAGCGTGGCGAGCGGACGCAGTACGCGCCCTTTCGACCTTTCCATACCCCCACTATCCATGTCGGCATGGAGTTTATTTTATAAAGTGTGGCAAGCGTAGCGAGCCACCGAGCATGAAGTGTGGCGAGCCCCACGAGCGGCCGTGGAAAACGGCCGTGGCAAGCGGCCGTTGAAAACAGGTCAAGTAATCTGCGGCCACTCGCCACGCTTCGGTCTCTTTTTACGCGGCCCCTCGTGGGGCTTGCTACGCTCGCCACAGTTCGGGCTCGGTGTCTAGATGCACTCGACACACTTTATAAAATCAACTCCACGCTGACGTGGATGTGAACAGGTCGGGAGGATGCTTCGGGGTGACGTGGATATTGGGGGTGTGCTAAATCGCATTGCATCGCACACGATAAAATAGCATGTGATCGTGTTGCGTTGCTATGCGATCTGCGATCTACTTTTTAAGGAAGGGGCTTATATAAAACTACGTGGAGGCAGAACAATCATACACAGAACTTCTGACAGTATAGAATATGGTGTATTGGATTGCAGTGCAGCACACCACACACCACAATGAAAAAAAAATACACTGACTGACAGCCTCTGACCTCTGCGCACTGACACAGCCTGCCCAACGCACAACACCCCTCTGAGTCTGCACAGACCCCTTTGCAACAGACCTGCAAAGACTGCACTGCAGTCTCTGCAGACCACTGCCAGCCCATTACACCCCCAACTGACTCAGACCCCTGCCAGGCAAGTAACACACCCCACAGAGACTGACTACACTGCAGAGCTGTGCGCAGCTTGGAAACGTGCAACTAAATGGCACCGAATTCTCCAGACGCCAAGCCTTTAAAGACTCTCTTCTTGCCAGAATCCAATGCGAGACTTCGCCGTTCGGGCGCGCTCAGATTTCTGAGCTAAGCCAGAAACTCTCGAGCGTGGCTCACCGCGGTCTCAGGGGGCAGTGTTCGGAGCGGTTCGGATTCCACGGAATCCGAACATTTCATCTCTAGTAATTGGGTGCGATATTTAGTCATATTTTAAAATCGCATTAAATCGCATGCTACAAAATTGCACATTTTGTGAAAAACTCGCAAATGTAATAGGGTGCTTTTTTTAGACAAAGTTGGAATTCGCATGCGATTTTGTGTGATTTTTAGTAAGGAAAAGTGCAGTTTTGGTAATGAAAAAGTGCAATTTTTTAGACATGTGTGTTTTTTTTACATGAAAGTGTGCAGTATTTAGCCAAAAAAAAAAAGCATGGTGTCCCCCCCACCTGAGCATAACCAGCCCCGGGCTCATTGAGACGGACCTGGTTCCAAAAATACTGGGGACAAAAAGCGTAGGGGTCCCCCATATGTCTGAAATCAGCCCGGACTCTCGATCAGTCCTGGTTCCGAAAATACGGGGGGACAAAAAACTAAGGGTCCCCCATATTTTGAAACCAGCACCGGGCTCCAACAGCCCACGGTGTCATGCAACTTTTTACATAAGTCCCCTAGCCATACCATGCGCACCATGGCTGGTCAGTCCTGGACTGGACCTGTGGGAGTGGGTAACCCCCCAATAAAGGGATCCCCCCAGGCTTCAGCCATCCAAAGCATGGTTTTGTCAAATTCATAGCATACAAAATCAGAGTAATTAATCACATATATACATATAACTCTGTAAATGTCAGAGAGCGCCACACATCTGGAAATTCAAAATTAAAAGAGTGCTTTTATTAGCTTGATCTAGTTAAAAATATAGCCTTAAAACAAAATTACATGAGGACTCAATATCGCATACAAGTCAACAATACAATATAATATATAACAGCTCCTCAATATATAAATAGAATAGGCAGATTGATGTTAAACTGCTCTAAACAACTCCGGAGTGGTACCACTTTAAGTAAATTCGTGCAAAAAGTCTCACAGATAAGGAAAGAATGTATATATCGGATTCAATCAATTGTAGGAAAAGGTGATGATAATAATGGGCAATTCTTAAAGTCTCAATCATTTGGAGGAGATTTTTAGAGATACCAATTCAGCAGTAGGTGAACTCACTTAATTTTAGTGGATAACTTGTGTAAAGAATAATGGCAGTGCCTTCAATTGGAATGTGACCGGATTGTTGGAGCAGCCACCTGATGGTATGACGCACGCGGTTCGAGCTACACCCGCTCAGCGGTCGGCTGTGTGTCGGCAGGCCGCTGTTAGATGATTCGGCAGGGAGCGAGCCGCGTACACCTGGACAAGGTTGCAGATTCTGTGGCTCCAAGCTGAAGCCGGTAGACGGTGCGTGCTGACAATCCACAATTAGTGATGAAGGGTGCCGTGAATTAGTGAAGAAGTGGTAGGATGTCCGGGCAAGTAGTATTGGGAGGTTAGGTGCCTCAAATCTTATCCTTGACGCGTTTCTCCGCTAAAAGTGCGTTGCGGTTTCATCAGAAGGGAAATTCTGTCAAATTTCTGTCAAATTCGCCTGTCAGAACAAGGTCTATTTTTTTGGGTGATTTTGGTAACGTTTAAAAAAAATCGCACCTTATATCATTTGCGAGTTGTATATTTTATAATGGGAGAACATCTGAATGCAAATTGAAGTGTGACCAAAAATTGCCAGGTCAAAATGTGCGATTTTCGCAGTAAAAAGTGGGAAAACTTGCAAATTCGGCTATCTTTTACCAAAAATTGCACATGTCTAGAAAATCACACCCTATTACATTTTCCCCAAAATGTCTTACCACCCCTCCCCCCCCCCCCCCTATCATTAAAATGTGTGTTTTGGAATGCACGCTCTGTTGCCAACAAAT
Organism: Crinia signifera; assembly: GCF_055691185.1. NCBI lineage: Eukaryota > Metazoa > Chordata > Amphibia > Anura > Myobatrachidae > Crinia > Crinia signifera. Next base: position 40,883,681 of record NC_139223.1, read on the forward strand.
TGACATCCATCCACGACCTTTTCATTTAAAATAACTTCAACCTGCTGGCTATAACAGAAACATGGCTCATGCAATCAGACACTGCTTCACCTGCAACCCTGTCACACGGTGGCCTCCACTTCACACATACCTCCAGGCCTGGTAAAAGTAAAGAAGGTGGGGTTGGAATATTACTATCCCAATCCTTTACATACACAGTTCTTCCATAGGTTCTATAACTCACAATTACATCATTTGAAGTACATTTTATCAGAACGTACACTGCTTTCTCTTTGCATATTGCAGCTATCTATCTCCCACCTGGGCAACCCACACAATTTCTGGAAGATTTTTATGCCTGGCTCCCTCACTTCCTTTCCTCTGACATCTCAATTATCATCATGGGTGACTTCAACATTGCTATTGATAACCCAAAATCTGCTGCTCATGCCTCCAAACTACTCTCTCTAATCTCCTCTCTCGGCCTCTCCCAATGGACTGACTCATTTATTCATTGGGAGGCCACTGCCTTGATCTTGTATTCACTAAACTATACTCAGTCTCGGAATTCACCAATACTCCTTTCCCTCTCTCAGTTCACAACCATATCACCTGCATGCTATACTCTATTACTTCTACCTCAAAGACACTGAAATCCCTCAATCCATCTCAAGCCCACAGAAATCTTAATTATATTCATTTTCAAGAAACCTCCTCCTCTCTGCAAAAACAGCTTGCACCTACTCCTGAGTTGGCGGTATCACACATGAACCTAACTCTTAAAACAGCCCTTAATGAAGTTGCTCCAGTTACCCACCACACATAGCCGTAGACGCCAGCCATGGCACACTAAATTAACAAAACACCTACAAAATCTCTCAAGGAAAGTTGAACATACTGTTGCACGCCGCCGTCTGGGCTGCGATGCACCCGGACGGATGGCGGATGCGGCACGGAGTGACGTGGCCAGGGACGTTGCAGCGTCCCAAGCCTCACTCTGACACGGAGAGTCGGGACGTTGCTAGGCAACGTCCTCGAGCGTCCGCCCGGCAGCCGCAGATGCGCGCACCTGACGTCAGTCAGATGGCGCGAAAATTAAATAAATAGCCGGCGTCTGCTGGGCACAGACGCCGGTTATAGCGTTAGCCTTCCATAGCTAATTGCTTTCTGCCCAGTTTGCAGACAGCACTGCTTTCCGGTCCCCTTGGCTTCCCAGTCCACAGCCCTGTGTCCTGCTCCTGGTTCCTTCAGTGTCTGCTTCTCCCAGCCTTCCCTGGAGTGTCCTGTCAGTATCCTGCTTCAGCCAGAAGACCTGCTTCAGCCTGAGCCTGCGTTTGGCCCACTGTCTCCACCTTCTCGTGGGTCACGTAAGTGCTCCAGTGGAGCCTTGGTCTTTCTTTCTTTCTCCAGTGGCCCGCCGTGGCCGTGCCCCTCCGTGTGTTCATTCTATTCTCTTTACATCCATCTCCAGTGGCCCGTCGTGGCCGTGCCCCTCCGTGGGTTCAGTATTCTCTTTCCATTCACCTCCTGTGGTCCGCCATGGCCATGCCCTTCAGTGGGTTCATTCTTTCATCTTCTTTATTGTATCCTTCTTGTCTTTTTTAGCATCTTTCAGGCAGGGAGTGTCCTCTAGTGCTATCCTAGTTTTGAGGAGTCGCCGTTCCTGGGGCGTAGCCTGCTGGGGACTCCTCTTCCCATTTATTTGTGTCTGCGACTTGGTCGCATCCCGGTTTGGCCTGGTGCCGGCAGTCAGGGGTCAACTCCCAGCTAGGCCCTGTAGTTAGCGGTCCTCTTGGGTACCCTGTGGTGATCGTTTACCCCTTGTCAATACATAAGACCTGGCTGCATCGGGGTCGGAGCAGGCCTAACTCGCTCCTTCGGACGCGGTGGCCACAGGTGAAGCCTAGCTCTGCAGGGGTTTACCATCTGCCTCAGGGACTCAACAGAGTTAGAGTAGTATCCGCTGTGGCCGTCCTAACCGGCGGTCCCAGCTACGGGCTCGCACCTGACCACCTGTCTACATCCGCCAACCGTTGCTCCTTGTGCCACAGTAGGCACCGTAACACATACATGGCGTAAATCTCGCAGTCCAATGGACTTTGTCACATGTAAGACTATCTACCAGTCCTATAGTTATGCCCTGGAAACTGCCAAACAAACATATTTCCAAACTCTACTTTCTGCTCAAGCTTCTAACCAAAAACATATTTTTAATACATTGAAATCAATTTTCTACCCTTCCTCACCCAAGCCACCAGCCACTATACATGCACAAGATCTTGCTTCCAATTTCAGGGACAAGATTAACATGGTCCGAGATGAATTGGTATGCTTCGACTCAGTAGGTGATCTGCTCAATTCCCTACCTCAACCCTCTGACAAATTTACTTCATTTAATCACACAAATGAAGATGAAGTACAGTATCTGCACTTTTCTCTTCCTCAAAATCTACTATCTCTCCTCTTGAGCCTATACCCTCACAAATAAGTAAATCTCTGTCTCCTGTGCTCATCCCAACCTTAACTTATATGTAACCTCTCTTTCTCTACTGGTATCTGTCCTTCATTGTTCAAACATGCAGTTATTACTCTGATTCTAAAAAAACACAATTCTGACCCATGCTCTCTCTCCAACTACCATCCCATCTCCCAGCTGCCATGCACCTCCAACCTGCATGCCTATACTCGCCTGACACACTTTCTTAACTCACACAACTTATTGGACCCACTTTAGTCAGGCTTTCATTGCCAACATTCCACATAGACAGCACTGACTAAAGTTGTGAATGATCTGGTCACTGCAAAGTCTAAAGAACACTACTCCCTACTTATTCTTCTAGATATCTGTGCTGCTTTTGGCACTGTTGACTATGTACTTCCCATACAAACACTACAATCCCTAGGTCTTAAAGCCAAAGCCCTTTCTTGGGTCTCATCCTATCTGTCTAACTGCTCCTTCAGTGTTCGTTTCTCTGATTCCACCTCCTCTTCTCTACCTTTTATTTGGAGTACCTCAGGGTTCAGTCTTTGGTCCTCTGCTTTTTCTCAATCTATACCTCATCTCTTGGCAAACTAATCAGCTATTTTGGATTTCAGTATCATCTGTACCATCTGCCTATTCTCCCCGTACCTGCCTCCATCTGTATTGGGCCATGTCTCTGAATGCCTTTCTGCTGTTACATCTTGGATGTCAAAACCAGAATTAATTATATTTCCACCAATAAATAGTAGTTACCAACCAGATATCGCTATGGCTCCTACCACTCAGTCTCACTCCCTAGGTATCATCCGTTACTCTGAACTTTCCTTTGTTCCTCACCTTCAACCTGTCTTGAAATCATGCCACATATTCAAAATTCATGGATTATAGTTTTAGCAGTGTCTTGTATAAGGTAAGGACTTTACACAGCCACTGCTACTGTAAAACTAACCCATGATCTCATCATCTCACACATTGATTATTGCAATAGTTTCCTTATTGGCCATCCCCAATACAGACTCACCACTACAATCCATCATGAATGCAGCTGCGAGGCTAATCTTCCTAGCCATACGTTTATCTTCTGCAAAGCTACTCTGTCATTCACTTCATTGGTTTCCTGTATTCTACCGCATTCAATACAAAATACTTTTCTTACACACAAGGCCATAAACCAAACTACACCAACATACATCTCTTCTCTTATCTCAAAATATCTTCCAACCTCTTTGCTCCTCACAAGATCTACGTCTCTCATCCACACTCATTACTCACGCCCACTCCCGATTGCAAGCCTTTCTTCGGGCTGCACCCACTCTGTGGAATGCTCTCCCATGCACAATAAGACTCTCCTCCAGTCTCCAAATCTACAAGCGCTCCCTGAAAACTCACCTCTTCAGGCAAGATTATCAAATTCCAGAACCAGCCACTTACCTTCATATACCATTCCTATTAAATCACATCCCCACTGTACAGGCCACACATATCCTCTCTCTTTCTTTTTCACATTTTCCATCCCACTGATCCTTGGGCAAACTGCTGGGTCACCGTATCATACAGCACACCAGGAACCTTTGCATTCTGGTGGATTTTCTGCAATAAAGAATATCTATCATTGTGTATCAATGCCTATTTCCCTATAGATTGTAAGCTTGCGAGCAGAGTCCTCATACCTTTCACTGTCTGTAAATACCCAGTTTGTTGTATCACGGTCTCCTACTGTAAAGCGCAATGGAATATGCTGCACTATATAAGAAACTGTTAATAAATGAAAATGAATAAAATATGCACGCCATGCACTCACTTCTATGGAGAATTGACTTTATTGACTCCAAACTAGTGCCCTGGGGCCCTATTATTACTCCAACCTGGCACTCAATTACCACCTGGGACCTCTTTTTTATTCTGACCTGGAGCCTAAATACCACCTTGGGCCTTTTTCTGACAGTGACCTGGTACCCAAATACCACTTGGGAAATTTGTTTGACACCGACCTATAGGCCAAAAACCACCTTTTTTATATATCGACCTGGCACCCATAAACATAAATGGCATATGCACGCACCCACACGATCCAAATATCCAGTTACATCCAACTCGCTTGGGGCATGCGGGCAATCACACCAGGGCTGACAGACATTTCAAATGTGGAGCTGGTCAACAGCCAATTAAAGCTTGTGGAATCAGCAGTTAGCGATTGGCCGATGGACCACAAGCTTCGATTGGCTCACAAGCCAGTGCCATATTTGGAAGCAATGAAATTAGATTTCAGATGTTTCAGTGAGCAGTAGATGATATATGTAGCAGTAAGAGAACACAATGATCCAGATATGAAGGGTATCTGAGAGTAGAATGAGTTCTCCATCTGTTTTCCTCCTGTTCTTCTGATTAATTCCAGCTTTGATATACAAATTCTAATAACGCTTTGAAATGAGCACTTTGAATCTCAGCTATGTAGCCTGAAAATTACTATAGGCATCGCTGCAACCAGGTGTCCGCATTGGTCCACACAACTTCCTAAATCCCAGCTTGTTTGGTCTCTTGTTTACCTCTAGTTTAGAAGTATTCAAGATAATTGGGTGATTATGACATTACTGAATGAGATTACATATTTCAATTTGTAATCTGCATAATAATTCCTGGTCAGAAACAGCACATAATATTTACTTGATATTATGCATTAGATAGAGGTAATTATTAATGAATAATTACATATTTTATTTTTTTTAGGATTTCTGGCACTGTGCTTGTTAGCTGCTTTTGTGATTGTTTTTAAATACACATTAGCCAATTTTTACAGAATTAATTGTCTATAAAATTGCTTTTTATGGAAACCCCTTATTATCTGTACTGATTCATTGCCTTTCTCATACCCACTGTGGTTTACGTTACCTGACGTCTCATTTACAGGAAATCATATCACAATGCAGTGGCAAATGCAGGATTTTTAGAGGGGGGTTTCCAGATGTAATCTAAAATCTCCCAGTCTGCAGCGTACGTACAAGAGTAACTACAAGAGTAAGTACAAGAGTCTGGGGGAGCGGTAAAAGCCCTGAAAACTGGTCTTTATTATACACTGGACACTGTATGAAATACAGTATTAATATTTAAAAGTATAGATGGTCTATAGTTTAGCCTCTTTCAAACATTTAAATAAGATAAGTGGTCAGTAAAGGGTTAAACATATAATAAATAAATAAATGCACAAACATAGAACCTCTACGGCATTTTCTAAGCTCACAATCTCCAACTTTATGGTAAGGCTCCTGTCTGTTCCTCCTGGCAGCTGCTCTCTGGTCCATTGCTATGTTTGAGGGCTCAAAACCACACATACAGTAAATGTGGTAGAAGAAGCTGGTACACTGGGCATGTGCAGCAGCTCTGCTCTGTTCCTTACACTGTATGGAGTGGTGGCAGCTCTATTGATCTTTATCATATTATATACCAGTGCTATTGTCATAATTTAAGGCACTTGTCAAGAGGAGGTGGTTTCCGGGCAACCAGAAAACCCCCTGCGTTTGCCTATGCAATGGTTGCACACAGTAAACCAAACACCATAGAATGCATTGGAACTCAGTAATGTGCAACAGTAACTGTCCTAAGAACTGTTCTGGACCATTTCAAAGCTCAGGGGGGGGGGGTGGGGGGTGTGATTCAGGTTGGTTTACATTTCCCATACACCACCTATTTTGTTATGATCAGTGATCAATATTCACATTTTATACGGTTTTCATTTTACCACAAAGCAATTGGGGGGCTGTCGGCATAAATGCAGCTGTGCTTTAAAAAAGTTCATACTTATCCGGAGTGAACAAGAAGCAAAAAAATTCCACCTGTTTTAATGGCACAGAGCTGTGAAAGGAGTAACGTTGCAATATTTATTAATTTTCTGGCTGCTACCTATCCATCAAATAAGTTTTTAATTAGTGTAAAAAAGAGTAAAGACCCAGCTAAATATGGTGGTGGGTGCTTAGTGGCTCTGCATTCTGCCGCCACCTCAATGCTGACACTTGTCCCATTCTCTCACATTATAGGCACTTCCCTCCTCAACCAGACACAACTCTGCTCCTCTGCATCTTCTGACTCCAGCTGTGCAAGTCACACCACCAATACACTGTTCTCCTGCCTGAATGTCTCACCTGTTCTCCACAGCACCACCATGAGTGCACCTCCAGTACTACAAGCCTGCAAGCCTGCAATTGCCATCTTTTAATGGTGAACTGGAATGTGAACTTTTAAATAAAGTTGTTGTTTTTTTCAATTTGGTGTGAAAAAATCAGGAATTGTATTATGTGAAGGGGCATGCTATTTTTATTCATGTGCTCACAGCACATGAATATATATATATATTTTTTTTCTAGAGAGCCGCTCATTACATATTCATATATTCACTTCACACTGCTCCTGATCATTACATATGCACGAGCGAGAGCAGTGCAAGCGGCTCCCTACCCGCGTCCCCTGCCAGCTCTCCGGAGGGGGCAGCTTCTGCTGCCTGTGTCCCCGGGAGCCCTGCTTCTGCCCCACAGTGTCCGACGCAGGCAGGGAGGCTTCCATCTCCCTGCCTGCCGCCGCCCCCTGGCTATCTGCGGCAGGGGTTAAGAATCACCGTCAGGGGCAGCGAGCCCTGCGGCATTGAATACGGTGACAGGGAGTGCTGGCAGAGAATGCTCCAGCCCTCCGGAACACGGCGACAGTGCAGCCAATCCTAAACAGGATTGGCTGCACATGCCGAGTATTTTCATTGAATACTGCCCATACAGTATTATGTATTAGTATTATTTATAAGTTATAACTATAAATCTAACTAGAGCCAAAAATGTGACATTATTGCTGCGTAATTAAAACTTTGTGCAATATTTGGGTGTATATATACAAGTGATGCCTTTTTTGCAACTTAACCCTTTGAGTGCCAACCCAAAAAAAGAACAGTCGCTGTGAGCGACGTTTAGCAGATATTTTGAGGATCTCTCACAGCAGTGTTGGCTTCTAAACGGTTAATGAAAACATAACTGAATTTGGGACTGTGCCGCAATGAATTGTGTATCCAGTTCGTCCATGCAAGCCTATCAAAAAGTGAAGTCGGTAACCTTAAACACAAGACCTCTATCATTCATGGATCAGTACTACCATTTGAAACAAAGTTTTTCTTTCCAGTCTTTCTCTTCTGATGCGTCTTAAGTAAGAATAACCTCTAAATAACGAGCAATAAAAGTTTCTTATTAAACTCCTTCATTACATCCCATTCAGTTTTTAAGCGGTTACAGTAACAGAGTGTGACAAGGGCTTTGTCTGGGTCAAGATCTGTTTCCCTCGACATGCCCATGGGCAACTAGTGCGCGGCATTTGTTTAACGCGCATTGATTTGCCTCCATCCACCCACTGTGATTTGTGGAGAGTTCTTTCCTCGGTTTAAACTTGGGAAGATATTGTTCAAGGACGCAGCTTGATGTTTCACTAACTGACAGCTTTATGGAGCAATAGATGTTGATATGATGTATGTGTTCTGATAATAAGACCTTTCTATACAGTGTTTGTTCCCATAAAAATGATTGGTTTTAAGTTGTTATTGTAATATTGCTATGATTGTAACATTGAATGCAGCGTTCTATAGCTAGATGGCTATCACAAAACTGATTAATGGAATTCAGTGTTTTTTCTCAGCCAGACTCCGTGTCTGTAATCAAACGTTCTTTCAGGAACCATAAAATTCCCTCATAAGGCAGGAAATATATCTGTATTTAAATGTGTGCAGATAACATTGGCTGGCTTCAGCCCGTACTTATTTAAATCTGGCCCCTGGCTAACCGCTATTAGCGCACAATGTAAGTGAACACTGCTTAGTGTAATTAGAATGAAATGGCCTATATACAGTATAGCAACCAATAATCTGCTAATTAGGGGCCTGATTCAGCCCTGCTTGCTAGGCTGTGTGTAATCGTACCTGAAGAAACAGGTAGACGCTGCCCGACGCCCAACCAAATTCCCACAACCCCACCCACCTGTACACGAACACATCCCTGACTATCGAATGTTGTTTCACCCCTTCGGCCATAAAAGTCAGTCTACACTGACTCACCTTGTGGCCGTCATCCGCTGAACTCGGGGTGGCTGGCTGATGTCAGCATGGCCACACCTGTGTTCTCAAGGGAATGCGCAGTGGATATTATGGGGGCATTCCCTTGATGCCCCCCCTTCCCAGAGAGAGCAGCATGGCCAGTGTAAAACTCATCAAAGCTGCCCGCTCTCGAGGTTTGCACACGCGCATAATCGCACACTTGCATGCATAAACCCTGAACATCACGGGCAGCATGGGCGCCGGAACGGGGGGGGCGAGGGGGCAGTTTGCCCCCCCCCAAAATTACTGAGGCGCTAAAGTACCGTGGGCCCGTCTGTGTCTTGATGTATGTGTGAGGTCTTTTCTACACTCACATATCCTGCAGTGCTATGCGCGCTGGCGCCGCTGTGCCGGGTCTCTCCATCCGTCCTCCCTGTCAGACTCAGTCCCCTCCCTGCCGGCCGCCCTGCCCAGCGGTATTTGATTGACACTTACAGTGTCCGACGCCGCGGCCGCCCGCCCCCTGCTGCTTCAGCGACGAGCGTCGCATGGGCATGGCATCCAGCATCCAGGTCCCCAGCGCGCTCCAACCCCATCCTGCTGCGGCCAGCGTGTCTGCCCTGCTGTGTATGGGAGGGATCCAGGCAGCAAAACAAAAAAAGTAAGTTGAGGAGATCTCTAAACTTGCTCACAATTTGAGTTAATGTACATTGGGGATGTATTAAGTTATGGGGAGTGTGTGAACAATTGATATTCTGGGCATATGAGTGATGTGGGGACATGTGCTGGACATATGAGGGATGTGGGGGCATGTGCTGGACATATGAGGGTTATAGGGACATGTGCTGGACATATGAGGGATGTGGGGGCATGTGCTGGACATATGAGGGTTATAGGGACATGTGCTGGACATATGAGGGATGTGGGGGCATGTGCTGGACATATGAGGGTTATAGGGACATGTGCTGGACATATGAGGGATGTGGGGACATGTGCTGGACATATGAGGGATGTGGGGGCATGTGCTGGACATATGAGGGATGTGGGGGCATGTGCTGGACATATGAGGGTTATAGGGACATGTGCTGGACATATGAGGGATGTGGGGGCATGTGCTGGACATATGAGGGATGTGGGGGCATGTGCTGGACATATGAGGGATGTGGGGACATGTGCTGGATAAATGTTATTTTGTTACTAATAAAACTATAGTGTTTTTCTGTTACTCTATTACTATTGATGAAAACATATTTAATTAACTATCAGGGGGTAACATATAGCAATTTAGGGGGCGCCAAAATGAGATTATATCTTGCCCCCCCCAACCTAAAAACGCTCCAGCGCCACTGACGGGCAGGGATGAATTCGGCCAGTTACATATCATGTCCCCAGTAGTGCCAGTTACATAACATGTCCCCAGTAGTGCCAGTTGCATATCATGTTCCCAGTAGTGCTAGTTACATATCATGTCCCCAGTAGTACCAGTTACATATCATGTTCCCAGTAGTGCTAGTTACATATCATGTCCCCAGTAGTGCCAGTTACATATCATGTCCCCAGTAGTGCCAGTTACATAACATGTCCCCAGTAGTGCCAGTTACATAACATGTCACCAGTAGTACCAATTACTTAACATGTCCCCAGAAGTGCCAGTTACATATCATGTCCCCAGTAGTGCCAGTTACATAACATTTCCCCAGTAGTGCCAGTTACATATCTGTCCCCAGTAGTGCCAGTTACATATCATGTCCCCATAAGTGCCAGTTACATAACATGTCCCCAGTAGTGCCAGTTACATAACATTTCCCCAGCAGTGTCAGTTACATATCATGTCCCCATTAGTGCCAGTTACATATCATGTCCCCAGTAGTACCAGTTACATATCATGTCCTTAGTAGTGCCAGTTACATAGCATGTCCCCAGTAGTGCCAGTTACATATCATGTCCCCAGTAGTGCCAGTTACATATCATGTCCCCAGTATTGCCTGTTACATAACATGTCCTCAGTAGTACCAGTTACATATCATGCCCCTAGTAGTACCAATTAATTAACATGTCCCCAGAAGTGACAGTTATATATCATGTTTCCACTAGTGCCAGTTACATATCATGTCCTCAGTAGTGCCAGTTACAGTACATAACATGTCCCCAGTAGTGCCAGTTACATAGCATGTCCCCAGTAGTTCCAGTTACATAACATGTCCCCAGTAGTGCCAGTTACATAATATATCCCCAGTAGTGCCAGTTACATAACATGTCCCCTGTAGTACCAATTACTTAACATGTCCCCAGAAGTGCCAGTTACATACCATGTCCCCAGTAGTGCCAGTTACATAACATGTCCCCAGTAGTGCCAGTTACATAACATGTCCCCAGTAGTGCCAGTTACATACCATGTCCCCAGTAGTTCCAGTTACATAATATGTCCCCAGTAGTGCCAGTCCCCAGTAGTGCCAGTTACATAATATGTCATCAGTAGTGCCAGTTACATAACATGTCCCCAGTAGTGCCAGTTACATAGCATGTCCCCAGTAGTTCCAGTTACATAACATGTCCCCAGTAGTGCCAGTTACATATCATGTCCCCAGTAGTGCCAGTTACATATCATGTCCCCAGTAGTGCCAGTAACATAATATGTCCCCAGTAGTGCCAGTCCCCAGTAGTGCCAGTTACATAATATGTCATCAGTAGTGCCAGTTACATAACATGTCCCCAGTAGTGCCAGTTACATAGCATGTCCCCAGTAGTTCCAGTTACATAACATGTCCCCAGTAGTATCAGTTACATATCATGTCCCCAGTAGTGCCATTTACATATCATGTCCCCAGTAGTGTTAGTTACATATCATGTCCCCAGTAGTGCCAGTTACATAACATGTCCCCAGGAGTACCAGTTACATATCATGACCCCAGTAGTGCCAGTTACATATCATGTCCCCAGTAGTGCCAGTTACATATCATGTCCCCAGTAGTGCCAGTTACATAACATGTCCCCATTAGTGCCATATCAGGTCCCCAGTAGCAGGGGCTGGCTGGTAACTTTCAGCCTGGAGGGCAACACAAGCAAGTGGTCCCGGCTTTTCTACTAGTACACATATATACAGAGGTACGGTAGCTCTGTGCACCCTTTTGGCCTAAAAACAATATTGTGAGCTGTGAGGTGGCCAGAATAGACCGGAAATGAGTGCAAATAAAAAATACCTGAATTCTGTCATTTTAGCTTTTTTATGATTTCTTTAAAAAAATAAAGATCTAAAACCTAAACCAGGAAGGGTGGTTTTGGCAAAACCAATCCAGATACAAAACACAAAAGCTGGAATATGTCCACTTCACACCCCTACATGTTACTATTAAAGCGAGCAGCAATAGAAAGACTGGAAAAGACTTACTATGAATCGTATTAGAATTTTACAGCTTAAATAAATCACTTTTAAACTTTTAAGCCAACTTAATTTATGGCATCAGAGGTTTCCCGTGGTCCCACAAAGTAGTCTGATTTTGATATACATTACTCCCCCCTCCCCCACAATCCCATTCCTTCTCAGCTCTCAGTGATACTAGAAGGTCTGTTGTGACAAATTAGTCCAAGCTAAGGTTGTTCAAATGGATCGGCCTACACTATTTTCTTTTTATTTCAAAGGTCAGCGGTTCCTGCTACATGTTGAACATGCTTAATAGAATTCATACTGTCTTTAAGTATATTTTAGAGATATGAGGTAGTTTTTTTAAGAAATGTAGGGTGTCCGAGTCAAACAGAATCCCAGCTTTGATCCTTTTAACTTCCCTCGGTTCGGAACTCAGATATAAAATAGGAATCTTGCATTTTGGATTGCTCCTTCATTATTTCAGGAGCCATGCCATTTAGGAGTGTGTGGTTAACTGACGGGAAATTATGTTATTGAAGTTAATAAGGTCCGATTTACATGATTGTAGAAATGCAAAATAAAAACTAAGTGAAATAATCTAAACAAAAACATTTGAGGGTGTTTTTGCCAAAACTGAAAAACATTTATGGGCAGATTGTTCACAAGATGTGAATGTGATAAAATTGCCCCCCACCCCCCCTCCCCAATCCACAATGCCATAACTGAAAACTTTGCAAGGATTTATCAATTAGTATGTGTTACGATTGTGCCTGCTACCCCTCCCCCATCACAACTATATCCCTCCCCTCTCCCGTTGCCATGACCCACCCCCACCACTGCTTGTACTCGCTGTGATTGGAAGGCTGCGGGTCATAGTATTGTTAAGTAACCTGCTGATTTGTAGCATTTGCAACAGGAGTAACACAGCAGCCCAGGAAGATCACACTGGTCAAGTCCATGCACAGCTTTCTCTGTTAGCCGGCATGGAAATCTATGCAGGGGAGGCATATTGCAGTTAGCCCTGTGATCATGTTGAAGCCTGCGTTATTATCACTGTTCTGTTTTTTTTATTAATTTAATTTTGCAGATCGCATTTCCTATTACAAGTATGGGAAATGCGATCTGGTTGCGAACAAAAATATTTAATTAAAGAGTTCGGAGCAGTTTTTCACGAATAGTGTGAAAACTCCACTTTTCACATTGCTATAGTAAGTCATTCCAGTGGGTGGTTTCGGCAAAACCAATTTACAAGACTCCAAAGAAACCTAAAAACACATTTACTAACACTTAGAAATTTTAAAAAAGTCTGTCCGTAAATGTGTGTTGTAGCCCCTGAACTCTGATTAAGATCGATTTGGATCAATTTAAAATTGAATCAAATCATAACAAAATGATGATAATAGATCTCTACTAAATATACCCCTGAGTGTTGCTTTTTATCTTAGATCATGGGTTCTCAAACTATTTCTCAAACTGGGAATGATTAAAATCACAATATGGCTATCTAAGAGCCTTCCTCAGGTGGAACAGGAGTTTGCTTAGATGACCATGTGGGATCCTTGATGTATGATGTGTCTGCTGACTAACTTTTGGATGGTGTTACCCAGGTATTAACATCCACCACCCAGAAATACGATCACAAATGCCTTATAATATAAGGCGCCATACGGTAACCAAGGAATAAGGACAGGGACCCTGCCTGTTTCTGGTCCTAAAAAGAACGTGATCAAGCCAGGCCTAGGAGAGGCCCCCTTCCAGTACGCAGTTGCACAAATTTGGTCTGTTTCCATGTATAAAGAAGTATACATTGGTAATGCACTATGAGCGTTGTTTCATTTTATATTTTTGGGGAAAAACAAAACCACCAAAAATATATGAATAAGGAGACATTCTGAAGAAAAATCATTGAAAGAATACTACTTTTGACTGACGGGGGATTGATCCAGGCCTAAAAGAAGACCATCTCTGGACCAGGACAAACCTTGACGTCAATACATGATATAATTCAGAGACTAAAAGGACCATATAGTGATTTTAATAATTCCCAATTAGGAGCGCTGGTTCCAATACTTCTATTCTGTCATTTATTGCACCTATTTTTTGAAGCGCCCGATAAAAATTATTTTTTTTATTTCTCAATCTATTTTGTTCTGGCACCCCGTCAGGAGGACCCCAGCAAGTTATTGCAGAATGTGTGGTCAGCAGACGGCACAAGCACAGTAGCATTGCAGAGGCACAAAACAAGTGAAGTGACAGCTAATGTGATGAGGAGATGGTGCGCAATGGCGGATGGAAGAGGGTGCATGGGGGATGGAAGAAGGAGGCATTGGGTAATGGGGGGGATGGAAAAGGTATTTACTTAAATGACACCCGACTCCCATATACTGCATTTACTTACAAGAGGTTCTTAACAGATTCAGGTCCAGATGTACTAAGCTTGAAAAGTGATAAAATGGAGAGTGATAAACCACCAGCCAATCAGCTCCTACCTGCCATGTCACAGGCTGAGCTTGAAAAATAACAGGTAGAAGCTGATTGGTTTGCGGTTTATCACTCTCCATTTTATCACTTTTCAAGGCTTAGTACATCTCGGCCCAGAGTTCTGCTTAAGGAGAGCTGGCTCCTCTATGTCTGACAGCAAGCTGATAGTTTTACCTTAAAGTTTCCTACACCTCAGAAACCTGAAAGAGTTCTCACTGCCAGCAGTGTGCCCCCTGTGGATATCTGCATGAGGGAGCCAGGAATGCAGCTTGCTGGTGGCAGTGGCAGCAGTACCTGTTCCAGGGCTATACAGAAGAGGAGGAGCACTGAAGTGGGGGCGGAGCTGCCTGATGACAGTGATACAAATAGGCTGAAGTAACAGACAATTTATTTAACTCATTTTTCAGACTCTTTGAATCCCTGGCTGAAAGATCAGAGGAGTCATTGGCCTAACTGTCAACAACATGGAGACGCAAGCCCATGCTGAAATGGTTGATCCCAACATTGTGGTCGTTGCCCAAAGTTTGAGAACCGCTGATATAGATTGCTGCATTCTTAAGTGTGTTATTTGTTGCTAACTTAGGAGGCAATAGAAGTAACAATTGGGAATCATATAATCACCAATTGGGGAAAATTAGGTAATGAAACTCGTTAATAATATTACATCAATGTGAACTTAATTTTTAAGACCTTTCCTTCCGATGCTACAATCTGCAGCATCCAGAGACAGCTCCCATGGTATTATATAACTGCAGTGAGGTGTCAACACACGGCGAATGAAAAAATATATATACTGTGCAGTAAGCCGACTTGACCCAGGTCGCTCAACAAAACAAGTCTTTGTTTGGAAAAGGCCTAGAACTCGGTTTAGTTAAGGGGATAAATTGTACTGTAGGTATAACTATGGAAACAAATTGGTTCCTTTATATAAAAAAATGTCATAACCATGGTAACCGGTGAAGAATAAGCTAGTTTTTAATTTATTTTTTGAAAGAAAATATTGTACTTTTATTCTAGAGTTTCACCCAAAGAATAGAAGAATGTGTAAAATAACTTCACGTTATAATAGCAACATATGTAACCACTTGTGGTCAAGGACATGATTTCAGCAGGATTTTTGTTAAAATGGTCTATAATAACACAATGTACAGTACATGTACTAATAGGCCTTCTGCTACAAGGTTTTGCAGCTACTGTATGTCCTGCCAGAAATACGCTTCTCCCATAGCAAAGAGTAAGGGCAGGATGTATTAAAGTAAAAATGCACCCAATTTAGGGTGTTTTATCGCATTTTCATATGCACTAAAGCCCGCATGCCGGGGCACTGTTGCGGAGGCAATTGCTAGCAAAAGCTGGAATTACCCTATAAAAGCCTATGGGCTTCTTTCCACATCACTTTTTGAGGGATCCTTCACAGATCCCTTCCAGCATGCCCTGCGGACAGTGCCGTCGCTCTGTGCATGTACCTGCCCCCTGAGCAGCAGCAGTACCAGCCCATTGGCTGTGTCCCCTTGTGCTCCCTGTCCCCTTGTGTGGGCGTTTCCAGCATCCCTGATAGTGCGTCCAGTGAGAAGCAAACAGCACGCCCTTCTGTGTGTCAGCCCGCCTTCCTGTCAGTCGGCGTGCCCAGTGTGAGGATACAGCGTGCCTGCAGAGTGTATGGCTCGCGCTGAGTCTGATAGGAGTGTGCGCAGGATTGCGCCATTATAGTAGAGTAGCACGTCCTGAGCCCCCGACAGTCCTGCTATCCCCGCCGGGTCCTGGGCTGTCAATCTCCGCCAGCCGGGAAAGTTCCTGCATATAGCGCCGAATTGCTAGCCCCGCTGTTGCGCTCACAGACTGCAGTTCCAAGTTGCATGGCTGTGCAAGACGTCTTCTACAGCACAGAGAGAACTCCATCATCCTCCTGCTGCTACACTGTGTACATTTGCCTGTTATATGTGCTACACCATATATATATATATATATATATATATATATATATATATATATATATATATATATGCAGGTTAACCCTTGACTACCCTGTTAAATCTGTGTTCACTATAATAAACCTACATGCCTGGTTAAGCCTCCAAGAGTGTGCCATCTAACAACACAACAAGCACCGCTATATACACTGCTAACACTCCTGACACTTTTAAGAATGTAATTTAATTTTTAATAAATCAACCCACAGTCTTATGTAAGGATCAACTTCAAATTAACAGCATTGTAGGCCCTGGGCAAAAATAAATTTTAACCCGGCGTCATTGTGGTGGAAAGCTGTTACACAAACGTTGCAGTGGTTCATTATGACCTGGGTATATTGTATGCCTGATTTTGATATTTTCAAGATGAAGATTATTAGTATATTTGGAATAATGAACTAATGAATAATGTGTTTTGATAAACCAAAGCGTTCTAGACAATAGAGAAGGAACTTTTTTATTTCCACGTACAGTAGTCTTCGAAGAAAATTTTTTTGAGAACTCCAATATTATTGCAAATATCGTAATATCGTTTCATTGGTTATATATAAGATACTAGTGACCAGGGCTGCCAAGAGAAATCCTGGGCCCGAGTAAACTGTACCTGCCCCCCCCCCCCCCCCCCCCCTTCGGCAGCCCTGCTAGTGAGCCGCCCCGGCTTCGCGCGGGAAGCACTAATTATCTATAGCCAGATGACTTCTGACCAATGTGACTGTAAACTCTTTCATGTCTCCCTACATTGTACTGATAACCAATTCTATGTATTTTATATGTATATCACTTTTACTGTACGTAAACCTTTAATTATTATTTTTCTAGCAAGCCACAACTGAGGAGGAGGAAATCAAATTTGCTTCTATGTGGCCACATAAACGGTTGGGATGGTAAATTGCTCTAGATGGTAAATGCATATATTTTTCAAGATGAGACAACAATAAAAAAAAATGACATTATTATTATTGCTTTTGTTGTTTTATTATTCTGCTGATAAAAGTAACCATCGCTGTGCGTCTGTACTGCAAATCTTTAACGCTCGGTATAGAGACTCCCACACAGGCTGTCAAAAACCAGGCGGATCAGCACAGACTACAAACCAATATGTTGCGACTGTCCCTGTGCACGTTATAAAGCTGCTCTACATTAATATTGCTCCCTAATCACACATGGCACCCATAGGCAAATCTAGGGGGTGGTCCGGGGGTGCACCGGACCACCCATTAGACTGCCCGGCATCTGTAGCTTTAAATAGTTAGTCACCGCCACTGCCCGGATTTTAAAACATATCTACGGGACTCGGAAGGGTTGCGCGCATGCCCAACTGCACGCAGCTCCTCCGAGTCCCATGGTCCTTTGCGGAGCGTGCCACCTGACCTTGGGCGGCTCCCTCCGTGTCCTCCTCCTCCGTCCTCCCTCCTGTGCTGCTGCTGCGGCGTCGGCTAGCGCGCACGCATGTGTGTGTTTGTGTGTGCGCGCAGCAGCCAGCCATCGGGTCACGCGGCGGTGGGGACTGACAGTCACGTCTGGGAGAGACTGTCACTGCTCCTAGGCTGAGTCCTGATTTGTCGCCTCTCCCTGGGGCCGGTAAGCTCACTGACAATGACACTGAGAGTGAGTCAATGAGTGTCACTGTGATTTTTTATGCAAATTGACTTGCCCTGCCTGCTGTGCCCCCAGTGCCCTCAATGGCTCTTATAAAAAAAAACGCTGGCCTGTAATCTTTCCCAGTGCCCTGCCCAGTGCCCTGCAATGACCTTTAAAAAAAAAACACGGTAATCTGTGTCCCGGAGCCATTCACTCACAGGGTTTGCTCTTGTACACATTCACACATGCGCAGACACCAAACATCGGGGAAGGGCCCGAATTTGGGCGAGTCTGAATCAGACCCATAATACCATAACTATGGTATGCAGAATGTGCCACCAATGCCACATTTTGGGCGGGATGTGCTAACCTCTGCCGCCAGTTACCGCCCCCCTCCACCGGCTACCGCAACAAGACTAATTGCATATGCGTTAACATATGCGATTAGTATAGCAACGCTTGTGATAAGAGCTGCCCGATGCGAAGCAGCCGGCGGAGGGTGAGCGGGTCCCCAGTGGCGACCCCTCCCTCCCTTACCTAGCTTCTGGCTACTGCAGGTGGGCTCCGCCTTCTCCTCCCTGCACGGTACATCCTCTGCCGGGTGCAGGGAGGAGTTGGAGGGAGGTCACTGGTCTGGGCAGCACAGCACTGTGCTGCCCAGACACAGGTGAGGGGGTCAGCAGGGGTTGGTGTGGGGCAGCAGGGGTCCATGTGGGGCGGCACTGGGTCGCATTAAGAAGCAAATAGCTCTTGCTGGCTATACCACCCACAGTGAAAACCCAGCTTGCAGGTGTTTCTGCATATCAAAATGTGGTAAAACCCTGATAACTAGTACTGTATAATAATGTAATAGTTAAGGTAAAATGAAGAAATACATTTACAGCACTGTAGCTAATGGGGATGTAGGAGTTCTCAAAACATGCCCACTTTGTTGATGGAGAATATGACGTGGATACTGGGTTGGAAATCTAGGTGCAATAAATATACAGAATTCCAGGCTTCTCACACATTTTGTGTCATAGACACATTTATCAAATGATAGACAACCTCCTGCCAACAGTGGTATATGTGTTACAAGTGGGATATTTAGGACCTTATTCTATTTCACATGCAGGGCACTCTTCCAGCCGCCTGTCCTTGAAGGAGGAATTTGAAAGTTGTAGGTTGAGTTGGATCACGGTTGCCTACCCTCCCGGCCCCCCGGAAAGGTGGGCAACCCTCCCGGATGGGTGCCGGATGGGGTACACCCGACGTCGGGATCCCAACTGTCAAAACACAGATAGCCGGGTTCCGACGGCCACCTGCTATCTTCCCTCGTGGGGGTCCACGACCCCCATAGAGGGAGAATAGAACAGGTGCCCGCAGCATGGCGAGCGCAGCGAGCCCGCAAGGGGCTTAGTTGCGCTCACCATGCTGTCTGGGTCTGGCCAGTTGGGATCCCTACGTCGGGATAATGACTGTCGGGATCCCGACTGTCGGACCCCTATACCACACCCCTCCCGGATACCGGCGGACCCCCGCAATTCCCCAGTGGCAGTGTTTTAAATTGCCGTGATTCGTGGCTTTTCGACAGAGGAAGCGGGGCTAAATATGCAAATTGTGTTTATTTAGCCCTGCCCCCCAAATTGCGGGATTTGCATTACTGGGTGTAGAGACTAATGATGTCTCCATCAGCCCTGCCCCCAGAAGTGCTGCTGACAGTCTCCTCTCCAGGGTTCTCCCAGAGAGAAGACTGTGAAAGTTGGCAACCCTGAGTTGGATATAAAGGTGCCCATACACTGAGCAGATTTGGTCCGATTTTGTCCGCTACACGGTCCGGTGTGCATCGGACCTGTCCAGGTGGTCAGATTGGCTTGCTGTCCAACCACCTGTTCTGGGACCTCCCTCCTGGTGGCGAGGCGGGTGGGAAGCAGGGACGCATGCGATCCTTCACAACAGATCGCATGCGTCCTTGTCGCCGGGAAGGTCCCGGCAGCTTGCAGGCTGTCAGGTGTCCGTACACTGCTGCGAGACATCACAGCAGTGTATGGGCACCTTAAGTGTATCTGCTATAAGTCTGATGTACACCTGACGCATGTGCTATTGTTACAGACCTGGACACATCCGACTAATCACATACAGTACAGTACATGGAAATTGATTTTTTTACATTCCTCTTTTACTGTATTTTTTGTGGCATATGTATCCAAGCCAGCAGGAACCCCTCATGCGCATTTCAGTTGGAACTGTGTTCTGTTATGATTCCCTCAAGTATGATTCCCTGCCACCAGGGTCACCAGGTTTCTTGTTTTGTAAGCTGCAGTTCTAGAATCTACCAGAGTTGGTGCTCTTCCAGACTTGTTCCTAAGCCAGGTGTCAGGTAAATGCTTAACCCAGGGGTTCCCAATCTTTTTCGAATCACGGCACCCAAGAGTCTCAACATTTTTCCATGGCAGCCCTAGGCCAAAAAACAGTATTGGTTTGTCCATAATTGATTGATCATAAATAATTTGTATTGGTCCTGTACCACCAACCCGTGGCAAACCTGCAAGTGTCCTAAGGCACCCCAGGCAGCCGCGTCACACCCCCCCCCCTCCCATCAACCCCCCACTCACCCCCTCAGCACTGCACCTTCCGCCACGCTGACAATCCGTTATGGTTACGGCTTCCTGGACCTGCTGTCAGTCCCGGCGATTCTTCTCTTTTTGTTAGAATGTCACATACAATGCCTTAGAGCAGACCATTATTTAGGATGCAAGAGGATATCGTCGCCTCCTCTAGCATCCTTAATAACTGTGTGCTGTGAAGGGGCGGCCATTTTACAAATTACATTCTAACAGGAGGAGCAGCAGGAGCACCGGGACTCAGACTGCAGAGATTCGGCGGCGGCGGCCCCATTAACAAGAGCTTCCACAGACCACGAGAGCCCAAACTTACCTAGCACCTCCAAGCGACCGCAGGGCCTGCGGAGCTATTGTTACACCACTGATTACATGATGCAAGTGTTTCTGCATTGCCAAAATTTCTATACTGACTTCCATTACCCGGTAATCCTGCCTTTGTTATAAGAACAAATATCATCTTGTTTGTACAGTATATTATCAAGCTTTCAGACTTCCATCTTTCCTGCACCTAGAAGGTTCATGACTCCCTTGCAGCCTAATGGTAGTAATTGAATGTTCGCACATAAGACAACTGTTCAATGGCCATGGAGTCAGAATTGCAGGTCTTCAGAGATGAGTGCATCCAACTGATTTCTCTTGGACCATGGGTAGGGCTGATGCAATTATCAACTAGTTGTTACATCCAAGTGAATGTATATGGCAGCATGCGAGTAATGTATCCGCATTTAGGGGCCGATTCAGACAAGCGGACCGAATTCGGGCCTCTTCCCCTATGTTTGGGGTTTGCACATGTGAATTTATGTGCATGTGCAAACCCCGGGAACGAATGGCTTTGACGAGCTTCACTTGTGCCAGGCCAGGCCGCTCACTCCAGAGGGGGCAGGTGGGGGTGATCAGGGGGCTGGAGCAAGGGAACTCCCAGCATTTTTATGAGCAACCCCATGAACGCTGGGCATTCCCTCGTGAACGCAGACGTTGCAATGCCTACTCGGGGCCGACGGCTGGCATCACATGACGTAAATCCCCGCCCCCTTTTTTATTGATCAGCAGCGGAAATATAAGTCAGATTAGACTGACAGCGGAGAAAAATCATTCGATTGTCACTAGGATCCGAGTATCTGCAGCCTTGGGAAAAGGTGTGAATCAGGCAAGGCAGCTGCAGTTGTGGCAGAAACAGCCCATAAGTAAGGTTCCATAAAGTTGACACAATGAACAATGAAATACAGAATAATTGCGTTTATTTTAAATTTTAGGGTACAGTTCATGTACTTGACTAAAGGCCCCCATACCCATATCCGATTTGGGACTATTTTGCCCGATTCCGACGGATCAGGCCGAGAAATCGGTCCATATCGGATGTGTTTGACACCTCACCTGACCCGATGCGCTGTCCAGTGATTATTGGGTCAGAACATACAGATCTGTTGGATCGGACCCATCAGCGACATATCGCGGCTGCTTTTTTAGCACCTGCGATGTACCAGTCCAATTTCAAGATGTGTGCCAGCGGTACTGCACCGCTGGCACACACTTTTCTGTGTGTTCTACCTCTGGGCGGCGGTTGCTGAGCGGCAGAGGGTGGTGAGGAGCAGTGGGACGAGGCGGTGATCAGTGGGACAGGCACACCAGGCAGCAGCGAGTATTAGAATAAAAAAAAAAGTGTGGCCTCTGATTGGCTGAGACCTCCTCACCCCCACTGCAGATCAGCAACCGCCCCACCACTCCTCACCACCCGCTGCAGCTCCCCGGTTACATGTGATAAACAGCATGCAATTTATCACATGTTAAAAAGTGCAAATCAAGTTCCAAAACGTACAGTATGTGAGCCTGCCGGGGAGCTGCCGGGCGGCTCACAGGAGAATTGGGTCTGACTTGTCCTTAGGACAAGTCGGCCTAATGCATGGGGGACTAAAAATCTGTATATTTCTAATAAACACAATATATAGCTTTAACAGATATCAAATATAGCAATTTCCTTCCTACACACATGCCTGTTTTGGTACTTGTGTAGTTTCACGGCGCCAGTATGGCGCCATGCGTCTGAGTCCCCTATCGGGGCTCGGTGGCTCGCTACGCTCGCCACGCTATTTAAAATCAATTCCATGCCAACATGGATAGTGGGGGTATGAACTATCCATGTTGGCATGGAGTTAAGTTACTTTTTTTTACATATTTCGTGGCGAGCGTACACCCGGAAGTAGCACGCCATGCTGGCGCTGTGAAACTACACATGTACCCCTGTTTTTTGGAAAATACTGTATAGTTTGCCTTATGGATATTTCTTTAGAGATACAACAATAATATTGTCAGAAATAAATTGTTAAAACATTTCTAAAATGTAGTATAAATATATTGCGGGGAACCGGAGGAAAAAAGTTAATTTATAAATGAATCCCTGGACTTCTAATTTCCGCTGCTTTAGCCATCAGATGAGATAGAATCTGGTTATATTTCAGGGCAGACATCTGATTATCCAGAACATAAATCATTTCTTTCAAAGTGAAAACCAATTTGAAAGCAAACCTTAACTCAACAATAAATGATGTATTAAATCTTGTTAAAAAACAGACTGTTCCTCACCTTAGATCTCTTTTAATTAGCGTAGTGGAGGAAGAAGGCTTACCAGGGCAAGAATGCAGAGTCGCTTTATAGAGATGAAAGTAACGTCTCCACTTACAGTACAAATTATTAAAACGGGGGTGTTATACAGAGCAGAGACACGCTATGAACTGTGAATCTGTATTCTGTAGGGTGGAAGCCGCGGGTTCACTTGCTAACATGATGGATAAATAGGGCAGCGCCGTAACAAGGGGTATTTAAGAGATGCCTCTGAACAGAATGCAGGGGGGCATCGACTCTGTCTTACAGTACCAGTATCTGCCTAGCAGCAATCTCTGCTGCCGCGCCAAGAGGAGGTGGGAGTCCTTTTTACCTGGGCCCGGGTCTGATGGAGGGACCCAGGCATTGGGAGAGAGAGGGGACAGCACAGCCTCTCTCCCCAGCCCAGCACACTCTGCTCAGTGCTGTACGCTGGGCTGGGAAGAGAGGTAGCTACAGCGGCAGTCTGTCCTCTCTCTCCCTGTTCTGCTGTGTGATCCAATCCACAGCCCGCCGCACCTGCTCTGTTTTTTTTACATGGGCGTGTTTATGTCCCCTCCCATTGGTCACACCCTCTCATTTCATAGGGCCTGGCGTGGTTACGTCCCCTCCCATTGGTCGCACCCTCTCATTTCATAGGGCCTGGCAGAACTGTCGATGGACCTTTCAGTGCTACCCGGCACTATGTATATGTTGTGGAAGCACAAGTTCCAGCGATCCTTGGTAGCCATTGACAAAATAAAAATTCCCAGATTTTTTTTCTTTATTTAAAATAAGTAATTTTTTTTCCAAAATATAGTTATTGAAGTCACTCGTAAAATAAGTGCAAGTAACTCTTAGAGAAGTTGTACCAAGAGTATACAAAGAAAAATAGGACTAGAGACAGAGATCTATCTGCACATAACAGTGTTACATACCTCCTAACTGTCCCGCTTATCGCGGGAACATCCCATTTTTGGGGGATGTTCCCTCATCCCTCCCACAGCTAGCAGTGTCCCGAGGTGGGGGGGGCAGTTGAGAGTCACAGCGTCTATTCCTTCTGCCGAAGGGGCTGGGGGTATAGCTAGCAGCTTACGAAGCTACTGGGCATGCCCCCACAGTGGCGAAGAGAGGCGTGGCCTCTTAGGGGAGCTCCGTGTATAGGTCACGCTCCCAAAATTAGGCCACACCCTCTTATGTCTGCCTTTTTACTGTCAACCCTCCCATTCTCAAGTTAATGCTTGTGTCGACCTTCTGACTCTGTCAACCTCAGCCATGTCGGCCTATTTCAGGTGTTGACTTAAGGCCTGTCGACCTTCAGTGGTCAAGCCAATGCATGTCTACCTTAATAGAGTCGACCAATTGACCGCATCCTGTTAGGTCAATGAGGGAAAATTAACCCAGGACTTCAGTGAGGTCAGTAAAGTATTCTTATCATGCAGACATTTCAACAGTGTTCATATGGTAAATTTCATCATGGTCAACTTCGACATGGCCAGTGGGCACATCGACATTGCAACCATGTTGACATTCTCACATCGACCAAAGAATGCCGGCAAATATGCATAGCCACGGACCAGATCTTGGGCCACATGCACTAAGCTTCAACAGTGACAAAATGGAGAGTGATCAACAGCTAGCCAATCAGCTCCTACCTGCTATGTCACAGACTGTGTTTGAAAAATGTCAGGCAGGAGCTGATTGGCTGGCTGTTTATCACTCTCCATTTTATCACTATTGAAGCTTGGTGCATCTGGCCCCTTACGCTTGCTTTATTCTACTAACAAGATTCCTTATTAAACATTCAGTGCGCCAAATCAGCTGTCAGATTGCTAAACTAGTCATGTTTTTTGATGATTTCATTTTACCTACCTGAACCAGTCAACGACGCAATGTGCAGAACGGTGTTGCCCATATGTTTTATTAAACATTTATGAAGCTAAATTAACACTGACTTATATAAATAAGATATTGTTTTTGTCCTTTACCTGAAAACTTTTCTAACTGAAAACTTCATAAGACACCGACAATAACATGTGATTTATTTATTGTATTACATTCCCTTTGTTCAGTATTATCCATTTCAAATAGCCACAAAAGTATCTTGGTGCAGTCTGCACAAACGGAGTCATACTGTACTGTGCTGTGCAAGGCTGATGCAAATACGGGATGAGGAGGGAGAGGATAATGATGACATATGGTAATATGAAGGCATCGATCCTTATTGGATGATTGAAAGATCTCCGACACAGCTGACAGCACTGCTTGCACTAAGCACACCTATATCGGCTGACTGAATGATTGCTTATTTGTGGCCGTATTGGCAGTGAGAGGATTCTGACAGCTAAGCAAATGTTTTTTAATTTGTTCCTACACAGTCATTCATTACACATACATGTCTCGCTGGCTGAGTGATTGTCCACAAAGAGTCATTCTAAGCCAATTTCATTCCTATTTTATCTAGCAAGACATGATTAATTTATACTAGTAATTATGTTCATTTATACTAGTAATTATGCTTATTGAGGTATAGGTTATGCTTTATTGATTCCATTCAATATGCTTTGTAGTATTTAAAATTACAATTTGATGTTCCTAAGCAATGATATATATATATATATATATATATATATATATATATATATGTGTTTCAATAACAAACATTCATTCATCGTTATAATGAGTGTTAATCACTTTTAGAAAAGCAGGTTTGTTATGTTTAGCAATTGTTAGTATATTTGTGTATGCCCGCCCCCTCTACCCGCCCACCTCGGTAGGGATGACATCATTGTACAGCGCCCACCCGGGTACCGGGGTGGGGTAAGGAAAGGTATATAGATGCATGTTTATTGTATTCACATTGTCTTCTGCACCTTGATAAAGAAGCCGCACTGGCTTGGAAACGTTGGTGATTTATCCAGTCTCCTGGTCTCAAGTTATTTGTTGAGTGCTGCTGCCATCCCTTGCCTCCTGGGAGTGCCGCTTTTCAAAAGAATATATATATATATATATATATATATATATATATGTCAATCATAGGCATCACTCTGGGTCTTGTGCAAAAATTTTTACTTTACTTGTGCTAACGGTAACACAAGTAAAGTTAATTTTTTTTGCACGAGAACCGGAGTGACGCCTATGATTGACCTGTATACAGTTGGTGGAAACTCCCACAGAGGAAGGCACTCGGGCAAGTTGGCAATAGATTGCGGGGATTGCCGGACCCATATTGGAATATATATATATATATATATATATATATATATATATATATATATATATAAACTATATACACAAACAGTTGTGGAATGGTGCCTTATACAGTTATGCAGTCTCCCATTTGGTTCCTGTTGCATATTTCTATTGTTGTTTTAATAGACATATAAAACTGAAGTCCATAAAATTATTTTTATTAAAAATTTTCTTTTTTTCAGAATTTCACAATTCAGTGCAGGTGCCTCAATGCAAATTTGAAGTTAGCAAGTGTCACCCAACGCATTTAGTCTCAGACAAGACTTCATCAGGGGTTAACTTCATAATTATACATAGACAATAATTATTAGATTAATATATACATATACAGATGTGGACTGGAAGGATGACAGCACCAATAGTGTAAAAGGGAAGAGGAAGGAGCGGACTGAAGTTATGTAATCGCAGATGGAATCTATGATGGAGATGTAGTGCAAAGGAGCAAAAGTAGGATTATTTATCTGGTGAGTACAAGAAAGCTAGGATTGGGAAGGGGACCGCTGAGGCTGGATTAACTACTGTGGCAGTAGTGAAGGCATGGCCAATTAGGGAACACTCTGTCACTGCTGCTCTGGATAGAGCTGCGGTGGATAAATGCCATGAATTTATAGCCTGGAGAGGCTGGGAACAGCCCAGCAGCTGCCAGAGCGTTTGGCCCGCCCCCAGTGTGATGTGAAATGTGGGCAATACCCACAAAACATCACAGCATAGAGGGATAGCCTAGCGGACAAGATGCCACACCCCCTTCCGCACATGCAAGATGCCCTTACCGCAGGATTCAAATACATAAATAAAAGCTATTACTTGGAGCACCACGCGCTGAGTCTGTGTACTTATATTGGGTTTCGGACCTGAGCTTAGTTGTTGCCTAAATTGGTCATGAAGCGTTCTCCAATCCATCAAACAAAACAATAAGCAGCTTATGAATCTCACTAACAGAACATGCAATCCTGTGCTTTCACAAATCTGTATTATAAATTCCGTAGGGTTAAATGTTAATTGAAAGTAAAATTATTACCCTGACTAATGTATGTTAATTGAAGACGGGTAATCAAGATCAAGTTATGTTTTATGGAGCAGAAAGAACAATAGCTCAATTTCTTGAACATTTTATCTGTATTTACTGCAGACTCCTCCGCAACAAATTATTCTAAGCATTCCATCAACAAACCGCAGTGAAAGGACAGAGAAATGCAAGCATTTATTTTGTCTCACCGTGCTCTGATATATCTCAGTAATTTCACTGGCCTGTGATGACATTCGCTCTGCTTTCCTATAACTTTATATAAACCCAATGCAAAATTTATCTCTTAAAGGATGTCTCTTGGCCAGAACGTATTTTGAGGCATTAAAAATGTATCCGCCACAATAGCAAAATCAGCACTTTTGGGCATCTGTGATATGTTTACAGTTATATTAGCCACTGATTAAGGCGGTCATTGCTTTTTACAGGCTAGCAATTTTTTTATGGTCCTATTTATCAAAGTTTATTTTAAAACAAAGGGTTGAATTTCAAATGAAGCACGTTTATTTAGCAGTGATACTTTTAGAATTTTTCTAATGCTTATATTTTTGGAGATAACTTGTTATATTTAATCGATGGATATTGGCTTTCGTCATTAGCAGAAGGAAAGAGTTAATCATGCCACTGTATATGTAATCGGTATGGCATTGTCTAGAGTACTGTGTCC
This sequence comes from Crinia signifera, assembly GCF_055691185.1. Lineage (NCBI taxonomy): Eukaryota > Metazoa > Chordata > Amphibia > Anura > Myobatrachidae > Crinia > Crinia signifera. Next base: position 40,911,716 of record NC_139223.1, read on the forward strand.
AGTTCTGGAGGCCATATCTCCAGAAGGATATAAATACATTAGAGACTGTACAAAGAAGGGAAACTAAAATGGTGCATGGCCTACATCACAAAACGTACCTGGAAAGACTAAAAGATATGTATAGTTTGGAACAGAGAATGGAAAGGGGGACACGATGGAGACTTTTAAATATATCGAGGGTTTAACAAGGTCCTGGTGGAACATTTTTTTAAATAAAGACAAGTATTAGAACAGGAGGACATGCACTGGAGAGAGGGATGCTCAGGGGGTATCTGAGGAAAAGTGGAATACAATAGCCTTCCATAAAAGGTGGTAGAGACTAGGTCAGTGGTTCCCAAAATGTGTGGCTTGGCTCCCTGGGTTGCCTCGAGACACTTGTCTGGGGTGCCTTGGATTGGTGGTCCAGGACCAATTCAAATTATTTATGATCAATGTAAAAGGCAAAAAAATAGCTGGTGGGCTGCCAATAATAAAATATGTGGACATACAGAAGCTAATCCTGTCCCTCACCCATAATTAAACCTATGTATGACATATAAAACAATTTACTTAATTTCGGAATAAGAAACTTTTGGCCTTGGGGTGCCATGAAAAAAAATGCTGATGCTCTAGGGTGCTTTAAAAAGTTTGGGAACCGCTTGGCTAGGTAAAGTAGATCAATTTAAACATGCAGGACAGAATATCATGCTCTATATCAGTGTTTATCAACCCCTGGGGGTACAGTGCAGGCCGGTTGGGGGAACTTGAAAATAATATTGGTAATGGTGGAAGAAGTCTCCCATTGGCAGAACCGGGAGTCTCACTTCTGGTTCCGTCTGCAGCGTCATCAGCGTCTCCACATGCTTTTGTCTGACCGGCAATCCACTGGGAGCTACCCGCGCGGCTCTCAGACATCAGCGATCATCTGCCCTGCAAGCAGTGGCATTAATCCTACAGACATTAGCAGGAACCCCAGGAGACAGTACACAGCCAGCAGCTAGACACAGAGGGAGCCAATTCCTGGCTGCACACTACTTCTCAGCTACTCCCAGTGGCGAAAGTTCATCCCAGTTGCCCGGAGGCAAGATAAGTATTGGTGCCCCCCCCCCCCAAATAGCTCAATCAGTAAGGTGCCTGTCTCCAGGAAGGTCATGGAATCTATCTAATACAGGGTGTAACACTTGCAAAAATGCTGTTAGAAGGTGGAGTCAGCCACATTAGCATTATCAACTGCTTTCAATTAACTGATTCAAACTTGAAGGGGAGGAGAGGTGCCCCCTTGGGAGCAGGAGCCCAGCGACTGATGACTCCATTGCCTCCCAGAGATCTGCCTCTGGCTACTCCTTAATATAAAGACACCCACAAGGACACTCATACCCCTCACTTCCACTCCACTCTTAAGTACTGCGGATATTTCAAATTGAGGGGAGGGGGTACTCATAAATTAAAAGCCTAATCAAGTAGTATGGGAAAGAAAAAGGTAAAATGTTGCGAACCGGTGATCTACTGTATATGCAGAATACTTGTTCACTGGCAATAAACAAATTGGAAAGATAATATTTATCAATACTTATTCCCTACACATAGGAAAAGAAGAATAGGATACTTATTTATAAATGTCCACATTTGTGCCTGGTTAAGCCACGTCTGTTATCACCACTATTCGCAGCGATAACAGATGACTTGATGGAACCATTTATTATTAAAAAATTCTAAATTATTTGGCTGTGTACTTAAAAAGTCCCATGTCTAAGAACCTTTCCATACAATAAATAAAATGTATGATTCCAAAAACATGAGCATGAATTAAAAAATACACTACATGCGTTAAATAACCATAAGCTAGCAACTGGTGGCAATCTCAAATAAAAGGCGAAATGTAATAGGGTTAAAATTTTTAGTTAAAGTCAGAAATCATTTGCGATTTCTAGTGATTTTTTTAGTAACGGGAATGTGCGATTTTTTCTTAAGTAACGGTAGTGTGCATTTTTTCGTAAATAACTGGGACTCCTCAATCAAGCAGGAATGAGTTTAGCCCTGATTAGATGTAGCCATCTCCATGGAAATGGCTACATCCAATCAGGCGGGAAACTCCCCTGGAGGTCAGCCCTGATTGGGTGAGGGGAATCCCAGTTCCCGATGGAGACCCTGGATTTAATTTTGTGGTTAATGCTGTTACGAGACAACATTAGACGTGAAGTGGTTTGAGCTGCAAATAAACTTATTACGTGAGTTCTGAGAGATTAAAGTGATTATAGAGTTGTGTCTCTCAACAAATAAATGTTCCTCTAATTTTCTTCAATCAAAATAAACTAGTGATCATTATTTTCCTCAGTAGCAACTGTGCATCAGTCCCATGTTGCATCTACATAACATTTATTTTCCTGTTATCCAAAGTCCTTGTTCCGGGAAGTGAAGAACTGGATCTTAAAATAGGCGATGGCATCCCTTTCATGTTCAAATGACAAACAGGGAAAACAAGGCATGACCATGCATCACTGGGGCGTGGTCATGCACCATTGGGGTGTGCCTCAAGCCACAGCAGAGTGGTCTCATGGTACACCCGATCTAAGCATGCCAGCTAAGCAGTGCACCAAGAAGTAGAGCTGCTTGGCCTGGCCAAACCATCCCATCAGGTAGGTATGGTAATTGGTGCGGTCGCCATCAATGGTTGCCATATATAGAAATAGTGTAACCGACCATCGATGGTAACAGACTATGTGACGGATGTCCAAGATGGTTTTACCTATCGATGGTCATCCATTTTCTTTAACTGACTGGTCCATGGGCCAATCAGAACCAGGCTGTGGGGCTTCATGAGTGTCTTGGCACCTTTGGAAAAATAAAGAAATATAAGTATTCAGTTCTGCTGCACTTTCGATGGAGGAAGACCTTGTGGTTCCCTCCATCGATGGCAAAACTATTCCACATTGGCCATAAACCATCAAAAATGATGAATTATCGATGGTTTATGAATGGTCGATTATGAATTATCAATAATTGATGCCCATCTCAACTATCAGGTCATAGGCCCTTCTGGTACCCGTTAGGTCATGGTGAAGGTCACATCTTTCGTGATATACAGAATCGATATACAGATGTGTCCACGTACATCTTGGTTTTACTGCACCATGTATGGCGCAATATGGCACACCTTAGACTCTGTAAAAGTCACGCTTTGTGATTTTTCAAGAAATTTGCTTCTCTAATCTATTACTTTATACAAATTCTACTGCTTTAGAATTTTTTAGAATCTATCTACTTGCTACATTTGGAAAAACAGCTAAGCTGTGTTTTACATGTTGTGACAAATTGAGAAAAAAAGCCAAGATGTATGTGGACTCATCTGTATACATACTGTATATGGAATATTGGAGCACATAACCTAAAGCATTCGGTATTTGTAGCCAAACAGTACACATCCATTTACACTGTAGCCATACACATTCAGCCATATCCCCTTCAGCATTACATCTACAGACTTATACCACTTTCACACCAGCCTAATTTCCCAGGTTGGGCCCCGGAACAATCCACGACAAGCGCTGGTGTGTAAGGTTCCCGGGCCAAATCCCGGCAAAAATTGCTGGGATTTCAACCCTGCTATGGAGCAGGGTTGTTCCCGGGTTCAACTCGGCGACCTGGCCGGTGTGAAAGGTATAGGGGGTACTTACCCACTTTGCCAGTCCTCGATGTGCTGTCAGGCTGGGGATCCACACAGGCGGCGGGCACAAATGACAGGACAGGCAGTGGATGAAGATGATGCAGCTCTCCCACCCGCCGCCTGTGTGGATCCCCGTCCTGCACCGAGGACCAGCAACCGGGGTGAGTACTCGCCGCCATCAAGCCGCCTGCCCGTATATTCCCCGCCTCCTGACAGCATCCTCCCGCCTCCTTCCCGCCCCTTTCACACACCAGAAAATGCATGGACTTTTCTGGTGTGAAAGGGGCCAACCCGCCCGGGAATGGCCCGGCGTGATCCCTGGGCAATATTCCCGGGTCGGTCCCTGCATTTTCTGGTGTGAAAGGGGTATTAGAGGGCAGGGGGGGGGATGCCACTTCAACTCTGGTGAGGATGGGCACCCTGGAGGAGTAAAGTGAGAGAGAGAGAAAGAGAGAGAGAGAGTATATTACTCTATTTAAGTAAGGCAGAATCTGGTGGGTCCATCTTTTAGATATCCTGGCAGCAGCAGCAGCACAATTCAACCTTGTGATTATAAAATAACTACAATTATTACTGTCATTGTTGCTTATAAAAAGATGTATAAGTGAATATATATATATGTATATATATACATATATATATATATATATATATATATACTGTATATGTGTGTGTGTGTGTGTGTGTGTGTGTGTGTGTGTGTGTGTGTGTATTTGGTGTATTTCGCTTCCTATTGTGTAAGAATGTCTTTAACGAGAACATTCCTGTTAATGATCTATAATTATGGACATGTCAGCACTCAGATAGTCCCAGAACTGAGCTACAATGTACAATGACAAATGAATCGTTATCCGCGCCCATTATCCTAATAGTTTATAGCTCACTAATGTTGCTTATGAAAGGTTAATACTCAATATTAACTTATATTGCTAGGGGTGTGTTGTAGCAATTAGCACAACGTAAGCATTATGTCACATCCCATAACTTACAGCAGTTTCCAGAGCTTCCAATATGTAACCCTCTAAACCTCCTGCCTTTCATATTTTGGATTATTGACGTCTTCACCGGGTCTAGTAGATAACGCTCTTAGACCCTTATTTATGAGACAATGATTTTATCTCTGCATACTGTATATACCTTGGTGTACTGTTCTCAAATGTTCCTAGATAGGGGTTATAGTGCTCTACTGCAAAAGCTCGTGTAATAAGGATTTGGTTCATCTAAAGATATCCAGCGTTTAGCTCTAAGAATAAACCAGCGAAACTGTGGGAACTTTTATTTCTCTTCAGTTTCAAGAATGTGTTGTACAGTAGGTTATGGCTTATGCTGGCGGAAATATTGTCCTACAGAACTCTTATTCACTCAATACTAGGTCGACACCACTAGGTCAACAGGCAGGTAGGTCGACATGACTTTAGGTCGATATGACTTTAGGTCAACATGCAGGAAAGTCGACAGGATCATTAGGTCAACATGGTCATTAGGTCGACAGGGTCATTAGGTCGACATGAGGAAGGTCGACAGTCAAAAGGTCGACATTGGTTGTTTTTTTTACTGTTTTTTAAACTGACATGTCCGACAGGCGGTATTTCATACTCTACCATCCACTAGGGCATGGTGGGAGAATAAAAAAGAGTGCCGGAAGCATGGCGCACGCAACTAGCCATGCAAAGGGACGCGGTGGTACATTTCGGTGCCTATGTCGACACGACTCTGCCAGCGCAGGGGATCTGGGGGTTACCGGCGCTGTGTGAGAGGCGCTCACTAGGCTTGCCATGGACAACGGGGACAGAGCCATGGACGCCGGGGACTGAGCTATGGACCCCAGGGACTGAACCATGGATGTCGGGGACAGAGCTGGGCTGCCATGGTGTCACTACGCTAAGTACGCTAACTATGCTAGGGAGCCGTTGGGCTGCCGTGGAGTCACTACGCTAACTACGCTAGGCAGCCATGGGACTACACTGATAGCGTAGCTTAGCCTACGCTGAAAACGTAGCGTAGCCCGGTGCCATGCTATTGCACAAGTACCCTAAAACTACTACTCGCTCCCCCAAGCGGCAGCAGGGGCTGCCTTACTGTAGTTACACCACTGACTTAGATTATTTGCTAGGGGGTGACAGAAGGAGGGGGACAGGGGCAGCAGTGGGCCCCTCATGCATTTGCCAGATGGCCAGTCCGGCCAGGATCAGATGTATTTTCAGTTACTGAGCCATGGTTTTGCTGGAAATAATTTTTTTTCTTTTCTATCCGAACAAATTTTATATACTTTTTTTTCTGACAGTTAGAAGAATCTGTTTCAACTTATTTTTTATTTCTTATCCATTAGCTATGAAAAAGACTGCGGTAAAGAAAAAAAATCTCTAACGTACATACTTCTCCATAATTGTCCCTCCGTTGTTTTACATATTCAGAGCAATCTAAGAAAATTACTTTGGAATGTATTTTTCTAGTCTCAGAATACAGATAAGAAACAAAAGTAAAAGTTAAAGTTTTAAAGAACCATTGGGAAAGAAACAGGATTAATTATTTTTTACTTATTTCTTATTACTTTTTTCCCACTATGTTATACTGTTGTCTGTAGTAAGTGCGATAAGCCGCATATTTGTTATGTAGTAGGTGTTGTCTTCTGTGTGTACATTTGGGATGCTGTCAAAATCCCGCCGGTCGGAATCCCAGTGGTAGAAATAACAATGCCGGAATCCCGACCGCCGCAATGCCGGCCACGACACCCACAGAAGGAGAATAAAATAGTGTGCCGAGGGTAGCGAGGCACCGGGCCCGCTGTATGGGCCCTTTTTGGCATTGTGGCGGTCGGGATTCCGCCGTCGGTATTTTGACCGTCAGGGTTCAGAACGCCGGGATTTCATACTGATCCCGTACATTTGATACTGTTTGTTACCAGTGTTGATGTACATTTAACATTAGAGGCCAGAAACATGATGGATTTAGTTCACCTCCAATGTTTCCAGATCTGCGCATGCGCAGGATCTATACTGTGCATCTACCCTCTAAGCCACAGCATGATTGACGATTGCCGATGGGGAGCATTCCCGAAAAAGTATGTTGCCCACTTTTTTGGGGTTCCTTAAAGCCAGTTGCTGCTTCCTTGTATGCAGCTTCATTGGCCTCTGCTGTGTCATGATTTTGGATTTTTTGGATCCAGTTGTGACCGTCGTGGGCTCTGATGGATCCTGAAAGGTCCTGTGATGACATCTTAGTAAAGCAAGGTAAGCTGGAGACCAAGTGGTCAGGAATTGGCTGGGCAGATGCAGTGCCAGCACATATGCTGGATAACATGGGAGATGACTTAACTCATGAACAGAGGCGCGGAGTTTAACTACCCAACAGTGTTCTCCAGGGATCTCCGTAAGGAGGTTTGACTTCGCTGTGCCTGGGCAGCAGGTCGAGGCTGTGGGGAGCTACTCCAAAAATTGTGAGCCTCCCACAGCCTCCAAGAGGGTTGGCAAGTATGCATAAGAACCTTTTATCATTTTATTTTTTTTAATTTTAGCAATTGGACAAAAGCCGCAAGGGAGCCATGAAAATGATCTCTCTATTCCGCTGTGACATTACGCCCCTATTTTTACACAGTAATGTCCAGTTTTATGAGTAGTGACATGAGTCCAGTAGAGTATGTCTTCTTCTTATGTTGAGATGAGTTGGCCAGACATTGTCAGAAGGTAGGAAGAGCACAAATCAAGCGCTGGGGGTTTGGTATCATTGCAGCTGCTAGCAAAACACGGGATCACTCGCTCCCAAATAGAAACAAGACAAAACACGGTGAAGGCAGCGCTGGGAGTGACACAATTAGAAACCAGTCAAGAAAAATTCATAAATAACAATATATTTCATTACTAAAAATATACAATTCAATACATATACATGAAAATAAAAACTGCAAATATAAATATAAAAAGATTAACAACAAATTTGATGGTTCAATATAGTATGTGTACCGGCCGATACAGTAAAAGGAGAAAAAAGGAAAAATTACGTTTTGGTTAAAAAAGGATATAATTCATCCACTGATATTTGACTGGTCCTTGTTAATATTATTAATACAGTCGCAATGTTCCTTAGTATGTGCCAACCAGTTACTGAGATTGGGTTAATGGATTATTGTAACAATTAATAAGTATACTGTACCGGCAAAAAAGTCACAGTCTTGTTGAGATTTAAAACAGCATTTGAACCTCCAGTAAAGATGTAGGCGGGGAAACGCATCAGTCCAACCAAACTTGAGCCACACCGTTCTACCAAACCGGAGCCACACCAACAACTGCTGTCCGGCACATACTGAGGAATCCACTTAAGGTAGCAAATAGCTAATTTTCACTAATCTGCAGAATCACCTTACAGTGTGAATGGCGAGCTGAAAGCCAGTAAGCTGTGTACTACCAGTTCAAATGCTGTTTTAAATCTCAACAACTGACTTGCTTTATTTATTTTTCCTTTTTTCTTCTTTTGCTGTATCGGCCGGTACATACTATATTGAATCATCAAATTTGTTGTTAATCTTTTTATATTTGTATTTGCAGTTTTTTATTGTCAGGTTGAGTTGTTCAATTCAAGTAATTCAAACAGGAAATACAACTAAATGTTTCAATAGATGCCTCCACGTACCAAAAATAGGCATCTGCTGACCCTTTTAGATGGGCGAAGCCAATGTTATTATGTTCATCTAGGTCCAAGAGGTAACGTTGACTAAATTCCAGCGGTTTATTTTAATGAGATTCCTTTCCCAACAAACAAGCACAGTGTAAATGGAGCACATGAACCAATATAAAAATGTACCAGGACAAGATATTTGGCAATCCAATATAGTGGCGCTTCAGGTTTTAAATTGCATCATATTACAGACATAGCCAGATTAACAGGGGAAACATAGGGGATGCTGTACCCTGGCTCCCCTCTGTCAGGGTTTGCCCCAGACAAAGCATAGTGACATCACTAGCTCTCCTGATTCCTGACCCAGTAGTACAGAGGCAGCTGCTATTCTTGTATGTGACAATATAGATGATACAGTAGATTTTTATTTTTGTATGTGTATTTTAAGGTTGTTTAAATTGTCTTTGTTCCACTACAAGAATATTTTATAAGATAGCTGTCTCTCAATTAAATGGAGCTACGGTGTAAACAGTACCCACAAATGATTAAACTTTTAGTTTAGATTGATTATACTCCAATGTTTTATATGTAATATACTGTACACCATATTCTAATTTAATCTGGCCCTGAGGGTAAGTACTTTTATGGATGGAAATGTTTTCCTCTGCACGGATCCATCCAACTCAATTTTAATCTGGCCCTAAAGGGGTAAGTACTTTATGGCTGGAAATGTTTTCCTCTGAACGGCTCTATCTGACCCAATTTTAAACTCACCCTGATGGTAAATCTTTTATAGTTGGGAGTGTTTTCCATTGCACAACTCCATCCACCCCATTTTTAATCTGGCCCTGAGGGTAAGCACTTTATGGCTTGAAATGTTTTCCACTGCATGGCTCCATCTGCCCCATTTTTAAACTGGCCCTGATGGTACTGTAAGTCTTTTATAGTTGGAAGGTTTTTTTTCCACTGCACAACTCCATCCACCCCATTTTTAATCTGGCCCTGAGGGAAAGCACTTTATGGCTGGAAACGTTTTCCACTGCATGGCTCCATCCGCTTCATTTTTAATCTGGCGCTGAGGGTAAGTACTTTATGGCTTGAAATGTTTTCCACTGCGCAGCTCTATCCACCCCATTTTTAAACTAGCCATGATGGTAAGTACTTTATGGTTGGAATCATTTTCCACTGCACGGCTCCATCCGCCCCATTTTAATCTGACCCAGAGAGTAAGTACTTTATGGCTGAAAATGTTTTCCACTGCTCGGTTCCATCCGCTCCATTGTTAATCTGACCCTGAGGGTAAGTACTTTATGGCTGGAAATGTTTTCCACTGAACAGCTTTGAAAGCACTTTTCTAAAAACAACCCTTACATCACACGTGCTAAACTCCTGTAAGTGTGGTTCAATTTAATTTAAACCCCAAGACTGACACCCAACGTGACATGGGCTGGAATGCACCATCTATTACAACGAGGAGTGCTCATTTGTATGTGGGTCTATTCCTAGGTGTCTCTGATAAGCCTTGACCTTTGATTTGAGGATTTTATTCTTTAATTAACACTAGAGAGCAATTCATTTTCCAGCCAAGTAAATGCCTTTCTTGTGAGGTTTATTTACAAACCACTTCTTGTGTTTCAACACATTGATTTAATACAAGATCTAAAGCTATATAATTACAAGTTATTACTCTTTGTTTTATATTTTATTAATAGTTTCTGAGTGATTCACTTTTCTTATTTTGATCGCTGTGGAAATGGCGTGTAGGAGTTGTAATTAGCTTATCTGTTTGTTGATTTTCAGCTTTATTGGTTGGCTGCCAGTGAACCCTATAATCAAACTATTAAATCAAATTTCCCAGTGACAGGAATTGTAAAGAAGTCGGTTTTAAAAGCTTTCCATTTAGCACAGAAATTATGTTTTAGCTATATTACATATATTCCTTTCTCAATGTAAAACCATTGGCAGGAGTACAGTGTATACAGCGCACAATGCAGATCAAGGGCAAAATGCAGCCAGAACTGACAGCTGCCTTGTGTTCAATCAAGTTTGGGGGCACAGGTCCAATACCGGGCACTGGAAAAGTCACAGTTAGAGAGCAGTGTCATAAATCAGGTGTCAACTAGAAGGATATACGTGTTGATGGAGTGGCTTCAAGTTATATTCACTAAGCTGCACCTAATGGGGGCAATGCTATAATAATAATTTGGTACTCTTTACCTAGCACGGCGCCCGCGATTACAATCGCGGGCGTCGGGGGTAAAAAATCGCGGGCATCGTGGGTAAATCAAAAACGGGTGCGACGCGATGCCCGCGATTTTCCCATAGGGATCAATGTTAAAAGTCAGATTGGTCGCGATTTTAGCGTTAATTGGCTCAATGCCCGCGATTTTTACATAGGAAACAATGTTAAATGGGCCACAGAGCCCTAATAGTCCCCCTGAAGTGTGAAATGGCCCCCACAATTTTTAACGCCACCCCACGATCAACGTGAACCCGAAGTGTGGCGAGCGCAGCGAGCCCGCGAGGGGCGGCGGTACGCGTCCTCCGACCTTTTCATACCCCCACTATCCACGTCGGCGTGGAGTTGAGAATAGAATAGTGTGGCGAGCGCAGCGAGCCACCGAGCCCGAAGCGTGGCGAGCGCAGCGAGCCCCGCGAGGGGACGCGGATACCTTCACAGGTAAACGCGTCCCCTCGCGGGCTTCACAGGTGTCCGCGTCGCCGCGGACACCTGTGAAGCCCGTGAGGGGACGCGTATAACTGTGAAGGTATCCGCGTCCCCTCGCGGGGCTCGCTGCGCTTGCCACGCTTCGGGCTCGGTGGCTCGCTGCGCTCGCCACACTATTCTATTCTCAACTCCACGCCGACGTGGATAGTGGGGGTATGAAAAGGTCGGAGGACGCGTACCGCCGCCCCTCGCGGGCTCGCTGCGCTCGCCACGCTTCGGGTTCACGTTGATCGTGGGGTGGCGTTAAAAATTGTGGGGGCCATTTCACACTTCAGGGGGACTATTAGGGCTCTGTGGCCCATTTAACATTGATTCCTATGTAAAAATCGCGACCAATCTGACTTTTAACACTAAAATCGCGACCAATCTGATTTTTAACATTGGTCCCTATGGGAAATCGCGGCCATCGCGGGCATCGCATCGCACCCGTTTTTTAGTGCATGCGATGGTCGCGATGGGCGCCGTGCTAGGTAAAGAGTACCAATAATTTTATTTATAAAGCGCTCTTTCTCCAACAGGATTTAAGTCGCTTAACAGATATAATCAATGTAATACAGTACAGGAACAATAAAGTACAGAAAAGCTTTTCATAAACTATACTTAAGGGAATTACAGAAATGCTTGAGTAAACAGGAAAGTCTTTAGTCTGTTTTTGAAGGATTCTAGAGAGGGGCCTCTCGAACTGAAATGAGTTCCATAGATTCAGAGCTGCATGGCTAAACACTCAACCCCCAGATGAATTACAGGAGATTCGAGGTACTGCTAAAAGTCCTTCATCTACAGACGGCAGTAATCGGCTGGGACAGTATGAAATCAGAAGCTGCTTCAGATACCTTGGGCCTTGGTCATGTAGGGCTTTGAAACTCAGTAAGTTAATATTGAAGATGATTTGCCATTTTATGGGCAGCCAGTGAAGGATGTAGAGAACGGGAGTTATGTGGATAGTACGGGGCTGGTTGGGTAACAGCCTGGCAGCTGTGTTTTGTACCGGCTGTAATTGGCTCAGTTCTTTTGCTGGGAGACCAAGGTAGACGGCATTGGAGTAATCTAATTGAGACCATAAAAATGCATGTATGACTTCTGGCAGATCTTCAGATGGCATAGAGGGGAAAATTTAATAGGATGAGAGATTCAGAAAGTGAGAGATTTGGTAAGAAATCTCCAGTTTTTTTAAAGCGGCAATCATTTACAGATGGGGCAGGTCCCATCTTGGCTGGGGATGGTGACGCCAGCCGCCATCCCCCGCCAGCGCCATCTGCATAGTGAGAAGGGGACGCGCGCGCACGAGAGGCGCTCGCGTCCCCTTCTGACGGCGCTTCCAGACGCTCCCCCGGGCCGGCTAGTCGGCGGTAACCCGGGGTCCCGCCACCTGCCCGCACCTCCCCCTAACCCTGTCCGTCTTCCTGAGGCAGAGACGGACAGGGTTCCCGTTGCCCCGCCAACGGAGATTGAGACGCGCGTGCGCGTGAGACGCACGCGCGTCTTAGTCAGATGGTGAGGCAGGCCGCTGGCGGATCGCCAGCGCTGACGTTCTGGCAATTCGCCAGCAAGGAAGAGGCCTGCCCCATCTGTACATTGCAAAACCAGCTTGATTTTGCAGTGCAGATGATTGCAGCTTTAAAAAAACAACTGGAGATTTCTTACCAAATCTCTCACTTTCTGATTCTCTCATCCTAGTAAATTTCACCCTGTTTGATTCTGGTTATGTTCCTCAGGTGAAAGAATAATTGGTACTTATGTATTATCTGGGCTCCCATGTTAAATGCACCCCATTTTTTCATACCCCTACTATCCAACTACGCATGGAGTCGATTTTATATAGTGTGGCGAGCGCAGCGAGCCACCGTGCCCGAAGCGTGGCGAGCGCAGCGAGCCCCGCGAGGGGGCGCGGTCTCATAAGAAAAACGGAAGCCCAGATATTACATAAGTGCCGAATAATTTGATAAAAGAGATCAGAGAATGACATTTTTAAATCTCAAAGAGGAATAGGAAAATTGGGCAACATCTTTAGTTAACATAGGTCTTTATCTCTTAGAAGAAATCCCTGGCTTATTTATATGATCATGCGTGTGTGTTATACAGTATATAAAAAAAAAAAAAAAAAAAAGAACGTGCCAGACCAAAAGTAGAGATACTGGGTGGGAATGACTGAAGGTCAACATGGGGTTAGGGCTACAGGGTCATTAGGTTGACACAAGCATTAGGTTTTTAACTATGTGCTGACAGGTGGTATTTTATGCCATACCACCCACTAGGGTGGCATAGTGTGCTGAGCTTTGTGAGGCACCATGCATGAAGCATGGCGAGCCAAGCGAGGGGACGCGGTGCACTTTTTTAGTGTCCATATGAACGGTGTCTACTACATTCAGTGGGAAAAAAAAGAAAAACCTCATTTTGACCTTTTGACTGTCGACCTAATGCTTGTGTTGACCTAACCCCATGTCATGCATGTCGACCTAGAGGTGTCTATCCAATGATTTATACCCATGTAGCAGTTAAACTGGATACACACTATAAGATTATGTTTCAATCTGGCTGGATTGCAATGAAAATTTGGTCATAAGAAGGGGGGGGGTTAGTGTGGGTAATTCTAAATCTATAACCAAATGTAGATAAGAAAGGGGGGGTGTAAAAATGTTAAATTTTAAATTTTTGTGAAAATATTTTTTATTTATTTTGTTTGTTCCAGTTTGCTGTTTGTGATTGGATTTACATTTTAACATTTTATCTTATGGACTTTGTGTGAAGCCTATTTTGTATATTGTGGGCCCCCTATTCCTTGCATGGAAAAGGGATCCCCCCCCCCCCTTTTTTTTTTACAATTAAAATATTTGGTACTTGTTACCTAGAATGGCGCCTATTGCGGGCATCGCATGTACATCGCATGCCATTATAATGGCATGCGATTCGACCGGTGCGATGCCCGCAATTTCACATAGAAATCAATGATAAAAGGTAAATCGCATCGGTTGCATTGCATGCGGCCAAAAAAACGCATGCGATGCGACCGACGCGATTACCGCGATTTACATAGGGAACAATGTTAAATGGCCCAATTGACCCGATTTCACATAGGGAACAATGTTAAATGGCCCACAGACCCCAAATAGCCACCCTGAAGTGTGAAATGGCCCCCCCAATTGTTAACACCACCCCACGATCAACGTCAACCAGAAGTGTGGCAAGCGCAGCGAGCCCGCGAGGGGCGGCGGTACGCGTCCCCCGACCTTTTCACACCCCCACTATCCACGTCGGCGTGGAGTTGAGAATAGAAAGTGTGGCGAGCGCAGCGAGCCACCGAGCCCGAAGCGTGGCGAGCGCAGCGAGCACCGGGAGGGGACGTGGATACCTGTGAAGCCCGCGAGGGGACGTTGATACCTTTGAAGGTATCCGCGTCCGCTCGCCACGCTTCGGGCTCGGTGGCTCGCTGCGCTCACCACACTTTCTATTCTCAACTCAACATCAAATCAACAGAAGATGTCACCATGCTTCAAAATGATCTTGCAATTCTAGATGAGTGGGCAAAAAAATGGAAGATAAGGTTCAATGTAGATAAATGTAAGGTTATGCACCTTGGGAGACACAACCAGTGTGCAAGTTACAACCTTAGCGGAGAGGAACTGGGTAATTCCATACTTGAAAAGGATCTAGGAGTCCAAATAGACAGCAATTTGGGATGTAGTGCCCATTGTAATGTAGCTACAAAAAAGGCCAACAAAATTCTGGCATGTATTAAGAGGGGAATGGAAACTAGGGACTCAAGGGTAATTATGCCACTATATAAAGCATTGGTGAGACCTCACCTCGAGTACGGAGTACAGTTCTGGGCCCCACACTATAAAAAGGACATCATAGAATTAGAAAAAGTCCAAAGGCGAGCAAAAAAGCTTATTAGGGGAATGGAGAATTTAAGCTACGGGGAGAGATTAAGCAATTTGGGACTATTTACATTAGAAAAGAGATGTTTAAGGGGGGACATGCTCAACATGTACAAGTATATCAAGGGCCAATATAAGGAAATGTCACACACCCTCTTTTCTACTAGAAAGGAATCTAGGACACGAGGGCATGAGTATAGATTAGAAGAAAAAATATTTCATTCAGCTAGTAGAAAGAATTTCTTTACGGTCAGAACAGTCAAACTCTGGAACTCTCTTCCCAGAGAGGTGGTAACGGCTGGCTCATTAAATGCGTTCAAGGCAAAGTTGGACAAACATTTACTGGAGAAAAACATCCATGGGTACAAATAAGAAATATAATTTGTCTGTAAAATACCAGAACCTACCAAATCAGCAATGGATATCTATACCAGGTTGAACTAGATGGACGCAAGTCTTTTTTCAGCCTTACCTACTATGTAACTATGTAACTCCACGCCGACGTGGATAGTGGGGGTATGAAAAGGTCGGAGGACGCATACCGCCGCCCCTCGCGGGCTCGCTGCGCTCGCCATGCTTCAGGTTCACTTTGATCGTGGGGTGGCATTAACAATTGGGGGGGGCCATTTCACACTTCAGGGTGGCTATTTGGGGTCTGTGGGCCATTTAACATTGTTCCCTATGTGAAATCGGGTCAATTGGGCCATTTAACATTGTTCCCTATGTAAAATCGCGGTAATCGCGTCGGTCGCATTGCATGCGATTTTTTGGCCGCATGCGATGCGACCGATGCGATTTTTTCCCAATGCCTAGGATCAAAATCGTCGGCGCCGTTCTAGGTAACAAGTACCAAATATTTATTTTGAATCCACGGTGCATCAGGAACTTTTTAAGAAAGATTACTGTTGCAGTTACAAAGAAACCTTGATGCGCTTAAAAACAACTTCATCCTGAGTGAGTATATGGTACGCTGAATACCTATTGATAAGCATCTGTATATAAGAAGTGTGAAGCATTAAAGAAACTGCTATATGTGTTAATCTCCTATCGGCCTCAGTAAGTGTAGCCACCACCAGTAAGCCACCCTATTTTGATTTCTAGTAAGGGGATTGAAGGATAAAGAAAACCGTTATAAGTTTTGATTATACACAGTTTCCCATAAGGGGGGTACGCCACCCTATTTAATCTTATCGCTCCTAAAAGATACCTTTATATGTTTAATGCTCCCCATATTGAGGTGAGCAAGGTATGCTAACAGTGACCTACCAACTTATCAGTATAAAGAAACCTTTATGTGTATGGTTGAACCCTCTATCCATGTGAGTGGGGTACACTACTCAAATACCACATCAACAATATAGCACGGCATGCTTCTCAGCCCCTCCTATAGAGGTGGATGAGAGACATACAAGAACATTTGAATAAAATTCATTTAACAATTCATTAAACAAATACTAGGACACAGACTTATTTACATAACTGTTTTATTTATATTTTTCCACATATTTTGAGCACTGACCACTTGTCACCACATGGATCACTTACCTGGAAATCTGGAATACCACAGGATTTTCTGTGATCACCAAGATTGAAACACTCACAAGAAGGACGTTTATTCGGATTTATATTGATGGTTTTTGAGTGTGTACACTATATACACTATTTACATAATCTTTGCGCCACTAGATAACGTTGACTCCACCTCCTTTCTTTCAAAATCTGGTCATGTCTGGGAACAAATTACAATCAACCATTTGCTCTCAAAAGATGGAAAATTGACTAAAATATTTGCATAAATTGGTTAAATCAAAAGAATTTAACGAATTTGTCTGAATGGCCATTTTTGTCTATTTTCGGTGATTGGAAGCAAATGTAGACAATTGTCATCTGCTCCCAGAATTTACTAGATTTTAATTTCAACTAATCCATTTGGAAAGATAATCTTATAGTGTGTATCCAGCTTAACTTTAGATGGGTGAATTGCAAAGGCCACGAAATGTAGCGACTTAACCAAAAACAGGCAACATTTTATATTTCTGTTTTAACCAAAGCTGGGTACACACTGGCCAATATTTGTGAGCCTACTGGCGGGTGTGTACAACCGATATGTCTGTGAACAATGATGTTCACAGACGCACCGCGTCTGGTGTGCAGCACAGCCAATGTCCAATATCGTATATCTTCTTATATTTATCGTGCCATCTGGCTGTGTGTGTGCAGGGTCCGCCAGTGATTGACATTTCAACTGGGCGGGGACATTTAAATGCCTGCCCAGTTGTAACATCAGGCACGACACATCGGACAACTGCCAAGTGTGCATGCACTTACCAATTATCAGATAGGTCTGCTGATCTCTGTTTCATAGGTGTGTACCCAGCATTAGACCATTGACCATCAATTGGTTCAATGTAGTGAACTGGGCCAAGAATCCCAATAACGATGGGAGCAAGGCATTATAACACAATGGAGCACAATGGAGCGGAGCATTCTGATTTTTTTCAAATATTTTCATGGGTACATTCCGGCATTGCCTATTTTTATAGTCTTTCTGCCAGTATGGTTTAGAGCAGAGAGTCCCAAACTCCAGGTTTTAAAGATAGCCATGCTTGAGCACAGATTACTTAATTAGTACCTCTCTCAATTTGAGTTAACCATCTGGACTCAAGCATGGACTGTACTGGTGGAGTTTGAGAAACTATGGTTTAGTGCATTTGTATGTGATTTGGAATCAGTGGAAAAATATTTTCTAAAGTAAATAACTCATCTCAAAGTACAGCCTATCATCACACTTGGGTTATACATGACTACCCTGCCAGAAAATCACAAAAACTAAGTGGTACTCTATGCCCCCCCTGAAATGTGGGCAAATATAATCCTTTCCATTCAACTCCCTGCAACAACCAGCATCCGGCCGTTCACAACCGAGTAGTGGGTGGTCCAAGGGAGGATCCGATGACATGATTTGCACTGAAAAATTTCATCATAATCCCGCCCTACCTATACAATAACTTAATTGTATAGCGAGAGGTGGAGCCACTCTGATACAATTGTACAGCCACGCCCCTGGCCAGCCCACCTTCCCGCCCAGTCAGGCTCGATATCTGTATACTGCGTAGGTAAGTATGCATTTGGGCCAACTCCATAATTATCATAATTCATTTTTTTCTAAAAGTAATGTTATTTTTACTCTTAGCATTGTATTTTTAGATCAAACTATCCTTATTGGATTCAAATGGGTACATTTACAAAGATGGGAGTTCTATTGAAGATGGGACGTTGCTATAGGCAACCAATCCGATTCTACTTCTTATTTATATAGCACCTTCTAGAAGATAATAGATATGATCTCATTGTTATGGGCAACTTACCATGTTTAATAGACCTCAAATCTTTTTTTAAACATTTTCAAAAACTTTGTTTAATAAAATCGAATAGAGTAACCTCAGCATTACAGTATATGGCAGATAGTGAAATTAAGAGCTGGATTTATTCCAAGTGTCAAAATCAGTTTAGTTTATTTTTTTTTAAACTAGACTGCATTAGCTGCAGAAACAATTCTACTTCTTCTTGCAAAATGTATACAGAAATGGAACAACCTGTGGAGCCTGGCAGGACCTGCATCACACCAGATGTCACCCGGCCTGGTCAGGATGAACATTGGGGCCCCGGCACGACCCAGAGGCCAGCAGGATCACACCCCCTCATTGACTCCCCCAGCCTCATTGACTCTACCCCCCACCCCCTCCACGCTACCCACGCTGGCCCACCCTACAGGAAGATGGCGCCGCAAGTGGCTGCCTAGGAACTGTTCACTTAGCCATATGTAACCCTGTATCTCCCGTGTGATAACTGTACTGTCTCTGCTATAACTGCGATGTGTCTGTTACCTACCTGGTTGCGGAAATGACCAGTGGCGCCGCTGATGGCTGCCTAGGCGCTGCGCAGCTCGGCGGGTATGTGTCCCCTGTGTGCCACTATACTGTCCCTGCTTATATTGTCACCACCTGGCTGCTGCAATGACCAGTGGCACCGCTAATGGCTGCCTAGGCGCTGTGCAGCTTGGCGGTATATGTTCTCCGTGTGACACTATACTGTCCCTGCTTATATTGCAATGACCAGTGGCGCCGCTGATGGCTGCCTAGGCGTTGTGCAGTTTGGCGGGAATGTGTTTTCTGTGTGATAAACTGTACTGTCCCTGCTTATATTATCACCTGCCTGGCTGCTGCAACAACCAATGGTGCCCCTGATGGCTGCCTAGGCGCTGCACAGCTTGGCGGGTATATTTTCCCTGTGTGATAACTGTATTGTCCCTTCTTATATTGTTACCTACCTGACTGCTGCAATGACCAGTGGCGCCACTGATGGCTGCCTAGGCGCTGTGCAGTTCGGCGGGCACGTGTTCCCTGCATGTAATATCTTAATGAAATGTATGTAATGCCCCCCCCCCTCTCAACCCTGCTCGAAGCTGCACTGTAATCCACAAAAAAATCCTAGCGTGCACAAGAACACATGGTGAATAAAGTTGATTCTATTCTGTGTGAATTATCACCACATCCAAGAGGTTCTGTTTAAGGCCCATACACACTGGGCGACTTTGAGCTGAAAGCTGCTCAAAACAGCAGGTTTCAGCTCAAAGCCGCCCAGTGTGTATGGCCCTGTGATGAATGGTGAGCGCTGCTGCGCGCTCCCGCATCAATTTTGGGAAAGCCGTTCATCTGCTGGTAATACTTTGGCTTTGAGAGCAGCTTTACATAGCGCTGCACTATGCAAAGCCCTGCTGACAGCGCCGGGCAGGGGGAAAGCCGCTCAGTGTGTATACACTGAGCGGCTTTCCCCCCAGCAATGATCGCGATCACCACTGTTTATACACACTGGGCATAATCGCCCAGTGTGTATGGACCTTTAGAACAACCAAAATAGTTTCTAATAATTAAAAATGAGAAAGATAAGATTAAGATTACACTAATTTAATAAATAACCTACTGTAGATAGCATAAATGACTAAATTGGGGCAACACCTGGGTGTCCCTGTTTACATGCTTGATAAAACCCTTACTTTTGCAGGTTTAAATGACCTTTACAGGCACACAAAGTTGCACCGGGAAAGTAATCTGTAACTTGCAGGGTGTGTGTATAAGGAAAGACAGATTATCCTGGTAGATATTGATTCGAAAATTCACTTAATTTAAAAAGTCAATTTGCTGGAAATTCCCCAGGGACAAGTGCCCCATGTCTGTGACAGATAGTAATGTTCTGGAACATTCTCCAATTGGCAATTTCCTTCATGTGAGAATGTATAGTGGTCCGCCTGTATGGAGCTCTGCAGCGGCAACATCTGTATTATATGGGTTTTATGTCTTGATGTGAAGTTGTGATTCGGAATTTAAAATAAAAAATGTTCAATTATTTTAAAAACTAAAGAATTGATCACAACTTGTTTCAATGTCATCATTTTATTTATACAGGTCGGGTCTCCCTTATCCATGTATTTTCAGAATATATATATTATTTTTTTCCCCCACCCCTTTTTTTCATACTTACCTCGTCCTCCGATGTCCACGGCAGCCTCTGGGATCCTCTTCAGCTGCACCGGAGATGCAGCTGAAGAGGATTTTAAAGGCTGCTGTGGACGCCGGGGGACACCGTAGATGTCTAGGATCGGGGCACCACCAGCGGACCAGGTAAGTATGTAAAAAAATATATATATATTCCAGAATCCCAAAAAATTTCAAATAAGGGATACTCAACCTGTGTGTGTATATATATATATATATATATATATATATATATATAACACTGTCCAAGAAACAGGCAGAGGCACTCGGGAGGACTTGTAAAAACTTTAAATCACAAAAAAGTGGTTTCCAACGTTTCGGGGTTCACTAACCCCTTTGTCAAGGTGTTCACTAACCCCTTTGTCACACCTTGACAAAGGGGTTTGTGAACCCCGAAATGTTGGAAACCACTCTTTTGTGATTTGAAGTTTTTACAAGTCCTCCCGAGTGCCTCTGCCTGTTTATTGGACAGTGTTATGTGTATTTACCGAGAGGGCACCAGGGCAGCTGTCATATTTTAGGAAGAGTGCCGGGCTGAAATATACTCATATATATATATATATATATATATATATATATATATATATATATATAGTACCCCAGGTTGGGAACTGCTGATCTACAGTAATGATTATTGTCAGGCCAGTGACAATACAAACTGTGGAACATGAAGTAAAGCATTGGCCATGTACAGAATAGAAGACTTGAACTACTGTACATTTTATTATTGGTACGATAACTGTATCGCACCTCATTTTACTACTGTACTGTATGCCACTCAGTGCATGCAGAAGGTACAGCCACTACAGTAAGTTTGGCAGTACCGTAAAATGTAGCCACATAGAACATATTAATATCACATCTGGTCCCACTTTTTAATTGATCTAATTATTCCTTTCTTGGCCCAAATTCCTATAATTTCACAGTCAATTATATATTTTATTACTTTTGGCAGCAATTTTCCTGATTTATAGTACCATAACTATATATATATATATATATATCTATTGCCACTAGTGCAGTCAGTGATTCACAGACACTAAGGTTAAAGGACATTAATAGTTAGTATTTTGCAGGAAATCTGGAAACAGCAGATATCAGATGATTCCTGCAGAAAGGGACAATTCTGAGTCAGACACTATGTCATCTGTGTCTGCTTCTTCTCGTACGTCTGCCACTTTATGCAAATACCATGTCAAGCCGTGGAGGGCAGATGTGTATCTAAGGGTGCGAGGACAGAGACGCCAACTTTGAGCATCTTCAGACTCCTGCTTGGGGCATTTTTAGGCCCAATCATTGGGACACCAAGCTGGGTGCAGATTGTTCTGCAGGGTATTGGCTCCAATAGGAGGGATTATGTATCAGAGTTCCTAATCACTTGACTGGCAAGCCCATAACACATCTATAAAACTTATCATCTCTAGGCATCTTCACAGTCACCGGCCAATTCCTTTTCTAAGACATATCTGTTACCATTTCTTAATCTCAACTGCGACTCTGAGTATATACTCTGGGTTCAATGCTCTGTGGAAAGAAAACACTCAACTGAGTATGATATCTGCTGCAGTCCATCTATCTGCGATAGCAAAAGCACCTTGACCCCCGACAGCTACTATAATCTGTAGATGCCAACATTTCACTGAATTGTTTAGAGAGGGATCCAAAATTCAGACTGGTTTAGAGCCCTGAAATAGAGCAGGGGTGGTAATACTTTAGCATACTAATAGCCCAACCCATTGCGGTCTCTCCGCCCCTCTAACTGAGGATGTGCCAGGTTTTCCTATAGCCTATATTTAACAAAAGAGCTCAGATCTGCCAGTCCCTCATTAATGGGGATGTCAGCGGTCAAAATACTCAAGCCGGCATGCTGATGCATTAAATCTTGGCAGGGATCCTGTAAGTATACTAACCTTTTCCCTGCCCTCCCCTAACTCTTCCCCCCCTACAGTATAACACCATATGCCCCCCCCCCCCAACCTAACCCTCCTTGCTAGTGCCTAACCTTCCTACCCCGCTGCATAAACGTAATATTCCCTTCACACACATAACCCTAAGACCCTTCTAAGTGTCTAACCCAGATCCCCCTCCCCACAGTCTATACCTAACCGTCCCTCCTGCAGCCTAACCCTAAATCCCCCACTTGTGCCTAAACATACACTACATGCCACTCCGGCCTATTGCTAACCCGCCCTTCATACTTATGATCAGGATTTTGGCATGGGATTCCATGTCAGCTTCCTCATCGATGTTGAGATTCCGGCACTGGTTTATGGCCCCCAGTTGGAATTCCGGCATCTGTATTCTGACTGCCGGCATCCCATATGCCAGGATGTTATCCACATCCCTGGCCTATAGGTACAGTAACTGCATATTTTCCTACTATCCAAGGACTTATACCAATACTATATACTACTATACCAATAAGACATTTATAAAGTTGCGACACTGAATACGGACAGGTCAACATTGATGTGATTTCCCCCACCACCACCACCACCACCTCACCGATTTGCCATTTCCCGGTAAGTCGGTTAGTGTGAATTTCTGCTAAATAACGGTGTTGCGAGATTTGCTAGAAAGTGCAATTTCTTATAACTCTCCATAAAGCCATTTTCTCCCTATGCCCCAGACCTCCAAACAAATGAAATCACATACTCTCTTGGACATATCATTTGTACCTCAAAAATGTATGTTTGCACCACTTCATAAAATTGTACGTATTATCCGACAAATGGCGGGAAAGTGGAGATTACTACAGACATGCAGAGACAATCCCAAAGCAATTCGTCTTACTTGTAGGACATAACTCAGGTTCTACTATCACAAGACAATGCTACAGCGTACCCTGCTGTTCCACATCAAAGCAGCCGCAGTGTCCTAACAGCACGCTAAATACAATTGCCATTGCACAGAAGTAACCTTTTGCATTAATGATCGCGGGATCATTACTTTCCAATCTGTGCTCTGTAACCACCTATGAACCTCTTGTTTCATTAGTACACTGAATAATAAATGAAGACAGTTAAATAATAAAACCATCTGAAATATATTTCACGACGTGTTCCGAACCCGTTCAAAGCCGAGAAGAATTAAATAGAAGCTTGCAAGGGTGGCACATTTCCTATTTTCCTGACAGCTTATTTCATGGATCAAAGGGACTAAAATACAGCTGCTTATCCAAGAGAACACAGAATGAATCCATTTTTGTTCCTTAATACTCTATATAGCCAATTGTCTCCCGGTGTATTCATTTTATGGTGCTACAGTTTTTATTGGGTGCCGGTCTGGGCAGGGAGTAGAAATTTCAACTAATGACAAAATGCCCTACCCAACATCTCCCTCCAGCTGAACAACTTCTCGGCACATAATAACTCCAAATGAAAGATATTAGATATCACGGTTTGAATAAAATAGATGAACTCATTCTTTATATCAATTGAAAGGACATTTACCGGGGTGCTTCATTTCTAGCACTCCTGTTAAAAGAGCTTATGAAAGTCTAATATCATTGTCTCCGCTAATATCTTCATTTCGGTCTAGTCACATTTTCTATTTTTGATACTGTCAGGCAATGATTTTATTTTTAATATGCCAGCTGCTGTCAGGAGGAATCCTGCCAATGGCTTGGTGGGAGTAGGCTGTTCTGCTTTGAGCAAATGTAGGCATTACCATATTGATGTGACACGTTATAGAGAGAGAATATTGCCATGGGATGTTCAGCATCGAAATTTAAAAAATAAAAATCTAAAAATTGTTCATGTTAAAATGTATTTAAAGGTAGAACAAGTCAGATGTAATAACTGTACTTATTATAAAGGTGCGCTTGACACCTCAGTCTTCCTGAAGCAGTTTGAAAGGATTCTCCAGAGGGACTCTGGGATAGATTTATGACGCGGAAGCTTCTTGGCAGGTTTGACCTGGAAATTTAAAGTGGCAATAGTATTAAGTATTTTTTTGTGCTATTTTGCTGCTGCTTTAAATTTTTAGGTCAAGCTGGTCAAGAAGTAGGGCCGGTGTAAGGCTTCTCGACACCCTAGGCAATAATTTAAACTACTGTTCCCTTACCCACTCACCTCACACTTCCACCAATACCCACTGTCCTACCCTTCAAATGTGGAGGTGGCATCTTATAAGTTGCACAGCTGTCACCTGCATTAAGTATAAGGATATCTTCCCAAAATACAGCCTTAATTTGTGATTGGCAGACTCATCTATTGTCAAGAAGTTATGGGTTGGAATAGCCGTCACTTCATCAATCTTGCCCTCTTTGTCTTCCTTTATATAACTGTTAGTCTGGTGCTTTGTCCTTGCAGCTTCCCATTAGCTGTGGCCTTGCTACTCTTCACGCCTAACCCATAACCTCTTTCTATCCCTCCCCCTGTCAACCTAGTTTAAAATCTTCAACCTTCTAACCTTCCTATCCCTCTGCACAGCCGGTTCTTCAATGTTCAGGTGCAATCCCTCCTGACAGTAGAGTTGGCCTCTGACTGAGAAGTCCCTTTAGGTGCTCTAGCAACCTGAACCCTTTTACCAATCTTTAAGCCACGCATTTACCTCCCTAAGCTCTCTGCCTTAAGTTTATGGCCTAAATCCTTGAAATCCTCTCTAAGGACACCCCACCTACCTTTAGCTCTGTCTTTGATGCCACCGTGCACTAAGACCACTGGGTCTTTCCCAGCCCTTCCCAATAATCTATCTACCCAGTAGGGGATGTCACATCCCAAGCAACCGGGAGACAACTCAATGAACGTCGTTCACCGTCCTGGTAGAACGTTGCCCTATCTGATTGAATCCCCTGCTTGGGGCAGGTAGCTGACATTACATGACTTCAGCGCCTGCCCCGTCTTAGGCAAAGATCAAAGGAAATAAAGTCATTATAGACTGACTTTTATTACCGAAGGAGAGAGAAATCATCTGATGGTCAGTGACCATCGAATGATCTCTTTCTTCTTTGGCCACATATGATGGGATGTGTTCGCGTTCACATTCCCTCGCATGTACCGAGGGGATTCACCAGCGGGGGTGGCGGGCATTCAGCCGGGCTGCGGGGGACATTTATGGGCTCGCTAGGCAGCAAATGTACACTGCCTAGCGAGTCAACCTGAATCAGGCCCAAAGTGACAGTAGATCAGGGGGTGATATTCAATTGATGCTTTACATTGAACTGATCATGTTCATAAGGGTCGGATCTAGCTGCGTAAAACAGCTAAATATGACTAAACTAATGGGCTTGACATGAAAAGTCACTTTTCACTGAGGGCAGATTGACACTTCCGGGTGGTGTGGGCCGTAATGCAGGCAGTGGCAGACTACCAAATATCTCTGTTGGACGCTATCTGTTGGCTACCGATGCGCTAACAATTGAATAGCTCACAGGTCACATGAAGAAGACTCCTTTGGGAATTCTTGAGGAGTACACATTTACTATAAGTCAGTCCTAAGTCTGATTGTAGATTTTAAAAAGTTAAACCCCAAGGTCGTTGGAACCGTGAAACAATGAAACCTTAGGCTATATCTTATATTTATATTATAGATAATAATACTAGTTGTTAGCCAATAGTTGTAGATGGGCGGAGTTGTTTTTATTGTCATTGTCTTGCTTTAGTGGCAGAGAGTACGGCTGTATAGTTGTTATTTTATTGTATATTAGATGGGTTAGCTCTTCCCAGTAATTGTAAATAGTCCAGTTACCTCTGTTGGGAAATGGTGCCGTACAACGTGTGGGATGACTGTGTTTTGTTTTGACTTTTGTCTCTTCTGTTGCCCATGACACCTTCCCACTTTCACTTGAGGGACTGGAAAGTGGGTATTGGTGGCTGTGTTAGGTAGGGGGGAGTAGGTTGAAGTTTTGCCTAGGGTATCAGCACTTTCAATGGAGGTTATTCTGGTTAATTTGCTCGGATGCGAATTTGCATCCTTACAAGTCAACCAGATCCTGCCTTGCAAATGGTGGTGCGCCGGCCCATCATTCGCACAGCATGCAAATGGATGTCGCAAATGGATGTCGATAAACATCCATGAGTAGCCTGCGGGGGAACATCCACATCAATCGATGGTTGCCAACCATCGAATTATGTGGAACTTCCATGCAGATTTAAGGTTGCTCAGATCAACCTCAGATCTGCACGCACATTCTCAGGGAATAAAGCGGGCAGCTGACATCGCTGCCCACCCCCCGCACCCACATCATCTGCCCATTAGCATGAGAATGCCCAGCATTCTCATGGGAATGCCCAAGAACCGCTGCCACCCCACACACACACACACACCAGCCGCAAGGTTGGGTGCATGCACCCGGAGAGCATTCTGTTCGCATTCCTTAAAGCATTCCATGCAAACTGCCATGAATAAGGTCCTATATGTATATATTCTAGATATGCTTTTCTAGGTTTATTCTAGGTGAATAAAACTAGACTCAGCATAAAATAAATCAACAGCAAGAAAGCATTTATATATGTATTACTATGTATCAAAGAGCAACCTCAATCTTCTCACTCCACCGCAAGACCAACATGTCATTTTTGGCTATTAGGAAATGTGTATTCTAATGTAATACAATATCTCAGCAAGGAGCAGCCTTATTCATTTATTGTGTGAATTCACAAAACTATTTCGTGCTTGAGGGACAGGACAAAATATCAAAAGATTTAGCTCTTATTTAAAGAACACATTGATTTCCAGAACACTGTAAGTGACACAGTACATTGTGTATTTGTCCATCAATTTAGGAGGACTAAAATTGCTATGAAAAGGTTAACTTTTGTGACTGGAAATATGTCAGTAAATAAGAATTTTGCTACAAAAGCTGGAATTACTTTTTGCAGAGAGATGTGTATAGAAAGTTCAGTATTTTCATTGTTAGAATACGATAAGGCACAAGGAATCTTCTGTTTGGGTAAAATAACAGACACCCCAATAAAACACATCTGTATTTATCAGCCTGCTCTTCTCTATGACTTAAAATCCTGTGTCTGCCTTATGGACCCTTTGTTAGATTGGGGGGGGGGGGGGGGGGTAACTGCACCTCTGAGTCAACCTCAGCCTGGATTTCCAGAAGGCCAAAAAAAAAAAAAAAATGATGTGCAAATAGATTACGAAGAGATTGCTACAGCAATGCTACAGAAGATAGCCCATGAATTTGACATCTTAGTTGTACTGTTGGACACACACACACACAGCTAAATTAACCAGAGACACAGTCAGAGCACAGTTATCACAGTTCTTAGAACACATGACTTGTGAGTCAAATTCTTGGACTACTACATTGTTGACAAATAGTGAGTTCAAGTGCTACAGTGTAATTGGCACAAGATAGATCATGACATATTTGAGTGTAAGCAAATGAATGTGAATGTTACAGATGTTTATCCATCCTGAATGCATCCCATCTCGGTGCTCCGTTCACCGAGAATGGGTTGTGCATGCATGGGAGACTTTCCCATGCCCCATTCGTGGCAATGGGACGCTTGTGAGTGTGAGATACTCACGCGTCCCTGTCTCCGCAAACAGCGCGCCAAGACGGGTCACTCTGGTCCACTGGAGGGATAGATAAGCGCGGCCCTATCTGTATACAGAGAAGGAAATGTAATGCCAAAAATTAATCAGATCTGTTACAGATAGTCACGGAATATTGATTCAGCAAGGCATTTCAGCTGCCATCAGGACTGGTTTACAACAAAACCGGTTTACTAACCAAATGTGACCCGATAATAATCAAAAAGATTGTCAACAAGTACAAACAGCTAAAAAAAATTGGAACAATTATAGCCTACATGAGAGTTGGAACAAAGACAGAGAAAACCAAGCAATTTTCTCCATGTACCAAAGATGGGGCCAAATAGGTCATCATGGCAACATGTACAGTAGTTGCCAGACAGGGCAACCAGGACTGCAGTGCGGGGAGCTGTATGACATAGGAAGCAGTGGCCGCTAAGATTAACAGCATTGTAAAGCAGAGAGCGTGACTACAATAATGCATTTCAGAGCAAAACAAAAACGCAACATCAGGCGCAGACACCCCCCCCCCCTACCCCCGCCCACACTTGATCAGCCGCAAGACACCTCAGTAATGCCAAACAGGGGTGTTGCCAAGGGTATGTCAACATGCTCCCATTATTGTGGACCCACCCCCGCTACAAAATGCCAAATCACGTCTTTGGGCCCGGGAGACTTGTCCACTCTGCCAGGTTGGTGGGAGTGCCACCTGATATTTGTGAGCTTCCCACCCGTTCTGGAAGAGTAGGCAAATACGCTTCAGCACTCATTAGGAAAACATGTATTACAAGGAATAAAATACTCTCTACTGTAGATAATTATGAATATACTGTAACTGTACTGTAGCAGCTGCGGGTTTTATCCTGCAACCTATGGTCATAGGAACTTTAGTAACCTCTAATATCTTTAGATTTTGCAGTAGGAGGCAGATTTTGCCATGTGTTAATAGTACTTATGAAATTATTATACAGACTAAGTACAGATTATTGAGAAATTCAAAGACTAAATAACTATTTTGACTTTTTCATACCAACAAGCATTCCATAAAATGCGGTATTATCAGCAGTGTACAAATCTATACAGGTGGGATTAAAACTTCTCTTAACATTCAATTGATTGCACCATGTTGTTTAGAGAATACAGCCAATTATACGAAGGCTTACACCTTAAGCACCTTCCCTATAAATATAAACATCCCTGTGAGGAAGCGCACCTGCCTTCTGAACCAGAAAATGTGAGTTCACTAGTAGAGCCACCTCAAAGCAGTCAGGGCAAGTTCCCCATTGCTTCTACTTAACCTTGACCCACCCGATACATTCATCCAGACTGCTACAGAAACGAACAAGTAATTACACAACAATACAAAACCAGATCACAGTTACCAGAAGAGAGAGGTGGCGAAAAAAAAAATTATGTTTCTAACATCTAGAACAGGCCACAGTAAATATATTTCTTCACCACTGAATTATTTGCAGCTTTGAGAGCTATCCGTAAGAAAAATGATAAAGGGTGGCGAGAAAAATCAGTGGGGCCTCTGTATTTTCCATACAAAGTATTGTTAATGCTTCCGGACAGCACAGTGTGTCACTGTGTCCTATTCACGAGACACTGAAAGCTGCTTCGAGCGCTGACATTTGCACAATACAGCCCCAGCACGTACACACTCTTTTATTTGTTAGCAGGACAGAAAAGTAGAGCACAGTAAAAAAACAAACACCACAGCCGTCTAAAAATGATTGTTCGGTGCCGGTCACAAAGTTCTTGCGACGCAACAGTCAGGAAGCGTAATAAGAACGTCATAATGCTGGTGATGGGTTGTGTATAGTTTGTTCAAGAACAGCATCACAATGTACTGTGTAAGAATGAACACCTGGACATAATCGTGAGGATTTGATTTTTTTTTTTTTTTTTTTTTGGGAGTCTACGCTTAGCTCTGTAGGCTTGGGGGGTATTCAATGTTTGAGTTCAACTGTTGGAACGTTTCTGCCAGTCAGAAACATGGCCAATCCGACATCAAGTTGACCGTCAGTATTCAATGTTCTGACAGTCGGAAGCATTTTAAAAAGGCGGAATATGTGTGGATTGTCGAAATCCATGTGTATTTGGTCAAAAATGGCCCCTTTGGCCAGGGCCCAGCAGGTCCAAAATTGCCCCATAAAGATATCCGGATCTTCCAAAACGTTCCCAGAAGAGCATTGCGCGACTACCAAGTGACATCATGACATCACATGGACTTGTGCACACTCACAAAGTTCATTTGGGCACACAACATGGTTCCATACACTGTATGTGGGCAGTAAGGTTACTTTAAATGTGACACAGGTAGTAAGCCTACTTCCATACAGCTGATTCAGATTTGTGTATAACACCGATGTTCACACAGCTGAACATTTATTGGTAGACTGTGTACGTGACAAGGTACTGTGTCAATGTTGCCTGCAATTAGCAGCAAAAATACAGTGCTGTGGATTGGTTGAGAATGGCCCCAAACAAGTATCTTGCCTAGGGCCACATGAAGTCTAAATGAGCCTTTGCTCCACTGTGTATGAATCAGCCAATCTACACAATGCAATTATACCAAGCTGACAGTCACTGTTGGCGCTGCGGAATGAGCTACAAGGTTCTGATGTCACAAAACAGAGCTTATTCAGTTAGGTACAAGAAGAAACCTAGGCCCCATTCTGATTTGATCGGAACGGGTGGATTCGGCCCATTCCAATGTTTGTGGCTCTGCACAGAGGCAGAACTCTGGGAGGCAATGGAGTCATCTGCCGCCGGGCTCCTGCTCTCAAGGGGGCACCTCTCCACCACTGCCCGTTTAAATCAATTAATTGAAAGCCATCAAAATCGCTTCTGTGGCTGAGTTCTAAAAATATATGTGTTCTTTCTCTCTCTCTCTCTCTCTCTCTCTCTATCTCTCTCTCTCTCTCTCTACCTGTGTATATATATATATATATATATATATATATATACATATATATATATATACAGTATATAATATATATTTCATAAAAGACTATGTATATATTTTGAATAACGTGTGTGTGTGTGTGTGTGTGTGTGTGTGAGGGGGGGGGGGGCAATTTTCATCTTGCCTCCGGGCAACTGGGGCGAACTTACGCCACTGGCTCCGCACATGTGCATTGTTTATTATGCGCATGTGCAGGCCTCCTTTGCGAATGGCTTCGGTGACTTGCATAGTCGCCGAGCCATTTGCATAAAAATCGGGGTGGGCCAGGGATGGACGGCGGCGGGGACCGCGGTCGCCAATGGAAACCCCCAGCATTTTATGGTCATCCCTAAGGAAAGACTGGGCATTCCCATGGCTATGCGAGTGGGCTGATGCCTGCCAGGTGGAGGTGGCTGACCTCACAGGACATCAGCCGTCAGTCCCGTCTTCGGGCAGGCACACGCAAATATAAGTCAGTTCAGACTGGCTTTTATTTGCAAAGCCAGGAGAAATCATTCGATGGTCAGCAACCATCAAATGATTTCTGCTGCAGTGGAGGCATGCGGGGGGATGTGTGCTCGTTACACATGCCCTCGCATGGTACTGAGGCGATTCCGTGGCGGTGGGGATGCGGGGGCGGCGCCTCTGGTGCTCGGTACGCTGCGAGCTTACCGAGCAAACCAGAGTCACCATGTGACATATATTAATGCCAAACAGATAATTTAACTCTACTGAGTCCTATGTACAATACATGTATATGATTATTATTATTTTTTGGATGCCTTATTAGCCCTCATTATGAGTCAAGCCCCTACAGAAAGCACCGCAGTACATCTGCCGGAATATTATACATTATTAATCTGCCCTGAAGCCGTTAGCATATTTTATTTAGAAAGAAGATGAAGAGGCCTGATCAAAGTCATACAGATCTAAAAAACATGTCAGCTTGCACTCTTGTCTCGCCCAATCATTGTGTGCAATCCTTCATTGCATTCACCTTTGTCGCCTTTGCGGGAGGGACGTGGTTGCTATTACTGTACATATCCACAATTCCTATGCATGTAGAATACCGCAAATGTTTTTTTTTTTTTTTTTAAGGCGTTCCATTTTTTAAACACACTTGAGTTATTATTGCACCCTAAAAAGGGCAATTTTGGGCCTAATTCAGACCTTTTCGCTAAACTGTGTGCATTCGCAACATAGCCATCAAGTAAATGCCACCCGGTCAAACGTGTAATCCCCCCCCACCGCCGTGCGAATCCCTGTATTTGCATGCACGTTGATGTGTACGCTCACCATCAAATGATTTTTCCTCCGTATGTAATGAATAGTAAGACAGGACTTAAGTTTCATGCGAATTCTTGCCAGGCACTGACGTCATATGGCGTCAGCCAGGCACCGGCATGCCTTTGTCTTCTTTGGGGGGGCACACGCATTAAACGCTGGGTGTTCCCCTGCTACTGTGCCAATCCCACTATAGAGCGAACACCCCCGGAGGCACTCACTATGGGCAATGCATGTGCAATTCCGCACTATCGACCAGGGGAGCAAATTTGTTTCCGCTACAAGCGGGTCTGAATCAGGCCCAATATCCCCTTGCTAGAATTTGCTTAGGTTTCCCCCCCCCCCCTTCCCGAACATTATGATCTGCAGTACTTTAGCACTTACATCCCCGAACATGCTTGCACAGTAGCACAGTAGGCTAGGACTCTGATTTTGCCAAGGAGAACCAGTGGTGATACAAATATCTTCTTACCTCTGGCAGCAGAGATTAGGTGTCCCCAGTGGGAGGAACGACTGTGAGAATTACTTCATTATGGCGAATTGCATCTTCATGGAAAGGGGACAAGGCTATGAAGACAAAGTTCATTGAAAACTGTTGGGGTGGGGGGGGGAGGGGTGTCATGTTCTCCTGGGAGTCTGAGGGACATCACAAAGTTTAAGAG
Source organism: Crinia signifera (assembly GCF_055691185.1). Taxonomy (NCBI): domain Eukaryota; kingdom Metazoa; phylum Chordata; class Amphibia; order Anura; family Myobatrachidae; genus Crinia; species Crinia signifera. Next base: position 40,944,521 of record NC_139223.1, read on the forward strand.
CCTCCTGGACATACCAAGAGAGTACGCAAGAGAACAGAATAACTAAATGCTGATGTTGGCCCAGTTGAGCGATTATTTGCTGCAGTGCATGAGCACATTTTGGGGGGGCATGCGTTACCCAAACAATACATATATGGTATCGCTGGTATCAGAATTGGAGTAGTCAAGAGATGGGCATTCCTGGTGGTGATTGGGAGGTGGCCCAAAGTGTATGCAAATATAGCCACCATGTAGGTGTATTAGGGTTCGGTAATATAGATCGCCATGGTTATGGTCGATAGTCAATAGCCAATAGAATGAAGTGCATTAAGTTGACTGGTACAAAACATCAAATATAGTCGATCGGAAGGTGGTGGTGCCATGACCAGTCGGCCCTGAATGGACAAATTTTTGTTTTTTTAGGCCAAATGTTGTGTACTTCATATCATATTACCACCGTGAGTACAAACATAGACAACCTCGCAGTCTCACTTCGCTCACCATGCTTTTGGCAAAGTGACTAATCCCAATAGATAACCATGTGGATAAACTTTGAAACAAATGGTAGGAAAACATGTGCAAAACCCCCCAAAAATCTCTCTTTTTGAGTGTCGACCATTGTCATGTTAAACTTTGAACATGTTGACCTTGTGTAACTATCCTAAGGTGTTGACATTTTGACTGTCGACCAGTGCATTGTCCATCTATTAACCGGATACAGGTGTGTCTTCAGCATGTCAGTGAAAACGGGCCGCTTCTACAGAGGCCGCGTTCCAATAAAGACACTGCATCTGTCCCATGCTGGTACAAGTGCCAATGGTGGATGTGATGACGCACCAATGGGGGACTATCTGGAGCCATTTTTCAACCCCAGGATTCCTGGGATCCAGGGATTGGCATCCCTAAAAACCCACACCCCATTTCCCCCACATTGGCTGCCCTGCAGATTTACTTACATGGGTGGGTGGCCAGCAGTGGGGCAGAGAGCAGCAGTGCTGGGGTGCCCGAAACCCCCTGGTGGGTGGCAACAGAAGCAGAGCGGGAGGTTAGGCAGGGAGGGCGGATGTGACGGTGCGGCCAGGATCCGGATGTGCAGCATGACAGTCAGAGGTCACGCTGTGCAGGCCATATGCAGGGATCAGGAACAAGGGACCTGCTCAGACGCTGCCCGGCATTAGACTGTGCACACACAATCTAATCCTAAAATCCCGGGATTGGATCATCCAATTTAAGGCAATTGGGGGCGAAATCTTGGAATCCTGCCGATACTTATCCCAGGATTGGCCACCCTAGAAGGGATTAAAGCTAGCTTTCTCGTGTTATCATACCCATGACTCCACCAACAGATACTAGAGCAGACACAGCAGCGCCCATCTCGGAATATGACCCATTCATCTGAACACATGCATAAAACTACATGTATCACTATGAAGATGAGAACTTGTATCTGCATTAGCGACATGGTGACGCTACACAATTGAGCTACAGTATGGGTTATTAAGAGCTAGCTTACAATTGTACTGTAATTATAGCTCGTGCCACCTCCTCGCTTTTGAAGCTGTCTCCTGTCACATCACACATAACATCTACACAGATTGCTTCCATTGTCTGCTTCTCTTGTCCTTCAGACAACAAACACTCTTCCAACGTCATCTTCCCTCTGTCAGCCGCGAGCTCACACTGGCAGCCTCTTTGTTGGGTGTGATTAAAGCCTACGTAGCCTTCCACTCTTTTGCCAACTGAGCTCTCTAACATACAATCACATATCAAATAAATGCACATAGTGGCAATGTTATGGCTAAAACAAACTGACGTGAAAGCGGGCTGCATTCTCCGATGCACAGCCGCTTCCACAGAGACCACGTTAGTAAATAATAATAATAAAGGGACCAGGTGGGTAAATAATATTAGACCGATTTTCTACCCAAGCTTGTGTATAGAAAGCCAAACATATGCATCCAGTAAGAACAGCTTGAATTGATAACAATAATTATAGCTAAAACCAGCAATAAAGAATAGAAAAAAGGGCTTAGAGAAAGCAGAAATAATGTATAATAATGCAGATTATTGGCTTGTTTATATATACCCTCAATTCATTGAGCAGAGCACAGACTGTCACTATAACAGATGGACGTTACTTTCATCCAAGGCCAGTGTAAGGCTTCTTGGCACCCTGGGCAAAACTTTAATCTTCTGCCAGCAAAAGGAGCCTTCACTAAGGCAGCAGTTGGCAATAGAAGAAAGCATCATGGGAAAAGATCAGCTACTTTCACTGTCCAGGATAGAACAGTGCTCCACACTACAGCCTCTTCCAGCTTACCATTGGGCGGCCTTGGCCACTTCTCTGTAAATCACCAGGTGTCATCATTAGGGTTGTGGGTACATTCGAGTCTCAGGCCTGTGGGGCATGCAGATTGCCCATGCCACAAGTAAAAGCAACTCTCTGCATTAGGCCCAGGTCACTTAATTTACCTTAAGGTAGGCAGACAATAGCCTGAAGCCATGAGGAGTGTCTGTGTATTAGGAGCAGTCCACTCTTTGGGTAACAGATAGGTAAAGTAGTACCCTACTGTGCAGCATAATATGTATAAGAGGCACTATGTGGTATAATATGTATAAGGGGTACTACCGTGTGGCATATTATGTAAAAGGAATATTACTGTGTGGCAAAACTTAAGTAAAGGGCTGTTTATGCTGTCCATAATGTGTAGTGTAATGTATAAAAAGTTCTATAGTGCGTGGTCTATAAGGGGTAGAGATATGTGTGGACCCCCATGTTTTGGTTTTGTTTCTAATTCATCACTGTGTATTGGTTTTGGCAAAGCCACCTTCAAGAGTTTTGAATTAAATTAAATGTTTGGTGCAGGTAAAAATCAGTTTAAAAAAAATCAATAAAAGCAGCTAATATTAAGTATTTTTTGCAATCCAAAACTTGAAATTTGTATTTACAATCTGAATAGCGAACACAAGAAGTTCTGAACTGGGAATTGAATCTCATCGGGAGATCTCTAAAGGGTTTTGGTGAGGTCCAGTTCTCTAAAAAGGTGTACTACTGTCTAGCATAATGTGTATAAAGGCTACTTCTGTGTGGTACAATGTGTATAAGGGGCTTCACTGTGTGGCATAATGTGTATAAGGGGCTCTACTGTGTGACACAATGTTACTTCTGTTTGCCGTAATGTAAATAAGGGTAAATATAAAAATTTTGGGCGCCGTTTTGTCGCTGTGAGGGCATGGCCAGTGCTGTGTGAACTGCTGGCCATGCCCTCAGCCTCCCTGCCTGCCTAATTAGACGCATGCAGTGTCTAATTCCCGCAGGACCGTCCCAAAAAAATGGGATGTCACACAAAAGTTGATACACACTGACTATGCCACACCACATTGCCCCCCACAGTAAGGCTTCTAATAAATTATAAATTACCTGCTTGTTGCCAAGGGGGTTAATGTCCGTTGCCAAGGTGGTTAATGTCCATTGCCAAGGGAGGTTAATGTCCGTTGCCAGGGGTTCTTGCTTGTTGCCAAGGGGGGGTTAATGTGCGTTGCCAGGGGTTCTTGCTCGTTGCCAAGGGGGGGTTAATGTGCGTTGCCAGGGATTCTTGCTCGTTGCCAAGGGATTAATATGCATTGCCAGGGGTTATTGCTTGTTGCCAACGGGTTTATATTTGTTCCCAGGGGTTAATGCTCATTGCCAAGGGGGGTTAATGTCCGTTTCCAGGGGTTCTTGCTCGTTGCCAAGGGGGGGTTTATTGTCCATTGCCAGGGGTTCTTGCTCATTGCCAAGGGGTTAATATGCGTTGCCAGGGGTTATTGGATGTTGCCAGGGGGTTAATATTTTTTGCCAGGGGTTAATGCTCGTTGCCAAGGGGGATTTTCGTTGCCAGGGGTTCTAGCTCGTTGCCAAGGGGTTAACATGTGCCCGTTTGTCCTGCCACCAGCCCATCAGCTGCTGCTGCCCCTGCCTTCCGCTGCACACAGACGCCTGTTACAGGCTGGGTTTAAAAAGGGACAGCTAGGTGCTGATGGGCCATCAGCACCTAGCTGTCCCTTTTTAAACCCAGCCTGTAACAGTCAGGAGCTGATTGGCCAATAGTACCTGGCACTTTGTCATTTCTCCTCCCTCCCTTATCACTGAGTTCCCTTATTCATGAGTTCCTGCTGGATCCTGCTGAAAATATGTGACAGCCTACCCCAGTCACTATTGAGATTATATTAGTAGTGTAAGTTGTAGATAGAGAAGTTTATTAATTTAGACACTGTATGATAATATTGCTGTGCCGAATACTGAGACTACGGTTCTGTTATTAAACTTGTACCCTAATGTGGTTGCATAACGATGGAGCCGTGTATGTGTCTGCACGGACTCAATAAAGATATTTGGAGCGCGCTGAACAGGCTGAACGGAGGCTGAGCACGGGGACAGAGGGGATAAAAAGCACTAGCAGTAACGGCTGAGGGGAAGTCGTTGGGAAGGATTGAGAAGGGAGAGGAGCTGCGTCTGAAGGACCGAGCGGATATCTCGAGAGATCGTGACGGTACTTACCGGTTGCCGGTGGTGATCCCGGGGGTCCAGATCCCGACAGAGGCGAAGGTGGTCAGCAAGGTGAACTCCGTGTAGCGGAGAATAGCCGGAGTTGGTGACGGGGTATCGAGTGAGAGATCCCCGCTGCGTCATCGAGGAGGCCGGATTTCACCGCGTCACTGCCTATGGGAGAGAAGATAGAAGTGGTGAGTCCGTATTTTTACCCGCCCACACTAGGTTTGCCAGCATCAGTTCCCCCATATCCCTGTCACTCAAGGTGACTGCAGCCGGGGAAGGGCGAAACCCGACCAATCGGGTCAGGGGAGGCCTTAGGGGAGGCATTACCTCAGTATCGTGGTACACATATATGTAGCTACGCAGCAACAGTAACTAAGGAGTCCAAGGGCTAAACCCGATGGTAAAAGCATCAGGGGACGCCCTCTATTGAACAGTGTAAAATATACAGAGCTGCCAGAAATAGACCAGCACTTGCAGGAGGCATAACAATAATATAGCTAGCCAGCTAATTAAGGGTGAAACCCGGTACCATACCAGGGGAAGCCCAGGATTACTTATTCATCAGCAGCGAGACGGCGAGTCAGTGTGGACAGTACTACAGCCATTGATATCCGTGCAACCTTAACCCCGTGTCATCCAAGAACACCTTAGCCACGTGTAACACAATAAAGATTTCCCCTTAATGAACTGCTACACCCCGTGAGATTCACAAGACTATTTCGGGACAGATAGGACGTTGGGGACTTCCGGGAAGGGCCGTGACTCTTTGGGAACTGGGTCAGAACTACGGGTATACACAGTAAGGTATTTTGTATCAGTTGTCATTGTTACCTTTTAGCCTAATATGGCTGCCATGTTCAGTGAAGATAGCTTTAGTTGTCATTGATGTAACGTCTAAAATAATTATAAGATACAAAACAGGAAAGTTAGTTATCCACATAACCCCATTATTGCGCAATAATAGCACAGTAAGTTTACATAGACTGTGGTGGGGAATTAATTATTTATGCATGTTATGGTAGTAACGTAAATACAGTTATTAATTATAATAAGAAAACACTCAGGTAAGGTTGAGCTATGGTAGCCGCAGAGGAACAGACGTGGCGAGAGGGAGCAGCGCACGTTCCGGCATAATAAAAATCCTGAGTGTGTTTGTTTTAAGAATTAATTTATTGTTGGCCTGCGTGCCACTGGTTGATGAATTGGGATCAGCTGTGATCCAGTGAACCTGTCTAATAAATTTAAAAAATATCTATTTCGTCTGACCGCTCTTATATTAAGAAGAATCACAACGCTGAGTTCAACGGAGGTATTGCCACTCGGTGCACATAACCCCATTGTGACATTTGGCGTCATCCGAACAGGATTAAGACAAAGCGTCAACTATGTCTTCAGAGGAACAAGAGGAAGTGCTGGAGAATCCAGGGAACGGAGTGTCCTCGAGTGTACAGACGGAAGCCACAGAAACGGGCTCGAACCCGATAACTCTACCGTATTATTTCGGGGCACCATGGCTCCCCATGTACTCGGGGGAAGAAAAAGACGGCGATGGAAGTGTGTTTAAGGCGTTCAGAAAGAGAATTCGATCCATGTTCAAGTTGTACAAACCAGGAAGTGAACAACAGATAGAAATATTGTTGGGACAATTAAAAGGGGCAGCTGCAAGAGAAGTAGCCTCGTGGCCATCCAGACAAAAGCAGACGGCGGATCAAATTTTTCAAAAATTAGCTACAATATTCGACACTAGTACCCTGCCGGAGCGAAAAAGTAGATTCTATAGTAGGAAACAGAAGGCCGGAGAGACGCTCCGGGATTTCGCACTCGGTCTACAAGAAGCCTTACGGGACATTGAGGGAGAGAGTTATGTTGAGGGAAGGGTGGAAGACGATGACACCTTAATTACTCAATTTATGGAGGGAGCGTATCATGAAGGTATCAAGATACAGTTAAAAATGCTAAAACTACAGAACGGACCCAAAACCTTCGAAGAGTTTAAAGAAATAGCTATTAAAGTTCTGGGCAAGGTCAAAACCAAGGAAGTAACCTTCGCAGAATGTAGCGGTTATGCTGAGGAAAGCAGTAGCGAAATGGAGGGAATGTTGCCAGGAGAAGAGATCCAATTAAGGCCAGCTATTGCCCAAGGGGTACAGACACCCGCTGCAGAGGTCAACTATACTTTAAAAGAACAAGTGGAAGATCTGGCCGTCAGTGTGAATCAAATTAAAAGAGATCTACAGAGACTGGCTCAAAGAAATTCCTCTCCCCCTGGGGGAAATGGGCGAAGGATGCATGATAGACAGGGAAGGAGTGACTGGCGGGATAGTTCGTCCGGACGAGGACGCCGCTCTACGGACCGATTCGACCCACAGGGACGTCCGATCTGCCGGAGATGTGGGCAGTGTGGGCATGTCGAGAGGTTCTGCAGGAGTGAGCCGGCGTTAAACCAACGACCCCCGAGGACGGAGACCGATCCTCGGGGGAACTAGGTAATCAAGGTCCGGCGCCAGAAGAATGGTCTCCACAATATATTGGGAACTGCCCCGTTATAACCATTACGATTGAGGGACAAGATGTACCTGCTTTACTCGACACTGGGTCGCCTGTAACCACCATCCAACAGGGACTGTTTAATCGTTACTGGAGCTACAAAGAACCTCTTTTAACTCCTCCAGCTTGGTTAAAATTGCTAGCCAGCAATGGGCAAGACATTATATGTGTGGGCTATTGTGATATGGACCTACAAGTGGGGCAAGCAAAGATGCCCAAACAGGGTTGCTTGATTACTACCGTCAATGACCCCCTGGTGCCTGCCGTCATTGTGGGAATGAACATTCTAAAATATTGCCCTGAGGAACTGATTACCGCCCTAAAAATTGAACTGATGAATAACTCCCCTATGGTCCAAAGTGCTTTATGCAAAACCATCAAAGTCATTCAAGGACAACAGCAACTGATGAATACCGGTGGACCTGTGGGTAGAGTAAAAGTGATGGATCGCCGGCCAATTGAAGTGGCCCCGAATTCGGAGATTATTATCTGGGGAAAAACCAAGTGTGGCATCCAAGGAAAACCATACGATGCCGTAGTAGAGGCTTATATTCATCGAGTGAGGAAAGATGTTTTAATAGCCCGTGCGTTGGTTACTGTCCAAAATGGTCGAGTACCCCTCCGAGTCATGAACCCACATGAATATCCCATCACGCTATATCGGAACCAGGTGATAGCTACCCTAGTCTGGGTCCCTATCATGAATGACAGCTGCGGAGTGGGAGGAGCAGAAGGCACCGAACAAATTGAGCAGAAGGAAGGAAAATTGACCGATAAGAAGGAGTGGTGGGCAGATATAAAGATCGGTGAGGACAATACCCCCGAAGAGTTAAAGGCCGGAGTCCTTCGGGTGGTACGGGAGAATGCCGAGACCTTCAGTCAAGGAGCTCTTGATATCGGAAGAGTTTCTCGGATTCAACACCGAATTGTAACCGGGAATGCCCCGCCTATAAAACAGAGGCACCGGCCACTGGCGCCTAGCTTATACCAACCAGTACGAGATATGCTAGAGGAGATGGAGGCTGCGGGCGTAGTGAGGAAGAGTTATAGCCCGTGGGCTTCCCCCATCGTACTGGTTAAAAAGAAAGACGGCACACTCAGGTTCTGTGTGGATTACAGACGCTTAAATCAAGTGACACACCGGGATGCTTATCCCCTCCCGAGGATAGAAGAGTCCCTCACCGCTTTACGCCAGGCTACCTACTTCTCCACTCTCGACCTCACCAGTGGATACTGGCAGGTACAAGTCGATCCGGCGGACCAGGAGAAGACCGCTTTCACTACGCCGATGGGCTTGTACGAGTGGGAGAGAATGCCCTTCGGATTGACAAACGCCCCGGCTACTTTCCAACGTGCCATGGAGCATTGTCTGGGCGATAAAAACTTTCATATTGTTCTACTATACCTAGATGACATAATTGTCTATTCGCAGACTTATCACGGGCATTTAGAACATTTAAACGAAGTTTTCAAAAGACTAGCCGCCTATGGACTTAAAGTTAAGCCCTCGAAATGCCACCTCCTGAAGACACAAGTAAAATACCTCGGACATATCGTGGGAGCGGAAGGAGTGCTCCCAGATCCAGAGAAGACATCGGCGGTACAAGATTGGCCTACTCCGACGAATGTGACCGAAATTCGGAAATTTTTAGGCTTTGTCGGTTATCACAGACGTTTTATTAAGAACTTTGCCCAACTGGCTACCCCATTACATGAGACTCTTAGAGGGATTTCCAAATCCAATATGAAGAAAAACATACCCATCGGATGGACTGAGAGTCAACAGCAATCCTTTGAAATTCTGAAACAGTCCCTTCTTCAGGCCCCTATACTGGCATACCCAGATTATGACTGTCCTTTCATACTATATACCGATGCTAGTTATCAAGGTTTGGGGGCGGTACTTTCCCAACAACAACAAGGGACCGAACGGGTCATTGCTTACGCCAGCCAAAGCCTAAGGAAATCAGAACGTAACGACTCGAATTATAGCTCGTTCAAACTAGAATTTCTGGCACTGGTGTGGGCTATTACCGAACGATTCAAGCACTATTTACTGGGACATCCGTTTGTGGCTTATACAGACAATAATCCGTTGGCTCACTTGGACACGGCGCAGTTAGGTGCTCTTGAGCAACGGTGGGCGTCCAGGCTGGCGAACTTCACTTTTCAAATCAAGTACCGTAGCGGAAAAACCAACCTTAACGCTGATGCCTTGTCCAGGAGACCAGCGCTGGACGAACAATGTGAAGAAGAAGCCGATGATTGGGAAGAGGTGGAGATGCCGACCTTTCAGGCCATGTTCGCAAGGCGGTCTGAACAGGCCAAGAACCGACCCGTGCCTTATGATAAGGTGAGCCAAACCACTCAGCAGTTAGTGGAACAGGAGCCAGAAAACAAATGGAGACAGATTCAGTCAGAGAATTCAGTTATGGCCAATCTGAAAGACTTGTTAGTGGCCAATAAGATACTTACCAAGGAGGAACGGGCACAAGCCCCGCCTGAACTGATTAAGTTGCTCCGTCAGAAACCAAAACTAAGAATCCAGAAAGGATTGCTAGTGCGTTGCAGCACGAACCCGCAAACTCACAGCCCGATCACACAGATTGTGGTACCTAGGGGTCACCAGCATGGTCTTTTGGAAGCCTATCATAACGATTCGGGACACTTTGGGGTGCAGAGAACGCAGGCCTTTTTGAAAAGACATTTCTATTGGATAGGCATGTTGGCCGATATTGAAGAATGGTGCTCGCGGTGTTGTAGCTGTGCCATGAAAGCTCCACCAACGTCTCAGCAGCGGGCTCCATTACATTCCATTGTAACCACGCGACCCCTGGAATTAATAACGATGGACCATGTGAAATTAGAATCCAGCAGCTCGGGTCATCAATATGCCCTTACTATAGTCGACCACTTTTCAAAGTTCATGGTGGCTTCGGCCGTTAAAGACGTCTCTGCACGAGTGGCCGCTGAAACATTATGGAGAATGTTCATTCGGCCATACGGGTTCCCAGAACGAATACTCACGGATCAGGGTTCCGCCTTCGAATCTGGACTCTTTCAAGAACTTTGTAGCTTATATAAATGTAAGAAAATGAGGACCACTACTTATCATCCACAATGCAATGGACTCTGCGAACGAGCCAATCAGACTCTCATCCGGATGCTCCGAGCACTCCCGTCGACTGATCGAAATGGATGGCCAGCTGTACTACCGGAACTTACCTACCTGTACAATAACTCTGTTCACAGTTCCACCGGGTTTACTCCCTTCTATCTCATGTTCGGACGGGAGGGGAGACTACCAGCTGACATTCAGGTAGAGATTCCCGGAGATATGATGACGGGGAAGATAGGCCAAAGCCCATGGGTGCAGGAACACCAGGAGAGATTACAAGTGGCTTATCGGGCTGTACGGGACAATATGAAGCAGGCTCAACAGCGACAAACGGAACAATATAATGCTGACGCTAAAGCTGAACCCTTACAGGTAGGGGACTTTGTCTGGAGACGAAAGAACCGCCGACAGACCAAATTGGAACCCTTCTGGGAGAAGGAACCGTACCGAGTCGTTAGCATTCCCTTTCCGGAGGTGGATACCTATGAGATATCCCGACCCGGGCAGCCAGGAGCCTGGATAGTACATCGCAGTCAGCTAAAAAAATATTACGGGTGCCTGACCCCGATGGGAGCCATACCTTTGACTGCAGAAAGTACAGAGGAACAGGCAACCACTATGTCGGAGGCCCTACAGCAACCATGGGCCACGTTTGATCATATGTTGGCATTATTTTGGCCCATGCGAAGTGGAGTTCATCCGATCAAGAACTCCGATTCAGCTATGGTGAATCCAAGAGAAGAAGAGGAGGTTCTGACTCGAACATCGGGAAGCTGTCCGACGGGGACTGGAATGTCTGCTATAGAGTCCGGTCTACAAAGAGAACCTGAACTCCGCCGCTCAGAAAGGAGTACTCAGGGAGTCTCACCTGTTAGGTACCGGGATTAAAAGTACCGTGCTTTTAAAAGTGTAAAGCGGGTAGTCTTGCATGAGGACATGCTCAGCTTAAGAGGGGAAGAATGTGACAGCCTACCCCAGTCACTATTGAGATTATATTAGTAGTGTAAGTTGTAGATAGAGAAGTTTATTAATTTAGACACTGTATGATAATATTGCTGTGCCGAATACTGAGACTACGGTTCTGTTATTAAACTTGTACCCTAATGTGGTTGCATAACGATGGAGCCGTGTATGTGTCTGCATGGACTCAATAAAGATATTTGGAGCGCGCTGAACAGGCTGAACGGAGGCTGAGCACGGGGACAGAGGGGATAAAAAGCACTAGCAGTAACGGCTGAGGGGAAGTCGTTGGGAAGGATTGAGAAGGGAGAGGAGCTGCGTCTGAAGGACCGAGCGGATATCTCGAGAGATCGTGACGGTACTTACCGGTTGCCGGTGGTGATCCCGGGGGTCCAGATCCCGACAGAGGCGAAGGTGGTCAGCAAGGTGAACTCCGTGTAGCGGAGAATAGCCGGAGTTGGTGACGGGGTATCGAGTGAGAGATCCCCGCTGCGTCATCGAGGAGGCCGGATTTCACCGCGTCACTGCCTATGGGAGAGAAGATAGAAGTGGTGAGTCCGTATACTTACCCGCCCACACTAGGTTTGCCAGCATCAGTTCCCCCATATCCCTGTCACTCAAGGTGACTGCAGCCGGGGAAGGGCGAAACCCGACCAATCGGGTCAGGGGAGGCCTTAGGGGAGGCATTACCTCAGTATCGTGGTACACATATATGTAGCTACGCAGCAACAGTAACTAAGGAGTCCAAGGGCTAAACCCGATGGTAAAAGCATCAGGGGACGCCCTCTATTGAACAGTGTAAAATATACAGAGCTGCCAGAAATAGACCAGCACTTGCAGGAGGCATAACAATATTATAGCTAGCCAGCTAATTAAGGGTGAAACCCGGTACCATACCAGGGGAAGCCCAGGATTACTTATTCATCAGCAGCGAGACGGCGAGTCAGTGTGGACAGTACTACAGCCATTGATATCCGTGCAACCTTAACCCCGTGTCATCCAAGAACACCTTAGCCACGTGTAACACAATAAAGATTTCCCCTTAATGAACTGCTACACCCCGTGAGATTCACGAGACAATTTCGGGACAGATAGGACGTTGGGGACTTCCGGGAAGGGCCGTGACTCTTTGGGAACTGGGTCAGAACTACGGGTATACACAGTAAGGTATTTTGTATCAGTTGTCATTGTTACCTTTTAGCCTAATATGGCTGCCATGTTCAGTGAAGATAGCTTTAGTTGTCATTGATGTAACGTCTAAAATAATTATAAGATACAAAACAGGAAAGTTAGTTATCCACATAACCCCATTATTGCGCAATAATAGCACAGTAAGTTTACATAGACTGTGGTGGGGAATTAATTATTTATGCATGTTATGGTAGTAACGTAAATACAGTTATTAATTATAATAAGAAAACACTCAGGTAAGGTTGAGCTATGGTAGCCGCAGAGGAACAGACGTGGCGAGAGGGAGCAGCGCACGTTCCGGCATAATAAAAATCCTGAGTGTGTTTGTTTTAAGAATTAATTTATTGTTGGCCTGCGTGCCACTGGTTGATGAATTGGGATCAGCTGTGATCCAGTGAACCTGTCTAATAAATTTTAAAAATATCTATTTCATCTGACCGCTCTTATATTAAGAAGAATCACAACGCTGAGTTCAACGGAGGTATTGCCACTCGGTGCACATAACCCCATTGTGACAAATAGCACTGCTTACACCCATCGTATATAAAAATCTTCTGTAAAGCATAATGGTCCTGATTCAATACGTTGTCCATGTCAACCTACGCCAACGCAGATATTAAAAAAAGCATGAAACCTATTCCCAAGTTGACCTTTTTCATATCCATATTTTTCTTTTGTGTCGACCTTTTCACCATGTGGACCTAATACACGTCGACCTTTATCGTGTATCAACCAATAGTGTCGATCTATACCTGTTGAGCTAATGACCAATGCCAAAATATCTTTCCTCTATCTATTATATCTGCTACGGCCCATCCATTTCCAACAGCATTCGCAGCCCCCATGGGTTTATAAAGAACTGTCATATTTACCAAGCATATGAAGATGGCATTAACGGCTGTAGTCTATGGGCTGCAAATTGCAAAATTTTCCAGGAGAGGGTTCTTGGAGGAACCCTTCCCAGCAGTAGCCACTGTACATGTCTGGTCAGTAGACCGTTCATATATACTAATACATCCGAGAGAATACTCATTTCTTAAGATGCCCCTACACTTGTCTGATTTGGGCTGATTTTGCCCGATTCCGACAGATTGGGCAGAGAAATCAGCACAAATCGGATGCGTTTGACATCCCCTCTGTACCAATGCGCATCGGGTCGGAGTGGGGAGGTCGGACGGGCTGCCCATTAAATTTATCAGATTGGATCCAAGACTGGCACCTCGCAGGTGCTGTTTAGCACCCACAATGTTTTGGGTCCAATCCTAGGTGTGTGCCAGCGGTAAAGCACCACTGGCACACACCAATGTGCAGCGGCGGGGTCCGTGGGGTGGGCAGTGGGTCCTTGCGGCAGCTGGGAACTAGAAGCGCTATTTGCCTTGACCTTGAAGCTGCTGAGGGCAGCGAAACGCGTAGGTGCACACACAACAGTGACCTTAGATCACCCCACAGATTTACAACAACGGTTTCCAGCTTCTTTTGGACTCCACCAAAGAAACCAAGAAATTTCTTCTCTCCAGCGGGGCATTGCACTTTTCAGGTAAAGCCAAATACCACCATCAGGAGAAGCAACCTGGTCCTTCACTCCTATCCGAGGCATAAGAGATATTTGGAGGCACGCCACCCCCTAAAAACGGCCCGGCAACAATCAGTGAAGGTGTTTCCAGCGCTTCCCACCAGCAGGTTTACTTGCTCCATCAAGTTGGCAAACTATTACTTTTCACAGAAAGAGACTCTCCCCTGAGATTAAGTGAATTGGCCCCCCACTTTCTTTCTGAGGTACACCAACCCCCTTCCTCCTGGAGACTATCCCATTCCCAATTCCCCATCTTGGGATACAAACACCATTTGTGGAGTAACCTCCAATCCAGTCCCTAAACAACGAATTACAAAGCCAGAATTACAATCGGGAAGATTCTACTGGACTGGACATTTTAAGAACCCAAGGGTGACTATGGGCGAGATTCTCTATTACAGAAATGCGGTAAAAACCCCGTTATCTGGGTTTTTACCGCATTTCTGTATTCTCTAACCTCCCTCCGCTGTGTCACCGCTGCGGAGGGAATCGCCAGCAAAAGCTGGCGGTTCCCTGCAGAAGCCTATGGGCTTCTTACCGCAGCAGTGTGTGAGGGATCCGTCACGGATCCCTCCCAGCATGCCCTGCAGCCGGCGCGTCTGTCTGCGCATGCGCAGACGGACTCCCGGGTCATAGACCCGGAAGTCCAGCAACGGCGCCGCATCGCAAGGGACAGCTCTTACCGCAAGAGCTGTCCCTTGCGTTAATGACCGCATATTTTAGAGAATATGCGGTCAATAGAAATGCGGTGGCCGGCGAAGAGGGCTGCGGATTTTAGAGAATCCCGCCCTATGAATCTAAGTGTCATTTTTGTTTCTTTTATATTATCTAATTGTGTTTTTATAATAAATTGTTACTTTTTTACCATACACCTGACCTTTATAACATCCTTGTTATCTATAGTAACAAATTTTAGCGCAGTCGTCCACTCTTTTTCTATTGTATTGGGGCCGACTCCCCCTTTTTTAGATTGCTGCTTACCAGCCAAGCACACTCATACTGAAGCGCCTTAAGTGGATATATTTTTATATCCCCCTTTTTTCTTTTTCCTCTAATTGATCCACCTGTATTGCATGCATAAACTCTACAATACTAAATAGGAGTTAATTTAAACGTACAGTCTTGAATAAGGGGGGGGGGGGGGGGAGAATGTGATGTCTTTTATCCGACCTACCCAACAAAGTCATTCTTAAGCCCAGCAAGAATACAATACCATTTAGATGTAGTTTCCAAAACGAAAAAAAAAATCAGTAAATGCTTTCAGAGGTATTTGCTTGTTAAAACTCTCAGCAAAAGGTCATATAGAGTCTCTGGCTGATTCTTCTAATAAAACCTTTGAAGAGAGAAAATTCTGCCGGCATCGAGGAGAAGATGGGACCAGGAAAAGTAAGACGTGGAAGCTTTGCAGGGATTTCAAATGAAAGTTCAACTCCTTGACAAAAGTTTTCAAATGTAGATCTCATTTGGACAGGCGAGACGTTCCGCGTAAGCGAAATAAAAGCTTCCACCTTTAATGCAATGCATGACACCAATTACGCGGGGTTGAGTGTATTGCTCACTGAATACATAACACACATCTTTTATTAGAAACATTTTTCTAATTAGAACCTGGCAGCTTTAAGTGTTGTGTTTGGCCTCTCATTAGTAGAACGGTAACACATAGACAAGAGAGAGTGAGAACTTCAAGACAATCACTGTTGCAGGATAGAAGCAGAAGGTGACAGATCGAATTAAAGCCATCTACAATTGAATGTGCTGTTAGATGAACCGTATCAATATTTGTGCATCATCAACTAGGCATTTTTTTAATTAGCATCCCTATAGAAAAGGTGTCCAATTATAGTTACACTCTATATACAGTGATCACCAGCAAATCGGACTAATTGATGCCTAGAAACAATGTTTGTGGGATCAATACAATAAAAATAAGGTTTAGAATAAACATAAAGAGACATCTTATCCACGTAGACATAAGTGTTTATGCTTATTGGTTATTAGTGACAAAACACTGACATATTTATGGTAGGTAGAGTGCACAACTATCGCTTAGTCTCTAGTATGCAGGGGTTAAAGTGGAGGAGAACAGGATGGAACCAAGTTCCACCACTCTTACTGGTGAAAAAACAACAAGAAAGATAAGCAGCACTGGGTACTCC
Organism: Crinia signifera; assembly: GCF_055691185.1. NCBI lineage: Eukaryota > Metazoa > Chordata > Amphibia > Anura > Myobatrachidae > Crinia > Crinia signifera. Next base: position 40,960,582 of record NC_139223.1, read on the forward strand.
TAGAAAACCTTGGATTAAAAATATGTGACAATTGGATGGACTTCACAATATTTTATATGATGTATGATTACACATAATATAAAAAAAAAAATATATAAAAACCTGGTGAGAATACTTCAATAGCAGGCAATAATCCACCCGCCCTACCAATATGGGAACAATAGAGTGGTAGTCCGTTCCTAGTGATACCCTGTTATGGAGATAATGAATGGAGATGGTATAGTTACCGCCCCTGTGTACTCTCGGCAGAGAATGAACATCCCTTTTAATGTCCACATGGTTGGCCCGTGTTAGGAAAATAAATCAATGACCACTGGATTTAAAGCTGTGGGAGATAAATAGAATCTCTTGCTCCAGAGCAGATGACCATGGGGGGGTGTGAATGATGGTATCCGTGGCTGTGAATATTGCAGTTCTGGAGTCTCCTGTAGGGTTAGTTTGAACTGCTATCCCAATGAGTCAGGATGGAGGGTGGGTGTAGCAGCAAAACACTGACGCGTTTCGCTACGCCAGGTAGCTTTTTCATAGGTGGAACTTGTACTGGTGATTTGAAACTAGTTCAATCTCCACCTTGGCCCAGTACAGTAATTCTAACAGAAAAGCATTGTAGTATGCAGGGGGGGGGGGGGTGCATAAAACCCTACCACTGGCCCTGGCTCTGCCTAATAAGGGGAGGGGGAGGAATTAGGTGGCATAGGGAAATTAGCTCCACCACCTCCCCAGGACCACTTTTAGCCCTGCTAGTAAAGCTACCATTCACGGTTATTGGTTCGGGACCTTGTATTTCTTGGACTGGACATGATCTAGATGTATAGATGAGTGTGTATCGGAGACTGTAATCACACCGTGAACAGCAGCTGAGCACTGTATACTGATGATTAGCATTCCTACCCTAATCCTGACCCTAACCACAAATGGCACCTTTACCCTAACCTCTGTCTAACCCTAGTATCCTAACGCCTAACTCAAACCGCTAAACCCCACACAAGCCTGATATCCTATCCCTAATACCCTAACCCAAACCCTTAAACTAACCCTGATCCCTAATGCTAAACCCAACACCAACTCTATACCCTACCTATAATACTCAAACCTATACACTAACTCTAATTGCCTTACCCAAAGCACTACCCCAGCCCTAATGGCCTATTAATGATATCTTACCCTAATGCCTCTTTTTTTGGTCTCTCACCCGGTTACTCTATACATACAGCCCACAAGCCTAACCTGAAAGAGTATTAGGGATAACAAGGTTGCTGCAAGGTGGCAAGTGGGGGCTGTGGTGTGGACAAAATCTGAGTTCTATTTTGCTATGGGCAACCAATCAGAATCTAGTTCTTATTTATTTTGCCCCTTCTTGAAGATAATAGTATCTGATTGGTGTCACGCTCAGGAAGCTTACCTCTGCTGTGGGTTAGCATCTAGTGGGTTGTAAGTGGCAGCAGATGGTATTGCAGACTTGGGCTGGCAGGGTGCCATCTTTGGACAGGGCGGCAGGCAGGTGGTCTGGTGCGGTGATAGCCACCATCTTGCTGAAGCTTCTGTGTAGACATTGGAGCTGGACACTGGGGGGCTGGGTGCTGATAACTCCAGATCCAGCAGGTGTCCTCTTCACAGGGGGTGCCATGTTGGAGATTGGACTAAGCCATCTCTCCCTGATTCCCCCACTCTAATGGTTTTGTCCTCTCCCTTACAAGGGATCAGGTTTTCAGCCTCAGTGCCAGTACTTCTTGTTACTTACTTGTGTAAGTGCTTTCATCCTGAGCTCCTGAGATTAACCCTCGCTACGCCTGTCCAATTGCTGTCACTTGTGCCTTCCTGTGTCCGTCCTCCAGTTACTTTGCATTTATGATCCATACACAAATTCTGTTGCTTTTTGGTCCTGTGCATGTGTGCTACAATCCACTCGCATTCGGTAAACGCTCGATCTGCAAATTCGCTGATTAGTGATCAACTATGAATCAGTCCCTAAATCAGTAGGTTGTATGAAACTGATAAACAGAGCATGGAAAAACCATCTGGGGAAAAAAAGGAAAATTCTCTTCATACCTGTAGATAAAACAAGATAGCACGTTGTCAGCTGCAATGCCTGCAGGCGCGGGCCTCATGCGCTGGTATCAGCAGTGCGTTTTCTGATCCAACTCTTCAAAAAAAAAAAAAAAAACGAAATACTGTGATCTACTATGTACAAGCCAGAATTATGAGCAATGCAAGAACATATCGATTGCAGCATATATCTCTATATACATCTGCCACATAAAACCTCAATAAGTTGACCTTTAAGATAATTCTGATCAAGATCCAGTGGTAGACATTTGCACTGGTTGAGCTGCACTGCAGGTATTGTTTTACAGAGCTATCCCTTTGCTTTTATACCTTTCTGCTAAAGAATGTTAACTCTCTATGCTACACATTCACTTTCAAAGGTAGGTGCATTTTTATATGTTGCAGTTATAGTCAGGGGTGACAGATCGGCCGGGCCCAGGTGAACCCCTGTGGAAAAAAACATGCGGTATGGCGGCACTGAGCAGCATGGGCCATACTTGCCTACTTTTGAAAACTAGTTTCAGGGAGATTATATTTGGTAACAGAATTCTGCACAGCACCCTACTGAGGGGGCGTGTCATGCTCCTTTCAAAGGCCGTGTCTAGTTCCATATATGGAGAGATTGTGAATGTGGCACCTAGAAACATGGGTGTGTACTGCTACATCTGAGAGGAATCTTTTAAAAGGACTTATATCCAAATGTAGATGAGCCCCAAAGCAGTTAGTAAGAGCTACTATACTTGGTAAATTGCTGGGAAATGGTGCTTATGATTCAATGTAAATTGATCTATCTCTAATTCCTTTTTTCACCAAAAATGTAACAGTGTAATGTGGTCTAGATAAAATGAGGGAGATTGCTAGACTAATGAGGGAGAGAGGGAGATTGCTGTTATTTCAGGGAGTCTCCTGCAGAATGCAGGAGGGTAGGCAGCTATGGCATGGGCTGAGCTGGGGAAAGAGGCTGTGCTGCGGCTACCTGCAACAGGGGAGAAAGGAGCGGGACCCAGGCCTCTCCAGCAATCCAGGGCCAGGTAAAAATTATACCCCCCCCCCCCCCTCGACGTCACTGGTTATAGTACACAATAGTCCTAAACGTATGATGTCTTGCCAGCAGCAAATCATTGGTTAAGTGTTTCTTTTCAATCATATCTGCCACAATTAGCGCTGTGTGCGAGTCTCCTGACAGCTGCCGACAGACCTTTAATACTGTACTGCTTTCTTATTTGCATGCAAGAAATGTCTTTAGTGTTTTGAGTTTTGCAATTACGCGTGATTCAGTTATGCTTTAGTGTTTTCTTGTCACTATAGTGGGTGAAGCAATTTTTGCTTGAGCGAAACCTCCCATCTACTAGTATAAATGTCAATAACAGTGTATTTAACTCTGCTTCATTGCCACATTTACTAGAACAATATTTACTGCTGGGGCTTCCTACGGTACCTCAGCTGTGTGTAATTTCTCTATTGTTGAAGCTATTGCATATAAATTTACAATGTTGCTTAGTGATTATCAACCGCCCGTAGTCACCAATGTTAGACAAATAAGCATACAATAAAATTGGAAATTGATTTAAACCTAGTATAATTGTAGACATCAGAAGCGTCACTGGTCTCAAGCCGGTTGCTGGGGGTCTGCCCTGCACCCTTGTGTCACCCCCGGAGGGGCAGTTACTAAAGTGCCAGCTCTTCTGCAGCAACAGTAGCAGGGTTGCGCCATGTGATAAGGCCCATACACACGGGGTGATTTTGAGTTGAAAGCAGCTCAGTTTTGTCGTTTGAGCTCAAAAGTCGCCCAGTGTGTACGGGGCAGCGATGAGCTGTGAGCGCTGATGCAGATTCTGACGCCACCTGCAGGCACCTGCCTGATGCTGTTGTCGCCAATCCCTAGTCATTCTTATTATCTACAGTATTATTTATATGGCCCCATGATGTCCGCAGCGCCTTACAAAGTACAGAAACAGCATGGACAAAACAAAGAAAGTGATTTATAATACAGAACAGCGCAGAACATGGACATTGCTTATAAACAATGCTACCACAGAGATCATAATTCCCCAAAAAAGCAGCAGGGCAGCAGAACCCACAGGTTGTGTCCCATAGAAGGTAGTGGAGGAAAGAGGGCCCTGCTTGAGAGAGATTACGGTTTAAAGGGGAGAGGCAAACATACAGGGGTGACAGTGTGAGAGACAGTGAGACAGGACAGGGTTCTAAGATAATAGCTAGAAGTCTTTGATAAAGAAGTGGCTTTAAGAGCCTGTTTTTAATTTTGTAGAGGTGTAGAGTCTGATAGGGAGAGAGTTCCAGAGGTAAGGAGCTGCACGGACAAATTATTGAAGGTGAGAGAGAGGGATACAATAATTAGTTGGCAGGTGTCGGACATTATTGATATACAGTCAGTAACTGGATTGGGTGAGGACTTTGTGAGTGTGAGAAGTAGAAATTGAGTATTATTTTTTTTATTAACAGGTATTTAAATAGCACACACATACTGTATACCCCCAGCACATTACAGGGAATATTTGAACATTCACATCAGTCCCTGCCCTAGTGGAGCTTACAATCTATATTCGTAACACATGGACACGCACATACAGACATTCTTTGGGAGCCAATTAGCCTACCAGTATATTTTTGGATTGTGGGAGGAAACCGGAGTACCCAGAGGAAACCCACGCGAGTACAGGGAGAATATACAAACTCCGCACAGTTAGGGCCATGGTGGGAATCAAACCCATGACCTCAGCGCTGTGAGGCAGTAATGCTAATCATTACACCATCCGTACTGCCTTAACAGTGGTGTAAATTCGTCAAAGTTGCCCGGAGGCAAGATATATATTGCCCCCCCCCCCCCCCCACACACACACACACACACACACACACATACAACCTTATATAATATGTGTCTTCTGAAATATGTGTTTTATACACACACACACACACACACATATATAGAGAGAGTGAGAGAACAAATATATATTTCAGAACTCAGCTACAGAAGGGATATCAATGGCTTTCAATTAACTGATTTTAACGTGCAGGGGAGGAGAGGTGCCCCCTTGAGAGCAGGAGCCCAGCGGCAGATGACTCCATTGCCTCCCAAACTTCTGCCCCTGTGCCTTAATACTACAATATAACAATAAAACTTCTCATGTCACCCACTTCTATCATTACTAAACCTGATTGACTAAGCTTTAAATTGATGGGTTTATATACCATTAGAAAATAGAAATGCACAGCGTTCAGGCCATTATTTCTCTAATTAATTTGTAAAGTGTTTGGTACAATGAGTAGAGCCTATCAACATATTACGCTTTACCATTGTGCTTTTCATAAGCAATATTCCTGTCCTTCAGGGCCTATGGAGCGTTTAGCAGACTGCCTGTGGATCTTTTATTTACCATAATAAATGCTCTAGAGGCCGCTGGGGATAAACACTTTCTGCCATGAACTGGTAGATTATAAATTTTCTAAGAAAAAATGTTGGACGCTACAGTTGTAAACAAATTATAAGACACCTTAAATTATCCTTAATGTTTTATCGGTAACAAGAAAAGCAAATAAACACAGACTCCCCCAGAGGGGAACCTGAATTATGCCACACTGACATTAATGAATGAATGTATTATATTTTATGACAGCTACAATGGTTTAATAAATAAAGAAATGTTTTCCTTAAATGTTGCACAGCATATTGTTATGCATTTGCTAATATTACCGATAAATAAATGTTTTCCCTTGACGTAACCATTTTATTTTTTTGCATTTGCATTTAAAAAGTGCTGGCCAATGGAATGTCAAGTAATAATGATTTGAGAGAAATGCATATGAAGGATTGGGTTAAAGTGTACCCATTGTTTATCTACCAGTTGCGTAACAGTAGGACCCCACAGTGGTTTGAGGGATGCTGGGGGACTGCAGGGGCTATTGCTATGCCACTAATTGGACCTGCAGTGCCAGATTTACCACTAGGCATGTGAGGCATGTGCCTAGGGGTGTCACCTGCTGGTGGGGCATGACAACTTGATGCAGGGAGAAAGGCCACTGGAATGGGTCAATGCATGGGTTCTTAAGGCAGTGTGGATTTCCAATTCTCACTTAGGGCCAGTTTCTCTAAGCTTCAAAATGGAGTGATAAACAGCCAGCCAATCAGCTCCTGCCTGACATTTTTTCAAACACAGTCTGTGACATGGCAGGTAGGAGCTGATTGGCTGGCTGTTTATCACTCTCCATTTTATCACTTTTGAAGCTTAGAGAATCTGGCCCTTTAGGAGGAGGAGGCTCATTATATTCTATAATACGGGGAGGTGAGGCACAAAATATTCTTTAATACGGGGAGGGGAGGCACAAACTATTCTATACTATAAGGAGGCACATTCTATTCTATAGGGGGCACAAAGACAAAAAATTATTAGTATTTTTGAGGGGGTGGGGCAGCTAATAATGTTGTGCCTACAGGCAGTCAGACTCCTAAATCCGCCTATGCTTGCAGATACTTGTCCGCAGTCACGTTGCTCATGTCCCATTGAAAATGTCCCTTCCAAAATGGCTGCTACATCAGTTAATAACGATGCTAGTGGAGGCAACATCCATTTTGGGAGGGATATTTTTCATGGGGAAGGAGCAACAGTCCCGCATCTGTGGTGTATACTTAGTGCTCACCCTTGTGTGGTCATGTTTGATATGGATCAATAAAGAGATGAAGCAATGTTTGACTAAAATTGTAAATTTAATAATACTATAAAGTGATATGCAAATGTGTAGTCCTGGCTATCTCACAGGAATAAGGCCAGCGAGGTATCACTCTGCGTGACTTTAGTGCGGGGCTTAAGGGTATCTTTTGGGGAACCCTTTAAACCATAGGTCCCTAACCTGGGACCCATGTCTAATCGCAGGTGACTGCAGCGGTCTCTGGTGGGGATGGGAGATGGGGGTGTGAGCTTCTGTGGCGCTCAAACGTGATGAATGTGTAAAAAAATTACAGGAGCAGTATGGGGGATAAGTAGTTCAGATAACGGTGAATGGCGAGCAAAGTCCAGATAAATCAATGTAAGTGGTAAGCAGTGAGTGGCGTCCCGCTGACTGCTGCTTACCCTCCTTGAAGTCTGTGTCGCCGCATCTGGTCAGTCCTTCTGTCATATAGATCAGCATCGCCCGGCTCCACAGACCCTGTGTGAGCACGACTTCCGGGTTGCCGTTCTCGTGAGAGTTCAGCTGGCCGGAGTCAGCGCTGTGTGTGGTGGGTCTGTGCGCTCAACTCCCGGCTGGGAGGAGACTGTGATGTGGTGATGTTCTGCTGTTGGTATTGGCTTGAGTAGGTGTGAACCAACACGTTTCAGCCGATAGGCCTTTTTCCAGGGTTAACAGATGGTTTCCCTCCATCGATGGAATAACAAATCAATCTTTTGCTTTTTTTTTTTTTTTCAAAGTGCCGGGACACGGAGCATAGCTCCGCCCCCCAACACAGACCAATCATTCAAACACAATGGATGACCATTGATGTGTAAAAATATCAATGGTCATCCATTGCATAGTTAAGCACTATCGATGGCCAGTTGCAGAATTGCCATTGATGGCAATGGCAACGATGGCCATCACTAGCCCCATGTATAATCCGCCACTGAATTCCCTCCATAACGTTTACATAGTGGTTTGGTCTAATGTTTATTCATATGAATTTGGATGAGAAGCTGTCATCAGCTGACAGAGCTTTCATAAAAACTGAAAGAGACGGTTGTAGTAACGCATTGCTTCTTCCATACTGACACCATGAGACACTCGATTAAAAGTAATTTAATGATGGAAGGTTTGGCTTCCATCTATTGAGAACCCTGGTCAGTTCACTCCATCGGAGAGTACACATGATCATGTCGGAATACATTTAACCACTAAAAAGTTAGTACTAAGATGTAATCTCATTTTGTTTTCAATAGACCGAAGCATAATTAATTATTCATCAGGATATTTTCCTAAAGTAGTGTCTTAGCCTTAATTTCCAATTGCTTTAATGCGGTAAGGATTTGTGCTGGCAAGCTATCAATAATTCATGGAGTTAAAACAATATTTGTTTTACATACGATAAATTCCTAAGGGGGAGCATTAAATCTTCTTAAATATTCTCTGTTAGCGTTTTCACTTCAAAACCGAAGAGATATGAGAACAGTACAACGCCAGCCTATCATGTGTGGGGTTTTATTCTCCCAAGTTAGTTAAAGACTACTTAAATTTGCCGTATACATACGTTGACTTAAGAAACCTTTGTTCTAATGCTGGACATACTGTATACTAAAGGCTATATGTAATGATTGTGACTAGATAAATGCAAAGATAAACTTTAGAGAACTCTACTGTACTGATGGAGCCCCTCTCTTTCTTTGCTGGTGCTCGCCAGAACCTGGTAGAATCTAGTAGAGAGGGACTCCATCAGACTGGGAGGCACGTGTGTCTCACACTCATGTGCGTCCCAGTCACTCGGCGGCTGGGCAGCGTGACCCTAGGGATGGACATCGATGGTCGATGTTTCGGAAACATCGATGTTTTTCTTTCGATGTTAGTGTTTTTACCATTTAATGGTGACCTTCCGATGTTTGTCACCATCGAATGCTAATCATTCGATGGTGTACCGATGGTGGCTTATTTTTTGTAATTCCCAAAAGCTATGCCTCCCCTGGCTGCTGTGTCTGTGTCAGGGAAACTTCCTAGGTTCGTTGGAGGCTGTCTGACTTTCTCTCTGCTTCCCTCCCTCTCCCTCTCTATGGTTGCTGTAGCTGCTAGGCAACAGGGCCCACTGCTAGTTCTGATTGGCTCTCCCTGACTCAGAGAGCCAATCAGAGCACAAACCTCACCCTGCAGCACCAGTCACTCAAACAGCAGCAAATTTCACAGACACACTGAGCTCTGGAGGATTCAGAGAGGAGGAGACAGTGACGTCAGTGAATGTTATACCAGCTCAGGCAAGCTACAATAATAATAATAATAGGTACACAATACAACTAGCTACAGATATTTGTGAATGTCAGTCACATACAACACTCATTAATATACTGCATTAGTATTACCAGGCAGCAACCACTATATGATCATCAGTGAAGTGTTGGTCAGAGATTGTCTGTTTCTGTGAATATAGTGAGATAGTGAGGAACAATATACACAGTCCTGGGGTACCAGTGGAATGAACCAAGATAAAGGTGCCCATACACTGCTGTGATGCCTCGCAGCAGTGTACGGACACAGGACAGCCTGCAGGCTGCAGGGACCTTCCCGGCGGCAGGAACGCATGCGATCCGTTGTGATAGATTGCATGCATCCCTGCTTCCCACCCGCCTCACCGCCAGGAGGAACGGGTGGCTGCCTGCCGGTCTGAGCACCTGGTCGGGTCCGATGCGCATGGGACCCAACAGCATGTCAGGGAGAGGCGATTTGGTCCGATTGAAGGGGTCGATTGGTCGCAATTGGCCACAATCGGACCAAATCGCCTCAGTGTAGGGGCACCTTAACTGTTTTTATATATAGTGAACTATTTTTTATATTACGTGACCTTGTCGCTAGCGATTGGTCGCTCAGTGACCGAATTGCTGGTTATCAGTATTTTACTGGGGACCAGTGATTCTAGCAAGTTCCTGCGACCAGCGACCGTCGCTGGGCTGCGGTGGGAGCGCACACACGGCGAAGGTCGCTAGGTATCACCGGCAATATGGTCACTGAGCGACGATATAGCTGACGATGGAAGCTAGAATCGCCTAGTGTGTAGCATTATAGTGGTGCCCCCACAGATCCTGGCACCCTAGGCAGCTGCCTAATGGTAGAGCCAGCCCTGCTCATTGCAATATTTATCTCACCATATAAATGATGTGATGACCACTATACCGTCATCTCCCTTATTTGTGTGTGTGTGTGTAGTTACACTTGCCTTAATAAATAGACATTTTCCTATCTGGAAAAATAGTGAAACCTAAAACGAGTTAGTTTACAATTTATCTAATTTTATTACATTTTGATTACTTGCTGTTAAAGTGTTAATAATGTGTACAAAATTATTATACTACTTCATCATTGGGCATTGTGTGAATATTATATATGTATATTATACACACAATGTCCAATGATAAAGTAATATGTTGCTCAGAGCCTGGGCCCTGCCACCAAACTCAATTACTACCTTACAAATGGCAATACAGGCTTTTGCGCATGCACTAGTCATATAACTAGTTTTCACCATCGAATACTTTTGATTCGATGGTTAGTTACCATCGCATCGAAAGTTTCAATGGTGGAAGCACTGCCATCATTTGATGGTTGGCTTCCGATGTCCATCCCTACCGGTGACCCTGCCTGTCTCTGCTTCAGGGAGACGGGCATGGTTAGGGGGGGTTGGGTGGGGACCGCCAATGGGGACCAGGGAGGCGGTGGACGGCGGCGGGGAGCTCCGTCGGAACGGGGCGCAAGAGCGTCTTGTGCGCGCACGCCCCCTTCCGACGGCTGGCAGGGCCTGGGAGCTGGTGGGGGCTGGCAATGGAATCGCAAGCCCCTGCAAGCATGACGCCGGCTCCATCTGTTTGCACATTTTAGATATCAAGCTGATACCACAATGGGTTTAAACACATTTTGTGTTCTTCACAATCAAAGCAGCCAGACAGCAATCGCTACTAGCCTCAGAAGAAACTCAAGAGGCACCAGCAAATCCCTGCTCAAAGGCCTGTGTGAAATGTGAGGCCCTAGGGCAGCTGCCCAGTAAGCCCCTACGTTACGATGTCCCTGCTGTCACCTGCACCTCAGTATAAAAGAGATCACGCATCTACTGTAACTTGCTTTTATCTCTGGATTCTGCAGTCCATAGTGGAGCATTCAAAATATTCTCTTAGAAAAGGAACATGACGAGAGCCAAGGAACATCTGTCAGATCTCTTATGTGACAGACATAGCGTGTGCTGCCTCCGCTAGTGGAATTTAATTTAAACCCACAAGGTTTTCACACAAGTCCATTAATGGAACCTATGAGGTCAGTTTATAGATAGCAATCATAATGAAGGTTAATTACTGTATATATATGCAGACTTTTTTCCGCTAGCTATCTACATCATGCATATTTAATTAAATATTGAAAAATACAACTGGTTCACTTAAAATGTTAAAAGAACATTATTGTAAAAATGTATGTTTATAATTAATTTGCGGCTGAACCATTCTTCAAACTTTAATTAAATACTGCATAACACAGACACGGGAAATACAGTATAAAGGTATCTAAGTGCCTGTTTCATCTCTGGCACTATCTGTCTAAGCCTCAGCTATTCATTTTGTAATCAGTTCCATCCACTTTATATTAAAGATTTGCGGTTCGGTTCTTCAGAAATCCAAACCTGGTCCAGATCTCCCGAGGCAATCTGATCTAAACTCTTGGTTTGGAAGTTACTGCAGCTCGGAATTAGGATTTTATTATTCAATAAACCAAAAAGCGAATCCGAACCGAAAAATTTGAACCAAAACACCCATCTGTTTTTTGTATATATTAACTTTCACGTGAATGCCAACCCTACTCGTTTCCTTTTTAATGTATATTTATTACCAGTTATTTATATAGCGCACACATATTCCACAGCGCTTTAGAGTATACAGTAGTTGAACATTCACTACAGTACCTGCAACAGTGGAGCTTACAATCTATATTCCCTACCACATGTACAGGCACACACAGACATTCTAGGGTTAATTTTGTTGGAAGCCAATTAACCTACCAGTATATTTTTGGATTGTAGGAGGAAACCGGAGTACCAGGAGGAAACCCACGCAAGTAAGGGGAGAATATACAAACTCTACACAGTTAGATTAATGGTGGAGATGGAACCCATGACCTCAGTGCTGTGAGGCAGTGATACTAACCAGTGAAGCTCCTGTGTCCTTTGCCTTCAATGCAATCATATAGCATTGTGAATATCTCACAAAAATTATTAGAATATGATTGAAATTTACATGAAAATGTTTGTAATTGATTAACAAATGTATATGAATGATTAAAAGTGTTTTTTAAATTATTATTAATAATAATAATAATAATAATAATAATAATGATACAGGTTGAGTATCCCTTATCCAAAATGCTCGGGACCAGAAGAATTTTGGGTACTTGTGTAGTTTCACAGCGGCACTTCCGTAGTCAGCGTAGTTTCCTTGTCAGCATCGCAGCCATTGTAGTCAACGTCCGTAGTCAGCTTGTATCTGCAACTGTGTGTACGTTCGCGGCTAACCGGAGCTTACGTAATTAGCATAGTGTGTCAGCGTTACGCAGTTAGTGTAGTCAGTCAGCGTTACGCAGTTAGCGTAGTCAGTCAGCGTTATGCAGTTAGCGTAGTCAGTCAGCGTTATGCAGTTAGCGTAGTCAGTCAGCGTTACGCAGTTAGCATGGTCAGTCAGCGTTACGCAGTTAGCGTAGTCAGTCAGCGTTACGCAGTTAGCGTGGTCAGTCAGTGTTACGCAGTTAGCGTAGTCAGTCAGCGTTACGCAGTTAGTGTAGTCAGTCAGCGTTACGCAGTTAGCGTAGTCAGTCAGCGTTATGCAGTTAGCGTAGTCAGTCAGCGTTATGCAGTTAGCGTAGTCAGTCAGCGTTACGCAGTTAGCATGGTCAGTCAGCGTTACGCAGTTAGCGTAGTCAGTCAGCGTTACGCAGTTAGCGTAGTCAGTCAGCGTTACGCAGTTAGTGTAGTCAGTCAGCGTTACGCAGTTAGCATGGTCAGTCAGCGTTACGCAGTTAGCGTAGTCAGTCAGCGCTACGCAGTTAGCGTAGTCAGTCAGCGTTACGCAGTTAGTGTAGTTAGTCAGCGTTACGCAGTTAGCGTAGTCAGTCAGCGTTACGCAGTTAGCGTAGTCAGTCAGCATTGTGTCACCGCTTATTACATTGTGTGGGTTATGGCTGCCGAACCATTGTCCATTTTCAACCTGCTGCAGACGGAGGAGTCGGTGGAGTTTTTCCAATGGCACCACTTGCTTCCAGAGACACAGACCTGTGTCAATGGGCATCCTATGAGACTCAACATAAAGGAGCGTATGTGGCGCTGCCACATAAGAATCTGTGGGAAGAAGGTCAGTCTCTGGGCTGCACAATGGTTTCGCAGATGTCACCTGACCTTTCTGATACTTCTGCGATTCATATTTTCGTGGGCAGAGGAGCTGATAAGCACTCAGTTTTGTGAGCGCCACCTCAAGATTTCTAACAAAACCGCCGTTATATATAAAACAATCTGATGCGGGAGGCGTGTACCCTCAATCTGATGTCCCAGCCCCAACGCCAGATTGGCGGACCTGGCAAAATCGTTGAGGTGGACGAAAGTCTGTTTGTCCAGCGTAAGAGCCACGTTGGACGCGTCCTACCACAACAGTGGCTCTTCGGTGGGATATCGCGTGAACCCAGTGAATGCTTCATCACACCAGTGGCCAGCCGTGACGCCAGGACCCTGATGTCTGCCATCCAGACACACATCAAGCCAGGTACCACCAATATCGAGAGGTTCTGGGGCTCCTGGAGGAATAAGAGGCAGGAATTCATGTTGCGCAAAACCCTAGGGGCGGAGGACGCTTTACATGCACTGACTCTTGTCCCAACTGCCGACAAAGCAGCCGACGCAAAGGATGATGCAGCTGCATCGACATCAGCTGCATCAACATCAGCTGTATCTGGAGTGGCTGCTGTCAGGTAAGAATAAATGTTTTTGACCTTTCTGGGATTTGTTGCTTTGGTACTTGTTTCCTAGCACGGCGCCCGTAGGGTCCCATCGCATACCTTAACTTAAGGTATGCGATGGGACCCGACCAACCCGATTTTCGGGCTTTAAACACGTTTTTAAAGCACTTTGAAAATCGGTCGCATCGCATGCCATTATAATGGCATGCGATGCGACCGACTGTGGCGAGCGCAGCGAGCCACCGAGCCCGAAGCATGGCGAGCGCAGCGAGCCCCGCGAGGGGACGCTTAATACGTTTGAAGCTCGCCACGCTTAATACGTTTGAAGCTCGCCACGCTTCGGACTCGGTGGCTCGCTACACTGTATGAAATCAACTCCACACCGACGTTGATAGTGGGGATATGAAAAGGTCGTAGGGCGCATACCGCCGCCCCTCGCGGGCTCGCTGCGCTCGCCACTCTTCGGGTTGACGTCGATCGTGGCATGGCGTTAACAATGGGGGGGGGGCATACCATGGAAAATGGGGTCTGGGGGGCATTTAACATTGGGGCCAATGTAAAATCGGGTCTCAGGGACCATTTAACATTGGTTCCAATGTAAAAATCGGGTCGGTCGGGTCAATCGCATCGCAAGCGATTTGGTTGCATGCAATGCGATTGACCCGATTTTTGCAACCTGATTTCATACAATTAAAATTGGTGGCGCCGTGCTAGGAAACAAGTACCGTTGCTTTTATTTAACATTGATCATTGTTTTTCTTCTTTCTTCTTTATGTCATTAAAATCCATTTGACAGTTAACACGTGTCATCATTATTGTTTCAGATGGTCGTCGTGGAGTTGATGTTATAAAGTATGGCGAGCGCATCGAGCCACCGAGCCTGAATCGAGGGGCCACGAGGGGCCGCGGAAAACAAGCCCGATGCGTGCTGAGCGCAGTGAGCCCCACGATTACTTGACGTGTATTCTACGTGCGCTTGCGATGCTTCGGGCTTGTTTTCCGGGTGGCTCGCTTTGCTCGCCACACTTTATAACTTCAACTCTCGTGCGTCCCAGGCAGATGGAGCCCCTCTCTGCCGGCACCCGCATGATTGCCTCTCCGCCGGCGTCTGCCAGCGCAGGGGATCTGGTGGTTACCGACGCTGTGTGAGAGGCGCTCACTAGGCTTGCCAGGGATGCTGGGGACAGAGCTGCAGCTCATGAGGACAGTACAGGGACTACGCTGCCTGATGGGGACACTACGCTGACTACGCAGGGCTCCCGCGGGGACACTACGCTGACTACGCAGGGCTGCCGCGGGGACACTACGCTGATTACACTGACAACGTAGCGTAGCGTGCCACCATGAAACTACACAAGTACCGAATTTTGGATTACGGATTTTTCCGTATTTCAGAATATTTTTATGTTTCAATGATGTTTCTTGAGTTATCTTGCATTTATGTTGTATAAACACATCAAACACATGAAATACACACAAATCTATTTTATTTGTGCATAAAACAAGGTTTCAAAACATGAAACAAAGTTTGTGTAATATCTCAGATACTGAATTTGAATGCCAAGCAATCATTTTCTTGCACATACAGTATTTAGCGCCAGTTACATATCATGTCCTCAGTAGCGCTGTTATAGATGTCCCTAGTAATGGGGAATGTATGGTTTTCGGAATAATTTGGATAATGGATATTTGGATAAGGGATACTCAACCTGTACTAATATTAATTATGTATTTATTTTTGTATTTGTGAGTGGTTGTTCAGAATATAAACCTAGTTACTGTATTTATTAATTTTATAAATAATTGATTTTGTATTCCAGATTTTTTTTATAATAGGTTCATAACGGTATATTTACTAATCTCTTAATCAATGTTTGACTTCCAGGGCTAAAGCACACATTTGCTAACCTTTAAAAATGAATAGAAAAAAAATCATCTGTCAGTAAATGTGTGTTTCATCCCTGAAAGTCTACCATTGATAAGAATGCTTTTTGGATTAATTAACATCATTAAAAAAAAACACACACACATTGGGCCAAATGTAATAGGGTGTGAAAATTGGAGATTTTGGGAGAGCTTTCACATTTTTTAATGCAGCAATCATCTACACTGAAAAAACAGTAATACCCCGTTCTCACTGTAGGCAAATTCCAGGGTCTATCATGTCGACCTGGAAATTTGCCTTTTAACACGGGTTTTTCTGCAGTTTGAACGGGTCGCATACCCGGATCTCATACAGAGGTAAAACCCTTCTTTTTACCCGTGTTTGAGATCTGGGTATGCAGACACGGGTTGACCCGTTCACACTGCAGTGTTAAAAGGCAAATTACCGGGTAGAACTTCTTCACCCGGGAATTTGCCTTGCAGTGAGAACGGGGGTCCGTCCCTGCAGTCGCCGGGGAAAAGCTGTGTATTTCTCACTGGCAGTGAGAACACGGTATAATTTCTCACTTTTTGGATCTGACACCTTTTATATTTGGCCCATTGGGTCTAAAACTTGACCGATTTAATTTACTCGCAGGCATAAATGCAGGATTTCTGGGAGGGCGGGGGGGGGGGGGGGGTACAAAATAATAAATTTAGACTTAAGGGGTGAATTATCACAGCTAATGGAAGCACCAGGGATGATTGGTCTGACTTGGTGGAAAACAAGCTTTAATTAAATTGCCTGATAATGAATATCAGTAACAAATCAGCCTGATTTTTAACTCATTACGCTTCTCCCCGAAAATGAAGGGAATCCCAGTGATGTCAGTCACTGAGACTCCCCTCAGCCAATCAGGGCCGAGCTCCAGCTGTTGGGCAAATTTGCAGAATGGGAACACTGCAAATGGCTAAACAAATAAATAAAATGTGTTTATTCAAAGCAAATACTCTACACAGTATATCACTGAAGTAAAAATAAAAAGTTGCGGTCGTGTTACATGCAAATTTGTCATGTCACAATTGCCATCCAAAGTTTCCTTTGTTTGCCAAATAGGGTGATCCTATATCCTCTATATGAAGAAATTAGCAATAGCATTAAAATTATGTTGGTAAAGGAAAAGGTTCTTCTTGGGATAACTGAGCCAAATCAGAAACCTATGTGTAAAATACAGACACTTACATACTGCAATTTACAACCCCCTGAGAAAATCCTGTCTGGCAATAATATTATAAGATTTTATTACGTACAGTAAAAAATAATCCTGTCAAGGTCTGGACACTGGTTACAATTTGTTTAAAAAAAAATCCACGTTCACGTCCTTTAATTAGACTATAACTCACATCTGACTCTTGATTGCAGTGTGTTCACATATACAGCGCTTTAGGTCATTATAATATCATTTAAAAAAGTCAACCATTAGCTCATCCCAATTGCATACCTATTTATTATTATGATGCACCACAGATCACCTCTTCAGCTAGTTACTTATCATCCATACATATTTTATTCACTAATGAACTTTAATGGTGTGTACACACGGTTCGATGTGCCTTAAGATGCGATCCACGATCCGATCGGATCGGGATCGGATCGCAAGGCACATCCGATTTGCATACAATCTTGGCTATATAGTGCAGATTTGCACTATATAGTCAAGGCAGCCAAGACTTTCTGGCTTGCGATACGTGAACGCGCATCGGGATCAGATCGGGTTTTAACCCTTGCGATCTGCATCCGATTCTGATCCGATGCCGATTCGACTATATCGTCAACATCGGAAAGGAAATGTACACACTATAACACTAATCACATTACATATTAATAAACTACTAACTAACTCCATTGTGACATTTTACTTTATTTTTATTCTTATTATATCACAATGATGACTTTTGACAGTTTCAAACAATAAGGTTCTTACTAAAAATACTGTCTGAATCCCCTTCTTATAATGTTTATGATAACATTTATACAGATTGGCTTTTTATACAATTTGGAATTATGCCTGCAACAACAGCAAAGTACAAACAAGCTTATACTGTAAATTATTTTTGTGGAGGGGTTGTAGCGCTCACCTCCAAGGGACTCTATTGAGACTATGGGCAGTATTCAATGTGAAAAATTCTCCGTGCATGGCGAGAGATTTTTTCTCTGGCCATGCACTCGCCCTGTTCCGGAGGGCTCGCTGCCACTCCTGCTCCCACTATTCAATGTGGTTAAGACTCGCCGCCACTCGCGGCGAGTCTTAACCCCTGCAGCGGACGAGCGTCCGCGGCAGGGAGCTGGCAGGGTGCCGGGGGACGGTGGCAGCCAGGGAGATTAAAGTCTCCCTGGCTGCCCCAGAACATATGTGGAGGGGGAGGAGGGCTCCCCGGGACCCAGGCAGCACAAGCTGCCCCCCCCCCCCTCCTATAGCCAGCGGGGGACCCAGTATTCACTGCACCCGATCGTGCATATGTAATGATCGGATGCAGTGAATATATGAATATCTAATGAGCGGCTCAAGATCTCCGGCCCCCTGCTGGCTGCTCTGTGTAAAAAAAAATATATATATTTTTTTAAAATTAAATATATATTCATGTGCTATAAAATAAAATGCCCCTTCACAGAAAAAAAATCCTGATTTTTTTACACCAAAATTAAAAAAAAAACTTTTAGTTTAAAAGTTCACATTCCAGTTCTCCATGAAAAGATGGAGAATTGCTACACGGAGAGAGACGGAGAGACACTGCGAAAATCACTTAGAAAGACGGCGAATATTTCACATTGAATAGGGTGGTTCACTTTTGGAGAGCAAAATGCTCCTTCCAACGCGAAAACAGCACAAACCTCGCCATAAAACAAGGCGAATTTTTCTCATTGAATACTGGCCTCTGAAGCTGCTGGTCTCCCAAGAGGGGCCCACCCTCTAGAAAATAGAATTGCAAAAGGGATGAGGGGAACTGCGCTAATATAGTCTCTAATAAGTGATGAGCTACTGTATTGTACCTTATGACAAATAAGATGAGACAGGTGTGTGCTGCAAACAATCAGTATGGTTTATTGCACGTATCTAGTCAATCACTAATAGATGCATACATACGAAATTGCTTAGTGGGGCTTGTGCAGGGTGGGAACGGGTTATCCAGGTAACCAGGCTCAGTCCTGGTTGTGGGTGGGCAAAGTCACGTGGCAAACGGGGGTGGGGGTATGAGAAATGCCGGATAGTCTCTCGGTGTATATGGCAGAGATACACTGCTGGGGTCACGTAGTAGTGTGTTAATCCAATGTCTGTGAGTGGCTGGCGGGGTGGGCAGGTGTGGGTAGGCACAGGCTGGTGGTGCGGGGGGCTGGCGTCCCGTCCCCTCCGCAGTACACCTCTCACCTGTGCTTCCCGCTGGTTCTTCTTCTGGTCCTCCGTCTGTCCCTCGGCGTCTTAAAGGAATCCAAGCCGCAGCTTGATCGTGCAAGCGCTGCACAGATCAGCCGGGCTCAACAGGGATGTATAAACACCGCGACTTCCGGGTGCTGGTCACAGTCTCTCCTGCAGGCTCTACTCCCAGCCGGGAGGAGACTTAAGGTGGTCGGTGATGCAGTTGTAGATGGGCTGAATGTAGCTTCAATGTAGCTCCTTATACTGTAAGTTGTCCTTATTCAAACCCTGCCTCATGTCAACACATATACATATATAAATAGAGGGGCCCCCCTCCACAGCACCCAAGGGCCAGGGCTGAAGCCTTGGCTATCCATGACACGCCAAGTTGATAGCATTATATAATTGATAGCAAATATAATAAATATTGTGTTTTTCCTGTGAAAGTACAGGTCCCAGCAAAGCTCTCCCACATGTTGGTACTTGGAGAACCACAAGTATCAGCACGCAGGGCATTAAAGTGCACACTGGTACCTGTAGATCTACAAATTACAATAAGCACACACATACATTGAAAATAAAATTTTATTAAACATAAATGCACTGACATACTTACCAACATCCTAAGCCTACCTTTGGTCCTCTTGTCCAGTAGAATCCATAGGATGTACCTGTAACAAAATAATTCATATTAGAATTCACCTATCCCAAGGGGTTAAAAATAAAAAAAATGTAAACACAAATGGAACAGTTTAGGCTGAGTAGCAGCATGCTGCTCCTCCATACAAATGATAAGGTTCCAGGTGACTTCTGTCAATGGGAAACCCCTGAGCCAATCCTCTTAGAGCACTGCCTCTCTGATTGGTTCTTCGCTTCTCATAGAACTCAATGTTCTGAAAATAACATTAAGCTCTATGATGCAAACCATCATTTGTGGCTAACCGCAAAGTGAATTGTATTCAACCGCAAGTGTGACCCACTGACCTGTATTCAAATTAATTAGTGTGTCTTGAGACAACACCATTGGTCCCAGGTGCAGTTTGTTCATCCCAGTATTGCCTCCTAAGTGATCAATCATCTGTGTATAAAACTGCTTTCAGCTAAACACCCACAACACTCCCTCTCACAGACCAGGAAGACCCGCAACATACAACTGCAGAGATGACAGGAACACTTATAGATGCTGGTGCAGTAACCGAAAATATCTCCAATACTGACAACATCGGCTGCGTGTACATCTCTGAATAACCCCCTAGTGTTCTGTGTATAAAACCAAAAATCAGAATAAGGATTGCATGACTAAATGGACATTAATGTACATCCGGTCCTGCTGGTTTCAGTTCTATATTTATGGATAACTAGGTGATTCATCGCGCCCTTTGGGCGCTCTTCACACCAACGTCAGGGGCTCCGCCCCCATAACCTGTGAACGCGTGTATTACGTGAAATATGGTTTGTTATGGAGGGGTGGTTGTGGTATACTGCGCCCCCTTAACCTGTGAACACCTTTATTGTGTGAAATATGGTTTGTGTGGGAGGGACAGGTGGTGAAATACTATGGATGCGGGAGGGGTGGGTGTGGTGTTTTTACATGTGGAGGCGATGTGGGTGGTGGAGTGTCGATGGCGTGGGTGGGTGAGGGTCGGTTGTATCGGTGTGGCTTTTGTGATGGAGTTGTGGGTGTGTGAGGGTCAGGTGCATGTGATCTGCATGTGGATGTGGGCGTACCACGTGCACAGTAGGTGCAGTTGCGGGGTTGGCGTGGGTGGGAGGAGTGTTCGCACAGGCTGGGGAGTAGTGGGTGTGAAGCGGGTTTGTGCAGGTGCGCTGTGGGTGGGTGAGTGGTGGGTGCAGGGGTACTGCAGCTGTGTTTGGCTTAGGTGTGAAGTAGGCGTTGGTGGGGGGAGAAGCACGTGTGAGTGTGCTGCGGGTGGGGGAGAGGTGGATGCGGTGCTGCTAGGGGTGCAGAAGGGTGTCCGGAGGAGCTATTAGTGAGCTGGGCTATGTGCACGGTGTGCAGGCCACTACTTACTGCGCAAATCCTGTGGTCCAGGGCAGCCACTTTTTTTTTTAAGAATGAAGATGGGTTTGGGGATGTGGTTGGCGGAGCACTCAATCTGGTCCTGCAAACAGTCCCAGGAAGTGTGTTCTGACATAAGGGAGCCTCATAGGCAAATGGGAGGCGCTGGCATGGTCAGAGGTGGAGCTGCCAGCTATGATTCCTCCCATGAAATTGGGCACAGCAAATTGTACCCGAGTGAGTCAGTGGCGTAACTACAAATATGGCTCCCCCTTGCAAATAAAAGTTAGTAGTGTCCCATGCACCTCTAATATCCTGCAGTTTTTCACTAACGTTTTAAACCTTTACTTTCCAGAGTGGCATTTTCTTGTACCTCATTGTTGGGGTCCTGCAGTGCTGTAATGTACATGATGTAGGCTACTTCATGCCCCCCCCCCCCTCCCCTGCCCGCAGACCCCATCAGCGCTGGCTCCTATAATCCACTGTGGGGCATAGACTGGAGTGGGCATATTACAGCGGGCGGCAGGCAGCCGTGAGAAGCTGCGGTGGCTGTGGTCACTAAGCTCCCTCATCCTGGTCCGTCATATTAGCAGCACTACTGAGCCTGCTGTGCTGTCTCCGGTAAAGGCAGCTGCAGGCGCATGGCTGGTGCCTGGGCCAGCGAGGCCACACTGACAAACAGACGCACAGGAAGTAGCAGGGCAGTGCTACAGCGTGCAGACGGCTCTGCCCCCTGGGTTGGAGCCTGTCCACGGAGCAGCCTAAGTGATGAGGGCACAAAGGAGATTGGGGACCGCTGTGTGCTGCTGCCTGCAGGTGTGCTGGCATTGCAATTGGTGGGCGAGGAGGGGGCGGATCGCGTCTGGACCCTTCATTTGTGCAGGCATCATCTGCCTGACGGTGTTTGGCTCAGGCTGCCGTAGAGCCTGGCCTGTGTAGAGAGAGGCTGTGGGGGGCGGCCGCGGTCGCGGTGTGTAGAGCGGGCATGGCTAGTGGTGGGACAGGAGGGGGCGGATCGCGGGGATGAGGCTGTTAGACGCAGTGTGGTCTGGCAAGAGAGAGAGGCTGTGGGGGGGGGCGGTATGTATCAGTGGGGCGGTCCTGGGAGTGGCGGCCGAGGAGGGGGCGGATGAGCTTGTGAGTAGGACGGATGGTGTGGGGGGTGCGGTGTGTAGCCATGGGGCGGGGTTTGGACGTGTATGGGCGGTGGTGGTGTGTAGGACAGAGCTGGCGTGTAGAACCTTACAGCCCTTGGTTTGCAGTGTGGATAACGGTGGACGGGCCTGTCAATCACCCGTGGAACCCCGCCCACCGTTCCCTACACTGCTTTGAGTGACGGATCTGGCTAAATATATAAGAGATATCCTCCAATGCCACTAAGAGCAGATTATCATTTGGATCAGTGCTGGTCTGGCTTTAAAGCCTGGCAAACAGAGAGCCAATGGTTGGCTGCAATGCCTCACCTTTTGCCACTCTGTCCAGCATATAGAAACACAGGAGTCTGCTGTGAAGCCACACCCCATTGAGCCTTGGCCACACCTCTTTGTTACACAAACTGCCTCTGGAATGTCAGGGCTCTTTTAAAGCCCCAGTCCATCTCTGATTTGGATTGCCACTTTGAATTTACTCCACTAATCTGTGCACTAATGCTATGTGCTCATTATTTCCATAACTGCAGATGGGATGCGGTCATTTGGTCTACTGCATTATGGTCGACAGTCATTAGGTCGAATCCATTAGGTCGACATGCTAAAAGGTCGACATGACTCTAGGTCGACATGGGAAAAGGTTGACGTGATTCTAGTTCGAAAGGTCATTAGTTCGACAGGTCATTAGTTCGACAAGGTCATTAGTTCGACATTGTCTATGTCGACATTCACAAGGTCGACATGGAGTTTTTCACTGTTTTTTGAGCCAACATGTGCCGACAGGTGGTATTTCATGCCCTACCATCCACTAGGGCGTGGTGGGAGAATAAAATAGTGTGCCGAGCGTAGCGAGGCACTGTGCCCGACGCATAGCGAGCGCAGCGAGCGATGCGAGGGGATGCAGTGCACTTTAAACTGTGTCCATGTCGACTGTGTTGACATTCAGGTAAAAAACAGTGAAAAACCCCATGTCGACCTTGTGAATGTCGACATAGACAATGTCGAACTAATGACCTTGTCGAACTAATGACCTGTCGAACTAATGACCTTTCGACCTAGAATCATGTCGACCTTTTCCCATGTCGACCTTTTAGCATGTCGACCTAATGGATTCGACCTAATGACTTTCGACCATAATGCAATAGACCAAATGATCCCAACCCCATAATACTATCTGACTCGTGTCAGTCAATCACTACAAAATGTAGGTGTTTCTCTTTTGTCCAGGACCCAATAAACTTACTAGTTACATTACGATTAGTTTATTGGGCAGCACCGTTGCTGTAATGGCTAGTGTTACTGCCCCAAAACGCTAAGGTCTTGTGGTAAATTCCCACCAGGCCCCTAATTATGGGGAATTTCTAAATTCTCCCCATGCATTACTGGGTTTCTGCTTGGTGCTCCGGTTTCCTCCCGCGATCCAGAAATATAGTGGAAGGTTAATAGGCTCATGACCAAAAATAACTGTAGTGTCAGAGGCGTAACTCTGGGAGGCAATGGAGTCATCGGTACTTGTTTCCTAAAATGGTGCCCACTAAGCAATTTGCTTAGTGGGCTATTCTGCGTAGGGAAATCGCAGTGCATCGCATGAGCCATTTTACTGCCATGCGATGTGCGATGCGATGTGAATTTCCTGTGTAATTTATTCACTGCTCTCTCAGCCCCGGGCCATCCCATCGCATCTGCCACAAAATCCCATGCGATTTTATAGAGTGTGCAATGCCATGACATTAGGTATACAATAATATGATTGTATGTCCCAAAAATAGGTTTAACACACCCCACCCCCCCACTATCCACGCCACCCCGAAGCGTGGCGAGCGCAGAAAGCCCCGCGAGGGGCGGCGGATTGCGTCCTCCGACTTTTTCATTACCCCACTATCCACGTCGGTGTGGAGCTGATTTTATATAGTGTGGCGAGCGCAGCAAGCCCCGCAAGGAGATGCGGAATATATGTAAAGTAATCTACGGCCCCTCGTGGAGACACAGTGCAGCTTCTGCCAGTGGGTGAGGGTCCAGCGTGGCAGTACAGGGGTACAGGATGGTGGCCCTGAGTCAGTGTTTCCTCCTACTGGGTGGGAGTTAGGGTGCATGAGAGCAGGAGGCTGGGCTATGAGGCATGATAGGGGTATGTGGGCAACACAGCGTCAGCGACTCCCCAGTGGTGGAAGTTATGGTTCAGGAGAGCAGGAAGCTGGGTAGTGATAGGGGTGTGTGGGCAGGGGCGCGGGGGGGTGCCGTGAATTGCCGTGAATTGAGGGAGGGGGCAAAATTGCGGGAGGGGGGGCGCAGGTGTCGGTGAATCTCGGGAGGGGGCGGGGGTCCGCAAAGCGCAGGAGTGGGGCGTGAATCGCGCAAGGGGGGATTGCGAATTGCGGGAGGGGGGTCGCGGGGGTGCCGTGAATTGCGGATGGGGGGTAGCGGGGGTTGGGGGGGGCACGAATCGCGGGAGGGGGGGCGCGGGGGTTGCAGCGAATTGCAGGAGGGGGGGTCGCGGGGGCAAGGGGGTTGCCGCGAATCGCAGGAGGGAGGGCGCGGGGGGTTGCCGCGAATCGCGGGAGGGGTGTGTCGTGGGGGTTGCCGCGAATCGTGGGAGAGGGGGTTGGCGGCGAATTGCGGGAGGGGGGGTCACAGGGGGGGTGCCGTGAATCGCGGGAGGGGTCGCGAGGGGGGTGCCGCGAATCGCCACAAGAAAAAATCAACACAGAAAGGTCAACACATGTAAATGTTGACATAAGTGTGGCATTTCATTGGTGTCCATGTCGACACATGAGAATGAATATGAGAACATTCAAAAAATGAAAAATAAATCTAAAAATCTCATGTCAACCTTTTTCATTGTCGACCATAGCCATGGGGAGGGGGGGAGTTTGCCGCGAATCGCGGGAGGGGGGGGTCGCGGGGGTGGCGTGAATTGCGGGGGGGTTGCCGCGAACCGCGGGAGGGGGGGTGCCGCGAATCGCGGGAGGGGGGGCGTGGGGGGGTGTTTTGCCGCAAATCGCTGGAGGGGGGGTCACAGGGGGGGGCGCGAATCGTGGGTGGGGCGGCAGGTGGGCGCGCACCTGGTGCAGTGTCTTTGCTGGGCAACATGGGGAGGCAGAGGATGTCTGGCACTGTGGGCTCACTGGGCTGGTTCTCTGTCATGTGAGTCAGTCACATACCTCCCAACATGACCCTCTCCAGGAGGGACACATTGCTCTGTTTCTGGACTTCCCTCATAATATATGATTGCCATCACCTGTTTCACACATGTTATTAATTGATTAGAAAGGTGCTTCAACACAGGTGCTGGCAATCATTAATTAAGGGAGAAGTCCAGAAACAGAGCAATGTACTTATGCCACTGTGTAGTGTATACATGTAGTAGGGTACAGTATATAGATTGTAAGCTCCACTGGGACTGGGACTGATGTGAATGACCAAATATTCTCTGTAACTAAATAACCGTTACTAAATACATATTTGATGCTGGTTATAATATACTACATTTATAGCACGTCCAGCGGTGTAGCTAGGTGCCATGGTGCCTGGAGCAAGGGCATGTTTTGCGCTCCCTCCCCCCCACCTCCCCACCACCACCAATTTGTGTTGTGCAAATAAAACTCCATAAGTCAGCAATACTATGAGAGTTGTTGCCTCTGTATCCCCATGACATTATCAACAACCCCGAGACGAGGCTGACCTGACTTTGACCAGCGGACACCTGTCCGGTGACTAAGACGTGCAGGCCTACTAACACCCTGAGGGATATTCAAAGGATCCACTGTAATTCTATATCATCTCTAATGTTGGGTACGAGCAATAATATTTTCCTCCCATCAATAATATCTAAATCATTGCACTAGAAGGCGCTGTTCACTCTTTTCTAGCACATTACCCAATCGGACAGTACAACAACAGTCCATAAGGAGAACAATAGCTGTCACCCATTAAGACAGGGGGCGGGATTCTCACAGTAACGCTGCGGTAAGGAGCCCATAGGCTTCTGCAGGGAATCGCCAGTTTTTGCAGGGGATTCCCTCCGCAGCGTTGACACTGCGGAGAGGGGTTACTGCATACAGAAATGCGGTAAAAACCCCGATAACAGGGTTTTACCGCATTTCTGCTTTAGAGAATCCTGCCATGTGAGTGTTATCAGAATAACTGGATGACTAACAGACTTCTAAAGGCCCCCATATACTATGTGATTTGGGCCCGATTTCACCCGATTCAGATGGACCAGGCCGTGAAATCGTCCCAAAACGCATGTGCACATTAAATTTATTGTATCGGACCCATCACTGGCTTTTTAGCACCCGCGATGTAATGGGTCCAAACCCAGGTGTATGTGCAGCAGTGGGTCGATGCGGTGGCTGGGGAGGCAGCAGGGTCCGTGCAGTGCTGGGGAGGCAGCGGTGTCCCTGCGGCGCTGGGCAGTCAGCGGCAGGGTCCCTGCGGCAGATGGGCAGTCAGCAGCGGGGTCCCTGCGGCGGATGAGAACTAGTAGCGCTATTGGTGGGGTGGGAAGCGGTTGCTGAATGTAAAACTATATTTTGAAAAGACTGGCCAGCCGTTTATTGGCTGAGAGAATTCTCTCAGCCAATCAGTGGCCTCTCATCTTTTCAAAATATGGTTTTACATTCAGCAGCCGCTTCTTGCGCCGCCAATATCGCAACTAGTTCCCATCCGCTGACTGCCCAGCCACCACAGGGACCCCCTGCCTGCCCCACATGGACCCCGCTGCCCACCCCTGCCAGCTCCCCATGGATTTAAATGCAATAAATCACATGCAAATCAAGTGCCAAATTGTAAGTGAGCCTCCCGGGGAGCTGCCGAGGGCTCTCAAGGGCAAACTTGTCCTTAGGACAAGTCGGACTAGTCCAAGGACATCTATTTTCACGGAAGCCATATAAGTACTTTTTTTTAAAAAAAAATGTATTTCTATACGTCTATTAAACATGATATGAAAAAAAAAAAAAACAAGGAACAATTCAAAAATAACAAGCCTGATTATTTGATAGTCAGATTTGCAGAATGATGTAGGACGCTATATCTCTGAGAAGAGTAAATTCATACTTCATGTATATATCATAGGCGCAGTGTATACAAAGACAGGGAGGACATTATTTCAGGCTCTCTGAGAGATTACGCTCCTTCTCATTGACAGACAGAAACAATGAATTAGAGCATCGATGCATTCGACGGAGCGAGGGACGATGAAATGTCTGCTGGTAGTAGGAAAAACCTGCATTGTTGGAGAATAAATTCGGATATTAGCTCGGTACATCTCTGCAAAACAATGGCATTCCTGCAAGGCAAGATATCCCTCAATGATACCCTACAGTATGTAGAATATATTATCCGCAAGCACAATGGAATATACAACATTTGTCTACGATGCTCAGCAAAAACCATCAATTATTCACAATTCAAGAGTCTAAGTGGTGCTGAGAAATGTAGGAAGTATTTTTACACGGCAATCAGGGATTTCTTTTGAGTAACAAAATAATTAAAAGATTTAGAGAAAAAAAAATGTTATTGGTCTATTCTGTATGTGGATAATGGAAAAATAACTTAGGGACCGATTCAAACCGGATCGCACGGGCGTGAATTCGCAGCGCACAGCGTTTAGATAAGATGTTGCCCCGCTAGAATTAACCCCTTCAGTGGCAGTCCCGGAAATTTTCCGGCCCACCCTGCGGTGCCGCAGCGGGCAGTCCTGGAAAATTTCCTGCCATGCCACAAACCTACAGGTGTGCGCCAGTGGTGCATCACCTCACCGGCGACCCCCACCAGACAGCTCCCTCCCCACCTCCACTGTTGTTATAAAAAAAACCTCTCACCCTCGGTCTGGCGATCGTACGCCGGAGCTCCCTGCCTTTGAGAGAGACGACGGCAGGCTCAGGTATGTTCTGCACGGCTTGGGGAACTCGGGATCCCTCGAGTGTTCGGGCGCCCGAGTCCTTCCGAGCCGCCCCGAACATCCCCGAGCCTGCCGCCTGCTGCCGGTCAGTGTGCTTGTATGATTGGCAGCAGGCACAGCGGCAGGGGAGCTCTGCTAAAGACCGCTGGAGTGGAGGGGCTGGGGTTCACAGGAGGGGAGGGGAGCGCTGGGAACCACCTACCCCATCAGTGGACAGTTTTTTTGGGACAGGAAAAACCTGTCCTAGTTAGGTACTCCTGCCCCAGAAAAACCCACCACTGAAGGGGTTAATGTGCTCGCTGGGGGGTAAATGTATGAAGCTTGGAGAAGTGCTATCTATCCCAATAAAGAACATTATGTGCGAGGTGATAATGCTCCAGCCAATCAGCTCCAGGGCTCGCAAATATAAGACTGAATTATATTTCCTGGCTCTGGACCAAAGACGGGCGGGTGGCTGACATCATGTGACGACAGTGCAGGTGGGCGAGGGTGCCCGCACAGAAACCCCTGCGCATGCGCATAACTGACTATGCTTATACGCAGGGCACAACCATCGGTCCCCTGTGCGGACGTGCGGGGGACCGAATGGATTAGAATCAGGGGAGGGCCTACTGTACATGTATGCTGTAAAAACACCTCTGAAGAGGTCACAGTCACACTGGGGTCACCAAACAAAGCTGTCCGCAAGCCCCCCAATTTTCTTTTGTTACTCACTCCATGAATTATATAACTATATTTTGTTCAAGCTACTGTATGCTTCTTAATACATATTAGTGCATTGTTCAGCAGTTGCTTAGAAACCACTATGTATACTGTATATTTATTTATTATATATATATAAAAAAAAAAA
Organism: Crinia signifera; assembly: GCF_055691185.1. Taxonomy (NCBI): domain Eukaryota; kingdom Metazoa; phylum Chordata; class Amphibia; order Anura; family Myobatrachidae; genus Crinia; species Crinia signifera. The sequence goes on from NC_139223.1 coordinate 40,989,494, forward strand.
ATTATACCACATTTACACGCACACACAGACATTCTAGGGTTCATTTTTGTTAGCGGTCGCTTAAACTACTAGTATATTTTTGGATTGTGGGAGGAAACCGGAGTACCAGGAGGAAACCCACACAAGCACGGGGAGAATATACAAACTCCACACAGTTAGGGCCATGGTGGGGATCGAACCCATGACCTCAGTGCTGCGAGGCAGTAATGCTAACCATTACACCATCCATATGGTCTGTATATACACACAGGGGTGTAGCCAAAACTTTGAGCGATCTTTTGCAACATTAGCCAATGACCAAGAGACACCTCTCCACAAGAGCTGTTCATTTCATGCCTCATCATAGTGCCCTAGTACATTTTCTGAACCACAGTAGTGCCCTAGTTTGTTATGTCACACCATTCGCAGGTCTTCTAGGAGGGGCGGGGCTAAATTGCACGATTTGCTTCTTTAGCCCCTCTCCCTCCCCCAAAAATCCGCAAATCGCAGGAAATTAATGCTGCTGCGGGGAAGTTTCTGGGGGAGGGGCGTTGGTGTCTGGGAGGATTGCTGACCTTTCCGGGGGCCAGGAGAGGGACACTATGTTGAAGCCATTCCATTCATTAAGGGCCAAATTTGTCCCCAAACGAACTGGGAATTCCCTGGCGGACACAGGCGCCACATGACGTCAGCGCCCAACCAGAATTCAGAGTACAGCGGGCACTAGAAAAAGTCAGTCCAGGCTGACTTTTCTCAACGAAGGCCAGAGAAATTATTCGGTGGTGACGATTCACAATTTAATCCGTGCAGAAGTGACAGGCCTGTTGATGATAATGGCTATAAAGTACATGAAAGGTAATTATGGTAAAATACTGTTTTCTTCATGACAAATATAAATATAACATATCCTTTTACCTATAGTATTACAATTCCGAGAGACGTTTATTGGCATCATGCTTGCGCAAATGGCATGCAGCCTGGTAAATGATTACACAGACAACCTGAATACTCCTCTTTTCCATTACCTTTCATTTGATTAAGGTATAAGTGATCACGGAACACCAGCTTTTCAGCTCAGAGAAGGAAATTGCCTTTGTCTTCTGGAAAAACGGTCACAAAAGCTAAGTATCAATACAATAGAAATGCTTATATTACTGTTCATTCCAGACAACTGTTTTGTGATGAAAGAGTGCTACCCGTTCCTGTGTAACTCAAGCGGAATATTTATATTTTAAGTAGTTCATTAAATAAATGGGGTGCAAATAAAAGCAGTTTCTGCAGTGGAATTATCTGGCCCAGTGGTTCCTGAACTTTCTTGAGTCACAGCACTCTAGACCAAGGGGGCGGCCAACCTGTCTACCAACGGTTCATGTATCTCAGGCAACCTGTGGATCTATAGTAGGAATGATTGCAGCAGGTTTGACAATGTAACAGTAATGACTAGAGCTGTGCACCAGCTAGGTGGTCTGGAAAATGTGGACCATTGGGAGATCTCTAGGACCGGTTTTGGAACCTCTGCTCTAGAGTATCAGTACTTTTTTCCGGGCACACCTAGGATAAAAGTTAAGCCACTTATGCTTAGCTTAGGGTATTTTATGTGGTTGTGTACAGGTGTGCTGTTGATTGTCCACAACACTGGTTTTGCCTATCACTTTGAACACAAATAATATGATTTGGTCCTTGACAACCAACCCGAGGCACCCCTGCAACAGCCTTATGCAGGGGCAAATTGAGGAGTCAGGCTGCCCTAGGCATATTATTGTCCGCTCTCATCCCCCATCATGTCACTGCTCCCTTTATTTTGGGGGAAGTTCAGATGCCTAGAGACCCCCCCCCTTAAGTAACCTCAACTTCACCCCACTATCACCTCAAGGACCACAATTTGCTGCCCACTGTTCCACTCCCGTCAGGGTGTGGTTTACTAGATCTACAGTCAAAAGATAGACAGTCAATAGGTCAGCCCCAAATGGTTGACATGCAAATATTTGACAGGGTCAAAAGGTCAAGGTCAACCGGGTCAAAAGGTCAACATGCTCCAGACAAAGCACCTCACTCCGCTACCTCTGTGCTCTGTATACTGTAGGTTACTATTCGGGACTGTATATCTTTTTTACTGTAGATCTATCAACCGGACACCCTTGTGAAATATGTACATATTGCTAATCATAGTTTGGCCTGCCAAGGTAAGAAGACAGCTGATAAAGGGGTCTATGTACTAAGCCTTGGACAGCGAAAAAGTGGGTGGAGATAAAGTACCAGCCAATCAGCTCCTGTAATTTTTCAAACACATCCTGTAACATGGCATTTAGGAAATGATTGGTTGGTAGTCTATAGGCCCATACACACTGGGCGACGTTGAGCTGAAAGCCGCTCAAAACAGCAAGTTTGAGAGGCTTTCAGCTCAAAGCCGGCCAGTGTGTATGCCACGGCGATGAGCGGTGAGCGCTGCTGCCCGCTCCTGCATTATCGCCAGGAAAGCCGTCCATCTGCTGGTATTAATGTTTTCCCCCTGCCCGGCGCTGACATCACCAGGCAGGGGGAAAGCGGCTCAGTGTGTATGCACATCTTCCTAATGGTTGAATTAGGTATATGATACATTCTTTAAACTGTGAGGTATTTTGCTATCTTGTATGCCATATTTATATCAAGAAATTAAGATGATTATCCAAAGCACAAAAGATCACCCAGGAAGATGTCTGATATTAGACCTCCAACCCTGAAGAAGAAACATTATGCAGGTCAGCAAAAGGGGCAGATTGTATCTTATCTTATTCTGTGTATATCTTTCTGAACACTCATAAGATATTTGATTATGCTGAACGCATTACATACATTATATATACAGTATATAGCAGAGGTGTATAATGCATTCCATTGTATTATAGAGCTTGGTTGGTTAGTGGCACAATATATTATACTACTGTATCTGTCTTTGTTTAGCATGGACTGTACAGTATGTTTGTAGCATTTCAAAAATGTTGTCTTAGTCATTTGTGTGTTAAATGTATATTATTCTATACTTGCGACTCGCCCCGGCTTCACATGGGAAGCACTAATTATCTATAGCCAGATGACATGGATGGGGGCGGTCATGTGACGAAGTTTTAGCAGATATCTATAGGTACGGTGCCTTGCTACGCCCAAGAAAAAAAAAAAACATATATTTAAGGCAAATGTGAAATTATATTTATTTTATTACGGATAGACAATGTTTTTTTATTTTTTTTATTTGGAGTAAATACTTATACATTTTTCGTTGTGCCAACTCGGGAGCAAGCCACATACAACTGGGCGTGTGAAAAACATGAATTCTCAAAATTTAAGCCAGCACTAGTCAACAATTGGCCTTGTGCTTTGTTGATGGTAATAGCAAACGCAAGACGCAAAGGGAACTGGAGCTGCTTGAATTTAAATGGTAAATTGTTGGAAATCATCGGTATGCGTGGAATCAGTACGTCTTTGCCTTTGAATTTGCCACCAACGATTGTTGCCTCGATTCAATTTGGTGACAATGTTTTGATGGTCAATCTGGTTCCGTTGCACAACTTTGGTGAAAATTGCCCAAAAAAATAATAATAATAATTCTGTTGATCCAATCACTATCAAACTTCACAGGATCACCCGCTGGGCTAATCTGAAGATTGCATGAAAATTTCATCAAAATCGGTCGCGCCATTTTGGAGTCCATAGGGAACCCATTGCACAACTTTGGTGAAAATTACTAAGAAAAAAATAAAAAAATTCTGTTGATCTGATCGATTTTGAGATATATATATATATATATATATATATATATATATATATATATATATATATATATATATATATATATAGATGCACTAATTATATGCAAATAAAGCGAGCTGAAATGACGGACTATAACTAAAACAAGCAAAGATGAGTATCTGCGTTAATGAATAAGGTGAAATGGCTCGTAGAATGGGAATGTAGAATCATGCCTTAATGACCAGAAAAATTGAGAAAGATCCTATTAGATTCCATAAGGTTAAGTTAAGTTCAACTCTGATATGAGATAATTGTGTAATTACCAATACAGGAATACAGGAATGTGTTCTGTGACAGCTGTTTCCGCATCTACCATTAGGCAGCAGGATCTGGGGGGGTTTCCAGCATGTCTGCCTATCGTAAAGTTAAGGATCTCTATGAGGAAGACCTCCTTGTTTTACTTAACGCAGGTGGTGGCTGTGGAACTCCTAAGACACCGCCACACTTTCACTTGGGGGTCTGGAAAGTGGATATCGGTAGTGTGGGGTAGGGAGGGTGAGGGGCTGTATGTTGAAGCTTAGCCCAAGGTCCTGAGAACTCTCCATGATGGTTTTCTTGGATCCAAGACTTTTTCCCTTTGGGTTTTGCTATTCAATGAGGGATAGAAAGTGGAACGCAGTGTATAAGTATACAGATATCACTGTGCTTATTTTCTCGCACCTCCAGGACAAGTCTGATCTCAGTACTTGTGTATTTTCACGGCGCCCGATATATCAGATATGATATTGGCCGATATATCGTATGCGATATCAGGCGATATATCGGATGTGATATCGGCCGATATAAATCGATGCGATCCGTACCGATTTTTGACGTGTTCATAATGATTTTTTTATAGTGTGGCAGTAATCCGCAGCCGCTCGCCACGCTTCGGGCTCGGTGGCTCGCTGCGCTCGCCACAGTATATAAAATCTACTCCATGCGTAGTGGATAGTGGGGTTATGAACAGGTCAAAAATCGGTTAGAATCGCAACGATATATCGGCGGATATCACATCCGATATATCAGTCGATATTGCATACGATATATCGGGCGCAGTGAAAATGCACAAGTACCCTGATCTATCCTGAAATTGTTCATTTTGCGGAAAATCATTGGGACTTCCTCTGGGACCATGAAGCATCTACCTGAGGACTAATTAAGCAATTGGTAGTTTCCAATTAGCTTACTTAGTCGGTTATTACTCACCTACGCAAGAGGTGTCTTCTTTATTCGGTGTCAGAAGCCATAAGTACTGTATGTGTGTGTGTGTGAGCCCACTGTACAGTATGTGTGACACCCCAATGTGTAGTGCCATCCCCCACAGAGACAACCACTGGAAAAACTATATCTCCCATCAGCTCTCTACCCAGGAGCGGTGGAGACCACCAGAGAGATGAGATCATTTTTATATTGTATTTTTCTAACACACTGCAGGGTTCTGAACTCTCAAAACTTCAAAACCATTTTTTTAATTGGATACTGTTGCTATCGGGAGTGCAGATATCCATTGTAATCCCAAACTGGGAGCGAGGTATGCAAAAACCTCACACAAAAAGAAAAAAAGATGCAGATTATTATTATTCAAACGTTCTAATTGTATTACATTGTAATGTATTACATTTTGCAATAATCTTGGCTTGGGTTATAGACTTACCCACCATGTCCAGGTAGCCTCATTGGGTAAGTCCCTAACGCTCTAAGGGTTCAAGCCTAGAGCATGGGACAACCAAAAAACAGCCCTTCCAAACCACTCAAAACTCATCGCACTGAGCAAGTGAAATGTTAGAGTGTTACATAAACTCCACACAGACATAGGCATTCATCCACACTCACACTACTTATCTAAGAAATAAAGACGCGTACAACTGAATGGGCTTAAAGGGGACGGCTTATTTATTTTGAGCAGGGGCGGCCTATTTGAATCTAACTAAAATTTATGTCCCTGCTCTAACTAAGGTGGCGGGCAAAGAACGGCATGCAAGATAAATAACATTGCTGAAAAATAACAAAGTAATAAAAATAACAAACTCCGGATCTAAGGGCCTCCTGCCCTAAATTGCCAAGGACCGGCCACCTGCCAGCGTCCAAGACAACGGCTCAATTATGAAGCGGACTTTTCAAAAGGGGCCACTTGCCCTTAAGGTCAGGGGGTTGACCTTCTGCCCCTGACCTCGCAATATCACTAAGGCAGAGCTCACCACTCTGCCCGAGTCATCAAAAAATTGGGCCACCTGCCCTAAACTACAAATGTCCGCAACAATTTACGCTATCCGAAGTAGATGATCGTTAAGGTCCAGATGTGGGCCCACCTGGATCGGTGATGCCCACATCTCGACATCAACCACCAGCTAAGTGTAAATACAGCTCTAATTTAACTACCGTTCTTTCCGCCATATCAGTTCAACTTGAACTGACCCGCCACCAACCTAATTACAAATACTCCCTCAACTAAACCTCTAGACTTCTCAATGCATCTATCAGATTCTGAAAAAACAAATCCATCCCGACTAAAGAGAGATGCACCCCATCCGGCCTGTACAGGGTCTCGTTTCTAAAGGATATGGCCTCGTGCCTGACGACCACTCCGCCCTCCGTTACTATAGCCCTGCTGACTACGGAATTGATCCGCCTGCGTACCAAATCGATGGCACCCGGATTAAGTGCATCTCTCCAAACCCTCCTAGGTATAATCTCTGACCAGAAGAAACGGCAAAATCTCCATTCTCTGATCAGGTCCAGCAATAAATTCCTAATCTCAAATCGAATATTGAGACCGGAATTATGCGTGAGGTCGTTGCCCCCCAAGTGAATGATGACGAAGAGTGGGTACCCAAACAACCTAACCGACTCATCCAAAAGACCCCTCAACGCGGACCACCTCATACCTCTACGCCCCAGCCAACGGATAAATCGCGTCTCAGGGAAACGTTCCGTATCCGTGGTTACCTGGGACAGGGACAACCAATAAATAAATGAATGCCCCACCATCCAAATCATATTGGTGTCCAAGCGTTGACCTGTAAGTCGAAATGATAGATAATGTTAGAAAGATTGAAATAAAGGCAAACATATGGCAAAATTTTAACGGGCCCGGGAGATTCCCTTAAAGGTGATTTTGGAGATCTATATTAAATTGTTGATAACTAATAGGACTGTGATTTGGGTGATCTATTTAAGACTAATTGATTATTTGACCCACTTAAATTATTTATAATGCCTACTTGTTGTTTCTTATTTTGTGGGGTGTGGGGGGGGGGGGGGGGGGGGGTCACCCGATTTGACTTAAGGCAAAAAACACAAATCTTCCACCAGTTGGCTAGAGCCTAATTTAAGACTGGTGATAACACAAAAAATTCCTCAAGGCCCCCCAAACACTAAAGCGCGTTTGGGCGAGCGGCTACTCCTCAAATGGGCTCACTGGACTATGTCGGCCTGATGTATCGCTTAAATGCACCAGACCGCCATCTTCCGAGTGCTCGTATGTCGACCTGAGACCAACCCGCCGCAGCGGCTGCCGCAGCGGCTGCCGAAGCGGCGCCGATACGGAAAGAGTGTGTCCCAAAGTCGGCTGGAGAAAGACCCTGATGCAATATACAGCGCCTGAAAACCGACCTAAACTGGAAGTTAGTAAGGGGGGACCCGTCGATGTGCATCAGCCAGGCCCCGGGCAATTGGGGCCGCAACTCCACGTAAGCCAGAGCCGCCGCCACCGGACAGATCCGGCGATCGCCACTCCGACCCAAATGGACCCACTGACCCCTGCCCGCTACATCGGTCTTTGAGCGCTGTATCTTGCACCATAAACCGTCGTGGTGCACGTCGACATGGCCGAACAGCATAGGCGAGGAAGATGCCCTGGTTGCGGACACCAGTTCGCCTACTCTGAACGCCCCATGGAAAGCCATGGCAAAGGCCAGCCTGAAAAGTCGAACCTCGTAATCGTCTGAGCAAATTACTCTAAGGGACCTCGAGATCCGACGCAACAGACCGGCATCAATCGGCCTGCGCCTGTCGGGCAAAACCGGCCTGGTTCTGGCCCATCCCTTTAGCATCCTTGAAAGGATGAAAGACTTGGTAATGTCTCTCTTCCCGCCAAGACGCAAAAAGAATGATATGCCTGCCAGAGCGCGTCCAACAAAACTTCTGGACTTACCCTCCGTGAACAGGTTCCATACATAGGCAATAATAAGACGCTTAGAGCTCTTACCTGTGCCACCCTGTTCAAGCATGAACTCGCTCCAGCGCTCCCATGAGGCCAGATAAGCTCTAAAGGTAGCCGGCGCTAGGGACCGCAGGGCCAGCTCCTCTACCCCTCCATAGGCACCTGCCATAAAAAAGATGGACATTGTTCACCATACTTCTGGGCTAAAGGCACAAGTTGCCCGAATCTTACCCATTCGAAACGGGACAATGCATCCGCTACTTCATTAAGTACGCCTGGGACGTGCTTGGCTCGCAACGTAATGTTGTTCGCCAGGCACATCATCACTATCCGTGCCAAAATACGCAAAACTGGGAGAGAGGTTGACCTTAGTTGCGTAATGGATTGGACCACCCCTAGGTTATCACACCAAAAGACAACCTCCCTGTTTCCCAATTCTGCGCCCCAGAGCTCTAAGGCGACCATTATTGGAAATATTTCCAATAATAGCATATTCTTGGTCATGCCGTCTCGTGCCCAAGATTCGGGCCAGGCATCTGCGCACCAACGTCCCGCATAAAATGCGCCGAATCCGGAAGATCCTGCAGCATCTGTATATAATTCCAACTCCGCATTTGCAACGGCTGGAGCTTGCCATATGCATATGCCGTTGAAATTATCGAGAAACATTTCCCACACTTTCAGATCCCTCTTCATTTCTGAAGATAGACGTAGAAAATGGTGGGGTTTGCGAATCCCGACGGTCGCTCGCTGAAGTTTTCTACAAAATATTTTGCCCATGGGTATAACTCTACATGCGAAATTAAACAGGAACAATAAAGATTGAGCCTGTCTAAGTGTTAACTTAGCAGCCGCGATGGCATAAAGTATTTCGTCATGTAGCCGGCGTACTTTATCTAGAGGAAGTTTACACAGACCTAGCTCGGAATCAATTTCGATTCCAAGGTACACCAAATTAGTAGTAGGTCCCTCGGTTTTTTCCCCTGCCACGGGAACCCCGAAATCTCTAAATAAATCAAGCGCTGTTTCTAGTAACCTAAGGCACAGGTCAGAACTTGGAGGACCCACTAAAAGAAAGTCATCCAAATAATGAGTAATGCTGTCAGCTCCCGTCACTTCCTGTAAGCACCACTGCAAAAATGTGCTAAAGCGCTCAAAATAAGCACATGAAATGGAGCAACCCATGGGCAAACATTTATCTATGTAAAAACCCCCATTCAATTTAAATCCCATGTACTGAAATGCGTTCTTATGTAAAGGTAATAGTCTAAAAGCTGACTCAACATCCAATTTGCACATGAGGGCACCAGGACCAATTTTTCTAATGATGCCAATAGCATCCTCAAATAAAAAATAATTAACTGTGCACAAATCGTCATTGATGGCTTCATTAACAGACGACCCTCTAGGACAAGAAAGATGCTGAATCAGCCTGAACTTCCCTTTAACTTTTTTGGGAACCACCCCAATAGGGGACAAAATTAGTCCCTCAACTGGTGGTGTTGAAAACGGGCCTGCCATGCGACCTAGTTTTACCTCGGCTTCAACTTTTTGCAATATTATGCCAGGATATTCCATGGCGGAGCGTAAGTTTCCCCTAGTTCCCGTATTAATTGGAGCGGAAACAGGTAATTGGAAACCTTCTGAAAATCCGAACTGCAAAAATTTTGCTCCATCTCTGTCCGGATACCGTTCCAGCCATGGTAACATCCTGACTAATACTATTGGAGTTGGGGCTCTATCCAACGACAGGTGCCGCTGGACCGCGGCTTTGTTTTGTCGTGGACTGAGCCCCACCTCCCCCCCCAGTTGGTGGTTTTGTGCAATCCTTGATTGCGTGTGGGCCTCCGCATCTGAGACAAAGGTGCCGAAAATGACACCGGTTTCCCAGGCTGCATTGCCCATTATTAAATGAGTAGCACTTACCATGGCCAGGCTTAGTATTACCTCCCTTATTAATGTTATTGTAAGGCCTACTCCCATACTGCCTTACCCACCCCTTATTCTCAGCAGCCCTTATAGGTGTAGCTGATTCGGCAACCTCGCCGTATAACTCTACGTCTTTTTTACCAAAATCGTACACCTCCCGGCCGTGCTGCTTCCTCCTAAACTCTTCGTCGTAAACCCGCCAACCGGGACCGACGTAAGAGGTGTAGAGTTTATGAATAAGGAACTGGTATCTCACCAGGTTCACATATTCATCTGGATGTGTCTCTAAATAACAGGCCGCAAAAATAAGTATGCCTCTAACCCAGTTATTATAAGTTCGAAAGGCATCCTCGCTAGCGGGTCCTTTCTTCCTTGCGGCTAGGAGGGCCCACCTATCTTTGCTTGTTAAAGCAAAGATATCTACATAGCGCCCTTTTCTAATCCTATCCCTAGCCCTAGGGCGCAAACCCCGCTTAACAGCGGTGTTCGCGCACTGTACTGCATCGGACTCGACCGATACATTAGAGGATCCTGAGCTATGGGACCTATATTCTCTACGCCTCTTCCGCCTTCGTCTCCTCGCGACGCCGTCCGAAGATGACTTATCTTCGGAAGACGTTGATGCCAACGAGGAATCCGAGGTTTCATTTCTGCGCTGTCTCTTCCGAGACTTTGCAGATCTTTTCCGCCTAGATTTCTTCTCTACGGATGAATCCTCAGACCCACCACTGCTAGCCCCGGTATTCATCATTTGTCCAGTCAGGATCATTCGTGGACTCACCCGTATCAGATGATGCTGCCCTCCTTCTTCCACGCACACCCCTTCCTTGACTTGACGATGGTCCTTCCATGGCTTGCTCCGCGGAATCTTGACCTGTCAATAGAGGTTCATTAACAACCCCCATCACAGTTGGGACATTCGGCGATACCCTTTCAGCAGAGGAAATGGCATTTCCCCCTCTCGCCGCAGTAATAGTTGGAGCTATCGCTTTGGCTATGAGGTCAGATACTGACTCCAGAGTTGCCGAAGGGGCAGTGTCCCCCTGCCCACCTGGCCCGGTGGTTAACAGAGGAGCCACTGCCGACACCACTGCTGCGCATATAGATGTAAGCGCCGATGTGTCTAATGACACGGTGTTACCCTCTGAGTTTCTCCCTGCAACCGCGTCCGCATATGAGCGACCCGGTTGCCTCCTGGCCCCTTGTGGCACCCTATTGGTCTCCTTAGCCTTCTCTGCGACCAACATCCTCCTCGCTGCCCGTCTAGATCTGGCGTTAGAATTTCTAACCCCCTCTACCGGATTCATTTCTGAATCACTTTGTTGGTCCCTGTCACTACCCCCACCTTCTTCGTTTGCACCAGCAAAGGAGCCTTGCTCTTGCGGATCGGATTCGCTGCTCAGCGAACCCACTTCACCTGATTCGCTGCCCGTGGACCCGGATTCAGCGGAACCCTCACTATTATCCCGCCACATAGCTACGGCCGATTTGAGCATGGCAAATTCGGCCTCAGTGAGCTTATGTCTCATATCCTCAATGAATTGACCCCTGGGGTTGCTATCAGGCCTAACTCCACCAGATGGCGCTGCACTCATATTTACTTTTTTCCCTTTAGCCTGTGACCTCCTGCCATTCCCCCTTCTTACAGCAGAGGGCGCTCCAGGCACAGAAGTGCCTGCAACACCCTCAGCAAGGTGAGCTGCACAACCCCTGCTGCCATTTTTTTCCCTGGCAGCCATTACACTCCCAGTGCTCATAGGCACTGCACCCCCCTTTTTTGTTTTTGGGCGCGCTCCGGTCCCCCGACGGTCGCGCCGTGCCCTCACACTTCTTTCTTAATTTACTGTGGATGCGGGCACGGAGTGTCTCCCTGCGCCCGCATCCCTTCCTACTGCTCCCGCGGCGGATGCTTCAGGCCTAGTGCCTGAGCTCCGCCGAGTGCTTGCGTTAGACCCGGCGGGGACAGACGCCGGCTCTGACGCCCTAGTCCCCGCCGCTCGCCCCCGTGTGCCCGCCTTACACCTGCGGCTAGCCGGAGGCATTCCTGAACCTCCGGCAGCACCGCTATTAAGCGCCACCATACCTCTGGTAACCGCCGGAGCGGGCGGTCCCGCCTGCGCTCCGGCAGCCCTCCGACGAGGAGAGGGGGATAGCCCCCGCTCGTCGCCCCTGCAGGGAGGCCTGGCTCTGGCCCTAAAAGACACTGGAGCTTCGCCTAGCGCGGCATATCTGGCGGGAGCCCCCGCAGCGCGCTTAGGCCTAGCAGACATCTCCACAGGTTAAGATAGTTTAAGGGGATATAGAAAAGGAGGATAGATATTGTAGAATATAGATTAAAGGAATGGGATTATAGTTTAGCAGTAAGGGAGAAAGAAATAGGGTGAGAAAGAAGAGCGATAGGGAGAGAAAATATACAGAAATAACAGATCTCTAACACAGGCTAATAATTGTCTGTACTCAACAGTCCAACGTTTCCTGAAGCAAGAGGCAGAATCTTCTGGAAGCAAGAACATCACCCCATCAATCTCCACCTCTGACCTCAACCAGCCTATCCTGAACCGTCATTCAAATCAGCCAACCCGTCAATCAAGATAAGCCGAACCCCCGGGCCCAGATCCAGTGTGTGAGCTAAAGATTCCTGCCAATAGCCAGGTGAGTTTATGCTGTTTTCAGCCAGACAAGCTGGCTTCTACAGTCTTACTCATACCTCCCAAGTGTCCCGCTTTCTGCAGGAACAGTTGCTTTTTGGGGACATTCCCGCATCCTGCCCAGGGCTGGCAGTGTCCCACGGTGGGGGAGGGGGGGTAGTTGGGCGTCCCCCTGTAATCCGGTGAATAGACACTGCGCACATCATCTATTCTGCAGCAGAGGGGCTGAGGACTGGCCAGCAGCTTACAGAACTGCTGGTCAGGCCCCCACAGCAGCAAAAACAGGGCATGGCCTCGCGGGAATGACGCGGATTGTAGGCCACGCCCCCTTGTCGCTAGCGAGCCTACAGCGTGGCGATGCACTCACCTCACCTGTTGGAGTACCGTCAGTTGGGATTCCCTTGTTTTTCCTACTGACCGTAGGAATGCCGACTGCCACACCCACTAAAAAAAAAGTGTATTGTGATGATACTGAAGCAGCTCATCCAGAGCATTTCAGGAGGGACCACACCCAAATAAATTACCCCACAGGTATTTAACCTACAGTAGGTTCCAACTGAATTCCCCCCTTGAAGCCCGGTTGGTTTTACGAAGCCTGACCACTACAATATTCTATCTCCCTAGCCCAAGCAAGTTTATGGAATCCACACACACACGCATCTTTTGTTGGGATCCTTTGGTGAAAATTAGTTTACCCAAACGTAATCCTCAAGGCAAACTAACAATACAGTTCTAAGGATATCCCTGTTTTGGCACAGATATTTAAATAAAATTGATTGAGGCACTAATTAAGCCACCTGTGTGCTGAAGCATGGATATCCTTAATCCCTGGACTTTTAATGTGCCCTGAGGACCAGATTTGGGAACCACAGCATTGGACATTGTTATAGCGTTGAGTGTGTGGCATTAACCTTAACGTCTCTGCAAATGATTCACTGTTTAGGATAATGGTCATTCCTAATGGTAGCCGCCTTTACTCATGGGCCCTTATTCTGGTTCATTCGCTCAGATGCGAATTCGCACCCTTGTAGGTGAACCAGATCCTGCCTTGCGAATGGTGGTACACCGGCCAACCATTTGCAATGTGCGTACGTTCACACTGGCTGCGAATGGATTTTTACATAAACATCCATTCGTAGCCTGTGGGGTAACACCCACATAATTCCATGGCCGCCAAGATAACCTGGTTTGTTTGACCCAAAAGGTGTAACACTGTATCCAGATAAATGATATAAAGATGGTGCCGGAAAACAGTTCACTTTATCGTCTCCTTATTCCGTTCCTATAGACTACAATAAATGACAGTTCCCATTATCATGTGCTGCACATTCTATTTGCACCAAGCAGAGAATGAATACATTTAAGCCGTGCGTATAAACACATTTACTCATTTACTTTGCTATAAAATATGATATACACGCACTATAATATTTTAATTAGTAATTACACTGTAGTAATTCTAATGCTGAAACGGTTTCTCTCTGTGTACGGGTTTATTGTCTGACTACATCACAGAGGAGCACAATAGGAAGGGGATAGAACACATGACTTCACTGACAACTCATACAGCAAAGGGCACAAACCTCTAACCATAATACAAATCACCGTTATAAAACAGGTTCCTCTATGTGTGACCTACGTAGCGCCCCAGAGGTCTGATTTTGGGACAGAGTGCAACTAGTGCAATAGGCAGCTCTACTCAGAAATGATGAGCAAAAGAGGAGAGATAGAGTGGCAGACTCACAGTAGGGATGGCCATCGACCCTTGATGATTTTAAATCATTGATGGCCTATGACTAATGTTAACTACACACCCCCACAAGAGAGTGAAAGAAAGGGAGGGAGAGAGAGAAAAAGGGAGGGAGAAAAAAGCAGAGAGAGAGAGGAAGTTCAGAGACAGAAAGAGAGGTTGTGTGGAGTGGAAGCGCAGAGATAGGGAGCGCAGAGAGAGAGAGGGAGCACACTTCCCCTCCCACAAGTTGCGGCCCCACCCTCCACAATTCACAGCCCCTGTGATACCCGTCCATCATTTCGCGGCTACCTTACCATTCCCCTTCCCGCGATTTGCAACCCCCTCCTCCGGGACTCCTCCTCTGGCAAATTAACTTGCCACCCCCCCCAGCAGGTGCCGCCACTAGGCCCGTGCCCATGGCCATGGTAGCAGGGCACTCTTCCCTGCTGTTCCCAAAGCCCTCTTCTCTCACACTTCAGTTACAGCTCTCTCAAACTCAGCGACTTTCTATGCTCGCATCTCTTCTCCCTTGTAATAATTTATCTCTTCCTACGACAACCTGCCCATAGACAGGTCCCCTGCTTCCCGACATCTCAGCTGTATTGTCTGCTGCGAGTAGTTCTGTTTTAGTTTTTCAGTTACTGTGATGTTTAGTTCTGTGTATCCTGTATTGTTCTAATGTGTGACGTACATATGGTGATGTGAACCATTTGTGGCACCTTATAAATAAATAATAATATTAATAATAATTGTTATCCATCAAAGGTACCCACCTATGTTCATCCCTAATTTCATCACTATGAGATAAAAATAAATTACCATACTTGCCTACCCTCCCGGAATGGCCAGGAGGCTCCTGAAAATCGGGTCCCCCGTCCTCCCCTGCCCAGCCTCCCGGGAAGGTGGGTAAGTCTCCCACATGATGCCAAAGCCCCGAAACCCCCCAGAGAAATGCCGAATTTCCTGGTCCACGGGAGGGGGTGGGACTAAAATGTCGCAAATTGTGTCATTTTAGCTCGCCCCCCCACACCACAACCCGCGAATCCTGGGTTTTTCTGTGGATTGAGGGTGGGGCTATGAGAGTGAGCCTTGTGCCCCCCCCATATGCAGATTTGGTTGTCCTCGCTGGGATTCTCCCAACCTCAAAGTTAGGGAAGTATTACCCAGAAGCCTTACTACTAATTTGGCACAGTCTACTATACTGTGCTATGGGGAGTATTCCCTTTAGGACTTTGGTGCAACCAGCGGCAACAGCCTGGTACCATCCTTTACCCTTCCAGTTGTTCCTTCTTCATCCATCCTCTCAGATGCATTGCTCAATAACACTAGTGGCTATTGGCTGATATTCAGTGAAAGCTGTCAAATTATGCCGTGTAATGACCAAACAATAAAAATGATGCTATAGCTGCAGCCACTTATAAAATGTCATCCCATTGAGTAACATTACTCTAGTCCATGCCCCTCCCCCCACGCCTACAAAAGAGGATGAATAGAAAATGACATTATTTCTATTGTTCCTGGAGAATACAAAAGCTGTTGCAGTCACCTTGTTGACTGTTGCAGTGTTGCCAATAGTTTCAGGAATGAATACTGAATATGGCACATAAATGGTTACTACGATCCTGTATCAGAAGCAATAGTTTTTGTATTTCTCTTGAGTTACTTTATAGTGGTTGAAACAGTTGCAGTTTTTTTAGAATAAACAACAATTCTCCACAATCTGAGGACGAAGAAAGACAATTTTATTAGAAAATCTGTTTAACTATACTGCCCTCTGCTGGATTTTAGAAACATTTGTTGAACAATTCATTTTAGTTAAACTTCAACTATTCTGTGTTGTGTCATATCAGAATCAGAATCAACTTTATTGGCCATGTATACTCGCATATACTAGGAATTTTTTGCGGATTTCATTGCAGCTACAAGCAGGGAACACAAGGGGAGGCGTGACATACAAAGACATTTCAACTGTTTTGCATACATACAGTGGATGTTTTACATTTCAGTGGTGAGCATGGTAAGACGATTGCATGTTGCGGATAGATCATGAATTTACGGTAAGCATAGCTAGGCGACTCAGGCATTAGTTTGCAGTGCATTGTTCAATTGGTGGATAGCTATCGGAAAGAAGCTTCTCACGGTTCTGGGTGACATGGCAGTGATCGCGCTGAAGCGTCTACGCGATGGGAGAATGTCAAAAAGAAAGTGTCCAGGGTGAAGCTTGTCCGTCGCGATCTTCACTGCACGTTTCTTGACCCTGGCTGAGTACAGTTCCTGTACAGGGGGGAGGTCAGCCCCAATGGTCTTCTCTGCCATCCTCACCACCCTTTGCAGCCGGACTCGTGTGCCCCTACATACCAAATTTTGATCGAGGAGCATAGAACGGATTCCACAATTGCTGTGTAGAAGATAAGCATCAGGATGTTGAATTTCCTAAATTGTCTCAGAAAGAATAGCCGCTGCTGGGCCTTTTTGACGGTAGTGTTTATGTTTCGGCCTCATTTAAGGTTGCGGGATATTCTTGTCCCAAGGAATTTGTATGTCTCAACCTGTGGAACCTCGTAGTTGGAGATGATTAGTGGGAACGAGGCGTTTGGTTTTCTTCTAAAGTCTACCACCATTTCAAAGAAAACAAGGGTATGGTGGACACCGTGTGGGGGTGTCTTCCAGAAGGCGCGAAATATGGGTTGTTTCAAATGACAGCAGCTGCACTTACGGGCTAGTTGCACCCGATGGAAGAAACAATGGAAAAGGGGTAGGAGCACAAGGCTTCGTAGCAGCGCTTGAGCTATAAAAAATATTTTCAATTACAAAGATTGGATGATCTTTACAAATGGGTTATTAATAAAACATACTGTATACTGTGTAAAATAAAAAAAAGGGAGGGGGGGTTTACATAAGTTTCATATGAAATATCAATTAATAATAAATGTTAAAACACTCTGCATGCCTGGCCTGTTTTGTATCATGTGTAGTTGGATCACAATTAGAGTAAATAATGTACTTGTTGTATAATTACCACTCCATGTATGGATGTAGGTGCTGGTAGCACTGAGTCCTCCTGCCAACACTCAGATTAAACTGGACAATATCCCAAAGTTCTCCAATGGAATCAAGAGGACAATGATGGGCTCTAATGGATGAGGGGTTGTAGATTCTCAGGCACCAAAGGTTTGGGTGGGAGGGTCCTCTCTAGTAGGTGACTCGGAAATGGATGGAATGTTCCGTGGTCACTGGAGGTGCTTTTCCATGTGCTGTCCCCTGATGGACGGGGTTGGTATGGCAATGGTCTGTCCAGTGGTGTAGGGCAGGCAATTCTCCCAGATATTGAGGGGACTCGATGTTGAGCCCCAATGTGTTTTGGGGAGGATGACTCCTGGCGAGGGAATGAGTCCTCTCTAGTAGGTGGCCTGGATTAGATGGAATGTGATCCGTGGCCACTGGAGGTTTCGCTTCCCGCAAATTTTGTTAGAGGGCAAGGGGTGGTATTCAATCCAGGTATAGGCAAACAATGTCCAGCCTAGGCAGTGGCAACGGCAATGGGTATGTGGGGTCTCCAACGCGTTTCGCTGCTTCCCCAAAGCTGCAGCTAGACAAAAATATAAATATAATCAAGTATTAAATGTTTACTTACAGTATGCTACTTATTGATCAGATGTGATATTCTTATGGTTCAGCCCACCCGTCTGTCTCTACTGTGTATACTGTACAGTATGTGGTATGAAAGCGACTAGATCCCCTTCTCCAGGAGGACCTTTCCTATCATGCACTGGGTCCAAGTCTTCTTGGAGGGGGAATAGTAACCTGTGGCGAGCGAAGCAAGTCGCCGTATCTGAAGCATGATGAGAAAAGCGAGCCCCCCAGGGTCAAATCCAGCTGAAATATAAGAAAATAACCTATGCCAAACCTAGATCACAGACAAAATAAAAAACTCTGTAAGGGCATCAAAGAACTTCCACCCTAACCTGACATCATATCCAGGCCCCTTCAGTGAGGTGGATCTAGTCACAATTCTTTGGCAGGCCTGCATTTTCCCTGACACGCCCAACATTTTTTCCGTCTTGCCCGGGGTTTTCCTTAACACTCCCACTAAACTGGCAGTTACATCCAACAAACCCCTGCTTCCTGTCAATCACCTTGCAAAGGTTCTAGCAAAGAAAAAAGTAGGAGGCTTTTATCATAGCACAGCAGCGCGCAAACGCATTGTGGCCCATATGCATTCGCAGTGCATCGATAATCAGCCGCTGCATGGATTTTCAACAACGCGATGAGGTCGGAATTACCCCAAAAATGTCAATATATAATATAGATATATTTTGATTTGTCTCTGTTGATGTAAATGGAGGCACTAAGTAAGTTTAGGCACCGCGGAAGCTATTGTTAATGAGGCTGCCACCGAATCTGATGCTGCTGGCCCGCCGGGACCAGCAGAGCTTCCTGCTGTCTGCAATCTGGGCGCTCCTGCTCCTCCTGTTAGAATGTCCTTTGTAAAATGGCCACCCCCTTCACAGCAGTTAGGATGCTAGATGAGGCGGCAACCTCCTCTTGCATCCTAAATAATGGTCTGCTGTACAACAGGTGGAGGTGGGGGCGCACAAATTTTAGTGGCGGGGGTGCCCCAATTGTAGTTACACCACTGGGCATCATAGGCCTGGAGCCGAAAATGATCAAGGGCCTATTATGAAAAATGGAGGAGGTGAGGCCAATGCCATGTAGAACCCATGCATTTGTAATACTTCCGATTTCTTGCCAATCGTGTAGCTGTGTGGGGTCTGGTGACCATTATGCTGTCATCATGATGGGCCTATGTTTATGTGTGTGCCAGGAGCTGCAGCTCCATCCCCCCCCATTGTTAATCTGGCCCTGACTATTTGTCACCCTCCACTCATCATCTATCTAATTCACCCACTTAGTCACCATCTTTATCTGCAAGTCACAGTCTAACTGTCACCCTTTGGTCATCACCCTCTACCTGTCACCTCTACCCATCACCGTCTGCATCTACCCATCACTGTCTACAGTCGCTCTCCGCTCATCACCCTCTGGCTTTCACCCTTTACCCATCATCTTGTCACCTCTGCTCATCACACTCCGCATGTTCCCCTTTACCTGTCACCTCAGCTGTCACCCTCTGCTGATCACTCTCTGCCACTGTTTGTCATCCTCTTCCCATCCCCCTCTGCTCATTACCCTTAGCTTGTTACCCTCTGAATGTCACATCTGAGCCCTGTCAGTAACACTCTGCTCATCTCCCTCTGCCTCTCTCTGTCACCCTTTGTCCATCATCCTCTGTCTCTGCCCATCACTCTGTGTCAACCTCTGCCCATCAACTCCTGCCTCTCGGCATCTGCCTGTCACCTGTGCGCATCTTAGCCTATGCCTGCTAACCCCTGCCCATCACCCTCTGCATTGTTACTCTCTGTTCATCCCCCCCCCCCGACCTTTCCCAGTGACTCTCTGCATGTGCCCCCCTGATTTTCATTATTACTCTCTGTTTATCTCTTTCTGCTCATCACCCGATACCTCTTACTGCCACACTTTGCCAGCCTCCCTTTGCCAGCCTTCCTCTGCTTATCAACCTGCCGCTAATTTTCACCCTTTGCCAGTCTTCCTCTATCAGCAGACCCAACACTGCTCACATCAGATACTGTGAGTTTAAATGGGACACAGATTATTATTAGACACTGGGAGGCAGTCTGTATTGTTTGGAGTTCACGAGACACACTGCTGTGTGGCATATTATAAACTCAGCATGAGGCTTACAAGGGAGGGGATCCAAAGCATTATTTTTGCACCTGAGTCCACCACTAACAATATTTGCCACTGATGCTCCAGAACCCTTGTGGTGTTCTATAAATAAAATAAGCTGTAATAATAATAATAATAATAATAATAATAATCTAATGCCGCTCTCCTATATAACTCACACAGTTATTATGAGTTGATGACATGTATATGACTGTGTTTGTATAATATGAGGGACATTCACAAACAACCTGTCAGCACACATTTGCATCTCACAGAACAAGCCTGGACGTCTGCCAACAATCTGCAGGACCCAGAGGAGAACTAATGAAATAAGTTGATGCTATGCCATAGGATTGATACGCAATGTAGTGGTGGTTGTCATGTTCTTAGTTATTTTAAATCTGGTTTTATTTAAAATTTAATATATAAACATCTTTCTTTAGTGGTTAGTCGGTCTTCCTCTTTAGATCCGAATATCGCGATCCGAGTCTGGATCCGAGCCGGCTCGGGAGTTCCCGCCTAAATTCCGGACCGAAAACGAGGCAAAACGTCATCATCGCGCTGTCGGATTCTCGCAGGATCTGGATTCTATATAAGACGCACGCGCGCCCCGCCATCTTTACTCCAGCATAGGAGAGGGAAGAGGGTGGTTGTGCTCTGTGCTGTGTGCTGTGCTGCTGCTATAATAATAAAATATTATTTTGCTGCTGCTCACTCGATTAGGGTCTGCAGGGGCTGCTGTACACAAGTCCAGTGTACAGGGGCTGCAGTGGCCAGTGTACAAGGGGCTGTGTTCAGTGTGACAGGGCTTGTGTCCAGTGTGACAGTACCTGCGTACAGTGTGACAGGGCCTGTGTACAGTGTGACAGGGCCTGTGTACAGTGTGACAGGGTCTGTGTACAGTGTGACAGGGTCTGTGTCCAGTGTACAGGGTTTGTGTCCAGTGTACAGGGGCTGTGTCCAGTGTATAGGGGCTGTGTCCAGTGTACAGGGGCTGTGTACAGGGGCTGTGTACAGGGGTTGTGTCCAGTGTACATGGGCTGTGTCCAGTGTCCAGGGGCTGTGTCCAGGGGCAGTGTCCAGTGTACATGGGCTGTGTACAGGGGTTGTGTCCAGTGTGACAGGGGCTGTGTCCAGTGTACAGGGGGTGTGTCCAGTGTACAGGGGCTGTGTACAGGGGGTTGTGTCCAGTGTACAGGGGCTGTGTCCAGTGTACAGGGGCTGTGTACAGGGGTTGTGTCCAGTGTACAGGAGCTGTGTACAGGGGCTGTGTCCAGGGGCAGTGTCCAGTGTGACGGCTGTGTCCAGTGTACAAGAGCTGTGTCCCGGGGCGGTGTCCAGAGGCTGTGTCCATTGTCCAGGGGCTGTGTCCAGGGGCTGTGTCCAGGGTAACGGGCTGTGTCCATTGTCTAGGGGCTGTTTCCAGTGTCCAGGGGCAGTGTCCAGGGGCTGTGTCCAGTGTCCAAGGAGCTGTGTCCAGTGTGACAGGCTGTGTCCAGTGTAAAGTAAAAAAATAAATAAAAGTAATAAATAAAATAAAAACACATTTTTGGAGGATGATGGAGGAGGAAATAGTGGGAGATCAGCAACCTGATAGAAGTGCTGAAGCTGCTACCACCAGTCATGACAAGGCCGACACCTCTTTGTATTTTTTGCTCTTTGGAGCATATCTCTTTTTTTGGGATAGTTTATTAAACTGCCACCCTGTCTGCCCCTGCAGTGCCGCTCTGCTTCCAAAATGTGCCAGGTTGGAAGTGTAAGGTCCACATGTATGTGATGCCCACTGCTGTCGCTTAGCTCAGTCATCCAGCTACCTCGGTATACCCTTTTGGCCCAACTACAGTAAATGAAAACAATTTTGTAAGCTGTGAAGTGATCAAAATTTGACTAGAAATGAGTGTTATTGAAACTAATGTTATTGAGGTTAATAATACTTTAGGGGCAAAAACAGGCCCAAATTCTGTTATTTTAGCAATTTTTAGCATTTTTTCATAAAAATCCAGATCAAAAACCAAAACCCACAAGGGTGGTTTTGCCAAAACCAATCCAGATCCAAAACACGAAGGGAGATCCAAAACCAAAACCTGAAAAAGTGGCCGCCGCACATCTCTATTAAAAAGATGAGACAGGTCTGCAATTTTCATCATAGGTACACTTCAACTGTGAGAGACAGAATGTGCGGGATAAAAACAGGAAATCACATTATATGCTTTTTGAACAATGTATTTGTATATTCTTGTGGAAAATAAATATTTGAACACCTACCAACCAGCAAGATTTCTGGCTCTCACAGACTTGTTACTTCTTCTTTAAGAAGCTCTTATCTCCTCCACTTGTTACCTGTAATAATTGCACCTGGTTGAACTGGTTATTTGTATAAAAGACACCTGCCCACACCCTCAGTGAGTCAGATTGCAACCTCTCCACCATGGCCAAGACCATAGACCTGGCCAGGGGCAAAATTGTAGAGCTGCACAAGGCTGGGATGAGCTACTCGACAATATGCAAGCAGTTTGGTGAGAAGAGATCAACTGCAATTATTAAGAAATGGAAGAAATACAAGATCCTTGACAATCTCCCTTGACCTGGGGCTCCATGCAAGATCTCACCTTGTGGGGTATCAATGATCTTGAGAACAGTGAGGAATCAGCCCAGAACTATACTGGGAGATCTGGTCAATGACCTCAAGAGAGCTGAGATCACAGTCAAAAAGGTTACCATTAGTAACACTCTACGTCGTCATGTATTCAAATCCTGCAGTGCCCAAAAGTTCCCCCTGCTTAAGCCAGCGCATGTCTAGGCCACTCTAACGTTTGCCAGTGACCATCTGGATGATCCAATTAAGGATTGGGAGAATGTCATGTGGTCAGATGAGAGCAAAATAGAACTTTTTGGTATAAACTCCACTCGCCGTGTTTGGAGGGAGAAGAATGATGAATGGCATCCTAAAAACACCATACCCACTGTGAAGCATTGGGGTGGAAACATCATGCTTTGGGGCTGCTTTTCTGTGAAGGGGACAGGACGACTGATCCATATCAAGGAGATGATGAATGGGGCCATGTATTGTGACATTTTGGCCAAAAACCTCCTTCCCTCAGTAAGACTAGTGGAGATGGAACGTGACTGAGTCTTCCAGCATGACAATGAGCCCAAACACACAGCCTGGGCAACTAAGGAGTGGCTCTAAAAGAAGTATTTCCAGGTTCTTGATTTGCCTAGCCAGTATCCGGAAGTTCAAAGTCCATGTTGCCTGGCGACAGCCTCAAAACATGACAGATCTAGAGAAGATCTGCATGGAAGAGTGGACCAAAACACCTGCTACAGTGTGTGTGGAAACCTGGTCAAGAACTACAGAAAAAGTTTGATCTCTGTAATTGCCAACCAAGGTTATATTACAAAGTATTGAGTTTAACGGTTTTTTATAATTTTTTATTTAAAAGTGGTCAACCAACAGAGTAACAAACATAGAAACACAAGGGCCACAAGAGCCCAATACAGACCATATTTTCAAAGCACATTAGCAAACAAAAGGAAAAAAAAAGGAAGTACAGTAGGTATTGGATGGTGAAAGAAGGTATGGAAGGTAGGGGAAGAAAAGGAAAAAGAAGGAGGACCATGAAACAGAATTAGAAAAGGTAGGTATACAAGTAGCATCCAATAAAAAGAAAAGACAGCAACATGGAGGTGACATCTCAGAAACAAAGAGAGAGCAGTATTCTTTACCCAGGGGTCTATCTGTGATATTAATATTCAAGAAGATGGGGACGAGGGCGTACACTCGGCAAGTAGCCAAAGCGCCCAAACTTTGGTAAAAATATGACCTCGATCATGGAGATAATAAGTTATTTCCACCATTGCAGCAAGAGTTGAACTTTTTGATTGTCCAAAAAAATTTTCCCGCAAGAATATACAAATACACTGTTTGAAAATCATATAATGTGATCATACCTATGATGGAAATTACAGACCTCTCTCATCTCTTTAAGTGGGTCAGCTTGCACAATCGGTGGCTGTCCAAATACTTTTTTGCCCCACTCTATGAAACAGTGTTTGAAAAATTACAGAAGCTGATTGGTTGGTACGTTATCTCTCTCTCTCCTAAATCTTTCTTTAAGGTTTAATGCTTCATGATCTCACCCTCTGTATTCAAGTTTTACAACAGTAAATGATCAATTCTCCAAATGTCACTGTCTACTTTCTTTCTCTCTCTCTGTCTGTCTTGACCCATGACCCAGGGGCATTGTAGGAGAGAAGAATGCCCGTGTGCAATATCAGTCTGGACCTCCTCCTTTCTGCCAACATCAGCGCCACACTCTGAACACTAGACAGTAGCCTACTTTTAGGCTGTGGGAGAGGGCAGCCAGCTAGAAGAAGCAGGGGGCGGGACCAGAGGGCATGCAGAAAAAGGGGCGGGGCTCAAAAACGAAACTTAGGTGGAGGCATGGCCATTGCGTCATCATGACCATGCCCCCCACTGTGCAATGCCGGTATTACAATGGGTGCAGCGTGAGTGGCGTGGGCCCCCCAGTGACTCACGGGCCCCATTATAAACACACCACTGCAATGACACCCACGTGCTGATGAAACTCCTACAAACAGCAGCATTCTGTTACATCCAACCACATTGTTTCCACAGTAACTAATTACTGTAACTAACATTTTTGCAAACCGACAACTGCATTTTATCTGATGCAACAAAACCATTTTGTTCCAAATTCATTTTCTTTTACCGCTACCTAGATCAATCAAAGGACAATAGAATAATGCAATAAACAGTACCACTATTGGCCTACATACCACATTATAAACCTAAATTATAACACAATAAACCCCTTCATTGGGCTGCTTACTTATGAAATGCAAGCAGATAAAATCAAATTGCTCTTTAACAAATGAAAGACATATACAGTACGAAGCAAAACAAACCATAAACATATCATTTATTGGAATGGGATTTTTCCTGGCCACTGTTTTTACTGGTGTACAATTTGGATGGGATATACAATCGCGCAGTTGCATTACACATGGCATGAGACATTTAAAAGTGTATAAATGTAATGAAATAGCTGCAGTTCACTAATAAAGGTTTATAGGAGTATTAGGAAATGTTTAGGACTAGGTATAAAGAACTAATAAAACAAATACTGATATCAGCTACTTTCAGATCTCACAATGTTATATTAGCTGCCTGTAAGAAGTAGAAGATTTTGGGTGAGATGTATCAAATGGAAAATGCGGTAAAACCCCGGTTTTACCGCATTTTCCAATGTATCAAAAATGATACCGCACTGAAGGGGATCGCCACCTTTGGGTGGCGATACACTATAGAAGCCTATGGGCTTCTTTTCACTGCCCTCCGCCGCTGACGCAAACCCGCCGCCTCGCCGACCCCCCTTCTGGCTTACCTTCCTGAAGGGTCCTCCTGGACCCTGGAAGGTAAGCCCTGCCTCCCCCTAGTGAAGCAGCCGGACGTCCTTCCGGCTGCAAGGGGGAGGAGGAAGCATGCATACCTGTCCCCGGCGTGAGGGGAGAGCGTGGCGGCATGGAGGTGATGGAGACCCCCCGCACACCACATTCCAGGTATCGCGGGGGGCCTCCGTCACCGCACCGCGATGCCAGCTGCATATGTTAGTACATATGCGGCAGCATCGCGGCGGGGGGGCGGCGATGTATTTTAATACATCCCGCCCTTTGTAAGATAACATAAGATTACGAAAAAATATTAATAATAACAACACTTACATATATTTCTTGTGCAAAATGTTTAATATCGGCAAAAGCAGACCTTGGTATGGTAGGGCGAAATGAAGTCCAATCCTAGATTAATAGTTGATCAATTGCAAATTGATTATTCCTGGACATCTGGGGTGATATTTAATGGGATGAGACTTTTGTGATTTTTAGTAAAAAATGCCTGAATTCGCACATTTATCCAAAATCGCCATGAAAATCGCACATTCTGACCTGTCAATTTTTCAACACACTTCAATTTGCATCCAGGTGTTTTCCCATTAAAAAGTATACAACTCGCAAATTTAATAGGGTGCGATTTGGAAAAACGTTATGAAAAATCGCACAAATACACCAGGTTCTGGCATGCAATTTCAACAGAATCATGCACAGTCTAGTGAGATCTGTGCATAGTTCTATCCATAAAAATGTGTAAAAATAAAAAACAAAAAACGGGTACTTGTTTCCTAGCACGGCCACAATCTGGAGTAATCGTGTCCCTTACTTAAGGGACACGATTACCCCCGATGGACCCGATTTCTTTTGAAATCAGGTCCATTTTGCCGGCTAGGATACAATATCGGGGGCATCGCGTCGGTCGGGACCATTAACATTGGTCCCGACGCGACCGACGCGATGCCCCCGATTTTTGCATAGGCTTCAATGTTAAAATATTTTTTAACATTGAAATGGTGAAAAAATGTGAAAAAATGTGAAATGGGCCAATATGACCCATTTCACATTATAGATGTCCCCGTCGTCACCCCACGATAGACGCCAACCCGAAGCGTGGCGAGCGCAGCGAGCCCGCGAGGGGCGCCGGTACGCGTCCTCCGACCTTTTCATGCCCTACTATCCACTAGGGCAGGGGTTCCCAATCTTTTTCGAATCACGGCACCCTAGAGTATAAGAATTTGTCCACGGCACCCCTAGGCCCCAAAAAATATATATAAAATTAAGTAGATTGTGTTTATATGTGCTTCTTAGGGTCAGTTATGTGGTAAAGGGCATGCTTTGCTTCTGTTTGTACACATGTTTTATGATTGGCAGCCACCAGCACTGGATTTGTCCATAAATAATTGATCATAAATAATTTGAATTGGTTCTGGACCACCAACCTGTGGCACCCCTGCAAGTGTTCCGAGGCACCCCAGGGAGCCACGGCACACAGTTTGGGAACCACTGCACTAGGGCGTGGAGTGAGAATAGAATAGTGTGGCGAGCGCAGCGAGCCACCGAGCCCGAAGCGTGGCGAGCGCAGCGAGCCCCGCGAGGGGACGCGGATACCTTCACAGTTATACGCGTCCCCTTGCGGGCTTCACAGGTGTCCGTGGCGACGCGGACACCTGTGAAGCCCGCGAAGGGACGCGTTTACCTGTGAAGGTATCCGCGTGCGCTCGCCACGCTTCGGGCTCGGTGGCTCGCTGCGCTCGCCACACTATTCTATTCTCACTCCACGCCCTAGTGGATAGTAGGGCATGAAAAGGTCGGAGGACGCGTACCGCCGCCCCTCGCGGGCTCGCTGCGCTCGCCACGCTTCGGGTTGTCGTCTATCGTGGGCTGGAGTTTACGCGCTTACATTTGGGGGGGTTGGGAATTTTTTTCATTGAATCCAATGTAAAATTGGGTCCCAGGGACCCAATTTACATTGGATTCAATGAAAAAAATCGGGTCCAAAATCGGTCGGTCGCGTCGATCGCATCGCATGCGACCAAATCGCATGCGATGCGATCGACCCGATTTTTCCGACACGACCACCCCGATCTAAATCGGTGTGGCCGTGCTAGGAAACAAGTACCAAAAACGTTGTGGGGTCTCCCCTCCTGAGCATAACCAGCCCCGGGCTCAAAGAGCCGGTCCTGGTTTAAAAAAATCACATAGGGGTCCCCTGGATTTTTTTAAAACCAGCACCAGGCTCAAGGGCCGGTCCTTGTTCTCAAAATATGGGGGACAAAACGAGTAGGAGGTCACCTGTATTTTAAGAACCAGCACCGGGCCCAACCAGCCAGCAGGGTGATGTCACAGCCGGGGGGGGGGGGGCTTTTTATACAAGTCCCCCAGCCAAAGCATTCACCCCTTGACTGGTAAGCCTGGGTAGGGATCCTGGGGGGCCCCCAATGAAGGGGTCTTCCCCCTCCTGAATTTACCTGCCCAGGCTGAAGCACGGGGCTGTCTCCAGATCCCTTGTACGGTGGGCACCGGGCTGATGTTTGTGTAAAAAATAGAACAAACTATTGTGTATTGTTGTGGAACTATGAGTCCCAGCAAGCCTACACAGCATGCAGGGACTTGGAGAACCACAAGTCCCAGCATGCAGGGAATTAAAGGGCCTGCTGGGACATGTAGTACAAATGGTGAAAAAAAAACACAGACACATATGAACAGTAAAACTTTATTACATACTACAATCATCCACTCATACATTACCTATGGGTCCTCCAATGGCCTGTCCTCTTGTCCATGTAGAATCCATTTGGGTTCCTGTGGGAAGAAATCATACTCACCTGCTGGCTTCTCTGCTTCTCTGGCTCCCCGCGAATGCTGTTCACACAAGGCGATCTTCTGTTTTCATCTGTGGCTCCGCCCACAGGTCGGGAGTTAGGCCCGCCCACCAGACAATCATGATCGGAGAAATTCCAATGTCTATACAATCCAAATACTGCAATTCAAATATATACATATTTTTGCACTTAAACATTAAGGGGGATATTCAACCCAGGGTCACAACTGTTGGGCTGGTGCTACAGCAGTGACCCTGTTCCGTTCTTGACCAGCTCGACTTGAAATTGGCAGGGAGGATTCAATGACCCACCTGCCAAATGCTGAAAAGGGGGCATGGCCATGAGATACGTCCGTGGATCGTTGAGCTGTGGCCGAGAACTCAACAATCCACGGCCATTCTCGGCAGAACGGGCCCAACTGCTTCTAAAGTTGGCTCTTTCTGCTGAGATCCCTGTTCAATGCTGTCGGGTAGGACAGCATTGAATAGGGCCCGACCGTTGACATGAGTTTTTCACTTTTTGTGTGGGTGGATTAGAACACATGACCCCTAAATTAGTGTACAGCGTACCCTCACATGACTCCCAGTGCTACCGCTGTGCTCTGCATACTTTACCATTCCCAATCGGAGTGCACGTGGATGGTAAAGAAAATAAAAATTAAATTAAAAATTAAAAAATTGTAAAAAAAACTAGGTCATCCATTCAATGCGTCGACCATTACTGTATCGACCTTTTGTTTGTGTCGACCTGTTGTTCCTTTCGAACTAATGCGTGTTGACCATTGTTGGTCGACCTCTTGACTGTCAACTGAAAATCTGGATCCCATCCACTTTATTAGTAACATCCAGCCATATTTATAAATTGTGGCCGCTGTGCGCGGCATGATGCTGCCGCCAACCTTGTGCGGTCTCATCGCGTGAACGGCTGACTGCAGAAGAAGCTGTTGGGACATTACTAAACAAGACCGGTAAGCTCAACAGGGAACTTCCCAAATGACCCCATGCACGGGCAAAGACCGGGGTATCTGACCGATTTTGCCACCTTCCTAGAGGCTTTATCAAAGGCGTGGGCTGCCTGCTACAAATAGCGACATGCTGATGTATTAAAGGCCACTGCTAAACCTGTTGTTCTGTCATCATTTCACGTGGCATTCAGTAACACATTTTATGTATTTTTTATTATTTCAAGTTTATATATTAATCTCTTGAAATAGAATTATTTAGCGATTTACCCTCTGTAACCCTGAACATTTCAAACACGCACCTTTTAGATTGTAAAGAGATGTTTGTACAAGCGTAAAGGAAAGCCGGCCTCGCCTGCACTAATGGGATCAAATGCTGCATTCTGTCCTTTCTAATGGGCTAATAATAAAATAAAATGACCCAAAACGAATGACCGAGTTCATGCAAGTTTTTGCAAAGTTTGAACAACTTGAAGTTCTATAATATATTACAGATAGGCGCTGGGGCAGAATTTTGTTGTTTTTTGTCCCTAGAGTATGATCAACCTCAATAACATTAATTTCCAGCCCTTTCCAGACAATTTTGACCACTTTACAGCTCACAATGTTGTTTTCATTCAATTTAGGCCAAGGTCTGCAGCAAGCTGGCTGGTTATTAACAGACGTAACTTTTGACAGTATCAGCATGGTGTATTGGGGTGCAGTACACACAAACAATAAAGAAGAGCAAAATTATTTTGGGGTTTTATTTTAATTTTTTTATGCGCAGCTTGTAAAACACTGCTTGGAGGCAGAACAATCACGCACTGAACTTCTGACAGCATAGTATATGATGTACTGGGGTGCAGTACAGCACACCACAAACAATGGGGGAAAAATGAAAAGCTGAGTGACAGTCTGCCT
Source organism: Crinia signifera (assembly GCF_055691185.1). NCBI lineage: Eukaryota > Metazoa > Chordata > Amphibia > Anura > Myobatrachidae > Crinia > Crinia signifera. The sequence continues at coordinate 41,019,558 of NC_139223.1, forward strand.
GTGTACTGTACCCCACTACACTGACTGACAGCCACTGCCCTCTGCCCCCTGACACAGCCTGCCTAACACACGACCAGTACAATAACCCAGCACAAACCCCTGTGCTGCACAAACCCCTGTGCTGCACAAACCCCTCTGCACTGCACAACACCCCTCTGCACTGCACAACACCACTCTGCACTGCACAACACCACTCTGCACAACACCCCTCTGCTGCACAACACCCCAGACTACACTGCAGAGCTGTGCGCAGCTTGTGACAAATGCAGAATTCTCAGGACGCCAAGCCTATAAAGACAGCATCTCGCAAGAATCCGACGCAAGAATCCCGCGTTCGGACGTGCTTGGGTTTCCGAGCAAAGCACCAGCACTAGATTTGCCTGTTACATTGCCCATTAATAAATATGAAATGATCCTGGTTAGGGATGCCAATTCCGGGACATTATTTTCAATCCCGGGAATCTGGACTGAAAAATTATCAATCCCATGAATCCCGGGATTAATTTAACTAGCTTCCGTGGATACCCCACCTGAGTTGCCTGGAGAACCAGCACGGTGATCAGGCGGACGGACGCGGCTGGATGATCTGGCTGGAGACCCGACACGTGAGGATCAGGTGGATCGGTGGGTGGGCGGGCTGGAGAGCGGGAGCACTGATGAGGCAGGTGGCCGGGCAGTAGTCAGCTGGCAGATGCAGCTGCAGTTGTTAGGTTGTGCAATGCGACCTCTGATGTCACGCTACGCACAACCGAGGGGCAGCCAGGCAGCATCTGAGCCATCTGACACTTAGCGCTGCCCGGCATTTAAAAAAAAAAAACACACATTTGCGCAATGCCGAAATCCTGGGATTGAGATCCTGGTGATTTTTAGGCCCACATTCTGGATTCTGCTGATCCCTAACCTGGGATTGGCCACCCTAATCCTGGTCCACCAGCCCAAGGCACCCCTGCACATGTCCTGAGTCACCCCAGGGTGCCTAGGCACACAGTTTGGGAACCACTGACCTAAAGTATCTCATATTTTATCCATTCTTTACAAGGAGATTAATTCAAGGAAAACTTTGTCTGCTGTATAAGAATTGCACTTCTGTCCTCACCAAGGCCACAGCTAGGTGTGTGCCAGCGGTACCTTGCCCACAGTGCATCTGCACTTTGGGCGCACTATCTGGCAACACCACCCTCACGGCCACCAATCCACTCCCCTCCATTGTCCGCTCCCTGCTGCCAATCTGCCCCCTTCTGCAGTACATTCCCCGCCATCGATCGCCCGGTCACTTCCCATATGCTCCCGTCAGCTGCCCTGCGCTCCCCGCTGAAAAAAAAACATTTAAAATCCCAGCCATCAATGTATCAGAGCTCGTGGACTAGTGATTGGCTACCGGACTGCAGGCTCCGATTGGCTCACAAACCATACTTCAAATGTCCGCCTACTCTCCCAGTCGTAGCAGCTGCTCCGCTCTCCACCTCTCTCCGCAGCAGCAGTGCGAGCAAAATGTAAGTGGAACTACTGGGGGCATGGTGCAAGGGACAATACTGGGGGCATTACGTGTGGCATAATGTGATATCTGCATTACAGTGTGTGGCATAATGTGTATTAAGCATTATGGAGTGTTGCTTTTGGTTTTGCAAAACTATCCACAAGTGTTTTAGTTTAGATCCAGTTTTTGGTTTGGTTAAAAAAAATCAATTATCATTACTAAAAATCGACAAAAACAGCTAAAATCATGTTATTTCAGCAATTCATAAACTGAAATTCACATTTAAAATCCAAATTTAGATCCGCAGGTACTGTAGATCCAAGCTGGGACTCCATTCTGATCGTAACTCCTTAGGAGACCCGGACCTGGTTTAATTCAGTTCAGATCCACAAAATTCAGGTGGATTCAGATTTCTGGAGAACTTAACTACAAATCTTTACTTTTAACCTTTTCATATCTGTTATTACTGTTGTTGGTTTTTTAACATGGGTGCTTTAAATGTATTTTATATTGTATTGTATATAGCGATCCACATACTGTACAGTATGTTTTTTTCACTGCTAATAATACCACTTTTCCACCAAAAACCCAGTATTCCAAACAAGGTCAGACCCTGTTTACACTGGACCTTGAACCCAGGTTATTTCCGGGTCAGAAACATTTACACTAAACCCTTGCCTGCCATGCATGACACACAGACATTACTTTGAGGCGGGCCTCTGCATACACAGCCAATCAGAACCATTTAAGCATAAACTGGGTCAGATAACCTTGGTCAAGCTGTTTACACAGCACCATTACCTGGGTCCAACCCTAGAAGCTACCATGATTGGATTCCCAGGTCACTCGACCTGGGACATATTTAAAGGACTGTTTTACACCAAGCTGTGACCAGGGTAGATCTGGAAATAGCCCTGCAGTGGAAAAGGAGTATGATAAGTCAATGACTTTACACCACAGATTCTTAAACTCGGTCATCAGAACTGCGCATGTTTTGCAGGTTCCTTGCAGAATCACAAGTGAAATAATTGGCTCCACCTGTGGATCTTTTAAAATGTGTCAGTGAGTAATGAATGCACCCGTGCACCTGCCGGGTGACCTGGAAAACGTAAACTGTGTGGGGTCCTGAGGATGGAGTTTGGAAACCAAGGGCCGTACGTTCGCACAGGAACCGATGCTTTGTGTATGTGCAGCCGCATTTCTGCGCATGTGCATACGCCGGGTGTGTGCGGCCATGGCGAACACGCTGTTCGCTGGCTGCAGGCACCCAAGGCTGCTACCAGGGGCATGGGGGGGGGGGCGGCAGATAGTCACACCCATGGGAACGCCCAGTGTTTCATGGGCGTTCCCATGGATATTGCCAGGGTGATGTGGGCGCCGGGGGCGGGCAGCTGACATCACTGGATGTCAGCTGCCCGTCCACTTCCTTCTGAATGCCCATGCACATCTAAGGTTGCCTCAGAGTAACCTTAGATGTGCGTGTGCCTTCCATATCATTCGATGGGTGGTGACCATCGATTGATGTCGGTGTTCCCCCACAGCCTGCAAATGGATGTTCTATGTTAATCATCCATTCACCGACCATGCGTACGAATGTGAGGGAGAGCGTGCGTATCGGCATTCGCAGCGTTTGGTGGACTTGCAAGACTGCGAATCAACCAGAATAAGGTCCTATTATCATTCAACAGTCCAGTTAACCAAAGTGCCGGGGAATTTTCTTTCCAGATTTCTCATCAATTTGCAACAACCTGGGAGAACGGGCAATAGACGTCCAATTCCCAGCAATCCTTTACAAAACAGCTTTCTAATGTATGCAAAGATGATAAATCTTTTACTGAATGATTGACAGCGTGCTACCCGCTTAGGAATGAAAAGAAAACATTTTGAGAAAGCAACAAACTTATGTTACACCTATCTGAAAGTTAATTGCAAATCATGCTTATTTAGATGCTCCCAGCAGGGAACACCAAATTTACCTGCGCTCATTTTTTTTTCCTGCAAAATTGAATTAATGACAGATTACATGCTAATAATCTTGAGAGAAAAAAATATATTTTCCTTAGTCAATAATGGAGGAGGCCCTGCTGGGTTGTTACAAACTGACGGCACCCTCTGTTCTCCTGTAATTTGCTTCCAATTAAATGTTCATAGAACAGGGCTCAGTAAAAAGCTAGGATTAAGTATATGTGCATCAAGAAATGTGACATTAAAAGAAATACAATTTTACTTTCAATGCCTTTTAATGGCAGGCTGAAAATGAACTGATGAGTAATTATCCGTCTTATAGAAGATTCAGGGCAGAGCAGAATTTGCCTTTTTCTCAGAATGAGGTCAGAGGAGAAATTGTATAAATTGTATTTTATTTCATGTAGTAATCACTTTGCAGAAATAAGCAGGCTGCTTGGCTTCTGCCGTAGAAGGGTTTTTCTCCCTGCTTTTACATACTGTACTGCTTCGGCAGAAATATATTAAATAAGAATAACATTCATGGATTTTACTAAACGTGTTTGCATCGTACAGAGCGAGGCACGTAACAATATTGTGCGTTAAGGCAAAACGAGGGCTGCATAGGCCAGAGTGTAGTTAAGAGCCCGGGGATTTAGGGGTTAAACGCAGATGCACATGCAGCACAGAGCAGTGTGTAATTCTTAGGCAGGTTAGCATGTGGTGCTTATGGGCCAATCAGCACACAGAGGGGAGGTAGCTTAAGTGGGGTATATAGGGTCCAGCTTAGGGAGAGGAACTTCCTCTTGGAATCCGGATTCACACAGTGCAGCACGCGAAGCTAAGTACCTTTTACCTTGTTTTTAGGCCTGTTTCATTCGCGCAGCTGCAATTATGTCCGGCCGCCCCAAGAGATCTGCTCCACCACCACGGTGGTTGGCAGACGCAGCCCGCCCGCTGGTGACTGTACCAGCGCGCGGGGGAGGCAGGGGAGGCAGCAGGACGGCCGCGACTGCGTCATCGCGGGTGAGCGCGCCGTCTCCTGCACATTCTTCCTCTGGGGGACATGTGTCCCCAGCGCAGGGAAGCGTTTCCCCGGCTCAGCAGGGCTCTGCTGTGAGCGGGGAGCGCGCTGCGCCAGCAGCACATGGTGGGCACCCAGCAGCGAGTAGCGCTGCTGGGGACAGTGCTTTGGCGCCATCTGCTGGCGTTTTAACGCCAGCGCAGGTTATACAGACCCCTATGGGCACCCCGCGCGCCTCAGGCAGCGGGGTGAGCGGTGGGGGGGTGCCACTTAGCGGGGGGGATGGGGGGGTGCCCCCCAGGACTAGTACCCCATTAGCGCAGGGTCCAGGGAGTCCTCTGCAGGTCATAACAGGGGGCCCCACATGGAGCCCTCTGCAGATGAATGCAGGCGGGCAGCGCGGTGCGGGTCAGGGCCCTTTGGCTTCCCTGACAAACATCCTGGCCCCGGGGAGGGGGTCTCTCATCCCCTTGGGCTGGGACGGTGGCCGTGGGGACGCTTTCGTCGGCGGCCGGATGGATGGCGGTGCCCCCCCCTTCCAGGGTTGGCAGGCCCCGCAGCAGCAATGGCATCAAGGCCAGCAGCCATTCCCTGCGGCCCCTCAGGGCTTCGCCGGGGCCCCGGCGGGGCAGGGGGGACACCAGGGGCTTGGCCACACGGGTTTTGGTGCGGGTCAGCAAGCATACATGCAACCCCCCGTGCAGCAGCAACAGCAGTGGGCTTTTCCCGGTCCGAATGCGGGGGGTTACCCGGGGTACCCCATGCCCAACCCACAATACGGGCCCTACACAGGGACCCAACAGCCCCCTTTCCCGTACTTCCCCCAAACAGTGGGGGCAGGTGGAGGGTTTCACGGGGGGTATTTCGGGGGAGCATGGCAGGGTGCTGGTGCACCACAACCGCAAGGCCCGGGGGTGCCGCAGCAGGCTTTTCAGGGGGCGGCTTACACGCACCCCAACATGTATGCCCAGGCTCAACAGGTCAACCAGGTTTATGCGACTGGGGGCCTGGGGAGCTCTGGTACAGCAGCGGGAGGGTCAGTGAGGGTGACGGGCTCAGGATATGGTCCTAACACTGCACCTTTATCTCCCGAGGTATCCTCTGTCGGTGGCAGGAGCGGCATTTTCGGGGGATCGTACCAGGAAGAGGACGCAGAAAGGTCCAGGAGGGTCCCGGAATCCAGACCTGCAACACCGGTGGCGGCTCCAGCCATACCCAGGGTCCTGGCACCAGCCCCCAGGACGACCGAGACCCCGGCGTCCACGTCAAGGGCAGAAGCTTCCACTTCCGCAGGGACGGGTGCCACAGCACGGGCGGATCCCGTGGTCCAAGGCGAAGCTTCTGGAGATGGTGAGAATGACAATACATCAGAGTGTGCATCCTCTTCCTCTCACTCCTCGGCTAGTAGTGACGAGTCTGGGTCCCCCAAGCGCCCGCGCAAGTTTGCAAAAATGGTTGCGCGCGCGGTTGCGAAAAAAGTGGGGGGCACTAAGCGGGCTAGGAAAGAGGCGGAGCCAGAAGTAGCTGCCACAGCGGGCGATATGGTCCATTGCACCAACACCGCCATGGCCAGGGGCCTGCGTAAGGGTGTAAAGGATAAGATAAAAAGGGGAAAGTTTGTCGACTTCTTTACACTGACAGTCGACATGAAAAAAGACTTTGAGGCAGCCAAGAAAGCGGGAAGTGGTAGCGAGGCGGCCTTTAAAGGCTTCCACAATTGGCTGAAGGGGTTTTTAATATTCTCCTCTTGTTACCTGAGCACAAGGCCTGGGGAGCACGTGAACGTCTTACGCTACCTGTTCCTTGTGAACGAGACGTACACGGATTATAAGGGGCAGGCGTGGCGGAACTACGATGAGAAGTTCCGCCTCGCCCACGCCGGGTCAAGGGTCATGCCCATGGGCTGCAAGCACGTGGAGATATGGCTCGAGGTCATAGGCAAGGGGCAGCATAGCTCAGACACATCGGGCAGGAACCCGGTTCCAAAGCCGGCGGCAAAGGGAAGTGCTTTGCGTACAACGAGGGCAAATGTGACAGGGGCGCCAAGTGCCGCTTCCGTCACGACTGCAGTAACTGCGGGGGGGCGGGGCACCCCTCCAAATCCTGCAGGTCAGCAGCCAAAGGTGGGGATCACGGGGACGCCGGCACTGGCGGAAAGTAAGGCCCCTTCCCCAATTGTGGTAGACGCCCTGGCCCGTAGGTTAATGGCGTACCCTAACAGGGCTGACGCTCGGTTTTTGTTGGACGGGTTTAGTTTTGGTTTCCCCCTCCCCATCCCTGACGGAATCAGAGTTTCCTGCATTAGGAACCTCAAGTCAGCCAGGGATTTTCCAGATGTGGTCCGCCAGAAGGTCCAGGCTGAAGTGGCCCTGGGCAGGATGGCGGGCCCCTTCCAAGGGAACCCCCTCCCTGACATGTGCTTTTCCCCTCTCGGGGTGGTCCCTAAGAAGACCCCGGGTAAAAAAAAGGTTGATACAGCACCTTTCACACCCCCATGGCGCGTCCATAAACGACGCCATCCCGGATGAGTTCTGTAGTGTGCAGTACCAGCTATTTGACGAGGTACTGGGCATAGTCCGGGGTTTCGGCCAGGGAGCACTTATGGCCAAACTGGATATTGAATCCGCGTTTAGGCTCCTCCCATTACACCCTAAGTCCTTCAGGTTCATGGGCTTTAGGCTAGATGGAGGCTGTTACATAGACAAGTGCTTACCGATGGGCTATTCTGTCTCCTGCTCCTACTTCGAGAAATTCAGCACGTTCCTGCACTGGTGCATACAGAGCAGTACAGGCTGTGCGGGCGTAGCCCACTACCTGGATGACTTTCTCTTTGTGGGACCAGGGGACGACGGCACATGCGCCCATATATTGTCCCAGGCGTTTTCCCTGCTAGAGGAGCTGGGGGTCCCTATAGCTGCGGATAAGACGGAGGGACCCACCAGGGTCTTGTCTTACCTGGGTATAGAAATAGACTCGGCTGCGGGGTGCTGCCGCTTGCCCGAGGATAAGGTGAGAAAGCTTCAGGGGTTAATAGTTGAGTGCTTGCAGAAGAAGAGGATACAGCTGAGACTATTGCAGTCCCTGCTGGGGTCCTTTAATTTTGCTTGCCGCATCATCCCCATGGGGAGGGTATTCTGCCGCAAGCTCGAGAGGGCCACGGCGGGGGTTCGGGACCCCCACCACACGGTCAGGCTGTCAAGGGAAATGCGAGATGACATGGAAGTGTGGTCCACATTCCTGGGGCAATTTAATAGAGAGCTTATATGGCCCACGGAGCCCGAATCCAGCAAGGAACTGCAGCTCTTCACAGATGCTGCTGGCTCCACGGGATTTGGGGCCTATTTCCAAGGGGAATGGTGCGTCTCACGGTGGCCACAGTCTTGGATTGACAGGGGTTTCACGGTCAATCTTTTGCTGCTGGAACTGTTCCCCATCATAGTATCAGTACAGCTGTGGGCAGCGGAATTGGCAAATCGGAACATAGTGTTCTGGTGTGACAACCTGGGGGTGGTACACGCAATTAATAATCAGAGGGCGGCTTCCCCAGAGGCCCTCAGGTTGCTGCGTTACCTTGTGCTTCATTGTCTGAAGAACAATATACATTTTAGGGCTGGACATGTCCCAGGCATAGAGAACACTATTGCTGACGCCCTGTCTAGGTTTCAGTTTACAAAGTTTCGGGAGCTTGCTCCTGAAGCGTCACCCCTGGGGCTTAGGTGTCCAAATCTTGTATGGCAGATCATAGAATCGGCATGAAGGGTTTGGCACTGCTGTCACTGGCGCCCTCAACCCGCAGGGCTTACGATGCGGCCTGAAGGGATTGGGAAGAGTTTCAGGCTGCGCCTGACACTAGCGGTAAGTCGGTCGAGGACCGGTTACTCGCATTCGTATGGGGCCATTATGTTAGAGGCAGATCAAAGTCGGCTATGACGGCGGCTTTGGCTGGTATAGCTTTTCACAGCAGGCTGAGAAGGGGAGCAGGATCCCACAGCCTCTTTTGTATTGGGTAAGGCTTTGAGGGGCTGGGCTAAGCAGCGGCCAGTGCCTCATGACACTCGGCGGCCTATAGATGAGCGCATGCTAGGGGAGCTAGTAGCAAGTCTGGATAGGGTGGCTGATACCCCCTTTGAGGCTGCGCTCCTGAAGGTGGCCTTTGCATTCGCCTTCTTCGGGGCATTCAGGATTGGGGAGCTGGTAGCTGCGAGCAAGAAGGCCCAGTCTGGTCTTAGGTCGGAGGACGTGGTTCTCCATGAGGACCACGTCCTATGTAGGATACAGAGATCCAAAACAGACCAGTTGGGAAAGGGTAGTTGGGCCACCCTGCGATCCAGTGTGAACCAAGCCATTTGTCCTGTAGCATTGTGCAGGGACTACATGTCTCTTAGGCCGGTGGGAGCCATGCAGTTTTTGGTGCACACAGATGGTGTGCCCCTCACCCGGTTTCAGTTCGGGGCTGTGTTTAGACGGTGCTTGACCGGCTTAGGCCTGAGGGCTCAGGATTATGGGACACACTCTTTTCGCATAGGGGCCGCAACATGCGCAGCGGCGGCGGGGCTTCCACCCTCTGCCATACAGAAGGTGGGGAGGTGGAAGTCATCGGCTTATAAGAAATATATAAGATTAGATAAGATAGATAAGGTAGATAAGTTGTAGAATGCGCCTGTTGCGCCAGCCCAAAAACGTAAGTTTACAATCGGTTCTGGAACGGCTAGCGTTCTGGAATCGACGGTGTGGAGTGAATTTTTTACTTTTTCCTCCGAGATAGAACTAATTCAATTCGGCTGTCACCAAAGTTCACCGGAGGTTTTTTAAGTTTTTCACCTTCACTTGGGCTGTTTACTGTATTCTGGTTGTGTTACAGTGTATAATATATTGATGTTAACGGTAGGTTTTTTCTCTTTCAGCCTTTTCCCCTTCCTCATCACATCACGGGATAGTTTGGGTAGTGGGCCACTCATATATTTTTTGGGCGGCCAGGCATCCCATGGCCTCCAGAGCTTTAGGCTTGCTACAAGCTGAGTCAGTGCAGTGGTTCGGGGTTAGGGGACTTCAGTGGGGTGGGCTTTATAGCCTACTAGTGTCCAAGGCCCGCAGTTCAGGTCCCCCCAACACATTAATAATACATCTAGGGGGCAACGACCTGGTTAAAAATACGGGGCTCTCCCTCATGTGTAGCATAACGGCTGACCTGGAGCGCATTGCGGCCCTTTGGCCAGGGGTGCGGTTAGTGTGGTCGGATATTGTCCCCCGGCTTCAGTGGCGGGGCTGCAGGAATGCAGTTGCCATAGACAGGGCAAGGCGAAAGGTGAACCACGCTGTTTCCAGGAGGGTAAGCGCCATGGGGGGTAGGGCAGTGCGGCATCCCACGATAGTTAGGGAGTCGGCCCACCTCTATAGGTCAGACGGGGTACACCTGTCTGACGCGGGCATGGAAATTTTCCTGGGCGACATCTTTTCTGGTGTGACTCGGCAATAGGAGGGCATTAGGTCTAGTTGAGGGGTGGCGGGCCTGGTCCCGGGCGACCTTGTTAGGTCTGGGGAGCCTTGGCAGTGGCGAGAAGGCGCTCTCGACCAGCAGTCGGGTGAGGTGTCAGGTGGTCACCGTGCGGTATTACCCCCCCCCTTGCCAGGACGGTGGGCGAGTCCCGAAATGAGCGGGGACGGTGGGCACTTCCTGGAGGTGTCCGCGCCTTACCTTAGAGGGGGCGGGGAGCCGTCACGGTGCAGGCTGTACCTTACGTAAGGGGTGTGTTTGTTAGATTGGAGCGAGGCAGTCGCTGCCATTGACATACACCCCTGACTGGTGCTGGTCTCAAGTGCTGTCTTGGCCATCCCTTTGATAGACTAACAAGGGTCATACCACCTAAATAAATAACTTGACCATTTTAAACTTATGCCATGGTTGTCTGAGTCTTATTTTTAGATAAGGTGTCCGCGTGAATTATTTCTAGGAAGTATGGTAAGGGTAACAACAAAGGGTAACCAATATAATCCCTTGGGCGCCTTAGGCAAAACGAGGGCTGCATAGGCCAGAGTGTAGTTAAGAGCCCGGAGATTTAGGGGTTAAACGCAGATGCACATGCAGCACAGAGCAGTGTGTAATTCTTAGGCAGGTTAGCATGTGGTGCTTATGGGCCAATCAGCACACAGAGGGGAGGTAGCTTAAGTGGGGTATATAGGGTCCAGCTTAGGGAGAGGAACTTCCTCTTGGAATCCGGATTCCCACCCTCCCATCCCTTCTTTTCTTTCCTCTCTCTGGTGCTCATTGCCTTCGGGCTGTCCAAACAATTCGGTTAAAATTTAATTTAGTTTAAAAATCGGCGAGAAGGCGCTCTCGACCAGCAGTCGGGTGAGGTGTCAGGTGGTCACCGTGCGGTATTACCCCCCCCTTGCCAGGACGGTGGGCGAGTCCCGAAATGAGCGGGGACGGTGGGCACTTCCTGGAGGTGTCCGCGCCTTACCTTAGAGGGGGCGGGGAGCCGTCACGGTGCAGGCTGTACCTTACGTAAGGGGTGTGTTTGTTAGATTGGAGCGAGGCAGTCGCTGCCATTGACATACACCCCTGACTGGTGCTGGTCTCAAGTGCTGTCTTGGCCATCCCTTTGATAGACTAACAAGGATCATACCACCTAAATAAATAACTTGACCATTTTAAACTTATGCCATGGTTGTCTGAGTCTTATTTTTAGATAAGGTGTCCGCGTGAATTATTTCTAGGAAGTATGGTAAGGGTAACAACAAAGGGTAACCAATATAATCCCTTGGGCGCCTTAGTAGTGTTCCATTTTGTATATATATATATATATAAAGATCCAAATCTGCCGGCACTCCAAAGGTAATAATCAGCAAGCCCCGGTGCCCAGAGTAAAGCAATACATCAGGTCCAAATAATAGCACTCAGAAGGCAGTTTTGTAAAGAAAAAAAGGATGTGTATTAAATGCCAAGCTTTCGGGGTGTAACCCCCTTCGTCAGGACACAATCCTACAGCTGTAGGATTGTGTCCTGACGAAGGGGGTTACACCCCGAAAGCTTGGCATTTAATACACATCCTTTTTTTCTTTACAAAACTGCCTTCTGAGTGCTATTATTTGGACCTGATATATATATATATATATATATATATGGTATAAAAATCAGGCGGCACTCTCGGATTTAGAAAAAGCGTGAAAAGATGCTATTTATTGTCCAACATGTTTCAGGCATACGTGTCCCTTCCTCAGGGATCCTTGAGGACGGGCCACGTATGCCTGAAACATGTTGGACAATAAATAGCATCTTTTCACGCTTTTTCTAAATCAAAGAGTGCCGCCTGATTTCTATACCGTGTACCAGGACCTGTGGGTCCAGATTGGAAGGCATCGGGTCAGCATATATTGTACCACATATTGGTGCCGGCTAACACACAGCATATATATATATATATGATTGCAGGGCGGACCGACACTAAGTCCCTTTGGAATGAATTGCTCCGGTGCCTTCCAATAATTTAGATAATGGGAAGGAAACAAATGGCGGCACTCGTAGACTGATGGTGAAAAAACTTGATTTTATAACATCATCAAATACGTGCAAAAGATGTCCGACATTTCGGGGATGTCCCCCGTTTTCAAGGTCCCCCGTTGTTGTGTTCTGCACCTTGAAAACGGGGGACATCCACGAAACGTCGGACATCTTTTGCACGTATTGGATGATGTTATAAAATCAAGTTTTTTCACCGTCAGTCTTCGAGTGCCGCCATTTGTTTCCTTCCCTATATATATATATATATATATATATATATATGAGAGAGAGAGGAAAAAGGATGCACTCTCCAGGTTTTTTTTAAATGCAAATAAAATCAGCTGTGTATTTGAAGTATCATAGAAGATAGAGTTACTTGATATACTCAACGTAACATTGCATTTCAGTCTAAACAAGGACCTTCATCAGAAGTTTCACAGTAAGGGCATCAAATACAAGGGCACAGCATGGACCACACAGCAGGTTCCTACAGCAAGGAGCCACTGCTGGTCCCAGTGATATTTATACCAGACCAGATGTCAGAAAAGGCGCCAAAACTGAATATCTGAGGCACTTCTGTGTTCCACGGTGGCCCGCACGTGACGTCACTTCCGGTCACAAACTAAATGCAAAGAAATAACTATGCCTGTGTCTAAGCCTTGCGCTGACATATGCGCAAATAGATGCATAAGCTGGGGGCTCAGTGTGTCTGTATGTAGTCTAGCTACAGGGACAGACCACTGTTATGTGGTAGCAGCAAAAACCGCAAAACCGGAAGTACCCGGTTAAGCGCCGGACCCCGGACCTCTGATGTAAAATATGTGTCCCCGGAAACACAACCCAGTGCGGGAGGTTCTGCTGGGCAATGAATGGGGCGATAGGATGGTCTGTATGGTGGTAACCGATGTATAAGGCCCCTGTCTGTGGCAAATGTTCTGCACAAATTAAGACATCAAGTCTGGGAGCAAATAGCACTAAAATGCAATCACAAACAATACATGTAAACACATAACAATATACAAATATAAACAGCGTTCATACGCTGTAAATAGCTGCGCAATACATGCAGCCACTGTATCAATTACTGAAAAAACATAAAGAAATATGAACAAATGGAAAAACATTAAAAACAAGTGCTGATCAGCGAGCTGTTACCGACCAAATCACCACTGGGGATTGTGTCCAGACTGACACTTAATCCAATGTTAGTATGTCAAATAGAATTGGCCACACAATGTGCAAAAAATTGTGAAAAACATATAAAGACTGGAACATTCTGCATTAGCATATTGAAAGCAGTTGGTTGTGGGGCTCACTCTATATGGTGGGTGGTATGTGCAACAGGGGCCACCGCTGGCTAACGCAAAAATATATTGAGGGGATTATGTTCGTTTAGGCCAAACGGTGCCACCGTGTTTAATTGGTGGATCCATTTGGCCTCACGTTTCTTGAGTATCAGGCTCCTGTCACCACCTCGTGGTAGCGGCGGTACCCAATCAATAATACGGCACTTAATTGAAGCCACTTGATGTTTCTGCGACACACAATGTTGGGCTACTGGTTTATCAGAGCTGCCTTTGGATAATGCCTTGTTGATGGCACTCCTATGGTTCGCCATCCTTTCGCGAAAGGTGCAGGTGGTGAGTCCAACATACTGTAGGTTAGGCCACAGGGGCAATGTAACAAATAAATAATATGATCCATCATACAATGTAGTTTGAATCGTATTTTAATTGGAATCCCGCTGTGTGGATGAGGAAAGCTTGTGCCCGGTAACATTGAGTTACAAGTTGTGCAACCCGCACATTTAAAGCACCCAGGTTTGCGGGTGTGCAGCCACGTAGTGTCTCCAGTATGGGGTTGGACCGAATGTTTCAATAGCTGGTTTAAGTTTCTGCCCCTCCTGTACGCTACAACTGGTTTGGTGGGTAACACAGTACAACAGTACAGGGTCGGTGGCCACTACAGGCCAATGTTAGCGGATTGCATTGGCTATTGTTGTCGACTTTTCGTCGAACTGAGTGACGTAGATGTTGGATGGGTTGGTCTTGGTCGTAGGTGTCCTTATCTTGGACCTGGCCTTTTCCAGACAATCATCCAATAACTTTCTCTTGTAGCCACGTTCCAGAAACCTGTCGCGCATCTCAAGGATTTGTATCTCCATTCTCTCTGGACTTAAATTGTTGCGGAGAACTCGCATGAATTGCGAGATGGGTAGACTGTCCTTGAGTCCTGGCAGGTGGTTGCTGGTAGCGAACAATAGCGAGTTACGGTCCGTACTTTTGCGAAAAAGAGTGCTGCCCAGTTTATTGTCAGTCTTAAAAATCGTGACATCTAAAAAATTTATAGATTCAGGGTCAATCTGTCCCGTGAACCTAACAGTGGTCGGTAGGTCATTCAGCTCGCTGACCATCTCGTCAAACTCCGTGGTCGTTCCTCTCCACAACAAAAAAATGTCGTCTATAAAACGCTTGTAATAGACTATGCGATTACCATAGCATGGAAGAATATATTGTTGTTCATAACTATGCATGAACGCATTTGCGTAAGATGGCGCTACGTTGGAGCCCATCGCGGTCCCCGTCCGCTGTATGGAGTACTGGTTTTGAAACATAAAGTGATTGTTAGTCAAGATCAACTCAAGTAACTCTACGATAAATTCAACGGGGGGATCGCGATGGGCTCCAACGTGCAAAAGTTCACGCACTGCCCTGCAACCATCTCCATGGGGTATGATGGTGTACAGGGCACACACATCATATTATATATTTATTATTTATTAACAGTTTCTTATATATCGCATACATATTCCGCAGCGCTTTACAGAAAATATTTGAACAGTCACATCAGTCCCTGTCCCAGTGGAGCTTACAATCTTATTTTCTACCACACGCACGTGCTCACACACCCAACCGCCGCATCCCCTATAGTGCCCCCAATGAATATCTCCATTATGCCACCCACATACCTTTTTACTGAGCCACCATGGCAACAGTACAGCACAGCTTAGCATATTCAGTTCTTAGCAGGGGTCAACAAGCATTGGTTTGACAGGCAGCAAGGTTGACATGGTTCTAGGTCAACATGGGTCAAGGTCGACATGTGTGTAGGTCGACAGGACATTAGGTCGACACACGCATTAGGTCAACATGGGCAAGGTCGGCAGTCAAAAGGTTGACATGGGGTTTTAACTTTTTTTTACCTGAATATCGACACAGTCGACATGGACACAGTTTGAACTGCACCACATCCCCTCGCTTTGCTCGTAATGCTTCCGGCACGGTGCCTCGCTACGGTCGGCACACTATTTTATTCTCCCACCACGTCTTAGTGGATGTTAGAACATGAAATACCGCCTGTCGGCACATGTTGGCTCAAAAAACAGTGAAAAGCCCCATGTCGACCTTTTGACTGTTAACCTAGCCCATGTCGACATAATGCTTGTGTCGACCTAATGACCTGTCGACCTAGATCCACGTCGACCTAGAACCATGTCGACCTTGACCCATGTCGATCTTGCTGCCTGTTGACCTAGTGGTGTCGACCCAATGCTTGTCGACCTAGTTAGTGTAGACCTAATGACCGTATCCCCTTAGCAGATAAAGGGCTGCTAAACACATGCAATGAACAAGTTGCCCATAGCAACCAATCAGCTTCAACCTATGATTTTATAAATTGTACTTGATAAATGCTACCTTGAACCTGATTGATTGCCAGTTAACTTCTTTACTTGTCTCCTTCTACACGTTTTACGGTTTTACGTTGTTGTAGGGGTAAATGTATCAAACCTAGTAGAGAGATAGGGGTACATTTACTAAAGCTTCTAAAAATGAAAACAAGTGATGTTGCCCATAGCAACCAATTAGGTTCTGTCTATCATTTTGTATGAAGCAATAGAGAAATGATAGAATCTGGTTGGTTGCTATGGCAACATCACCTATTCATTTGTAGAAGCTTTAAAAAAATGACCCAATAAAATGAAGAAGTTGCAACCAATCAGCTGTTACAGTAATATTTATCTAGCACAGCCAATGAAATGATAGAAGAAGGTAAGATCCAACTTGTGTGTGATTCAGCTATGGAAAGTCCCATCCGCTGCGAGCCCCTGAACACAGCTGTTTGCCTGGAGCTATGGTGTTTGACTAATTATAGAACTATGGGCCTTATTCTAGTTCACTCTTTCTGACAAAAACCTTCTTAGATGGACAGAACCATGTGCACTGCAGGGGGGCAGATTTGGGTGAGTTATTTTGTTTCTGTGCAGGGAAAATACTGACTGCTTTATATTTACACTGCAATATAGATCTCACTTTGATTGTCTGGACTCCCATCCATCTGCACAAGTGACCAGTCCAATCTCCCGACGACGAATTACCACTCCTAAGTATCTGGACTTTCCAATTTGGGATACCTGCTTATTCCTAACCCAGCACAGAGGAGTCTACTTGCCAAATAGGGAGGCTTGAGCCCTTAAAACTATAGGGCAAATGACATCTGAGGTCACCTTCCCTGGACAAATCAACAATCCCAGGTGACAAAAAGGATGGTTATATGCAAAATTCTTTTACCGATATCCTGATGGAGTCCTAGACCATTGCATACCCAATTGAAATTTGCTCAAAAATTCCTGCAGCACCTAGTTAATTTATTTTAATCTACATGTGTATTTTATGTCATTCTTAAATATCTACGTTAGATATAATGTGTTAATACGCGAGCCCCGCGAGGGGACGCGGTCTCATAAGATAAATGGGAGCCCAGATATTACATAAGTACCAGTATTTTTTATTAGAACCGTCTTGTATACTTTATTGAAGCAACCAGCGCCGGCACACATATTTTAAAAATAAAGCAGTCAGTATTTACCCTGCACAGAAACAAAATAACTCACCCAAATCTAATTCTCTCTGCACATTTTACATCTGCCCCCCTGCAGTGCACATGGTTTTGTCCATCTAAGAAGGATTTTGTCAGAAAGAGTGAACTAGAATAAGGCCCTATGTATCCAAGTTAGCCATGATTAAATATAATGTAAGAAGTTATAATTTGAGACAAGGAATAGATTTTACATTAGCCGCAATCAGCAAATGGTAGCACAGTAATGGGTTCTAACTAAATCTAACTGACTCAATGGACATTAACATTGGAAATTGAGCCAGATCTGTTCATTTAAACCCTGGAAGTGTTCATTACAAACACAAATGGTGGAACGTCTGCCAGGCTTTGCCCTGTAATGGGCGCGTTACGCCATAAACAGCAACACCTGTACATGACAGCATTTCGAAAAATAGATATTAACCCTTTGAGGGAAAAAATGGGGGGGGGTGCAATGTGTGGAGACAGAAGTCACCACAGATTACACCGTGTTTCTGGCGCTGTTTTTATAACAATAATTGATATAGATAAAAAGTATAAAGATATTTTGATAGTAGTAAATTCAAAGATCTACTGCTGCTGCATATGGTTTATGTGAATTAGCTAGAATTCACATGAATACAAAGAGAGGATTTTTTTAAAACCACCTTGCGCTGCTAGTAAATAAATTTTGTACTTATAATAATACCACTGGACAGAATAACACTGGACACACTGCTGAAAATGTAGAAATTTTATATATAAGACAAAAAATAAAACAATTCATACATAAAAATTAGTAACAATAATTGATACAATATAATAAAAATACCTAAATGGCCATATATGAGGTTACGTTTGCAAACTGTATGGGAGCTCCGTGATGGGTTAAAGATTAGATGGTAAGGTTAGTTGTAGTCACTGGGGATAGCCAGGATGAATGGGGAAGGGGGAGGGGAAATGATGCAGATGAATAAGCAGCACAGTTAGTAGATGATTGGAAAGCATATGCAGGGTTAATATGACGGATAGTACAATGCCCAAAGTGCGGCACTAGAGGCAATTTGCAATATCTAACCCTCCGTTGGTATAGTGGTGGGAGGCGTCGGGGAGCTTATGTTGGTGTCAGCTCGTACCCGATCAGATAGCGTTGCAGGCGGGGAGCTTGATGTTAGATGGCTCTACCCGTTTGAGTGATGGGTCTGATGTGATTGACCGGCTGTAGGTGCTGGTATAGGTGTCCGGGGTTATCAACGGCTGGAATGATCGCCAGGAAGCGGGAGTGGAACTCGACCGCTGGATTTACATGCAGGAGCTGCTGCCCAGATGACGGTGGCTCGTTAGCTGGAGACCGCGGCAGACCAGCTGGATGCTGTGGACTGGTGAGTGAGGGAGTCACGGAGGTTTGCAGACGTAACAGGAAGTGACGTCGACGCGTTTAGTCTCTATGGCAACGGAGACTTTTTCAAGACGGATCAACCCTTTGAGGGCCAACGTCGCTGTGAGAGATCCTCAAACAATTCTACTAAAAATGCCAGCGTCGCTCACAGCGACTGCTCTTTCCGTAGAAATAAATACACATACCATACCTCCCAACTTTTGACCTGAAGAAATAGGGGGCGAAAAGGGGCGGGGCGTATGCAAATGAGGGCACGGCTTATGCTAATTAGCCGCCGCGACCTCATTTTCATACGAGAATAGACGCTGTGCGCATGCGCACAGCGTCTATTCTACTAGATTGGGGGGTCTCCCAACTGCCACCCCCCGCAGCGGGACAATGCCTGCCGCGGGTGGGACAGCGGGACAGGACCCGGAAATCGGGACTGTCCCTCTAAAATCGTGACAGTTGGGAGGTATGCACATACCGCCAAAGTCAATTCATCGAAGTTTAGTTAAATATTGCACGGAAAAAAGGAACAGCCGCTGTGAGCGGCGCTGGCATTTGTAGCGGATATTTTGAAGGATCTCTCACAGCAACTTTGGCGCTCAAAGGGTGAAGTCCTTTATACACCAGGGTTCCGTGCGGTATAGGAAGCGGAATATATTAATGCCTGACATGGTATTTACATGATATAAAACTTAAGCCTGTTAACTTTTATTTTTTTGTATCAAAGTTGTTCTTTTTTTCCCCATCTGTTGAAAACGTGTTTATGGAGCAGTGCACTTTATAGCGCACATTTACTTTACTCTCAGGGATTTTACTACGGTACATTAAAAATGTCACCAGAATCCTCTAAGGGCTTTTATACATTTAAGTTGAAGTTAGCTGGCAGAACATTTTCTGATTAAAGTTTATATAACTTAGATTTCATGTAGAGAACACTTACGGCGGTTCCGTCTGTACAGTAAATCCTCAGATCTCTAACTACAATCATCTCTTTTATTTATTACAATTATTGTGACTTACCTGTAACAAAAAAGGCAGATTGTTGTTTATTAATGTTCTGTCTTCCAGAAATTGTACAGATCAGTCTGGAAGCCTTTGTGGGGCGGATCCGTAGACTTGCAACCATTTTCAACCGACTTGTACAGATGCATCTCGCTATAGCTTTGTTGTGTATAGCAGTGTGCAGGATCACAATGCGAATGCATCGCAGCATGCCGCGTGTCCACATCAAATACCGCCCCTATAGGACTCAATGGGCTGCCATTGGACGCAAGACTGGAAGCTCCAGGACCATCAGATTGACCCCTTTATTAGTCTGGGCCCCCTAGCTTAATGGTTCCCAAACTGGGAGCCATAGGTGGGTTTTTCACAAAGCAACCTAGGTGCTCACCTAGGGCCCAGCAGGTTCAAAGGGGCCCCATAAAGATATCCTGCCCATTCAAAACGTTCCCAGAGGAGCATTGCATGATTACCATGTGACATCATGACATCACAAGGACCTGCCCACGCTGGCAAAGTCTCTTTGATGTTCTTGTTTGAACATGCAAAATGGTTTCTGCCACGGTATGTGGGCAGTCGGTTTATTTTAAATGTCACACTGGTATTAGGCCTACAGATGGAGCAGCTCTCAATGGAGCTGCTCCTGGCGATACAATCGCCATTCGCCGCTCCGCGCCAGCCGATGGAAGGGGGCGTGTGCACACGAGATGCGCACGCCCTATTCCATCGGAGCCCTCCGCTGGTCCCCTGCACTTCCCCGCAGCTCCCCCTAGCTGCCCCCAATCCCTGCCCATCTTCCTGAAGCGGAGATGGGCAGGGAAGCCGCTATCCGCCACCTTGCTGACGGGAACGCGTGAGCGCATGTGGTGCTCGCGCCTCCCTGTCAGATGGCGCTCCTGCCCGCCAGCCTGCGCCAGCTCAGGGGATCTGCCGATCCTGACAGGTGCTCCATCTGTACTCAGGGCCGCCGAGAGGTGTGTCGGGCCCCGGTAAAAGTGTGGGGGCATGGCCTAATCACGGGAAGCGTGGCCACATCCCGCAATTAGGCCACTACCAAAAAATGTGTAGAGGGGGGTGAAAAAACACTCTAAAGTCTAGAGGGGTGTTATTGTCCTCCACCTCAGCAACAGCAGCACACCTACAGCATGTGCTGTGCTGACAGCAGGCTCAGCATGAGCTCTCACACTGTCAGTGAGATGCTCTTGCTGAGCCTGCTGTCAGCACAGCACATGCTGTAGAGGTATGTGCTGCTGCTGCTGCCCGGGAGGGACGGAGGGGGAGGGCCCCCGCAGCAAGCCTGGATCCGGCTAATTGTAAGATAAAGTGCTATGGATTGTTTGAGGGTGGAGGGCCCCAAACTGGTATCTTGCCTAAGGCTCCATGAGGTCTAAATCCGCCTCTGCTGGGAGCCTAGCAGTGCAGTGAGGTCAATGGCTGGGCAATGGCTAGTATCAGAGGCAGAGTTACACACACACATACACACACATATGATTTGCTGGTGAGTGTTAACTATAATGTGGTCAGAATAACACAAAGGTTAAATAAATAATACAAATACGTATATACATAGGTTCTAAATATCTTCTTTGTATTACTCCAATCATTGGACCATTGGTATAGTCAGAACTCGTATACTGTATGTGTAACACTCAGGTCTGATGTTACAGAGATTTACCTTTCAGGAACATCTTCAGTGGCAACTCAGAATTCTTCACAGAGAGCCAGGAGTTAAACAGGTGACAGTGAAATAAAGGGGGTTTTATTACAATTTCAGCTTCTTCAAGCAATAATAGCAATTGTCACCATTTACTTAGAATACAGGTGCTGAGGTCTACATTAAGGGCCCCATACATCAGCAATTAATTGTGACAATTTTCAGATATGGAGATGATTGCCACAATTAATTTTAGATGTGTGGGCTCCCCCTTTTGGCAATCCCAATCAAAATCGCCAATCGATTGCTTAATCAGGTTTTTAAACATGCTTAATAATCTGGTATTATCTGCAGATCTTTTTTATATGTGTGGTCATTTCCAATTCGTCTTCTTCATCTATTTACATTATGAACAGCTGAAATGACAATCGATTGGGCAATTTCCAGATATGAAGATGCAATCTTTAGATGAAAAAATCTGCCGATCACTGAAATAAATCTGTAATGTGTGGGCAAGTCAAATAGGTTGTAAAATCCATTTATCTGGCCAAAATATCCCTATATCTGGAAATCCATAAAGTGTGATTGCTGATGTATGGGGCCCATTAGTCAATTAAACAGTCTCTTTGTCATTAAGGCTCTGAATCCTTGCTTTTGCAGCCACAATCTCAAGCATATATATACAGTATATAGAGTCTTTTCCAGCATTCTCAAACTACAGAATCAAAGTCAAATAAATGCTGCAGATGCAGCCTTTAGTATCTTGCCTTGTTTTCAATACATTATCCGGATGGCACAGTTTCCAAATGGTAAACCAACAGTCTATGCATGGACTTGTCTTTTGCAGTATCAGGACTAAACTTTTTAGCACTATAACACAAACAGCAATAGCTGAAACTTGCAAAGGCTGGGTGACCAAATACAGACTAGTCATATATAAGTTCTGATTCAGCTGCTTTACTGGGAATGTCTTTACTTGCTGGGTCTGTATCACAAACAAATGCCTGGCCATCACTGGTTACTCACAGCAGCCAGGGTGCTCATCTCCTCTCAGCACTACCTTATAGCTTCACTCACTGTGGCTATGGAGGCATACCTCCCAACTGTCACGATTTTAGAGGGACAGTCCCGATTTTCGGGTCCTGTCCCGCTGTCCCACCCGCGGCAGGCATTGTCCCGCTGCGGGGGGTGGCAGTTGGGAGATCCCCCAATCTAGTAGAATAGACGCTGTGCGCATGCGCACAGCGTCTATTCTCGTATGAAAATGAGGTCGCGGCTAATTAGCATAAGCCGCGCCCTCATTTGCATACGCCCGTCCCCTTTTCCGCGCGAGTGTCCCTATTTCTTCAGGTCAAAAGTTGGGAGGTATGTGGAGGGATCAAATAATCTCCAGGGCCTCCCAAAGTCTTTCTCTGCAGCTTATCTGGCTATCTTCATGAGAGGCCAGTGCCCTTGCTCCTTGTAATGCTGACTGCTCCAACAGCTATCACTCTGCAACCATGCTCTCTCCATGCTGGCTGACTCTGTCCTCTCTTTACTTTCATTTTCTAAAAAACTCCTCACCTCATCCTGACCCTGTGCATGTGTAGCCAGCTTCCTGAGCCAATCAGTGCACTAGGAAGTGCATGCTATACAGTAGAGATGGGACATTGGAAGAAAACATCGGTCAAATGATGTTTTTCAACATTGGTTGCAAAACATCATTTAGACCTAAACATTGGTACTGTGAACCCGATGTTAACCGATGTTAACTTGCGAGCAGGGCCCTCATACCTTTGACTGACTGTAAATACCCAGTTTGTTGTATCACTGTCTCCTATTGTAAAGCGCAAGTGAATATGCTGCGCTATATAAGAAACTATTAATAAATAAAATAAATATGAAGGGAGTTCACCACTAGAGAGAGCGAGGGCTGCCTAGGCATGAGGGAATATAAGAGTCGGTGCGGTTTGGAATGGTATGACAAAGATAGAAATCAGAGTGTCACTTACCCATAGAAGTGCTGTGTAGATGAGGTAGCCAATCAGGTGTAGAAGGGGTGGTAGCTTAGGTGGAGGTATATAAGAGGTAGTCAGATGATCCATCTTCCTCTTGAGTCTGGATTTTTCGTTCAGGATCAGGGACAGGTTGAGCTGCAGGGACAGAAAAATGAAGCTAAGTAACTTTGATTAGTTTGTTTTCATACCTCTTGCTGCTAGATACCATGCGCCGCTCCCAAAGGCAAGCCCCCCCTCCCCGCTGGCTCTCTGACTCAGCGCGACCCCTGTCTGCCGCAGCAGCACGAGGGGTCACCGCGCGTGAGCCACGGCCTAGCGCCGCCAGTACTAACAGCCCTCCCCGCTCCCAGTATCCTGCAGCGGCTGCTGCGCCGCGTTCCCCCAGCTCAGCGGCGAGCGTCTATGGCGGGTCCCCGCCTGGCTCGCCGCTGGACCTCTCTCGCTGCCCAACACAAGGGCGGGGCGCGGGGTGTGCACATGGTTGCACAGCCCCCTACCCCCGCGCCGCCGCCCGGCTCACCGCGCGCTGCTCAGGGCAGCCAGGATCTTTTTCTCACCCTCCCCAGCCCCCTCGCGGCAGACTATAAGCCGCGAGCGGCGGCAGGGGGGCATACACCGCCGCGCAGGAGTTATACTCCTGCTGCTTCACAGTCCTCCTCCACCCCGGGCGCCAGGTCAGACTGGCCTATTATCCACGGGGGGGCCAGGACACCCGTGGATATCGGTGCAGATGAATCCCAGCAGCGTGGCTACAGAGCTACTCACAGTGCTCTGGCGCCACCTGCTGGGCACATAGCGTTAACACAAGGCCCCATAAGACTCCACATAGGGGGTTTTGTGCAGGGTCAGGGCACCCCTCCCTCCGGGGCCCCTCTGGTGGGGCCCATACAGCAGGTTCACACACTGCCGCCCCCGGGGCAAGGGGGACCATGGGCCCATCCACCGGGGGCCGCACTCAGTGGGGACCAGACACAGGGAATCTACCCCGGGTCACTTCCCCGCTTTCCCCCGGTGTTCCCTCCTCCGGGAGGGCAGCAGTTCACCCACCAATGGCCCTACCCCCCGCAGTCAGCCCTAGGCCCTTACATGCAACAGGCCTACCAGCCGCAATGGGGGTACGCCCACACGGCGGGCCCAGGCCCCCAGGTTTTCCAGGGCCCCGGTATGGGAGGGCTCTACCCCAATTAATTGGGGCATGGTTGGGCAGGGCAACTGCAATTTACCCCGCAGTACCCGCCTGGCCCATACGGTGTTTTCCCACAGGGTTTCACATCCCAGGCCCAGGCGGCCGGCAGCGCCACCGTCACGTCTGCCACGGGGCCACAGCGCAGTAGGGAGGGAGTATTGCCAGGTGTCCCCAATGCCTCACTAACCAGTCTTGCTTCTTCCGAGGTGTCGGCCGTCCAGCAGACTTCGGTACCAGATGAGGCACGTCCCTCCAGAGATGGCAACCGTGAGGCTGAACAGGAACGGCGAACAACACGCACGACGCCGGCTCCCACAGCCGAAGCAACATCGGGCACCTCAGGAGCCGCCGCAGGAACATCTCAGGCCGCCGGGTCTCTTGGGGCAGAAGACATACCGGGTGATGGTGAGCACGATGACGATGATGCTTATTCTGCTTGCTCCACATCTGGCCAGTCATCTGGTAGCAGTGACGGGTCAGATACCGGTAGGCGCCCCCGTAAACTAGCCCGGTTAGTTGCACGTGCAGTGGCTAAAAAGGTGGGTGGTAGCAAGCAGGCCCCTAAGGCTAAACCCGCAGAGAAAACACAGCCCCCCACTGACATGGTGCACTGCAGCAACACAGCGGTAGTCCGCGGCTTGCGCAGGGGCATAAAAGGCAAAATAGCCAAGGGGAAATTCGTGGACGTCTTCATGTTGACGACCGAAATGAAGGAGGAGCACGAAAAGGCCAGGAAAGCTGCTGGGGCAGGGGAAAACCCTTACAGGAGCTTTCACAACTGGCTGAAGGGCTTCCTCATATTTGGGTCTTGTTACCTCGACACCAGGCCTGAGGAACACAACAATTTCCTTAGGTACATTTATTTGGTGAACGAGACGTTCATAGCTTACAAGGGCTCAGCGTGGAGGGACTATGATGACAAGTTTCGTCTTGCGCACGACGGCACCCGAGTGATGCCCATGGGCCTTAAGCACGTGGAAATTTGGTTGGAGGTCATTGGGAAGGGCCACACAGGGGCAGAGGCAACACACAAGAAGCCCTTTCTTGGGGGGAAGAAGGCGGCCAAACCCGCCGCCAAAGGCAGGTGTTTTGCGTTCAACCACTCCAAGTGCGACAGGGGTGCGAAATGCCGTTTTCGCCACGAATGCCGCAATTGTGGAGCCAACCACCCGGCCAAGTCCTGTAAGTCAGGCACGGGGGGCGAGCACAGCGCTGGTGCTAAGTAAAGCCCCCTCCCCCATAGTCATAGAGCAGTTAGAACTGCGGTTGCGATCCTACCCCAACAGGGAGGATGCCTCATTTTTGTTAAACGGTTTTCGTTACGGTTTTAGTTTGCCAATTCCAGAGGATGTCAGGGTAGTGTCCCACAGGAACCTTAAATCGGCAATGGAGTTCCCCGAGGTGGTGAGACAGAAAGTACAGGCCGAAGTGGCGTTGGGCAGGATGGTTGGCCCATTCGCCTCTGACCCAGTGAGTGACTTGTGTTTCTCGCCGTTAGGCGTGGTGCCCAAGAAAGCTCCGGGGAAGTATCGACTTATACAACATCTGTCTCACCCTCATGGGGCATCCATTAACGATGCCATCCCCGATGCGTTGTGCAGCGTCAAATACCAGCTGTTTGATGAGGTGCTGGCATTAGTTCGGGGGTTCGGCAGGGGCGCCCTGATGGCAAAGCTGGACATTGAGTCCGCTTTCCGACTCCTACCGTTACACCCAAAATCTTTCAGATTTATGGGTTTCCGATTAGACGGGGGGATTTTCCTCGATAAATGTCTGCCCATGGGTTGCTCCGTCTCCTGCTCATACTTTGAGAAATTCAGCACTTTCCTACATTGGTGCGTCCAGGAAACCTCCGGGTGCCCCGGGGTGGCGCATTACCTGGATGATTTTCTCTTTGTGGGACCTGGAGGCGGAGACACTTGCGCTTTTGTGTTGTCCGCGGCGATTCGGGTGTTCCAAACCCTTGGGGTGCCCATCGCGGCGGACAAGACGGAGGGGCCCACGTGCGTGATATCGTATCTCTGCATCGAGATCGACACTGCGGCCGGCTGTTGTCGCCTCCCGGCTGACAAAGTCAGCAAATTGCTGGGGCTCATAGGGGAATGCTTGCCGCGTAAGAAAGCGCAACTGCGGCAGGTACAGTCACTCCTGGGCTCCCTGAATTTCGCATGCAGGGTCATACCGATGGGCAGGGTTGGAGAGGGCCACAGCAGGGACACGGGACCCACACCACATGGTCAGGTTGTCCAGGGAAATCAGAGACGACATGGTCGTCTGGGCATCATTCCTGGTTAACTTTAACCGGGAATTGCTCTGGCCCTCTGAACCGGCGCCAAATGCCAGGCTTCAGCTATTCACAGACGCGGCAGGGTCCACAGGTTTCGGGGCGTTTTTCCAGGGGGAGTGGTGCGCAGCGCCATGGCCTCAGTCATGGGTCGACAGAGGTTTCACTGCCAACTTACTCTTATTGGAACTCTTTCCCATAATAGTGGCAGTGGGGTTATGGGCACGGAAGTTAGCGAACCAGACAATCGTGTTCTGGTGCGATAACCTGGGTGTTGTGCACGCTATTAACAACCAGCGCACCTCATCCCCCCAAGCCCTGCGCCTGTTGCAGCATTTAGTACTACACTGCCTACAGCACAACATACATTTCATGGCGCGTCACGTCCCGGGGGTAGATAATTGCATAGCTGATGCGTTGTCTCGGTTCAACTTCGCGAAGTTCCGCGAGTTGGCACCCAACGCATCTCCCCTTGGGCTTACTTGTCCATGTTCTGTGTGGCAGATTGTAGAGCAGACATGATGGGGCTAGCATTGCGATCCCTGGCCCCCTCCACCCGTAGGGCGTACGCTGCGGCACAGCAAGACTGGGAGGCGTTCCAGGAGTCCCCGGCGAACAGCGGTAAGTCGGTCGATGACCGTTTGCTGGCGTTCGTATGGGGCCATTACAAAGCTGGCAGGTCTAAATCCGCCATGTCATCAGCCCTAGCGGGGATATCCTTCCACGCCAAATTGCTCGGGGTGCGTGATCCCACCAAGTCCTTTGTATTGACTAAGGCCTTGCGTGGGTGGGCTAAAGAACGCCCTGTAGCAGCGGATTCGCGCAAGCCAATCGACCCGGGCATGCTCAGGCAGTTAATTAACTGTGTGCAGAGCGTGGCGGACAGCGCAGAGGAGGCGTCGCTCTTTCGAGCGGCATTCTCATTTGCGTTCTTTGGGGCCTTCAGGGTGAGCGAGCTTGTAGCGGCCAATAAGAATGCCACTGATTCCGGTTTGCGGTATGAAGACATGGTCTTCCAGGAAGGTTTAGTCCTTTGCAAAATCCGCCGGTCCAAGACCGATCAGTTGGGCAAGGGCCGCTGGGTCACCCTAAGGTCCCAGCCAGAAGGGGACATATGCCCTGTGCGCCTTGCCGCGGCATATTTGCCTCTGAGGCCGGCACCCCCGGCACAGTTCTTTGCGCACGCTGATGCATCACCCTTGACGCGCTTTCAATTCACTGCTGTGTTTAAGCGCTGTGTGGCTGCGTTGGGTTTGGAGGTCGCCGACTACGGGACGCATTCGTTCCGTATTGGTGCGGCCACCAACGCAGCAGCGGAGGGCCTTCCAGTGAATGCCATTCAGCAACTCGGCCGCTGGAAGTCCTCCACTTATAAATCTTATATACGTTTAGATAAGGTTTAGCACGCGCCTTCGGCGCTGGATCCAAAAACTATGTTTACAATCGGTTTTGTAACGGCAGCGTTACGGAATCGACGGTGTGAAGGGAATTTTTTACTTTTTCCTCCGATAGTGGGCTAATTACAATTGGCTTTCCCCCCTCAAGTCCACCGGAGGTTTTTTAAGGTTTTCCCCTTCACTTGGATTCTAGTGTACTAATTCATGTTGTGCATTATATGTCTAACCCTACGTTGTGCATTATACAGTTTAAGTTTGAATGCTAACCGGTTAGGGTTTTCTTTTTCAGCCCTTCCCCCCCCTTCAACGACTCATGCCACTGTCTGGTTCGTCGGGCATTCATACATTTTCTGGGCATCCAACCATCAGTTAGCTGTCAGGGCCCGGGCAGAGCTAGGGGCGAAGGCAGTACATTGGTTTGGTGTCAGGGGTCTCCGGTGGGATGGTCTTTTACCATTATTGTCTGATAAAGAGCGTCGCTGGGGTCGCCCGGATGTGTTGGTAATACACCTAGGAGGTAACGACTTAGGCCGGGGAACCAGCATAGGCCTTATTTTGAGGATCGAGGCTGATCTTAAGACTCTGGTAGGCCTTTGGCCTGGATTGCGGATAGTTTGGTCCGACATAGTGCCTCGTTTCAACTGGAGAGGCTGCTGGAACCCCAAGTCATTAGAGAAGATCAGACGCAAGGTCAACTTTGCGGTCACCTCCATGGGAGGCACAGCGGTTAGACACCCCTCTTTAGCACTGGAGACCCCATCCTTCTACAGAAGGGATGGTGTACACTTGTCCGAATCAGGCATGGCTGTTCTACTTCAGGACTTGTTTCAGTTGTTGTAGATAGGGGATTAGGTTTGTGTTACTCTGGTTGACTTAGTTATTGATTGGTTTGGCGGGCTTGGGTTCTACAGTAATTGTCTTTAAGTGGCAATTTTTGAACCCAGCTGTGGCGGGAGGGCGCTCTCGATCAGCAGTCCAGTTTGAAGTACAGGTGGTCACTGTGAGGTATTGCCACCCTCTGCCAGGAAGGCTGGTGAGTTCTGCCCCCGAGGGGGGACGCAGGACACTTTTAGAACTGTCCTCATTAGGCCCTAGGAGGGGCGGCAAGACAGTCACAGCGCAGGCTGGCTTTGAATTCAATGGGGGCGGTTTCTTCGCCCCAGTTACAAGTTGGGGCGTTGCAGTCGCCGCCATTGCTAACTTTATGACTGGCTGGTTGTCAAGCGCTCTCTAGGCCATCCCTTTCAATAGGGTCATACCACAATAAATACCCTTTACCTTTTTAAACTTATGCAGTGGTTGTCCGTGTCGTTATTTCAGGTCACGTGTCCGTGTGAGTTATTTCAGGTCATGTGTCCGTGTGATTTACTGCTAGGGGTAATCAAGGTTTAAGTTGAAAGAAAAGGTTCATCTCAATAATGCATTAGACGCCTTAGAGAGAGCGAGGGCTGCCTAGGCATGAGGGAATATAAGAGTCGGTGCGGTTTGGGATGGTATGACAAAGATAGAAATCAGAGTGTCACTTACCCATAGAAGTGCTGTGTAGATGGGGTAGCCAATCAGGTGTAGAAGGGGTGGTAGCTTAGGTGGAGGTATATAAGAGGTAGTCAGATGATCCATCTTCCTCTTGAGTCTGGATTCCCACCCTCCCTCCCTTGTGCTAACCTACCGCATGGCCTTTGGCCGTCACCCAAATTTGGCTCTCATCAATTCTAATTTAATTGGCGGGAGGGCGCTCTCGATCAGCAGTCCAGTTTGAAGTACAGGTGGTCACTGTGAGGTATTGCCACCCTCTGCCAGGAAGGCTGGTGAGTTCTTCCCCCGAGGGGGGACGCAGGACACTTTTAGAACTGTCCTCATTAGGCCCTAGGAGGGGCGGCAAGACAGTCACAGCGCAGGCTGGCTTTGAATTCAATGGGGGCGGTTTCTTCGCCCCAGTTACAAGTTGGGGCGTTGCAGTCGCCGCCATTGCTAACTTTATGACTGGCTGGTTGTCAAGCGCTCTCTAGGCCATCCCTTTCAATAGGGTCATACCACAATAAATACCCTTTACCTTTTTAAACTTATGCAGTGGTTGTCCGTGTCGTTATTTCAGGTCACGTGTCCGTGTGAGTTATTTCAGGTCATGTGTCCGTGTGATTTACTGCTAGGGGTAATCAAGGTTTAAGTTGAAAGAAAAGGTTCATCTCAATAATGCATTAGACGCCTTATGTCACTACTAGTGATTATCGTATTATACAGTACTGTTCATTCTAGCATCCGCTATCTCTGAAAACCCATGCAGTTCCTCTTCCCTGCCTGGAGTGTCGCTGTCTGCTGTAGTGCTTCTAGCACAGTGTGATCTGTATATCAGCACTGATATGCAAACCAGACCTGTGCGACAGTGACTCACTAACAGCACCAGTTGCAGTGAGGCAGGAATGGGGCTGTCCTGTGTGCTACTGCTGAATGGCTGGCGAGACTGTCTTTCACTGTCAGCTACTGTACCACCCACAGCAGCAGCACACAGCCACACACACATATGAAAGCCCAGCCAGCAGTGATACTGTCATGTTTGTTAATGGTTTTTTTTTATCAGTCTCTTAAGTTTTTAATGAATATAAATCAAGGAGAGAGTGAGCTGGCTGCAAAGCATTGAAAGCAGCACACATTGACACATAAAAGAAAAAACAAAGATTGAGAAAAACATCGGGGGAGAAATCTAGCGATGTAGATGAAACATTGGATCCTCAACATTGCAGGGTTAAACATCGAACATTGGAACCATAAATCCGATGTTAACGATGAAACATCATATGATTACCCATCCCTACTATACAGTTAAGTTAACCTCTGCAGTACCCAGTGTCCCTGAAATGAGGCAGCAGAATAAATAAAGCACATGTATGTTTTCCAAAACAAAACAACAAATATTCATACACATTCCTGTACATTGCTTCAAAAAAACAGTCCCAGTATTTCTTTCTGGGGTGTTACATATGACAGGTGAGGTTCTACCTCCCCTGTCTACCTTGACTACACAACCCCGGGGTTCCATGCTGCTCTTGGTGACTCGAGTTGGTGGTTCAGGTCCAAATCAAAAAATTTAAGGTCAAAGTGATAGGCAAAACCAGTGCTAGTAGTTGTCAACCATATAACATGGACAATCAGGAGCACAACTCTGTAAACCCATCATAATGGAACTTAGGATGACAGTTGGGCAGTTTATTAGAATCTTTTGTTTCAAATTAATATCAATATATATATATATATATATATTTTTTTTTTAACCCTGAGGTGTTGCTGATACGTACTCTAGGGTGCCGGGGTTCAAGAAAGTTTAGGAACCAGCTAGTATGGATCCCATATCAATGTATTGCATAACTACATTTATGATTTATCATTAATGTTTAACATGCAGTTCAAGAATGACAGCAGTCACATAGAGTGACTTAACACAACACTACATATTGTATATATTTACTTAGAAAATTCTGACAATAAAGTAAAATTAGGGCCGATTATCTATATTTTTAAGTTTCCGTTAGTTTACAGCTCTGTTTCGAGTGTTCTATAAGAAGAAAAGGGCCCTCTCTTTGGCACAAGTACAGTACTTTAACCCCTTCCCGACATTTGACGTACATTTACGTCATGGTCGGGATGTACTTCCCGACACATGGCATAAATGTACGTCATGACTTTAAAGTGTCACTGCGTCTAGAGACGCAGTGACAGAGGGACGATGTCTGCTGTCCCTGACAGCAGACATGTCCCTGCATGCCCAGGGGGGGCTGCGATGCCGCCCCCCCGTTGGCGATCACTGTGATTGGCTGTTCAGTGTGAACAGCCATTCACAGCATTTTCCTGTGTTACCAGCGAATCAGACGCTCGGTAACACAGGTGTCAATCACCGCCGGGCGTCAGGGGGCATGAGGGGGTCATCGGTGACGACGACACCTCACCCCACCTGCCCCCAAGGCTGTGATTGGTCCGTCGGACCGACAGCCAATCACAGCCAAGGCGCGACATTTAAACTAACGGTGACTGCGCTGCAGACGCCATTCCGGTCTCGAATTGCGTGCAGAGCGGTCACCGTGCCTATCTGCCGTGATACTGACCTGATCCTTGCAAATACTTACCTGATCCTTGCAAATACCTTAACTGATCACCTGATCACTGCTTGTAGCGTGCTGGATGCTTCCTGGATCTGACTTCTTGTGACTTCCTGCTGCTGCTGCAGTGTAATAGAGAGATAGAGAGAGAGATAGAGAGAGATAGAGAGAGATAGAGAGATAGTGACAGAGAGTGCTATATTTTGTGTCTGCTACCCCCCCTTTTTGGGGGTGCAGGATTTTTTTTTATATATATAACTGTCAGTGCTGCTGCTGCAGTGTCATAGAGTGATAGATAGTGATAGATAGTGAGAGGTAGAGAGATAGAGAGATAGTGATAGAGAGTGCTATATTTTGTGTCTGCTACCCCCCCTTTTTGGGGGTGCAGTTTTTTTTTAATATATATATAACTGTCAGTGCTGCTGCTGCAGTGTCATAGAGTGATAAATAGTGATAGATAGTGAGAGATAGAGAGATAGAGAGAGATAGTGACAGAGAGTGATAGAGAGTGCTATATTTTGTGTCTGCTACCCCCCCTTTTTGGGGGTGCAGGGTTTTTTTTTATATATATAACTGTCAGTGCTGCTGCGGCAGTGTCATAGAGTGATAGATAGTGAGAGATAGAGAGATAGAGAGAGATAGTGACAGAGAGTGATAGAGAGTGCTATATTTTGTGTCTGCTACCCCCCCTTTTGTGCTGATCAGTATATCTGTGCTGATCAGCAACTTTTTGGGGGTGCAGGGGTTTTTTTTTTTATATACAGTATACCTGTCAGTTGCTGCCAGTTGCACTGTCAGTTGCACCAAAGGTTGTGCACCTGCTGCCCCTCACTGGTAATCAGTGTCGCATCAGTGATCACCTTTTTTTTTTTTTGAGGGTGCTGTGGGGTCTTTTTTTAATTTTTTTTTTACACACACTGTGATTTTGTGGGTGTCCTGTGGCCACTGTGCGCTGATCAGTGACGTACATCACTGATCAGCTTTTTCGGCACAGGGTTGATCTTTTATTTATTTTTTTTTGATCAAATTCCTGTTGCCTTTGAGCGCTGTTCAGTGACGGACGTTACTGACCAACATCTGTGCTCAATTTTTGGCGCAGGACCTTTTTTTTTTTTTTTTTTTTTTGCACTACATACACACTACACACTACACACTATATACCCCCCCCGGGTTGAAATAAAGTTTGTACCCCCCCTACACTATACACGTGTTGAAACATTTCACTACCAGAAACACAAGAATAAAAATGTCATCCCAAATGTCATCCCAAATGTCATCCCAGTCATCCAGAAGAATGTATTCAGCGGAGGAGGCATATGCCATGCTTGCCTCTGACTCTGACACAGCCAGTGAGGCAAGCGGGGAATTTGAAGGATTCATCTTAAGCTCCTCTTCCTCCTCTAGTGATGAGGGACCCCCTCAAAGACGCCCCCGTAGAGCAGCTGAGACCCCCCCCCCCCAATAATTGATCTCGTATGGACCCCACCACCAGACAATTTTGAGCCCCAGGTTCCTGAGTTTTTGGCCATGCCAGGAATCCAATTTGATTCCACAGGTCTCAGAGAAATTGACTTTTTCAAATTATTTTTCTCTGATGATTTTATAAATTTAATGGTGGACCAAACTAATTTATATGCCCAGCAGTTTATTGCTCAAAACCCCACGTCATCATTTGCTAGGTGGACCCCTGTAAATGCAGTAGAGATGATGACGTTTTGGGGTCTGGTGTTTCATATGGGCATAGTAAAAAAGCCAGAAATTAGGCAATATTGGAGTACAGATGTTCTGTACAGCACCCCATTTTACCGTATGGCCATGACTCGGGCTCGTTTTGAGATAATCCTTAAATTTTTGCATTACAACGATAATGCACAGTGCCCACCCAGAGATGATCCCACCTTTGACCGGCTATTCAAAGTCAGGCCGGTCATTGATCATTTCAGTGCCAAATTTGCAGAGATGTACATCCCTGAAAAATGTATTTGTATTGACGAGTCCCTTATACATTTTAAAGGAAGGGTTAAATTCCGCCAGTACCTTCCCAGTAAGAGGGCAAGGTATGGCATAAAAATGTATAAGCTGTGTGAAAGCACCTCAGGGTACACCCACATGTTTAGGGTATAGGAAGGGAAGGATTCAAGAATTGAACCGCCAGAATGCCCCCCCTCCCTCGTAGGTGTTAGTGGAAAAATTGTCTGGGATTTAGTGCACCCCTTCCTGGATAAAGGTTATCACCTCTATGTGGATAACTTTTACACTAGCATCCCCCTGTTTAAGGCCCTTGGTTCAAGAGGTACAGCAGCTTGCGGTACTGTGCGCAAGAACCAAAGAGGCCTCCCAAAAATGCACATTGCCCAAGTAATGAGAAGGGGTGAAAGCAGGGGAATATGCACCGAAAATATGTTGTTGGTCAAATATAAGGACAAGAGGGATGTCCTTATACTGACAACAATTCACGGAGACAGTACCACCTCCGTCCCTGTACGAGGTACCAGTACCCACACCTCAAAACCTAATTGTATCCTGGATTACAATAGGTACATGGGCGGAGTGGATCTTTCAGATCAGGTACTGAAGCCGTACAATGCCCTGTGGAAAACAAAAATCTGGTACAAGAAGCTGGCCGTGTATATCATCCAGATGGCACTGTATAACGCTTACGTGCTATTCCGTTCTACCGGCCAGAGGGGGACATTTATGCACTTTCAAGAGGAAGTCATAAAGGGCCTAATATTTGGGAACCAGCAGGCAGAGGGCCCCAGTACTTCTAGTACTGGCCCCCGTATTGTACCAGGGCAGCATTTTCCTGATGAAATCCCCTCCACTGGAAAAAAGGGCAGGACACAAAAAAGGTGCAAAGTTTGCTATAAAAAGGGAATAAGAAAGCAAACTATTTTCCAGTGTGACACTTGCCCCGACAAACCCGGCCTATGTATAAAGGAGTGTTTTAAAATATACCACACATCTATGGATTATTAGGTTCATAATTTCACCGTGCTTCGGGGGTCTTGCTAATGCCACATAGCACCCACCATTCATTCCACCAGAATCTGAGCCGCAAAATCCAAAAATCACTCCTTCCCTTCATGAGTCCTGCCATGCACCCAACTGGTATTTTTTGGTCACATGTGAGGCATTGCCGTACTCCGGAGAAATTGGGGCACAGATTTTGGGGTGCTTTTTCTCCTTCATACCTTCTGAAAATGAAAAATTTTGAGCCAGAACTGCATTTTTGTGTAAAAAAATGTAATTTTTCATTTTCACTGCCCAGTTGTATCAAAATTGGTGAAACCCCTGGGGGTTTTAAATGTACACTATACCCCTAGATGAATTCCCTGAGGGGTGTAGTTTGCAAAATGGGGTCACTTGTGGGGGGGTTCCACTGTATTGGTGCTTTGGGGGTCTTGCAAATGTGACATAGCACCCACCAACATTCCACCAGAA
Source organism: Crinia signifera (assembly GCF_055691185.1). NCBI lineage: Eukaryota > Metazoa > Chordata > Amphibia > Anura > Myobatrachidae > Crinia > Crinia signifera. The sequence goes on from NC_139223.1 coordinate 41,054,797, forward strand.
TTTGTGCTGCAAAATCCAAATATCACTCCTTCCCTTCTGAGTCCTGCCACTTTTTGGTCACACATGAGGCATTGCCGTACTCGGGAGAAATTGGGGCACAGATTTTGGGGTGCTTTTTCTCCTTCATACCTTCTGAAAATGAAAAATTTTGAGCCAGAACTGCATTTTTGTGTAAAAAAATGTAATTTTTCATTTTCACTGCCCAGTTGTATCAAAATTGGTGAAACCCCTGGGGGTTTGAAATGTACACTATACCCCTAGATGAATTCCCTGAGGGGTGTAGTTTGCAAAATGGGGTCACTTGTGGGGGGGTTCCACTGTATTGGTGCTTTGGGGGTCTTGCTAATGCGACATAGCACCCACCAACATTCCACCAGAATTTGTGCTGCAAAATCCAAATATCACTCCTTCCCTTCTGAGTCCTGCCACTTTTTGGTCACACATGAGGCATTGCCCTACTCGGGAGAAATTGGGGCACAGATTTTGAGGTGCTTTTTCTCCTTCATACCTTCTGAAAATGAAAAATTTTGAGCCAGAACTGCATTTTTGTGTAAAAAAATGTAATTTTTCATTTTCACTGCCCAGTTGTATCAAAATTGGTGAAACCCCTGGGGGTTTGAAATGTACACTATACCCCTAGATGAATTCCCTGAGGGGTGTAGTTTGCAAAATGGGGTCACTTGTGGGGGCGTTCCACTGTATTGGTGCTTTGGGGGTCTTGCTAATGCGACATAGCACCCACCAACATTCCACCAGAATCTGAGCCGCAAAATCCAAAAATCACTCCTTCCCTTCTGAGTCCTGCCATGCACCCAAATGGTATTTTTTGGTCACATGTGAGGCATTGCCCTACTCGGGAGAAATTGGGGCACAGATTTTGAGGTGCTTTGTCTCCTTCATTCCTTGTGAAAATGAAAAATTTTGAGCCAGAACTGCATTTTTGTGTAAAAAATGTAATTTTTCATTTGCACAGCCCAGTTGTATCAAAATTGGTGAAACCCCTGGGGGTTTGAAATGTACACTATACCCCTAGATGAATTCCCTGAGGGGTGTAGTTTGCAAAATGGGGTCACTTGTGGGGGGGTTCCACTGTATTGGTGCTTGGGGGGTCTTGCTAATGCGACATAGCACCCACCAACATTCCACCAGAATCTGAGCTGCAAAATCCAAAAATCACTCCTTCCCTTCTGAGTCCTGACATGCACCCAAATGGTATTTTTTGGTCACATGTGAGGCATTGCCGTACTCGGGAGAAATTGGGGCACAGATTTTGGGGTGCTTTTTCTCCTTCATACCTTCTGAAAATGAAAAATTTTGAGCCAGAACTGCATTTTTGTGTAAAAAAATGTAATTTTTCATTTTCACTGCCCAGTTGTATCAAAATTGGTGAAACCCCTGGGGGTTTGAAATGTACACTATACCCCTAGATGAATTCCCTGAGGGGTGTAGTTTGCAAAATGGGGTCACTTGTGGGGGGGTTCCACTGTATTGGTGCTTTGGGGGTCTTGCTAATGCGACATAGCACCCACCAACATTCCACCAGAATCTGAGCTGCAAAATCCAAAAATCACTCCTTCCCTTCTGAGTCCTGCCATGCACCCAAATGGTATTTTTTGGTCACATGTGAGGCATTGCCGTACTGGGGAGAAATTGGGGCACAGATTTTGGGGTGCTTTGTCTCCTTTATTCCTTGTGAAAATGAAAAATTTTGAGCCAGAACTGCATTTTTGTGTAAAAAATGTAATTTTTCATTTGCACAGCCCAGTTGTATCAAAATTGGTGAAACCCCTGGGGGTTTGAAATGTACACTATACCCCTAGATGAATTCCCTGAGGGGTGTAGTTTGCAAAATGGGGTCACTTGTGGGGGGGTTCCACTGTATTGGTGCTTGGGGGGTCTTGCTAATGCGACATAGCACCCACCAACATTCCACCAGAATCTGAGCTGCAAAATCCAAAAATCACTCCTTCCCCTCTGAGTCCTGCCATGCACCCAAATGGTATTTTTTGGTCACATGTGAGGCATTGCCGTACTCGGGAGAAATTGGGGCACAGATTTTGGGGTGCTTTTTCTCCTTCATACCTTTTGAAAATGAAAAATTTTGAGCCAGAACTGCATTTTTGTGTAAAAAAATGTAATTTTTCATTTTCACTGCCCAGTTGTATCAAAATTGGTGAAACCCCTGGGGGTTTGAAATGTACACTATACCCCTAGATGAATTCCCTGAGGGGTGTAGTTTGCAAAATGGGGTCACTTGTGGGGGGGTTCCACTGTATTGGTGCTTGGGGGGTCTTGCTAATGCGACATAGCACCCACCAACATTCCACCAGAATCTGAGCTGCAAAATCCAAAAATCACTCCTTCCTTTCTGAGTCCTGCCATGCACCCAAATGGTATTTTTTGGTCACATGTGAGGCATTGCCGTACTCGGGAGAAATTGGGGCACAGCTTTTGGGGTGCGTTGTCTCCTTCATTCCTTGTGAAAATGAAAAATTTTGAGCCAGAACTGCCTTTTTGGGTACTTATGTATTATCTGGACTCCCATGTTAAATGCACCCCATTTTTTCATACCCCTACTATCCAACTACACATGGAGTTGATTTTATATAGTGTGGCGAGCGCAGCGAGCCACCGTGCCCGAAGCGTGGCGAGCGCAGCGAGCCCCGCGAGGGGACGCGGCCTCATAAGAAAAACGGAAGCCCAGATATTACATAAGTACCCATTTTTGTGTAAAAAAATGTAATTTTTCATTTTCACTGCCCAGTTGTACCACAATTGGTGAAACCCCTGGGGGTTTGAAATGTACACTATACCCCTAGATGAATTCCCTGAGGGGTGTAGTTTGCAAAATGGGGTCACTTGTGGGGGGGTTCCTAAATTTTAGCATCTTATGGTGCCTAGAAACCTACATGGTGCCTAAAAAATAATCTCATAAAAAGGAGGCTCCAAAATCAAGTAGGTGCTCCTTCTATTATGAAGCCTGTGGTTTGGTCAGCGTGCACACTAGGGCCACATATAGGATATTCATGAAAACAAAAGAATTGGGGGAATCAATTTTTAGTCACATTTCTCTAGTAAAATCTATTGTGTTCCTTAGAAAAATGTATTAAAATTGCAAATCTGCAAAAAAAATGAAATTTTGAAATTTCACCTACACTTTGTTTTAATTCCTGTGAAACACCTAAAGGGTTAACAAACTTCCAAAATGCTGTTTTGAATACTGTGAGGGGTGCAGTTTTTGAAATGGCATCATTTATGGGGGTGTCTCACATACAAGTCCCTCAAAGTCACATCAGAACTGAACTGGTCCCTAAAAAAATCAGTGTTTGAAATTTTCTTGAAAATTTGAGAATTTGCTATTCATATTGTAAGCCTCCTAGTGTCCAAAAAAATTAAAAGGAAGTTGAAATAATGATGGAAACATAAAGTAGACATATGGTCTATGTTAGTTATTAACTATTTTGAGTGGTATGATTATTTGTCTCACAAGCAGAAAATTTAACATTTTGCAAATTGCTAAATTTTCCATTTTTTTACGACATTTTGGTATTTTTCACAAAAAAACACAGACTGTATCGACCCAAATTTACCACTAATTTGAAGTACAATGTGTCACGAGAAAACAATCTCAAAATCACTGGGATAAGTAAAAGCAAAAAAAAGTTATCCCCACTTAAGTGATACATGTCAGATTTGAAAAAAAGGGCTCTGTCAGGAAGGCAAAAACATGCTGTGTCAGGAAGGGGTTAAACTCAGTGTTATGCTGAAAGACAAAGGTGATTCGAGGATTGGAGACACCAGTGCTGACATAAGCCCCTCCTCCCACAGACCTAATAAATGCTCAAGAGAAATACAGGTAGAACAACGCGCTAGTAGAACAGGAAACAAAGGTTCAGAAGCAAACTGAAAGCATAGTAAATTAGCTCAGGGCAGTGAGAAAATCTCAGCATTACATAACAAGAAAAGAAGTTTGTAAACTGAACTAAAGATACATCCCCGAGTAGAGAATGTGAATGTTCTAAAACAATTGGGAATCCAAGAAGACGAAACAGAATACACAAATGAAATAAAAAAAGTGGAACACATTGTACTGTCTGTTGTATAAAATAAAGCAAAGTATTTGCATTGGACAATGCTAGTAGCACAGTTCCACCTGGAGAATTATTAAAATGGAAAACATGCCAGTTATACCATTCCGTAACAAAACTTCCCATACTTGGTCTCATGGCTGGATCCTAGGAGGGGTGAAAGGGGCGGTCGTCCCGGGGCCCCTACACATTAGGGGCCCCCACACTCTCCCCCTGCATGCTGGTACTGAAATGGGAGAACAGGATGATTCAGTTGTGTCTCCGATTTCCCCATTACACAACTGCTGCCAGCGCCACCCGCTGCTTAAATCACTGTCAGCTTCTCGCAGGATTTCACAGTCACCGCCGTGGCCGATGGTATTTCTACAACGTGCAGAAGCAGAGAGTCACATATCAATTATTGTGAATTATTCATAAATAATTGTGTTATTCTTCATATTATGCCAGATTTTTGGAACATTAGGGTACATTTGCAAAGTGTGAGTGTCTTTTTGGTTTTCCAAAAAATACTATGGGTGAAATGTAAAAAGAGCGAAAATCAGAAAGTGGGAGATTTAGCAAGAAATCTCCAGGTTTTTTAAAGTGGCAATCATTTTACCTCCAATAGATCACTTTTATTGATGGGGCCCCCACTTAATCCAGCCCTGGTGGACCCCATTGCGTTGCCTTTGATGTTCGCTAGCTACCCTGTGGTTTAACAAAATGTTGTGCAAAAGCCCCCAAATTTCCTAACATTAGTTAGGTGCGACCCGGCTTGCAAGCAATTTCACACTAGCCGCCCGACCGGGCATAAAGCCGGGTGGGTGACGTAATCAGAAGGCGGGGCCGGGGCAGCACTGGGAGATGACAGCATCTCCCAGTGGTGCCTTTACAGTGCAGTGAACTGGGACTGACCTTCAGCCCGGCCCCCCAGCGGAGCACACACACGCCCGCGCCCCCCCGCCGCATACCAGCACCACCCCCCTCGCGCCGTCTCTCCCTACGCCCCCCAATTAGGATTACTTACCAACATCTCCCTCCAGCAGCGGCGGAACGGCATCTTCTCCCTCCTCCAACAGTCGGGACTCGGAGCACTCACTGAACAGTGCAGCCTGTAGAGCGCCGAGCCCCTAAGAATCCTAGGCTCGGCGCTCTGCAGGCTGTATTGTGTATTGTGCATGCCTGGCCGGGGGGAGGGGGGGCGCCGGGGGGGTGGGGGAGATGCATTGTGCGGGTGCGGGGGTGGTGCCGTGCCACTGTGGGCAGCTGCCCTCCAGAGGCCAGGGCCCAGGACAGTTGTACCCATGGCACCCCCCTCTCGGCGGCCCTGGCTGCACATAAGAAAAATCACTCGATTGTCACTCATCATCAAATGTTTTTTTTTTTTTTTCCCTTCACAAATAAAAGTCAGTCTAGACTCACTTTCATGCTGAACAGAGATGGCCAAATTCGGAAGGGGGGGGGATTGGATCCCAGAATTGGCTTCACTAATAAAAAAAACCCACCCCACATAATTACTTACATGTGCGGTGCGCCGGGAGCTGGGCAGAGTGGGTGTTGAGGTCGGGAGCCGAATGGGTGGTGAGGCCGGGGTTGGGCGGGCGATGCAGCAAAGGTGGGAGGGCGGCCTGAATGATGACATGGACTCCCATGTGCAGGACTCCCATGTCAGGAGCACTTGCTCAGAAGCTGCCCGGGAATTAGACTGCGCATGCGCAATGTAATCCCGAAATCCCAGGATTGGAAACTCCAATTCCGGGGTTAAAATCCCAGCATTTTAGGGGCCAATTCCCGGGATTGGCCACCCTAGACACACCTCTATCTGCAATAAAGCCTTAGAATTCCCGTTTCCCCTGGTGGCTGCTGGAATAACTTTGTTTCCAGTTCCTATTGTTCTGGCCGTCACCCTCATAGATGCGTAGTTCACAAGGCTTAATCACTGTCATACTTATCAGATCAGCATTATTACAACGTGACGCATTCCCCGAATGCAGAATTGCTCCTGTGATTACAAATCATTATATTAAGTAATAAAAAATCAAAAAGCACTTTCCCAAATGAAACAGATGGGTCACAGCTTGAACACACCAGCATAAATGACATTTATAACTAGTAATGCAATTCCACACCAACACAATGATAACTGACATGATCCTAAGCCTGTGCAGGAACATGGAGGGATTGTAATGCTCACATCTTACAGTATTTAAGGGAAAAACAAATATCTGAAGCCAGGCCTTGGAATCAGGGGCGTGACTAGAACGTTGTGGGCCCCATAGCAAACTCTGGAAAAGCCACACACACACACACACATATTGGTCACTACGGTAATGATATGGACAAAATCGTTACCATGTGAATATCGTCAAGTGTGTACGGTCAATATTGTTAATGATGCGGGACGTTAACTCTCCTGTTGTCTGTAGTTGCATTTTTTAAAGCGGCAATGGTATACGGTCGTATTGTTGACCACACTTAAGAATAGAAGGACAGAAAGGATGCCTTTCACTGGTGCACCTAAGAATAAATTGAACTCATAATACATAACTTTTAATAACTTTGCATATAAAATATCTGCGAAATAAAACCAGGACATACAACAATCACACAAAATAAAAAGGGGAGGACGTTCCCCTGACTCAGTGTGACCCCCTAGTCACCACAACCCCTGTCTGTAAGTGTTTAAATGTTTTTGTACCGTAGGCAGCAATAAAGGAGTGGGTATTCTCCTATATAGAGCGGTATAGCGGTGGGGTCTCTTATGATAAATATCTCACGTACTGGGAGATCATTAGTGACTATGGGTGAGGCACGCACCTATTGAGGACAATCCTCTGATAGTGCTGCCCTCAGCCCAGGTAGCCGCTACCGCTCTAAGACACTGAGGGCTGGTGAACCAAATGTGAGGTGTGCCGGCTTGCACTTGCCTCGTTCACCCAGCTCACTCAGGTAACGCTGAGTCTGGCGCCAGACTAGCGTGTCGGTCGTCGGGTGGACCGCTCACGGATTTTGCGCTACAGTACAGTTCAAAAATTTAACATTGTATGTGGGGAGGGGAAGAGGGGGTTTTACAACACACTGAGTGTGTTAAGACGGTCAGCGTACGCTTCGCAGTGAACGCTTCCTCAGGACCACCCGGTGGGCGCCCGGAAGCTTCTTTTATTCCTCCTTTCTACTGAATATTCATGAGGTGGAAGGGGGTGTGTTCCTCCCCCTGTTCGTCATTGGTAAGGCTAAGTGACGCGTGAATCTCGTTGTCAGCGTGAGATACAAGATTCTTATGAGGTAATTTTCTGAAACTTAAGGTAAATCTTTGTCTTAGAAAGTTTGTGTTGGGTGCGCACATCTGTCTCTGCTTAGTGACGGGTCGCTTATGTTATGTTCGATTGCGGGTGCTTTTGGTTCTGTAGGTCGACATGTCGCGTGTCAACCTACATTTCTTTCATAGACCAGTTGTAAGAAATCTGGTACAGTTACATATTCCCCACCCAGGTATATCGGCTGCAGTGTGTACATAAGTTGGATTGCAGGATTTTACAAATGTGTTTATGCCCGTTGGTATGCGGGCGGCATATGCTGCATTGTTTGTCGACACGTCGGCATCTCGTGTCACTGTCCTGCCATGTATCTAAATAGTCCCGTGCCTGTATATGTGTCAAATATCTTTGTCGTTGAACAAGTTTGTGTTTGGTACGCACATATGTCTCCGCTTAATGACGGATCATCTATAATATATTGGATTGCAGGTGCTTATAATTTTGTTGGTCGACATGTCGCGTGTCACCCTAAGCTTCTTTCAAAGGACCAGTTTGCAAAATGTCAGGTACGCGTTACATATTCCCCACACACGTGTATCGGCTACAGTGTGTGCGTAAATTAGATAATTCTACAAATATGTTTGCAACTGGTTGACTGTCAATGCTGAATTGACACCATATCTTAAGGTGTTTTAAAGTTTGCCTGCCTGTTTGAATGTGGGCGGCATATGCTGAACTGTTTATCGACACGTCGGCATCTTGTGTCACTGTCTTCTCATGCATCTAAATGATCTCGTGTCCGATGGGTGACAAATTAGTGATCTATTATGAGTGTTCCTTAAGGTGGTTTTATTAAAAAAGGGGGGTTCTCAAACCTGTAAGTTAACACAATATGAAATGTGTGGATCGCGGGGACTGATTATCCCAGCGCCTGGAAACAAAGTGCTGAGAACAGAATATCTTTCTCGTGCTATATTCAGGTATGCGGTGAGAGGTCCTGACCGACTAGTCTCGTTGGTCATATTGATAATGAGTCAGTGTTGCGAATTATTCGTCTCATGCTATGCTTCTCATACTTCATGGAGCTAGTAAGGAAAAAGCGCTGTTTATTCAACACTTGTTTAGACTTATAATATATGACATGAATGGATATGTACTCTTAGTTATAAATAACTGTAAAGAGTATTGTCTCAGTTATCCGTCTGAGATGACTCCGGAGATGGTGTCGTGGGGTGACATGTGTATTAGGATGGTGGTACCCTGAAAAGACGTGAATAAAGACAAACGTGTTCACAATAAACAAAAGAACAACAAAAAAGTGACTAAAGCGTGATAGGAAATAAAGCAGATTGGGAAAGGTCAAATAAAAAAAAAAAAAAAAAATATAAGCGAGAACAACTTTTGGTTCCAAACAAACAGAAAGAGACAAATTGCAACGAAAAAATCAGATTCATTGGAACATTCTGCCAGGAATGGCGCCAAGTGCAGGGGGCACTCAATAAACATCTCGGAATTCTCAAAAGTGATAGGGACCTTGATGAAATTTTGGGTGACCGCATTGATATACAGTAAGCTGGAGGAGATGCCAGAATATCAGGGACCATCTAGTGCAGAGTCACTTTGAAAAACCTACCAAAGCCAAAATTCACAGAAAGGGCACATTCAAGTGTGGGACGTGCAAAGTATGCATTCACATAGCACCCCGCAAAACGTACACGGACAGATATGGGAAATCACACAAAATTAACCAATATATCACCTGTGATACCCCAGGGGTTATCTATAATTTAGAGTGCCCCTGTGGGAAACATTACATTGGCAAAACTAAAAGGCCATTTAAGACCCGCCTGTCTGAGCATCTAGCAAGCATCAAATACGCCCAAAGAGATGAACAAAATGGCAAAACCCTGACACCAATAGCCAAGCATTTTCTTAAGTACCACCAAGGTAATGCTAAGGGCCTCCAAGCTTACGGGATGCTACAGGTAGTACTGGGCACCCGGCGGGGCGACATCGATAAAGAACTACTAAAGCAGGAAACCAGATTAATATTCCTTATGCAAACTCTGGTCCCCTCAGGCCTAAATGAGGAGAACGTGTAGACGGTTTTCCTATGACCAACATCAGATTCCACCTTATGAGAGAGTAGCAGTGAAGCTCCCCTTTCCTGTTTTCCAATCCTGTACGTGCGATAAATCGTACACCCAAAATTAGGTCATAACCACATGTACCAATCTGAGTGACCCATATTAAAAATCAGTACACAAAACAGATTAACAGATAAGGTGCTCTCCAATCCTAAATATGCGATAAATTGTATACCTGACGAAGGTAATTACCGCACATACCAATCTGAGTGACCTTCATTAATAAACAGTACATGAAATAGAGATGGACCAACATGAAATAAATAAACAATAGACCAATACACTATGTGGAATACAGGTGACATTATTAAAACCAAAAACGTCCTCCACGAGACACCTGAGTCCGCAAATGTCTGAGGGTTCTAACTGTATGTAGGGATCCGGAATATAGTTGGACCACCCCACACGGAAACCCCACATTAAGGGGGACAATAGAGACACTAGCAAAAACTATCAACGAATGGAGAACGTGCTGATTCACTGAAATTAACCTGACTTCTAACGCCCACACTATAAGGAAAATAATTTAATTCTGTTTGGATTCACTCCCCTATCCTCACGAATTCCCCCAATGGGGTGCACTATCACTTTATTTTTATTATTTTTTATTTCACCCAGAACTTTCCTAGATTTTCTCTGAATCTATACGAGACAAATTTAAGTCATTTAAGAGGTTACAGGGACCACTCACCATGATGCACCCATTGCAAGTGGACACCACACACATATCACGGTTTCTGACAATCAACATAAACCCCTCACTGATGGTCAAACTTTCATCCTGATCCATAGAGATGGTCCAGGAACAAGTCACAGACCTTCTATTAGGAACCCTCAACCAATAATGAAAGATATTAATCTCCCATCTGACCTTTACCAATCTGCTTTATTTCCTATCACGCTTTAGTCACTTTTTTGTTGTTCTTTTGTTTATTGTGAACACGTTTGTCTTTATTCACGTCTTTTCAGGGTACCACCATCCTAATACACATGTCACCCCACGACACCATCTCCGGAGTCATCTCAGACGGATAACTGAGACAATACTCTTTACAGTTATTTATAACTAAGAGTACATATCCATTCATGTCATATATTATAAGTCTAAACAAGTGTTGAATAAACAGCGCTTTTTCCTTACTAGCTCTATGAAGTATGAGAAGCATAGCATGAGACGAATAATTCGCAACACTGACTCATTATCAATATGACCAACGAGACTAGTCGGTCAGGACCTCTCACCGCATACCTGAATATAGCACGAGAAAGATATTCTGTTCTCAGCACTTTGTTCCCAGGCGCTGGGATAATCAGTCCCCGCGATCCACACATTTCATATTGTGTTAACTTACAGGTTTGAGAACCCCCCTTTTTTAATAAAACCACCTTAAGGAACACTCATAATAGATCACTAATTTGTCACCCATCGGACACGAGATCATTTAGATGCATGAGAAGACAGTGACACAAGATGCCGACGTGTCGATAAACAGTTCAGCATATGCCGCCCACATTCAAACAGGCAGGCAAACTTTAAAACACCTTAAGATACGGTGTCAATTCAGCATTGACAGTCAACCAGTTGCAAACATAGCCGATACACGTGTGTGGGGAATATGTAACGCGTACCTGACATTTTGCAAACTGGTCCTTTGAAAGAAGCTTAGGGTGACACGCGACATGTCGACCAACAAAATTATAAGCACCTGCAATCCAATATATTATAGATGATCCGTCATTAAGCGGAGACATATGTGCGTACCAAACACAAACTTGTTCAACGACAAAGATATTTGACACATATACAGGCACGGGACTATTTAGATACATGGCAGGACAGTGACACGAGATGCCGACGTGTCGACAAACAATGCAGCATATGCCGCCCGCATACCAACGGGCATAAACACATTTGTAAAATCCTGCAATCCAACTTATGTACACACTGCAGCCGATATACCTGGGTGGGGAATATGTAACTGTACCAGATTTCTTACAACTGGTCTATGAAAGAAATGTAGGTTGACACGCGACATGTCGACCTACAGAACCAAAAGCACCCGCAATCGAACATAACATAAGCGACCCGTCACTAAGCAGAGACAGATGTGCGCACCCAACACAAACTTTCTAAGACAAAGATTTACCTTAAGTTTCAGAAAATTACCTCATAAGAATCTTGTATCTCACGCTGACAACGAGATTCATGCGTCACTTAGCCTTACCAATGACGAACAGGGGGAGGAACACACCCCCTTCCACCTCATGAATATTCAGTAGAAAGGAGGAATAAAAGAAGCTTCCGGGCGCCCACCGGGTGGTCCTGAGGAAGCGTTCACTGCGAAGCGTACGCTGACCGTCTTAACACACTCAGTGTTGTAAACCCCCTCTTCCCCTCCCCACATACAATGTTAAATTTTTGAACTGTACTGTAGCGCAAAATCCGTGAGCGGTCCACCCGACGACCGACACGCTAGTCTGGCGCCAGACTCAGCATTACCTGAGTGAGCTGGGTGAACGAGGCAAGTGCAAGCCGGCACACCTCACATTTGGTTCACCAGCCCTCAGTGTCTTAGAGCGGTAGCGGCTACCTGGGCTGAGGGCAGCACTATCAGAGGATTGTCCTCAATAGGTGCGTGCCTCACCCATAGTCACTAATGATCTCCCAGTACGTGAGATATTTATCATAAGAGACCCCACCGCTATACCGCTCTATATAGGAGAATACCCACTCCTTTATTGCTGCCTACGGTACAAAAACATTTAAACACTTACAGACAGGGGTTGTGGTGACTAGGGGGTCACACTAAGTCAGGGGAACGTCCTCCCCTTTTTATTTTGTGTGATTGTTGTATGTCCTGGTTTTATTTTGCAGATATTTTATATGCAAAGTTATTAAAAGTTATGTATTATGAGTTCAATTTATTCTTAGGTGCACCAGTGAAAGGCATCCTTTCTGTCCTTCTATTCTTGTAAAATTCCATGCCTGTGGTAGCACACCCTCATCACCTATACGAAATAATTGCAAATCATACTTGTATCTAGGAGGGTCCTTCAGAAACTATACCAAAAACGTTACTGCCCTGTGCGACTGACTTATGTTTTTCTTCCAATTTGACCACACTTAGGTCGACAGTCATAAGGTCGACACCATTGGGTCGAAAGGCAACAAGGTCGAAAGGGTTCTAGGTCGACATGGATGAAGGTCGACAGGTGTCTAGGTCAACATGGGACTAGGTCGACAAATAAGTTAGGTCGACATGGGTTAGGTCAACAAATAAGTTAGGTCGACATGGGTTTGGTCGACAGGTCGCAATGTTGACATGGGTTGACAGGGGGTATTTCATGCCCTACCATCCACTAGGGTGTGGTGGGAGAAAAAAATATGCCGAGCGCAGCGAGGCACCATGCCCGAATCACGAGCGAAGTGAGCGATACGAGGGGCTGCGGTTGACTTCCAACTGTGTCCATGTCGACTGGGTCGACATTCGGGTAAAAAAACTGTGAAAAAACCCATGTCGACCTCACAACCTGTCGACCTAATGCATTTGTCGACCTCAATCCATGTCGACCTAGACACCGTCGACCTTCACCCATGTCAACCTAGAACCCTGTCGACCTAATGACTGTCGACCTAAGTGTGGTCGACAATACGATCCACACCCCAATCAATTACATGGCAAAATCAACCTGGTTTTGTTGTGTAGACTCTTCCCAAAATCTCTCACTTTCTGATTCTCTCACCCTATTACATTTGGCCCAAGAATAGAATTGGGCAGGTTGAACTGAAGAATCTGCCTTTTAAATTTTCAGAAATGTTGTATGTCACATATAAGTGTTGTCCAGTGTCAAAGTTGTGTTAGTTGGTCAGCAATGTAATCGCACAAATACAGAAGTACATATTGTGTTAAACTGTGCTGTTGGGGGCTGCCCCGTGAATAATGGAGGGGTTGGACTGCAGCAGGAAAGGCTATAGAGGGCCGCCAAATACCTGTCTCTAGTGCAGTGTTTGCGGTTCCTGCTGTGTGTTTGGTGGCTGGCTGGTGCGGCACTGGCGGCCCATCCCTCCTTGTCTGTGCGCTCCTTTGCAGGCAGTTCTCACTCTGGGTGCAGACGGGACCACGATGCGTCATGACAGATGCCCAATGCATCTCTAGGAACGCTTGTGTGGGGGCCAGGGCCAGGTTTTCTGGTGCCCATCCACAGGCCCTTGGCACCGACTGTGCCCTAGGTGATACCTCCCAAGTTTCGAATAGGCCAAGGAGGGACCCTTGTGCGCACCAAAAATGTTGGGGCGTGGCCTAGCAGCAACGGGAGGTGGACTATAAATCAAATCACTCCTGCAAGGCCACGACCCTGTTTTGCCACTATGGGGGCATGGCCAGCAGCTCTGCAAGGCCATGCCCCCAGCCACTCCCACTGCGGGAATAGATGCTGTGCGCATGTGCATAGCATCTATTCACGGGTGACTCCCAGCTTCCCCCCTGCTGCAGGACATGGCCGGGCCCTGGCGGGACGTGGGAACGTCCCAAAAGACCAGGACATTCCCGCAACAATCAGTACAGTTGGGAGATATGACCTAGGTTGCTTAGTGGAAAATCCAGCCCTGGAGGGGGCAAAGCATACTTACCTACTATTGAAAACTAGAATGAGGCAGATTACAGTAGGATGCGCTGCACAAAGCGCGGGGAACCGTTGAGGGGATATGTTACACTCTGCTTAAAGGGCGTGTCTAGCTCCACCCATGGGTGTGTCTATGCTTAGATGCTTGTTGTTGTGAGATATTTCTATTTAATATTAGAAACAATACATTTTGGGAAGTTTTGCAAGTATTGATACTGCTTCCAGCACTATGGATTTTCATGTTTGCAACTATATATCTGCTTTGATATTTATTTTCTTCTCACGCAGCCGCATTATACATAATTAATGTGATGCCTATGCAATAAATTCCAAATGCAATTTGTACTTGTGTGAATTCGACCCTTGGCATATAAGTATATTTTTGGTGTATATTTTTTTTTTTTATTGTGAACACTGGACTGTCTGCAATTTGTAAGTACTACCTATATTTATATACAGACTCGCCTATACAGGCTCAAAAATCCAGGTAGACCATGTCTACAGCATTGTCAATGTCTAGGTTTGTGCTTACTTCCTCATAAAAACTTATTAGGTTAGTTTGGCACAAGCAATTCTTTAAAAACCCATGCTGATTACCGCCAATTATATTATTCCTCTTTAAGTATTCCTGGATACCATCTCTTAAAATTCCCTCAAATAATTTCCCCACGATCGACGTTAGGTTAACAGGTCTAAAAATGTGCAGGGTAGTCTTTTTCCCTTTTTAAATATTGGTACTACGTTCACTAATCTTTTGAAACGAAACCAGAGGAAGAAGATTGATCAAAAATGTAATGCAGAGGATTTGCTAACCCCTCCCTTAGTTCCATCAGTACTCGAGTGACTTCCATCTGGATCTGGTGATTTATTTATTTTTGATTTGACAAAGCCTCTTGTGGATCTCCTCTGTAATGAATTATATTTTTAGTGCTAGGGGGCTCATCCCATTGAGGTGCCTGTAGATTCCACTGACTGCTTCCCCGTAGTAAAAACAGATTAGAAAAATGTATCTTTTTAGCAGTTCTGCTGGTACTTGTGTATTATCACGGCGCCCACTAATTAATTTGCTTAGTGGGCTATTCTGCGTAAGAAAATCTCATTGCATGGGCCATTTTAAGAGGCATGCGATGCGATTTGATTTTCCTATGTAATTTATTCAATGTTCTCTTAGCCCCAGGGGATTGCATCGCATCGCACCTCCCGCAAAATCGCATGCAATTGCATGTGAGTTTATAGGGTGTGCGATGCCATTACATTAGCTATACAATAATTTCATTGTATGACATACAATGATGTTTTAGGCCCCCCCAATATCAACGTCACCCCAAAGCATGGCGAGCCCCGCTAGGGGCGTCGGAAAGCGTCCTCTGACCTTTTCATACCCCCACTATCCACGTCGGCGTGGAGTTGATTTTATATAGTGTGGCGAGCGCAGCGAGCAACCGAGCCCGAAGCGTGGCGAGCTATTACTTTACATGTATTCCGCGTCCGCTCGCCTCGCTGCGCTCGCCACACTATATAAAATCAACTCCACTTGGATATTGGGGGTATGAAAAGGTCAGAGGATGCGTTCCGCTGCACTCGCCACGCTTCAGGGTGGTGTGGATAGTGGGGGGGGGGGGGGGGCTAAAACCTCATTCTATGTCATACAATGATATTATTGTATAGCTGTATGTAATGGCATCGCACACCTTATACAATCGCATGCGATCACATGCGATTTTGCGGGAGGTGCGATGCGATCCCCCGGGCCTAAGAGAGCAGTGAATAAATTACATAGGAAAATCGCATCACACGGCCCTTAAAATGGCCCATGCGATGCGATGTGATGCGATTTTCCTACGGTGCTGTACGTAAGAAATTTGGGCGCCGTAATAATACACAAGTACCGTTCTGCTTTATCCTTGTTCTCAGTCTTACTATTTCCTTTAGCACTGGTTAAGGTCACTAGGGCGACATGCATCAAGGTCGACATGGGGTTAGGTCGACACTGTCATTAGGGTTTTTCACTTTTTTTGACCCGATATGTGGTATTTCATGCCCTACCATCCACTAGGGCATGGTGGGAGAAAAAAATAGTGTGCTCGAAGCATGGCGATCATGAGTGCACTTTCTTAGTGTCCATGTCGTCAACATTTGGGGCAAAAAAGTGAAAACCCAATGTCGACCTTTTGACTGTCGACCTTGTGCATGACAACCTATTGCTTTTGTCAACAATGGCCCTGTCGACCTTGATGCATGTCAACCTTATGACCCATACCCTTGGCTAAGGGGCCTATGTTATTTTTTATTAAACCGTTTGCTATTGATGTATTTAAAAAACTTTTTGACTCAGAATAGACCATGCAATACCTCCTTGCTGTATCTAAATATTAAAAGACGTATAGATATAGACACCTTAGACACTGGCCTGGCAAAATGGGCCGTTGATCTACCTAATGTACCATTGCCTTCTCTATTAATCTGCATTTGTACGAATAAAACAATGATATCAGCCTCATACATGGAAATGCAGTACAAACTGTTACATCGTGCACTGCTGATGACTCCTGTTGTTTTAAATGCAGGGCACCCGACGCAGATATATTGCATTGTATGTGGAGCTGTCCAGAGATAAGACATTCTGGGATACAATGTGTGCGTATATGAAGTCGCAATATGACATTACCTTTACTGCTACCCCTGAATGGGCACTATGGGATATATACCCAATGCCCAACACGGTTCGTCAACCAGCAGGGCAAAGAATATTTCTGTCAAAACTAGCCGGTGCGACACGTAAAACCATTTTATCACAATGGATAAAGTCCAAACACACTGTCCATTTCATTATTAACACCCCGGGTTTCATACCTCTTCCAAATAGACTGGCTAGAGATGTCACTTAATAAAGATGCAAAGGCAAAAAAATTATGTGCAATTTGGTTACCGTATGTGAGCTCTCTACCAACGTCCACAAAAACCTGTCTCAGAAAGGCTGTTCAGCTAACGTCTTGGTATAATCTAATGACTTTACAGAATAACGCACCTCCTTTTTAACAGAATCCTCCAATTGCGCGTTAGAAAAGATGCTTCAATGTTCCTGATGTTAGTAAATTTTGTTCAAGAAAATATGGGGGAAATTTACTAAAGGAAATTTGTAAAAAATAGGTGTATTTGTATCCAGAAATACACTTATTTTTGACATTTACTATCCCGAAAATAGGGCAATTCGTATTCGTATTGATAGCACATCAATACGACTACAATTGCCGTATTTTCGGGATAGTAAATGTCAAAAATAAGTGTATTTCTGGATACAAAAACACCTATTTTTTTACAAATTTCCATTAGTAAATTTCCCCCTATATGATACAGTGTACTTTGAGAGTGTTGCCTTTGTTATAACAAAAACCAATCACCGCTTTGTTGGTTTTGAAAATTTTATTCATTCCCTCTATGTTTCGCATGTAATGACTGTGATGTTGACTTTCTACAACTATATACTAAACCTATGTCTTAAATTTTGTACTGTACAGTTCTTCAATAAAAAAAAAAAAAACATATATATATATATATATGTAGGTTATAGTGGTACTAGCACTGTTCTTCTTCCACTTTATGAATTTTAAATGTCCTCAAAAGTACACCGTCCTGTGTTTAGATTGTAACATAACACTCCCCCTCTCTATTCTGGGGTGGCTGCTCCTTCTCCTATGGGTTCCTGTTCCTGGGAACCCTGTGTATTGAATCTGAAAAAAATGGGTGAGAAGGGCGCCTCCTAGTGTAGTATTATAGATTTTCAAATACCCTTCACCACAGGTAAAGACACACGGCACCCCAATATTAAAAGGTGTACCGTATTAAGTGGCCTTCCACCACTTTTTTTGAGCTTATTTCAAATAATTCTCCTAGGATATTGCCAGGATTTTCTCCCGTTCCAATGTCTCCTTAGGACCTCCTCTCCCCAGTGCTCCACACCGCAATGCCAATCAACATATATTAAGAGGAGAAGAGAGGAAAACAGACTAGTGTAATACAATTAACACTTTAATAGTCACCGCAAATGACACAATTTAAAATTCGTACAATATAAAAAAGAATATGAGGCTTATCTGGTGGTGGTTTTCTCAACCATCCTCTATAGTCTGCAGTGGATCCCCTCAACGCGTTTCATAGTTTCTGGACTTCTTCAGGAGTGGGTTCTAAGACGGCTACAGTCCCTCTATTTATAGCTAGTAGGCTGGTTCACTAATCAGCCTTGTTTCCCGCTTCTTTGGGGACTTCCTTCCTGTTCCACTAGCTGGAACGCACGCTATGACGTCATGTGGAACGCATACGGAATGCATATGAGGCGCATAATGTATCTATTCATCTTATGGCCTCCGCTCTTAGGTGTCACCTTTATTGCGCCTTTGGAGAAAGCACGTATTGCGCACGGCTTCCGGCGTATGCAACGCCAGTATGCCCCCCTCCGGAGGTCTATGGCGCCGCGTCACGCTCGTTCGTGACGCTCACGTGACCTTTCCTCCATTGGGCCGTCTCGTTGCACCTCATGTACTGTTTCCGGTATTTGGAACGCTTCTTCCGGTGGTTGGTGACACGCATATTGACTCCGGACTTCCTTCTGTCTCTTCCATGTTGAATTTTGTTGTTCTATTTCCATGGTAACCAATCTGTGCATAGTTTCTGGAGCTACATTGAAGTTTTTCTTTCTCTACTTTCAAGCTGTGTGTTCTTGCTTGATTTTCATGGTGACCACTCTCACTGATCACCATAATTTTCATATAGGACGAATGGATTGTATCTGGGTGTTGGATTATTGGGTTACCGCGTCCTCGACTTATGTGGTCACAGTGCCAGTCTCTGAACCTCGTTTTCCCTTACTCCATATCCCAAATATCTTAAGATCTTCTAATTTAGAGTTATTCTAAACACCTACTGTATTGACTATGTTTATGGACTAGCAGATTCATATCTAGAGGAACATTCCATGTTGTAATAACGGCTAGGAATAGTAAAGTGCAAAAAAGTGCAAAGATGTGCAAATGTACATATATACACAATTGTAAACCAATACACATATATATAAAAAGAGAGGGGGGGGGGTAGGGAGTTTGGGTGTGGTGGCCAAAAAAGTAAAAAGTTTCTCTAAAAACCATTAAAAAGATGATCATTTCCTTTCAAGGGAATATTCACAGGAAAGTGGCCAATTCATAATTATCGTTAAGGCCATAAGGTGCAAGTGTTCCTAGTTCATGTATCCAGAACATTTCTCTTCTAGATAGGAGATTTTCCCTATCTCCACCCCTGGGTCCCAGAGTTACATGCTCCAGAACTTTAAATTTGAGGCCTTCTTCACTCCCCCCATGGTGCTGTCCAAAATGTCTTGGTATTGTATGACTTTCCATTTTGTTTTTTATACCTCTAACATGCTCCTGAATCCTAAATTTAAACCAACAAACACAGAAAAAGCAAATTTTGAGACAAGAAACCAATTTGCAGTTTTAAGTAACCAGGAAGGTGCAAAAGGACCAGATGGTTTTTTATCCAGGCCAGCCTCAGTAATTCCACCGAGGAGGGTACTGGAAGTAAAAGAAGTAGTAAACAGGGCACCCCCCTTAAAATGAAGACTAGCAGAAAACGAGGAAGCAGAGGGGGACAGCCTAAGCGAATACAAAAAAAGAAGGAACATAAAAAGCTAGAAGGAGAAAGGAGGGAGTATAAACTGGGAGAAGGTGGCATTTTTAATCTTTAAAATTATAAACTGTCAGAAATGGAAATGACATTATTAAACAAAGGCTTGTCCTTTGCCCCAAGCTCTAAAATGGACCAGTTTGAAATCTTCACAGACTTGAATAAATTTGTGAGAAAACTCACACTCAAAAGGCACTTTTCGAAAAAAGACTCAGGAGTTGAAACCCAAGGATCAAAATCTGGCCTGAAGCCGACATCTTAAGGCCCATACACACTAGTAGACTTTCATTTTAAAAGACTTTGCCAAAATCTTTGATAGATATATCTCTCACCAAAGTAGTGCGTACACACTAGACTATTTTCCTCAAAGAGCGAGAGATTTTCAGGAGGCGAAAGACTTTGCTGAAAATCTTTCATATACAAGGCTATTTACATAATGGGCTGGGTTTGAATTCCAAGGGTGGGAGCAGGGTCCATTTTAATCAGTGCATTCCTGTTCTTGGTGCCTGATTCAGAACTGATTGCTGGCAAAATCCCACCCGTGTGCACGGCAAACATTTTATTTGTAGCCGTGCACGTAGGGAGAAAATTATTCACACCATCATGTCCATTACACATTATACCACATACTAGAACGCCCATTACACAATATGCCACACACCATTGGGTGATCGGCAGTGGGTAATAGTGATGGATAGCGGGTGACAGCAGTGTAAGGGTGGTGGATGAGGGTGACGGGCAGTGGGTGATAGTGACAGCAGCATGAGGGTGATGGGCAGTGGGTGATAGCGATGGATAGTGGGTGATAGCGATGGATAGTGGGTGACGGCAGCATAAGGGCGACATCGGTGTGAGGGTGACAAGCAGTGAGTGATAGTAATGGATAGTGGGTGACAGCAGCATGAGGGTGGCGGATGAGGGTGACGGGCAGTGGGTGACAGCAGCGTGAGGGTGATGGGCAGTGGGTGATGGTGACGGATTGTGGGTGACGGCAGCGTAAGGGTGGCCGGTGATGGTGACGGATAGTGTACTGGCTGGGGGGGCACATGCCATCCTGCCACCCGACACAGTCTGCTACTGGAACTTGGGCCCCTAGGATTATGGGGCCCTAGAGCAACTGCCCATCAAGCCCTTGCATTAAGATGTCCCTGAATATATACATTGCTGGCCTGTGCCAGCAATGTATATATTACTTGCTAATACGTAATCATTGGTGCCCAGTGGCACCAATAATATATACATTGCTGGTCTGTGCCAGCAATGTATATATTACTGGATTATTAATAACATAGGTGCCCAGTGGTGCCAGTAATATATACATTGCTGGCATGTGCCAGCAATGTATATATTAATAACATTGGTGCCCAGTGGTGCCAGTAATATATACATTGCTGACCTGTGCCAGCAATGTATATATTACTGCATTATTAACATTATTGGTGGCCAGTGGTGCCATCAATATACACATTTCTGGCATGTGCCAGCAATGTATATATTAATGGATTATTAATAACATTGGTGCCCAGTGGTGCCAGTAATATATACATTGCTGACCTGTGCCAGCAATGTATATATTACTGGCTTATTAATAACATTGGTGCCCAGCGGTGCCAGTAATATATACATTGCTGACCTGTGCCAGCAATGTATATATTACTGCATTATAAATTTCATTGGTGGCCAGTGGTGGCAGAAATATATACATTGCTGGCATGTGCCAATAATGTATATATCACTGCCTTTAACATTGGTGGTCAGCGGAGGAGCAGGGAGGATGCGGCCAGTGGGCTGGGGGCGGGGCGTTCGGCTGGGGGGGCGGGGCGCTCCGACGTGCTGCTGTGTACTGTAGCCTGGAGGAGGGGGAGAGGAGGCTGCGATGCGTGCATATCTGCAGCCTGTGACCGGACAGCGTGGGAGCGAGGAGCGGTGAGTACAAGCAGGGGGAGGGAGCGGGCGGTCAGCTGGGCTGAAAGTTTGTGATCTTTCAGCCTGGCTGCCGTACACATTTAGCGATGATGGCTAAAAAACCAGCCATCATCGCTAGATGTGCTGGTAAAACCAGCAGACTTCCCACCTCGCTAGCGATGATGCCGGAGCGCGCATCATCGCTAGTCGGGGATCTCTGGCCCATACACACTAGGCGATTTTCAGCTGAAAATCGTCAGGTGTGTATGGGCCTTAAGTTCTACCCCTTGGAATCGAGGATTACACAGATTGAAACATTCTACCAAGTAGTAAAAAAGGACCTCGAAATCCTAGGTTCAAAGAAACAGAAGGAGAAGTGTAACTTAACGAACTTTGAGAAGCATTCCTTAAAAGCCTTAAAAAACAACACAGATTTAGTATTGAAGAATGCGGATAAGGGCGGAGGCCTGGTCCTGATGAACAGGAAAGACTATGAACATGAAGCATTGAGACTCCTGGGGGATGAGAATTCTTACCATCAACTGACGGCAGACCCTACCCCTGATTTTTTAGAAGATTTGAGACCGATTCTAGTAAGCGCATTGCATCGAGGGATCATAAAGAAAGAAGAGTACCAATACCTGATAAAAAGTTCACCCGTTATCCCGATTTTTTATTTTCTTCCTAAAATCCACAAATGTCTGACAAATCCCCCTATAGTCTCGGGGATAGATACATTAACATCAGGTTTGTCAGAATATGTGGAGATCTTCCTAAAAAAATACGTGCCAAACCTTGCTTCATACACAAAGGATACAACGGCTATTTTACAAAAATTGGAGAGTTTTAAATGGGAAGAGAATTATAAATAGGTCACAATAGATGTGCAAGCCCTGTATACATCAATTGACCATAACAAGGGAATTGAGTCCTGTATGGAATTTTTAAATGCTTATCATACATTGGAATCAGGGCAAAGAGATTTTATTTGCACTCTTATCAGATTGATTTTAACCCATAACTATTTTAAATTCCAGGAGTCGTTTTACCTGCAAACGTGCGGAACAGCTATGGGGACGGTTTTCGCGCCCAGCTTCGCCAATCTACATATGGGAAGCTGGGAACAAAAAGTGATTTATGAGAACAACTCCTTTTTAAATCGAATAATACTTTTTAACAGATATATAGATGATATTTTAATGGTTTGGGACGGCACAGAGGAGGATTTTATACTTTTTATGGATAACTTGGGACAGAACGATTACAATCTCTCCTTCACATACAAGATCAGTAGTGAAGAGGTAGAATATTTAGATCTCATCTTGTCAAACAAAGAAGGGAAGGTTACCACGAAAAACTTTGTGAAGACAGTTGATTCAAACTCTTACGTCCACTATCGGAGCAACCACAAAAGACAGTGGAAAACCAACACCCCACTCTCGCAATTCTCAAGAATTAAGAGAAATTGCACGGAAGTAAAGGACTGTGAGGAACAAATAGCAATCTATAAGAACAGATTCTTAGAGAGTATCCTGAAGAAATACTTGAAGAAGCGATAAAGAAAACAAGAAACAGGGACAGGGGTGATCTCCTGCAGTACAAACAGAAAAATGACACAGGAGACCGTGTGAATTTTATAACAACTTTTAATACACAGGAACAGGATATAAGAAAGATTTTAAACAAACATTGGTGCATTCTACATACAGACCCCATTTTAAATAAAATCTTGCCAGAGAGACCGGATCTGGTTTTTAAGAAAGCGAGGAATCTGAAGGACACTCTGGCACCAAGCATGCTCCCATCGAAAAAAAACCCAGATAAGAAACCCATGGCACCGAGCAAAAGGCTTTTATAAATGCAACAAGTGCAATATTTGCAAATTTGCACATTCCGACTATAGGAATTTAAGCAATTTCAATGGAACTAAGGACTTCAAATTGAAAAGTTTGGGGACTTGCAACACTGCCTGGGTGATATACATGCTTGAGTGCCCCTGTAATCTTAAGTACATAGGAAAAACAAAACGCATTTTGAAACTTAGGATTCAGGAGCATGTTAGAGGTCTAAAAAACAAAATGGAAAGTCATAAAATACCAAGACATTTTGGACAGCACCATGGGGGGAGTGAAGAAGGCCTCAAATTTAAAGTTCTGGAGCAACTCTGGGACCCAGGGGTGGAGATAGGGAAAATCTCCTATCTAGAAGAGAAATGTTCTGGATACATGAACTAGGAACACTTGCACCTTATGGCCTTAAAGATAATTATGAATTGGCCCCTTTACTGTGAATATTCCCTTGAAAGGAAATGATCATCTTTTTTAATTGTTTTTAAAGAAACTTTTTACTTTTTTGGCCACCACACACAAACCCCCTAACACCCCCCCCCCCTGCCGCCCCCCTCTCTTTTTTATATATATGTGTATTGTTTACAATTGTATATATATGTACATTTGCACATCTTTGCACTTTTTTGCACTTTACTATTCCTAGCCGTTATTACAACATGGAATGTTCCTCTAAATATGAATCTGCTAGTCCATATACATAGTCAATACAGTAGGTGTTTAGAATAACTCTAAATTAGAAGATCTTAAGATATTTGGGATATGGAGTAAAGGAAAACGAGGTTCAGAGACTGGCACTGTGACCACATAAGCCGAGGACGTGGTAACCCAATAATCCAACACCCAGATACAATCCATTCGTCCTATATGAAAATTATGGTGATCAGTGAGAGTGGTCACCATGAAAATCAATCAAGAACACACAGCTTGAAAGTAGAGAAAGAAAAACTTCAATGTAGCTCCGGAAACTACGCACAGATTGGTTACCATGGAAATAGAACAACAAAATTCAACATGGAATAGACAGAAGGAAGTCCGGATTTAATATGCGTGTCACCAACTACCGGAAGAAGCGTTCCAAATACCGGAAACAGTACACGAGGTGCAACGAGACGGCCCAATGGAGGAAAGGTCACGTGAGCGTCACGAACGAGCGTGACGCAGCGCCATAGACCTCCGGAGGGGGCATACTAGCGTTGCATACGCCGGAAGCCGTGCGCAATACGTGCTTTCTCCAAAGGCGCTATAAAGGTGACACCTAAGAGCGGAGGCCATGATGAATAGATACATTATGCGCCTCATATGCGTTCCGTATGCGTTCCACATGACGTCATAGCGTGCGTTCCAGCTAGTGGAAAAGGAAGGAAGTCCCCAAAGAAGCGGGAAACAAGGCTGATTAGTGAACCAGCCTACTAGCTATAAATAGAGGGACTGTAGCCGTCTTAGATCCCACTCCTGAAGAAGTCCAGAAAGGATGAAACGCGTTGAGGGGATCCACTGCAGACTATAGAGGATGGTTGAGAAAACCACCACCAGATAAGCCTCATATTCTTTTTTATATTGTACGAATTTTAAATTGTGTCATTTGCAGTGACTATTAAAGTGTTAATTGTATTACACTAGTCTGTTATCCTCTCTTCTCCTCTAAAGGTAGAATTATACTCACCGATAATTCCTTTTCTTCCTAGAGATCCCATGGCAGCCAAGACCTTGGGATTTCATCCCTCTCCCTTCAGATAGACAGGCTGTTTTTTTCTAGGAACTCCCCCTTCCTGCATAAATGGGTGCACCTCCCCTCTCTCCTTGTCTTTTTGAGTGTCTCCTTAGCTCTTGGTCCTGGAAAAAAAACACAAGGGGAGGGCAAACTAATGGCTGCCATGGGATCTCTAGGAAGAAAAGGAATTATCGGTGAGTATAATTCTACCTTTCTTCTACGATCCCCATGGCAGCCAAGACCTTGGGATAATACCAAAGCAGAAAAAAGGGGGGGACACATAAGTGCTGAATAATAATTTTTTATTCGTTCATGGTGCTATGGAGAACCTTTTCCCCAAAGTTTGATCGTGACACATTCAGTGCGTAATGCCTGGAAAACGTGTGTATCGACTTCCAGGTTGCTGCATTGCAGATATCCTTCACCGACGCCTGTGCCTTCCTTGCCCATGAGGTCGCCATGGCCCGAGTAGAGTGTGCCTTTATGATACCTGGAACTTCTTGTCCTTCTTGTTTGTAGACAAACGAAATGAGCTCGCGGATCCATCTCGACATGGTCTGCTTTGAGGGGGACATCCCCTTCTTTGCCCCGTCTGTGATTATGAATAAGTTCTTTGATTTTCTTATCTCCTTGACTCGATCCATGTAGATCGTGATACTTCTCACTAAGTCAAGGGTATGCCATTCTTCTTCTATTTCTCCCTTTGGTTCAGGGTAGAAAGCTGGAAGAGTTATCTCCTGGTTGAGATGGAAGGTACTTACTACCTTAGGTAGGAAATCGGGATGTGTGCGTAACACCACTCTGTCCGGAAATATTCTTAAGTAAGGCTCTTCAGTGTAAAGAGCTTGTAGCTCACTGATCCTTCTAGCGGAAGTGACCGCCACTAGGAACAATATTTTCCAGTTCATATACTTCATATGTACTTCTTGTAAGGGCTCAAATGGGTCTTTTGTCAAAGCTTTCAATATCATATTGAGGTCCCAGGGAGCTACTAACGACCTTACTGCCGGGCGTAGTCTCTGGACTGCATTGCAGAACTTTCTTATCAGGTCCTCTTCAGCCAGTTTTTTATTGAGTAGGACGCTGAGAGCTGAAATTTGAACTTTCAATGTGGATGTCGCTAAACCTGCATCGAAGCCTAAGTACAGAAACTGCAGAACCTGGGCTGTGGATGACTGTTCTATGTCAATAGCCGACCCTTTCCAACGAATAAAGGCTTGCCAAACTCGGTAATATGCCAACGATGAGACTTCTTTCCTGGCCTTTAATAGTAGACTGACCACTTGGTCCGACAGTCCTCTGCTTTTTAGTAGCCCCCTCTCAATTTCCATGCCTTCAGAGATAATTTTTCTGGATTTTGAAAC
This sequence comes from Crinia signifera, assembly GCF_055691185.1. Classification (NCBI taxonomy): domain Eukaryota; kingdom Metazoa; phylum Chordata; class Amphibia; order Anura; family Myobatrachidae; genus Crinia; species Crinia signifera. The sequence goes on from NC_139223.1 coordinate 41,081,397, forward strand.
AGAACTGGACCTTGGTGCAGTAGGTTCGGTATGCTCGGCAGAGTCAGGGGTTCCTGAATGGCTAACTTCAGGACTGTGGAGAACCATGACCTTCTCGGCCAAAATGGCAGGATCACAATGACTGTTACCTGATCCTCTATAATCTTTTTCAGCACCCTGTGAATCAGTGGGAAGGGGGGAAAGACATACCCCAGGCGAAAGTTCCAAGGAACTGAGAGAGCGTCTACTGCAGATGTCTGCTGATGATAATATCTGGAATAGAATATCTCTACCTTTTTGTTGGAGCTCGATGCCATTAGATCTATGTCTGGCTTCCCCAATTTTGCAGTTATGTGTTGGAATACCTTTGCGTCCAACTCCCATTCTCCTGGTGATATTGTGCTTCTGCTCAGGAAATCTGCCAACATGTTGTCTTTCCCTGGAACGAAGACTGCGGTCAGTGAGAGAACATTTTCTTCTGCCCACTTCATTATCTTTGAGATGACTGACATGAGGTCCCTGCTTCTTGTCCCGCCTTGGTGATTTAAATGTGAGACCACTGTGAGGTTGTCTGAGAAAACCCTCAAATTTTTTCCTTGAATTTCCCGGTAGAAGTGCATTATCGTTCTCCAAACCGCTTCCGTCTCTCTCCAGTTGGAAGATTTGAGACTCTCTGCCCTTGTCCATATCCCTTGGGTTGTTTGATGCTCCATGTGAGCACCCCAGCCCGACGAACTGGCATCGGTTGTAACCACTAGGAATTGAGGAAGGGAAAGAGACACCGCTCTCCTCTCCATTTCTGCTTCTTTCCACCACCTGAGCGACTCTTTTACTTTCAGTGACAGTTTTATATTTGTTTCTAGAGCTGTTCTTGCTTTGATATACGGAAGAATGGCCCATTGGAGGGTTCTGAGCCTCCAGTGAGCCAAAGGCACTGTCCCTATGGAAGACATCATCATACCCAGCATTTTTAGACATGTTCTTAGCGGTACATGACTTGATTGTATCAGCTCTTTGGCATTCTGTCTTATCCTTTGACATCTCTCTTCTGACAGTTTGACTTCGAATTTTCTGGAGTCTATTATCAGCCCTAAGAATTGAATGGACCTTGATGGCTGCATCTGGCTCTTTTGGAAGTTTATTATCCAACCGTGCTCTTCTAGTGATGTAATCACTATTGCTAGATCTTCCTTGATCTTTCTTTCCGATGATGCCGTGATTAGTAGATCGTCCAGGTACGGCCAAATACGAATATTCTTCATTCTCAGGGCTGCTATCAAAGTGATCAGGACTTTCGTGAAGACTCGAGGCGACGTTGCCAATCCGAAAGGAAGGCATGTGAACTGGAAATGTTGTTTCATTACACAGAATCTTAGAAACCTCCTGTCTTGATGTCTGACTGGGATGTGGTAATATGCATCCTTTAAGTCCAGTGAGACCATAAAGTCTCCCATCTCGACCCCTGCTAGTATCGATTTCTGCGTCTCCATCCTGAATTTTTTTACATTCACGTAAGAGTTCAATTTCTTTAGGTCCAGGATGGTACGATATCCTCCTGTACCCTTTTTTACCAGAAAGAGATTCGAGTAGAAGCCTTTCTTCTCCTGCTGTTCTTCTACTGGTTCTATAGCTTTGATGCGTAACAGTTGGGATATAATTTTCCTTAATTCTTTCTTTTCTAATTGATCTTTTGGTTCTCTTGATATCCAAAAACGATCCTTTTTTGGAGTATGTAGGAATTCTATCGCGTATCCATTTTGCAGAATCTTCAGTACCCATCTGTCCTGAATGGTATTTTCCCAAATCCTCGAGAACTGGAACAGACGAGCTCCTACCCAGGGACCACTGTGATTGTCATTGCCTGGGCCCTCTCCTGAAGTTCTGCCGAAAGGACTGCTTGGAAGACTGAAAGGATCCTCCATGACTATATGGTCTTCCTGGTCTGTAGCCTCTTGCTGCTCTATATTGAAGCTTTGCTGGATTCTGGAACTGAAATTTATTTCTTTTCTCCTGTGGCAATCTGAGAGATTTCCCGCCTGTGATCCTATGTATTAACGCATCTAGTTTTGAACCAAATAGCTGTGATCCCTCGAAAGGAAGAGAGACTAATCTATTTTTTGAGTGTGCATCTGCTGACCATGATCTTAGCCATAATGCTCTTCTTGCTGACACACCTGCCGCCATTGATCTTGCCGCGAACGAAACTGTATCCAGTGATGCCTCACAAATGAAATCTATGGCTTTCTGCATCATTTCTAGATTCTTAAGTAAGTACTGCTTGGAGATCTTGTCTTCAATATCACTATGTAGCGACGCACCCCACAATCTCAAAGCTCTGGCTACTGAGGCCACCGATACTCCTGCTTTTAGCGACACAGCCGCCGAAAAATGTAGTTTTCGGAAGGAACCCTCCATTCTTCTGTCCATGGGGTCCTTGAATGAGGCCCCGTCTTCCAGCGGGATTGTTGTTCTTGAGGTTAGTTCGGCCACCGCCGCGTCCACCTTTGGCAGCTCACACCACTTTAGAAAAATGTCGTCCTTTACTGGGTACATACGGTCGACTCTAGATAATTTACCTTGCCTTTTCTCAATATTGGACCACTCCTTAGATATCAGGTCTTTCATTACTTTGTGGACCGGAAAGTTACGGCCTTTTTTAGATCTGTCTTCGAATAAGATATCTTCTCCTTCTACTGGTGTGACTGACTCTTTAATATTCATGGTCTTATATATGGCTTTAAGTATACTTTCCACATTATCAAAATTAAAGACTCTTGTCTCCTCTTTAATTTCTCCTTCCTCTGCAGATGTATTCTCAATTTCTTCTAATAACTCTTCTGATGAGGCTCCTTCGTCACTGAACCCTGCTTGGTCCCTTGACCTTTTACTGCCCTGGGAATCTATAAACTCTTCTTTTGAGACAAAAGATCTTTTCATCCAATCCATTAAGTCTTGTAATATTTTGGGTTGGTCAGACACAGGTTTAGGTTTAATTTCACATTTTTGACACAGATTCTTTCCTTCAGTTGAAGAAAATATTACATCACAGGCCATGCAGGTCATATTCAGGTGCTTCTTTTTTGCAACTTTCTTTTTTGGGATAGTAGCTGATTCTTTAACAGGCACACTATAAAAACAAAAAATATTCTATCACTGCCTTTTGAAAACAAACACACTAGCCTGCTTTTGTCCAAAACCATACTAGAGCTTACCTCACAGGGGCACTATCAGGCCTAGGGGGGGAAGGCGTATCCATGTTCTAAATCTGCAGCAGTACACCTGCATGATTTTAATATATATATTAATACGTATCAATCCATTCCTGAGCGAATATAATCATATTCAATTTCCAAATCATTTATGAAGTAACCAGCTTCAATACCTTATCCTCCAGACAACGATAGCTTGCAGGCACGCACTCAGCTTCCTCTCAGCAGCAGCAGAATAGATCTGTAACAGCGCCATCTTCACTTGCTGCACCCAGAATATATAGCCCTTTTACAGCTGTAAGCACTTGCTTGTCATTAGCTATTGCCGCCCAGCGCGATCGCTACCACAGTGTATTCTGGTAGCTGTAGTTTACACTAGGGCGTTCGCGCTTGTTTGCGCATTGCATTATGGGCACTGTAGTCCTCTGCCAGGGAGTTTCTGTGCTCCGGCGGCCATCTTGCGGAATCCACCGCATGGGATTATGGGACCTGTAGTTTTCCGGCGTCCGCCGCTGGCGTCCCGGAAGTCTGTGTACTGGACACAGAACTTCTTTCTCCCCGCTCACGCATGCTGTAATCAGCCTCCTCTTGCGTGCGGCCAGCATGGAGCTCCCTCCGAAGGCTTCCATTTACCTCTGGGACCCTGGCTCCAATTACCTGAACAGACTCCGTTTTTCAGGCACACTTTCAGGTCAGTTTATGGGCAGGAACCTTGTCAGGTCACACTCCCATGTCGCTCACTTCCCCCAGAGTGAACCCTGTGTTTGAGGCAAGCTCCTAGAAAAATAAAACAACCTACTCTGCCTAGTCTAACTGTATAACTAGGAGACAGGAAAAAAAGACAAGGAGAGAGGGGAGGTGCACCCATTTATGCAGGAAGGGGGAGTTCCTAGAAAAAAACAGCCTGTCTATCTGAAGGGAGAGGGATGAAATCCCAAGGTCTTGGCTGCCATGGGGATCGTAGAAGAAATATATGTTGATTGGCATTGCGGTGTGGATCACTGGGGAGAGGAGGTCCTAAGGAGACATTGGAACGGGAGAAAATCCTGGCCATATCCTGGGAGAATTATTTGAAATAAGCTCAAAAAAAGTGGTGGAAGGCCACTTAATACGGTACACCTTTTAATATTGGGGTGCCGTGTGTCTTTACCTGTGGTGAAGGGTATTTGAAAATCTATAATACTACACTAGGAGGCGCCCTTCTCACCCATTTTTTTCAGATTATAGATATATATATATAAAAAAACTTTTTGGGATTTTTTTTTAGTATTAGCCACATCAGTATGGAAATCAGATACTTGAGTCTAATTAAACAATTAAACCTCTCTGTGCATTGTAGCCATAATTTCCTATATCCAATTTCATTGCAGTGCACACTGCACACTATATCCAGCCAATGAGAGCAGAGGGGGTGGAGAGGAGAAGGACTGTAAGTAGAACAACTATGTACAGTAGGTGGAACTCGGAAAGAAGATGCAGCAGGTCACTTGGGGGCTATGTCATCAGACTCCACCCCCAACATGAAAAGAAATGTCATTGAACCATCATTTTTTTATGCAAAAGAGCACACAGTTACAGCAAAGGAGTCTGGGAAATGATATGCTAATAACAGTGTCACATTCCTTTTCAGCTGATAATATAAAACACAAGGACTGAGCTGCTATATAAAACAATGCCAGGATGCACCTATTGATTAATGTATCCTCTACTTAACATAAGCCTGGTAAACAATGTGTTGATGGGTGGGGGAGGGGGGGGGGGTGACTTGACTTTGCTGTTTGTAAAACATGGCAGCTGCCACTTTTGGAGAAGCAGATGGCTATGCTAAACAAAGAAACCATGGAGAACAGGTTGATAGAGACATCACAGTCATTACACTTGCTCTTTGCAATTACAGAATATCGCGTGATGGAATTAAAATGTAAGTCTCAGGAGCACAACAAACTATACAAGAAGACGCTCACTGAGCTGAACTAATGCACATACAGCGATCATTATTATATAGAGAATATTAGGGCAGATAAAAGGTTATTGCTGTGAAAATGTAGACGTTTAAAACAATTTCATCCGTTATCAAAGGCCATTATGTTAGTTCCATATTGGTGCTTTTTATTTTATTTAAAAAAAAAAAAAAAATCAATGTTTCAGGAGAAATTTGAAGAAAAAAATTAACTATTCATCTGAAGACTAGGTTGGACAAAGTAAAGCATGTAGTGCAACCATGTATGTAATATATGTGCCGCTGGGATCGGCAATGCGGTCTACATCAAGGCCTTTATTCTGGTTCACTCGCAAAAGTCAAATTCCTTCTCAATTGGACAAAACCAAGTGCACTGCAGGTGGGGCAGAAGTAACATGTGCAGAGAGAGTTAGATTTGGGTGGGGTTTTACTTCAAAGTGAGATCTATATTTCAGTGTACAAATAAAGCAGTCAGTATTTTTCCTGCACAGAAACAAAATAACTCACCCAAATCTAATTCTCTCTGCACATAGGCGCTGATTCCGTGGGTGCTCTGGGGCCTGAGCACCCACGGAAAATCTTGCGCACCCACCAGGCCCACCGCCCGTCGAGTCAGCTGGTGGCTGGCTCAGCTCACCCATATCAATGCTCTGGCCGGCTCACGATGTGACGCGCTGGCGTCACACCATGCTCTCCCCCGCCCTGCGCTGTACTCCTCCTGGGGGAGGAGGAGAAAGGGAGGGGAGAGCGCGGTGTGATGTCAGCACGTCACATCCCGAGTAGAGATGGGCAAAGCGGATCATTAACCTGAGCCGGGTTCCGGAGGATCTCTCAGTGAAAAGATACGGATCTTTTCGGCGGGTCCTCGGTTCGCTTTAAAGAAAAAAGGGGAATATACATGACCGAGTAAAAACACTGATCGATGGCTGGGTGCAGAATCACCATCGATGGTAACCATCGATGGTGTCTGCACCGATGGCCATCCCTGCACCGATGGCCATCCCTGCACCGATGGCAGCTAATCTTTCTATCACTTGTAGTCACAGCACTGTATTCAGTCTACAGAGGTAGTACATCTCAGCTGCCACAGGTGGCAGCACTGAGATCAGGAAAATGCATTGTAAACTGAAACGGATCACCTTTTTGGGATCGCGGCTCATTCGTCCTTGAATGGGATCCGTTCAAAAGATCCGGTTCATTCGCGAACGGCCCATCTCTAATCCCGAGCCGGCAGAGTACAGGAGGCAGGAGAAGATGGAGCCGGGACCCACAGCCACTTGCTGAAGGAGAAGGGGGCACAGGAACAGGGGCATAGGGAGGGCGCCGGAAGGTTACAGGGCTCCGGAGGCATGGACCGCCGGCTCCCCTACCCTGCTCACCCGCTCCCCAGCCTCCCCACCTGGCGGCTCCGGGACAGCAGGGTTGCCATCAGGGGGGGTTGACCATTCCAGCCAGAGCCGCCGCTGTCTGCCGGATGTTACAGTACCTCCCGATCCCCGCGGACTGTGCCTCTATAAGAGACTGCGGCTGTTCAGAGGAGGGGACAGCATGCAGGGAGAGTCGGAGTTCACAGATCCTCCTGACCATGTCCTGTTGAACCACGGAGTCTGTGTCCTAGGTAGGAGACTTGTACTTGTAGTAATCTCTAGTAATCTCTAGTTTCTAATGATCCCCACTCCCCAGCCTCAGTGTACAATGTGGGAGAAAAGGGGGTGTTAGCAGCGCTAAAAATAAAAATATTATATTCTCACAAGTGAATCAATTAAAAATATAACAATTTAATGGCACAATTGAAATAAAAATTATAAGAATAACGATTGATCCGGATAATTTTAAAAACATGTAAACAATTGACTGACTGCTATTGGACTAAGGCAATAGTAACCTGCACTGGACCGGGTATTGTCCCTTAGATTCAGTCCTTTAGGGATGACCACTTGGTTGGAAGACCGCTGGAAGTATTTGAATCCTTGAATTAGGGCAAGATTTGCCCAGCACTTTTGGATGAGCCTCGACGATGGATGCGGTTGGAGTCCACAAAGGTGTAAAAAGTGGTGAAAAGTTCTCCCAAGATGTTAGGGCTGGGGTCCAGAAATGTAGCAGGAAAGTCCAACAGTTGGATGGCAAGAGGTTTAGGTCCAAGTACCTACGCGTTTCGCTGACCCCTGTCAGCTTTATCAAGGTACAATGTAACTAACAATTAACTAATAATGTAACTTACATGTACACAGATTCCCTCAGTCATGGGTGCCCTTTGTGTCCTGGTGCTGGTGGGTGAGGTGTGAGCCCTAGTGCGAGGTGTACCCTGGTGCTGGTTGAGGTGTGTGCCCTGGTGTTGGTTGAAGTGTGCGCCCTGGTGCTGCATGTGCCCTGGTGCTGGTTGAGGTGGGGTCCGGTATATATATGGGGGAACAGGTACATTTGGAGGCCGAGGCATATGTGGATAGGTGGTCCGGGGGAAACAGTAATAATGGGGATAACTCTGCTGCCGTAATTTGAATACTGGAGACAACTGTGCTGCATAAAATAAATTGGTATTATTTTGTGGCCACGCCCCTTCCCCGTGAAGTCACTCCCCTATATTTTTGCTTTGAGCACCCACCAGCAAAAACATAAACCGGCACCTATATCTCTGCATGTTACATCTGCCCCACCTGCAGTGCACATGTTTTGTCCATTTGAGAAGGAACTTACCTTTGCGAGTGAACCAGTAGAAGGACCCAAGTGCCTTGAGTTGCTTGGGAACCAGCACACACCCATTGTAAGCATCCAAACATCCGAATGTGCCCAAGCTCCCCAACTCCCAAATGCCTGTACACACCCGAATACCCCAACTCCCAAATACCAGGTCACCTGCATACAGGAGTCTCACAGATCTGTAGCTGCATCTTCTGATCTTCCCTACAGCAGGGAAGATCAGATGATGCAGCTAAAAATCCGCGGGAGCGCACATCGGATGATGATCGTTCACGATTGCAAACGATTTGCAGTAAAATCAGGCGAGTGGCCCAAAAATCCCTGTGTGGTCACCTTAAGTCGCTACACTGCACTGCCTGGCACAGCGTACTTGTGCCGTATAGTACATTGATGCGTATAAGGACATATCTGTACGGCCATGTTCAGATGTTATGAATCCCGGATAATGTATATGCAGGCCAGGATTTTATGAAGTGCTATAGAAGGCCATGTATACACAGCTGCAAGGCAGCAGGTATGGCAGGTATTGAAGATTTTTCTACAGTCTTTTCATGTTGTATGTTAATATATTTGTAACGTATTTTACAAGCATTTAACCATGGGCACTTTTACTGGCTGCAGTATAACCACCATGTATATTACACCCATTATTATTATTATCGTCATCCGTATTGTTACAAATTGCAACAGAACTAGGAGCAGTAGCATGCAACAGTACTAATTACCAGCACGTGAGGAACTTCTTTCCACTGATTGGCCTAGATAGACATGTGGTTGCCAGATAACTGTTAAAGGATGGTCCCTGCGCCACATACCTATCCACACTGTCCAGCATTTCCTCCGCTGGGGGCCTCTGCCCATCCACCAGGGGTTGCGTCCCAGCTCTGCTGCCATTTTGCCTTCCATCAAGTGACGGCGGATCAACTAACCAGGAGGTAGCAATACCAATCTGGCCAAACAGATCATAAGGATTTGTCCCAGGATTCCCAGTCGCCAGATTTTGGGAAATTCTTTGGTTCCAAGTATTCTAGTCATTCGGTCCAGTCCATGTGGTAATTCTCTGGTTCAGAGTATTCTTCAATTCTACAGACATCTGGTCCAATGTATCTGGTAATTCTCCGCTTTCCAAACGGTCTTCTTTGGGTTCTGGTCCAACGTTCCTGTGTGTGTGTTTAATTCCAAGAACCGGAGCAATTTTAAATTAGAGCTAGCATAGGGGACCCAGGCAGGTGGCCGTGACCCGCACAACAGGCGCCACAAAATAAATGTATTTAACAGTTTCTTATATAGCGCTTTACAGAGAGAATAATTTAACATTCACATCCCTGCCCCAGTGGAGCTTACAATCTATACTCTACCTACCTACCACATGTACACGCACACACAGAAATTCAAGGGTTCATTTTTGTTGGGAGACAATTAGCATCCCAGTATATTATAGAGTAGATTGTGTGAGGAAACCGGAGTCACCGGAGGAAACCCACGCAAGCACGGGGAGAATATACAAACTCCGCAGTTAGGGCCATGGTGGGAATTGAACCCATGACCTCAGCGCTGTGAGGCAGTAATGACCTCATGTAATGAACCCATGACCTCAGCGCTGTGAGGCCATTACACCATCCATGCTGCCCATACATCCTTTCGAGGGTTCTTAGTAAACGCCGCCAGTATGTTAGACTCCACTCCCCTGTTCTGAGTCACCTCAACCTCTATTGCTGGTCTCTATTTCCTACTGTTCATGCACAAATATTACATTAAGCCTGCATTACTCCAGCCTCCTAGAGTTACTTCTGCTGGGGACCAAGGACCTCTGTTGGACCAACAAAATTCCAGTCAGGTGACAATGACCATATGACTGAATAATGTCACCCCAACATGGCGCCACTCACAGTCATTCCACTTTGCCAAATCTGCTGCAGAAGACAGAAACCATACAGGCAGTGGTGGATTTTACCTAGGGGCTGTAGTGCTGCAGCCCTTTAGTAAAAATCTGCCTCCATCAAAGAAAACCCAGTGATTGCAGAGGCTTCCTATTGGAAGCACAAACTGCTAAACACATACTGGGCTGTGATAGGCAGATACGCATCCAATGGGAAGCCATTGTGCCAGCTCAGCTCTACTTCTAGGACTGCAGCTAATGCAGTCCCTAGCAGCTGCAGGAAAGAGACAGGGGTGGGATTGCAGACTGACAGGCAGATTTATTAAGCTCAGTGAAGTGATAAAGTGTCTGGTTTTTATCACCGGCCAATCAGCTCCTACCTGTCATTTTTCTAACCAAGCCTGTCACTTCAGTTAGGAGCTGATTGGCCGGGGATAAAAACCAGACACTTTATCATTTCCCCGAGCTTAATAAATCTGCCTGTCAGTCTGCAATCCCACCCCTGTCTCTTTCCTGCAGCTGCTAGGGACTGCATTAGCTGCAGCCCTAGAAGTAGAGCTGAGCTGGCACAATGGCTTTCCATTGGATGCGTATCTGCCTTTGTGCCAGCTCAGCTCTACTTCTAGGGCTGCAGCTAATGCAGTCCCTAGCAGCTGCAGGAAAGTGACAGGGGTGGGATTGCAGACTGACAGGCAGATTTATTAAGCTCGGTGAAATGATAAAGTGTCTGGTTTTTATCCCCGGCCAATCAGCTCCTAACTGTGAAGTGACAGGCTTGGTTTGAAAAATGACAAGTATCAGCTGATTGACCGGGGATAAAAACCAGACTTTATCACTTCACCGAGCTTAATAAATCTACCCGAGTGTGCTGCAGTGTTAGGCAGCAGAAGCAAGGCCCCCCCCCCCCAATCCCAGGACCGTAGTATCCAATCCTAGAATATCAAGATTTGTTTGAGCACCCGCTCACACGCTGCCCGGATGTTCCCAACCCTGGCGTGGGGCCTGCGCAGTGTGAAAACTGACTATCCCTCTGCACAGGCTGCAAGATCGCATTCTTGCTCCCAGTCACACTGGGCCTTATTTTGGTTCATTCTTTCTGACAAAATCCTTCTTAGAAGGGCAAAACCATGTGCACTGCAGGTGGGGCAGATGTAACATGTGCAGAGAGAATTAGATTTGGGTGGGGTTTTACTTCAAAGTGAGATCTATATTGCAGTGTAAAAATAAAGCAGCCAGTATTTACCCTGCACAGAAACAAAATGACTCACCCAAATCTAATTCTCTCTGCACATGTTACATCTGCCCCCCCCTGCAGTGCACATGGTTTTGTCCATCTAAGAAGGATTTTGTCAGAAAGAATGAACCAAAATAAGGCCCACTGTCTGAATCAGGCCCAATGTATGACAAGCATGTATTTGTGCATGTTTATGCGAATGCTGGTTGCTGGCTTATTTTTCTGAAATTGTGTGGTTGGAGGCCATTTGTCTCACCCACACATTGGCCGCTCAATACAACCTGTCCTGCAACTTGAGGCTGTCTACAACGTATGACTTTTATGCTGTGGTTTTCGGTTGGTACCAGCTGTCTTTATTTTATTCCCGGCTTCAGGATTCTGCTTTCACGGCTCCTTCACAGATCAAATAACTGTGTTTACTGCTCACTAATTCAAACAGCTGGTTATTATTCACCAAGCGCCGGAATCATTACCCAGGGAAAAATTATACAGAAATGTATACAAGCAAACAGATGTTGTCATTTTAACAATCGATCCATCTAGCAAAAATACCCCACTTAAGACTTAAGTGGTGAATATTCAAAGCCTGGATGTTGCTGTCATTTTTATAAAATACCAAAACAATGGCAGGACGCCTGGTGCATTGATTAGAGGCAGATGAGAGCTGACATATTTTAGAGAGGAATGAGGATGGTGAAATATGTTGTGTATGGATAGAACGCGCGCATTATTGGATTATGGCAGCTGGTAGAGTATGAACAAGCGTAGCCTAGAACATAAAAGATCAATACAGGTTGAGTATCCCTTATCCGAAATGCTCAGGAACCACAAGTATTTTGGATAAGGGATTTTTCCAGATTTAAAAAAAAAAAAAAAAATTCCATACTTACCTGGTCCCCTGGTGGGTGCCCTGATGGTCCCCCAACATCCACGGCGGCCTTCAGGATCCTTTTCAGCAGCATCTCCGGTCTCTGGGGTGCATGGCATGAGTGTGCGGGCGCGCCGGTGAGGGTACCAGCGCACTCACACAATGCACCCATGGGACCAGAGATGCCGCTGAATAGGATCCTGAAGGCCGCCGTGGACATGGGGGGGACAAGGTAAATATGAAAAAAAAAAGGGGGGGGGGGGGGGGCGGGGGGACAGGACTCCAAAAAAAACCCCAAAATATTCTGAAAAACTACGGTTTTCCTGAATATTTTGGTTTTTGTAATACACGGATAAGGGAGACCAGTAGTCTGTTCATCTACACCTGAAGCTTTCACACCAGAGATGCCAGCTCAGGGTTCTCACTTCAAAGTGGCCAAGTGGTAATCACGAATATGTTCACACCAATGAGAAGCTGGAGGACTATGGTCAAACCTGCTTAAATAGCATTACAGAAGATAACTGGGCCTATTGCGTCTGTCTACTCTGATCTCAAGGCAGTGGAAATGAAGCATCCGGACAGAATAAATAAGACTGAGCCTGAGACATGTACACATTTTATTATGAGTTCATAAGAGACTGGCATGTTGCTTTTTTTAAGATCTGCCATTGGGAGAACGCTGATTAACCATTCCACTACCGCAGGCTTCACTCATCATTTGAGACTGGCTTTAAAAAAAACCAGCTGGTTAATGACCCCCTCCATCAATATGGCCAGTGGGTGGTCCCTACTCCATCTTCTACTAGGAAGTATCACGTTTGCCAGCCTTCCCCGCTGATACTTCTGCCATGGAGCTCAGTAGGAAAATCACCAAGAATTGCACGCCGGCAGCCCAGGCGACAGCAGCCCTCCGACCAGTGCCCTCATCAACCACCAGAGCAGGAGATCCTGTAGGCACCACGTCTGGGATTGGACATTTTCGGGGTGGAACATTTCACCCACCGTCTGAGTATGAAGACAATGGCTCCTGGGAAACCGTGGAAAGAAAAAAAAAGAAAAAGAGCATAGTTGTAGAGTTACCTTCAACCAATGTCAAAATAGGGTCCACTTCTTAGGAACAATATTTATTTACAGTGTCTTATATAGCGCAGCAGATTCCGTTACAGTATCTTGTATAGCGCAGCAGATTCCGTTACAGTATCTTGTAGAGCGCAGCAGATTCCGTTACAGTGTCTTATATAGCGCAGCAGATTCCGTTACAGTGTCTTGTATAGCGCAGCAGATTCCGTTACAGCATCTTATATAGCGCAGCAGATTCCGTTACAGCGTCTTATATAGCGCAGCAGATTCCGTCACAGCGTCTTATATAGCGCAGCAGATTCCGTTACAGTGTCTTATATAGCGCAGCAGATTCCGTTACAGTGTCTTATATAGCGCAGCAGATTCCGTTACAGTGTCTTATATAGCGCGGCAGATTCCGTTACAGTTTCTTATATAGCGCAGCAGATTCCGTTGCACTTTACAAAAGTAGACAGTGATAAAACAAACTGGGTAACAACAGACAGACTTGGAGGTAGGAGGGCCCTGCTGCAAGCTATAGGGAACAATAGGTCATTGCTACTATAGAATAGACAAATTCACCTTTAGCAGTGGAACCATCATAGAAGTGACTATTTGCCGCCTTGGGTAGGGGTTGGGATAGTTTGGTCTACAGCATGATGGTCGACAGTCATTAGGTCGACATGGTGTTTTTCACTGTTTTTTTTTTTACCCGAATGTCGACACAGTTTAAAGTGCACCGCATCCGCTCGCAATGCTTCATGCATGGTGCCTTGCTACGCCGGGCACACGATTTTATTCTCCCTCTATTTTATTCACCTTGAAAAAAGGTGAGATCTTTTATTGATGGATGCATGCATGAAGATTGACCAGTGAAAGATACCTTTTACTAAGGCCCTATAGGCATATAAAGGTAAGTCGAGTGTGAACTGAGCAACAACGCAGTATCATTACACTTTGGGTGGTGTATCTGATTGGTTCCCTCCCTGTTCTTCTTTGCCTGTGAGGTGATCCTTCTGAACGAATGACATTGAATTAAAGAAGAATCAGTCTATATGAATTGTGTTCAGGATATCATTGTGCATATCGTTCCGTGTGCTCCCACTAGACATATATAGTAAATGATAATCCCAATAGTCTGAACATGCAGTCAAATCTGACCACATTACCAGTGACATCACTGAACAATATTGTTAGCAATATATTGTTTGTTTTGCGGCACCGCCAATATCGTTAATTTTATTGGCAGTGCCGCATAGCATATAAGGGGTGCTTCCGGTTGGTTTACAAAAGCAAACGCCACACAAGTGCATTCCCTCTGTCAGGCATGTCCAACCTGTGGCCCTCCAGATGTTGTGAAACTACACATCCCAACATGCCTTGCCATAGTTTTGCTATTAGGAAATGCTAAAACTATGGCAAGGCATGCTGGGATGTGCAGTTTCACAACAGCTGGAGGGCCGCAGGTTGGACATGCCTGCTCTATGTGGTTCGTGGAACCCCACGAGGGAAAATAACCAGTGTAAGTTGGGATTTCGGCTGTCGGAGAAACGACTGTCGGAATATCAACTGTATGTGAGTCATCCAGCACCCATCCGCCTTTGCTTCCTCTTTACCTGTGCACAGTACGCAGAGCTTACCGTAGCTCCATAAGGAGGGGCTCTCTTGAAGCCGATAGTCTCGGGCCGCCACTGTGTTGTACAGTAATAATGCTCTGTAGATGCTCATTCAGCCCCAGGGACTCGGTGGGGAAACATATGTGGCGTTTAGCTCCGTAAGCTCAGCATTCATTCCCCCACAAAGTCCCTGGGGCTGAATGAGCGTCTACGTAGCATAATTACTGTACAATGTATTACTGTAAGCTGTACATCCCGGTGGCGGGCCAAGACTATCGGCCACGAGAGAGACCACCACCACCTAGCAGCATTTACATTTAATATAGCGTTAATGGACAGCACCATGGTTTAAAAGGCCCTCAGCTGTGGCTTTTGGTCACTCATTATACACAGAGAGGTTCTAAAGTTTAGTAAAGGCTCCAGCTAAGGTTGTGGCCACATATATAGCATAAATTAATAGTCAAACACAAGGTTCCGTCAGAGTCTCAATGCTGACACAATGCAGAGTTCCATGGCAGAAAAACCTTGCTTGTTTTCACACACCCCAGGGGAGGTGCAGACACAAAACGAGCAGATCGGTCAACCTGGCGAACTGACCAGTGGGTGCTCCATCATAATAGGCAGATGTGTCACAGTCAGCCCAGCTCGGCTAACAGAATCTGTACCAACCCTGGGGTCCTAATGGGGTACTTGCAGGGATGCCATTGGCTCGTGTTAAAAGCCCAAATCAAGTCAAATAGAATTGGTAGAACCAATATTTGTTACCAATAATAAAACTTGGGCACGCCACATATGTGGGCACAGCCCTGCCCCATCCCCACATAATGAGCCCAAGAAGCACCACTTAAATCATAGTTTCTGTATTTCTCAACATAGACCAATCACGGACTGCTCACCTGCTCAGGGATCCGGCCATTTATGCCTTCCTTTATCTGATGATCTCACCTTCTCCAGGTTTTCCTGTACAGCCCTCAATGCCTTCTCTGTAGATATCGTGGTGAAAATAGAATATCAGTGACCAGTACAACATTATTATATGCACAAAATAAAAATAATTTTGTAGCCCTCACAACGGTCTTTGGTCCAGATTCTTGGGACCAGCTCCCCCTGCTGGGCATCTATCGGACATATTCAATTGTTGCTTCGATCTGACGCCCAATAGAATGTTGCGTGGATGACAGCTCAGGCTTTAAGCCAGGCAAAGTGGCTAAACTCATCTAATATTGCCACATGGGCATCTAAACGTACAGGTATTGGGCGCCCAAACTGCGGACTTAGAACACATCTTCTCTGGCCCCTCCGGAGCTTGCAAGAAAAAAGGTGTGGGCTGCGGGTAATGGGTGTGATAAATAAATGGATAGCTCCAATAGACACTCATTCCTGTAGATGGCCAGCAGGTGGCGCATGCCACAATTTAATTCCCTGCTTTAGGTTTTTAATAGGTTTCCTTCAGTGACCTAAACAGCGGTTTACTACTGGTTTATAGAAGTGCCTATACACAGAGAGGACTACCTCAGATGTCGCCTGACCTAGAACCATAGAGTACGGTGCAGATAATAAACCTCTTGGCCCATCTAGCCTGCCCATTTGGCAAACTCAACGCTATCCTTAGTCCTTGGTATCCTCTATCCCATGCATGTGTAGAATGCTCTGCTGCATTAGCCTGTACCACCTCTGAAGAGAGGCTTATCCACAACCTGTCTGGTGAAGTCATTATTTACCCCCCTCCAGTGTCACTGCATGTCATCGAGTTCTCTTCCTGTGTAGAATATCTTTATAATATATGAAAAATTTAACAAGATCCAGGACAAAGTTTCTGTCATGTCCCCCTTTTCCCGTCACCTTCTCTGCTCAAAACCAAAGTCTTGGATCGGATCCTCTGTCTTCACTGTCGTGTCCACCTGGGTGACGGTAACTCACGTCACATATGGCTAATTGGACGGACCCCTAAAGCTCACACTACAACGATCTTCAATAAAAGCTACTAATATCAATAATGTGTTGGATTATCAGCTGTACGTGGTGGTTGTGTGCTCCCCGGATCCCTTCTTCAGGCACGAGCATGGGTTATTCATGCCCGCTCACACTTATCAGAATCCCATAATGCTTTTGAACCCCATGCGGTTTGGTTTTAATGAGTATCTACCTAGACACTGCATCTTCTATACCACACCCGACATGACAACAGGTAGGATAGAGATATAACAATTTGATACCTACAGTATTTGCTTCCAATGCTACAATAATGAATGCAAGCACAGACATATGAAAGCGCTATGTGACCACAGAGAGGTCCAAGTCCGATGTCCCTACACCCACAACGTGGCCATTCCTTACCTAGTACCACAGTGCTTTCCTCCAGTGACACAGAGAGCTCCTGCATGCTCATAGAACTCTGGGATGAATCCTTATTTCTTGGAGATCCTAGGAAAGGAACATCGATCATAATATCACTGTCAGCCACATGCATCTTGGGACATATGCTAAGACACTGGCCAAAGACTGGGGCCACAAGCACAGGAGACCGCATGCGGCTGAAGTGGAGAGAAATAAAATTGATGGTTGCCAACCCTTTGGAAATCAATGTCCACCAGAGCCCGCCGAAGAGAGGGCGGAGGCTGACGTTATGTATGTGATATCAGCCGCTCCCACAATAGGCATCGGCCCGCCTCTGGGCGTTCCCCTGCTCCGGGCCGGTGTCCACCCTCCTCTACATGTGTAAATGCCACGGCAAGGAGTCTGTACTTGCACAAATAGGCGGGAGCGGGCATACGGGCAACAAGAGGACTTATCTGGCGATATGTGTATAAACGCAACAATTTATCATGTCTCGCTGAATCCCCCTTAAGCTTGGTACACACTAGGCGATTTGGATAATTCCATCTGATCGGAACAATAACTCGTCCAAATCACCCAGTGTGTATGCACTATGCCAACCCGCCGACCGCTTATCACATCTTCTGTACATGCAGACCTGAACGCATCGTTGCAAGACTGCGCAGCTGACCTTTTTTTACGTCTGTTCGCAACGGCCATTCGTTTGCACGGGGACCGATGTTTTGTTTCCGCGCATGTGCATGCACCCACTGCAAATACACAGATCACTGGGTGCACGCACCCGGGACAGCAGGCGGAGAGGGGCGGCCACGTTAACATATGTGAATGCACAGCGTTTTATGAGCGTTCCCATGACAACACTGGGCGTTATCATGCTAATGAGGTCATGATGCAGGTGCGGGCAGCTATCACTGGATGTCAGCTGCCCTTCCATTTCCTTTAGAATGTGCAAGCGTATGTACGGGTGCGGGTGCCTCAGACCACTCTTACATATGCGTGCATGTTCCACATCATTCGATGGTCGGCGACCATTGAATGATGTGGGCGTTCCCCTGCATGCTGTGAATGGATGTCTATGCAAAACCATTTTTTTTTTTGCCAGTGTGAAGGAACGCGCCTTGTGAATGGTGGACCGGCGCGCCGTATACGCATCCGAGAGAATCAACCTAACCTTGCCCCGCCCGCTGTCCTGGGTGCGTGCACCCAGCGATCGGTGTATTCGCAATGGGTGCACGCACCCTGCATATGCCCAGTAACAAAACATCGGTCCCTGTACGAACTAACAGCAGTTCCAAACTTACCTGAATAAGGTCCCATGTGTATTCTATCGTTTGTCCAGGAGGACCGGGGAGTTCTAGAGAACTTGTTAACGTCATTGTACAGTTTACAAGACGTCTAGTTTGTACCCAGCTTGATGGGCCGCAGTGATGTTGGTGGATCCTAATGAAAGTTCATGCTGCACGCTCCCGAATATTGTGCATATTAATTAGTGTGCACATCACAGGTATGCAGGGAAGAATCACACAGATCACCTTCTTATTCAACACAGGCAATATAATCTCATACAGTTATTGTACAATGCAGTGTGTAACCGTCATCAGGGTCACTACGTTCTCCCCTTCTACCCCCTGCTCCTACCTGGTGGCATGAAGAAGGCTACCCCGGTTCTTGCAGCGTTACCTTTACCCAACCATAGCGACAGCTCTTCCTGGCAATTCCTGTAACAAACACACATATGTTGTATGATAACGACAATAGTAACCAGCACATCAAAATGACGGGATAGAATAGTAATATCAGTTTCTAAACAAAGCAACACTTTAATGACTCCATCAGGGAAGCATCTAGTGGCCGCCGGAGTGCAAAACCCTTGAATTACCTCCATAGAGGCAGGAAGCAGCGGTAGCCTTTAATTATATAGGATTAAGCTGAAATAATAAAGAGATATACACGGTGTGGCCAAATACTGCCGGACACCAGGCGATGTTATACAAAGTGGCTATTCCGCAGGTAATGCTGATGTATGATGCACGATTCTGTATAAGACGGGAGGCAGGCAGAGACTATGAAGCGCATCACTCATGAAATAGGCGTAGACCATGCAAACTGATGGGGGCAGTAGCTACAGTGTACACGGAGACTGGGTTGGAGCACAATGCCTGTGGCCATAACTGGCTACTGGATGCCCAAGTGCAACGAAGAGTAAGAAGATTTGTTCAGTCCTAGGCAGCAGCAGTGCATCACATCATGGATAATCTGAATCAGGGACCAGTTCATATTGCCTATCAATGACCAGTAGATGGGCACGTTACAAGGTAGGGGCTACACAAGCAGAAGGCCTATCCGTACACAAATCGCCATCTACAGCAAAAAAAGGGGGAACTCCTGCACAAGTACATGATTGGAAGCAGGTCATGTGGTCTGACAAACCATAATTCAATCACACATTGCAGATTGTAGGGTGAGGATATGGAGACACTGGTATCAAGCATGGATCTAACGTGTATCGCCAGAACGCCTCAATGAGGTGAAGGCAACGTTCTAGATTGCAGAATGGCATCTGCCCTTTGATTTGTGTGGGTTAGTCCATGTCTAGAACAATTCAAGGGATATAGTATAACTCACCGAACGTCGGGATTTCGATGGCCGTTTCTCGGACATCAGAATCCCGACTACAAGGAGCCCAACAGGGGGGCGAGAGCATTCAAACCCCTTGCAGGCTTGGTGGTGAGCTGTGCTCGCCACCTATTCTATTCTCCCTCTGTGGACCCACACAAGGGAAAATTGCCTGTGTAAGTCGGGATTAGATGTCTGAGAAACGACCGTGGGTAACTCAACCAGCACCCAATTCAAGTGGTATTAAAGACAAAGGGTGGCCCAACAAAGTACTAACCTGGTGGTCATGATTCTTTGGCCACATGTTACTGGACACCCAAGAGAAATGCTCCATCCAAATGTCGCTGCCTGATAAAGCCAGACACGTATCAGACAAGCACCCTGAGTGTTTCCTCACTTGAGATCACAGATAACACATTCTTCTATTTCCATCATGCTAAAGATCACTGAGCTCCTTACGCACAATGCTGCAGGTGCTACATACCTAAGCTGCTTGGCTGCACGTTGGGCGTCAGTAGTAAGCTTGCACATGGCCTCCAGCCGGCAACGAGTTTCCCTCCACTTTGTGTCCTGTTCCATGAGGCAGCTCTCAGCCACGGCTCGGAGCTCTCTCTCCTGGGCCACTTGACCTTTCAGAAGCTCCGTCTCCTCGCATTTCTGTGCAGAAAAGAGACCGTGGGAATTTGAATTTCAAACTTTATGACAGTAGCATTAAAAAAAAAAAAAAAAAAAAAAAAATTACAAATAGTGACCTTTAAAAATCCATAAAAAAAAAAAAAAAAAAAAAGACACAGATATGGCCAAGTTATAGTCCTGTATACATGGGGGGATTTTAACCAGTATCGCTGAGCGACCATATCGCCCGTGTTTTTAGTGTGTTGTGGGCAGTAAATCGCTAGGAGCGTGCTCCCGCAGCCAGCCCGTAGTGGTCACGGGAGCATGCTCCTTCGATTATGGCTAAAAATCGCTGGTGCACTATGCACCAGTGACCAACAATTTCTAGTCAAAATAGAAAAAGAAGTTAAAAAAATAAATAAAAAAGAGAATAGCTTTTAATTTTCAGCCAAAATCACTGGTCGCTGAGGAACTGTACACTGAGCGATATAGTCACAGAGCAATATTGCTGAGGCATATTAAGCCAAAATTGCTCAGCGACCATATTGCACCATGAGTAAACACATCCGCAGTTTTGCAGCTGAGCCATAAGGTGGACTAGTGGGCCCTTCTTTGTCAACAGTGGTTTCCTCAGCTGGGAGAGGGGCGAAACGTACGTTGGGCTGCTTTTCTTGTACGCAGTCCAGTGCTGCTGCCCAGTTTAGCTGGCCTTTCTCCCAATTATTTATGAGGCAGGTAAGGGCACATCCCTTACCTTATGCAGCTGTATGGCCAGTTCCTGCATCTCTGCTTCCAGGCGGTCAGCATAGGCCTGTTCCAGGGCGCCTGCTGGGGGACGGGCAGAACTATGCCAACGTGCAATAGCTGAAGTCATTTTTCTTTTTGGTCCAAACAAACTGTGAGAGAGTAACAAAGTACACATACATCAGAAGCGTTCCTATGGGGGGGGGGGGGGGAGGGAGGGGGAGGTATTGCATTAAAATACTTCCTGAAACATGACTTAAATTAAGCCTTTTAGGGAATTCTTCATGACGAATTCATGACCTAGTATAATTTATATAGACATACAGATAGTGGTAGATGCTCATGTGTCGCCCTAAAGGTGCCCATACACTGTACAATTATTGTTTGCAATTTGGACTAGATCGCTTCGCATACGTTTTGCAATGCGATGCAATCTAGTCCAAATTGCATACAATAATTGTACAGTGTATGGGCACCTTAAGGTCAACAGGGTTGGAAAGTCAACAAAGGCTAGGTCGACAGTCAAAAGGTCAACATGGGTTCTTTACTTTTTTTTTTCGACCTTCCAACTCTGTCGACCTAATTCAGGTGTCCATCTAAGCCACGTCGACTTTCCCTGGTCAACCCAATGCATATTAACCCAATAATGGTCGACCCATACCCATGATAGACACACTCAACAATGACCACCACCACCACCAAGCACTCACGTGATTCCTACTTCCCGCAGGTCAGTCTCCGTTAGAGTTAGAAAGATTCTGAGGTTTACATCCTGCTCCTGGAAGATAGACAAATACTTGGAGCATCCGATCTGTTCTAGCAGCTCTGCAAGGTCCTAAATGGGGGAAAGAGAACATAACAATACTGAGGTCATTATATGTGTTCTAGTTCCTTCCGCTAGAAGTCAAATACGACCCATTTTATCCGCATCTGTTAAAGGACAGGTTTGACAAATGGTTTCTGATGGACACCAATGTCATAGGGAATTTAGAGAAACCACTGCTGACAAGGAGAATAATCACTGTATATACACCGACCTGTTCATGACGGTCAGTCTGAGGATTTGGCCTCAGGTATAGCTACAGACAGTCTGGCCAGTGGTTCACTTCAAGGCTCAAGAGATAACCATCATGAGATATCTCTATTCTGAGCTAAACTTTAGCTCAGAAGAGAGTTTTGGTTAAAAAAAAAAAAAAAAGAATTTCCACAAATCAAAAGCTTACATACAGTACGTGTTGAGCTCCCATTGGCTGTAACAGTCTTCTGCTGCACCAATCTGCACAAGGGTGCCGATGACCTTCCCACAGACACAGACATCCACACCCTCTCGACTTGTTTGAAACAGGGGCAACTAAGTAACCCTAGTGAGGAGCATAGTGGGAGACCATTACAGCCATTGGGAACTCCTGGCCAAGTACGGATTACATTTTTTAGTCCAACTCTGCCCAAAACTACATTTTTGGTTGGATGGAAGTTTTTGTACAGTTTTTAGTTCTGCCACTTACACTTGGGAACCCATCTCTGGTAAGTGACAGTATAACCCTATGGTGATTATTCTCTGAGACTACCCACAATGCTCAGTGCCTGTAGTGAGACTGCTGCAAAATCTAAAAAACAGAGGTAGACCGGGTGTTTGACACCAGCAAATCACATTGCACAGATCCAGAGAATGTTACCTTGGGCCCAGAGTATGGGGGAATGTCCGGATCGGTCATGGAGTTGGTGACCCGGCAATGCGAGGGCCCTGGAGGGAGGTGGACATCCCCATTGTGTTGTCTGCCTTTGCAGAAGGATTTAGTGGGTTTCCGGCTGGCAGGTGCCAATGATGGGTCAGAGTCCTGAAGAAAACAAAAAATAGCATAACTTGCAGTTTAGCAAAAGCCTAAAGGTAAAAGCTCTGCTTGACAGTATTGCATAGCGGCCCTTATTCTGGTTCACTCGCAAAGGCAAATTCCTTCTCAAATGGATAAAACCATGTGCACTGCAGGGGGACAGATATAACATGTGCAGAGAGAATTAGATTTGGGAAAGTTATTTTGTTTCTGTGAGGGTAAATACTGACTACTTTATTTTTACACTGCAATATAGATCTTACTTTAAAGTAAACCCCACCCAAATCTAATTCTCTCTGCACGTTACATCTGCCCCACCTGCAGTGCACATGGGCCCTTATTCTGGTTGAGTAGGATGGCTCTGAATGCGGCCGGCCGATGGTTGGTATTTGTGCATGTGCAGAGGCGTATCTGCGCATGTGCGAACGCCGCGCACGTCCGAATACGGCATGAATTCTGTACAGAAAACGATCGGTTGGAACAATCTGAACAGGGGGTGGAGAGGGGTGTGAAGGGCTGTTTGGGCTCATTACCATATGCGTACAACCCGCGTTTCATGGGTGTTCCCATGAAAACGCTGGTCGTACGTATGGTAATGCGGCCATGACGCACGTGTGGGGGGCGGACATATGACGTAGCCGGATGCCAGCTGCCCGCCCATATCCCTGCGTTTGCATGAAGAAATGCCCGAGTGGTCTGGAGCAATCGGTGCTGCCTGACCACTTGGTCCAGCATTCGATGGTCGGCGACCATCGGAGGATGGGGGAGGTTCCCACAGATGGAGGAGGTGTTCACATGGAAAATCCACTCGCGGTCCGTTCGGTCGGCGTCTTACCACACACGGACGGTGTGAGCGATCCGTACAGAAGGGCTACAGAATTTTCCTGTCCGAAAATACGCATCCGACCGCTTCCACTAGAAGAAGGGCCATGGTTTGGTCCATTTGAGAAGGAATTTGTCTTTAGAAGAGGCCTAATTCAGCTTTGACGGATGATCAGTGAGTTCGCAAATTGAGCAATTATTGAATGACGCACAGATTCCATAAGCATCGTGCATGCCGAAATAGCAAAAGGAAATGCATGTGGATCGTAAACGCAAATCGGCTGAAGGCTGACCAACAGGAGGTTGGTGGGGGTTTTTTTTTTTTTTTTGGGGGGGGGGGTTCTGCGACGTAAGCACGGTCCTGGATCAGCCTGTCTGTCGCAGATTAGTGGAAGGATCAGAGCTACTCACATTTGCACAGACTGCAGAAACGGGTGTGGTATGATTCACCGACAGTCGGGATCCTGACAGTCATTATCCCAACTGCCTGGTCTCAGACAGCGTGGCAGCGCAACAAAGCCCCTTGCGGGCTCGCTGCGCTTGCCACGCTTCGGGCACGGTGGCTCGCTACGCGAGCCACCTATTCTATTTTCCCTCTATGGGGGTTGTGGACCCCCACGAGGGGAAGTAGCCGACGGCCGTCGTGTTTTAACAGTCGGGATCCCGACGTCTGGTTAATGATTGACTGTCGGGATCCCGACTGTCGGGACCCCGTCCGGCACCCGCAGAAACGTTTATACCGTTCTGGAACGGGTGCCGGACGCGGTCCCAACAGTCATTTACCCGACGTCGGGATCCCGACTGTCAAAACTCCGACAGATGGGTGTCCAACGCCACCCGCTATTCTCCCTCGTGAGGGACCACCCATAGAGGGAGAATAGAATAGGTGGCGAGCGTAGCGAGTCACCCTGCTTGCAGAGAACCCGCAAGCGCTCACCATGCAGTCTGAGTGCGGGCAGTCGGGATCCCAATGTCGGGCTATGACTGTCAGGACCCCGACTGTTGGTTAGCCTATACCACACCCTCTGGAACTGCGTATGGATTGGGATACGAAACTATGGGGCCGATTCAGGCCCGTCAGAGTTTGTGCATGAGAATATGCGAAACCCTGGGAGTGAATGGCTTTGGCAAGTTTCACACTCACCGGGTCCTTCGCTCCGGGAAAGGAGGGCTGTGGGCGGGCTATATGCTGATAAATACAGATACTTTATTCATGCTAATTGTCATAGATTAGCACAGAATTTATAGCAATTAAGAATTTTTATTAATTTTAATAATAAACATTTCTATTATAGTGCAGTGTTATTTCTGGTTTTTCAGCTTTATGTGGAGTAGTAGCCGAATCTCACTGCAGCAGTGCTCACTGGGTAGTACGAACGGTGTAATGGTTAGCATTACTGCCTCACAGCACTGAGGTCATGGGTTCTATTCCCACCATGGCTCTAACTGTGCAGAGTTTGTATATTCTCCCCGTGCTTGCGTGGGTTTCCTCCGGGTACTCCGGTTTTATAATATACTGCTAGGCTAACTGTCTTCCAACAAAATTAACCCGAGAATGTCTGTGTGTGTGCACGTGTACATGTGGTAGGAATATAGATTGTAAGCTCCACTGGGGCAGGGACTGATGTGAGTGGTCAAATATTCTCTGTAAAGCGCCGCGGAATGTGTGCGCTATATAAGAAACTGGTAATAAATAATAATAGGAATAATGACATGTTACACACAGCGGCCTCTCAAGCCATTTATCTTTTCTTGCTCCTGTCTGCATTTATTAATATAACTGGGGAAAGCTGTGGTGCACATGCAACCAGTATATTATACAGATACCTACATATTACATTGCAGCAATGAAGTGACACCCAATGCCAAGCCGAAGCAGTGAGATCTGGTGTGCACACCATGTATGTCATGCCTACCTCGTTGCTCTCCAGAGACGCCTCGCTGCTGACCCCTGGATTGATGCATATCCCCTCGCTGCTACTGCTCCGTGGTCTGCCAGTGTCCCCCTCTGCAAAACAGGAGCCGTCCTACAGATAAGCATGCACTACACAGGGGATCAGTCACAGAACGTCATTATTAGAAGCCTGAGCCTCCCCCACCTTTGCTGCTTCCGTTGCTTTCCACATCGCGCTCATTAATGGGGGAGGTGACATCACGATACCGCAGCTCATCAGGCCCAGTGGTATCATAATCAGGTTCATTGAAAGTTACATACCCCGGGGCGGGAACTTGTCCTACAAATCAGACAAACGCACCATAAAGCAATGATACACCGAAAGCCCAAATCTAATCTTACACGGCATATGTAAACCACCTGCAGCATTGTCAGTCATTGATTTTAATCTTTTGCTGCGTTTCTTATAGCTATTATCCTCTAGAAGAGGCGTGGCTAAACTTTGGCCCTCCAGTTGTTGTGAAACTACAAGTCCCATCATGCCTAGCCACAGTTTTGCTATTAGGGAATGCTAAAACTGTGGCAAGGCATGCTGGGATGTGTAGTTTCACAACAGCTGGAGAGCCATAGCTTAGCCCATGGGTCCTCAAACTGCGGCCCTCCAGATGTTGTGAAACTACAAATACCAGCATGCCTTGCCACAGTTTTAACACTCCCTTAAAGCAAAACTGGCAAGGCATGCTGGGATTTGTAGTTTCACAACATCTGGAGGGCCGCAGTTTGAGGACCCATGGCTTAGCCATACCTGCTATAGAAGGTGCTAGATAAAAGAGAAGTAGAATGTGATTGGTTGCTATGGGCAACATCTCTCACTTCCAAAAACTCCCACTTTACTAGTTCCCGCTAAGAGTTAGACTGGGACTGAGATGTACAACATGCAGGTTATATTGGTTTGGAATGGCCTCCCTCAGTTCAATTGGTCCCTGTTCCCCCAAAGACCAGATGAGGATGTAGCCAATAATGTCTCAATGTCACCAATTATCTCAGAGGATTCTCTAGAATTAATGTAGCACTGGGTCGTTTACAGGGAGAATTCTATTGGTTCATTCAGGAAAGAGAAAGGAGATTAGGGCATGTTACATGGTCAGTCATCCTATGTTGTACTATATGATCAGGTGTCCATGTAGCCTGGGATATACTGGGACAACAATGGACCCTGTAGAATCTAGTAATTTAGCTGCACAAGATGAAGTATACCATCACTGTTATTAAGCCCTCCACCAGCGCATGAGAGAAGAGGTTGGGGGGGGGGGGGGGTTTAGTGGTTTGTATGAACATGGAGAGTGGGCCTCTCTCAGCAGGTGGATTGTATGAACATGGAGAGTGGGCCTCCCTCAGCAGGTGGTTTGTATGAACATGGAGGGTGGGCCTCTCTCAGCAGGTGGTTTGTATGAACATGGAGGGTGGGCATCTCTCAGCAGGTGGTTTGTATGAACATGGAGGGTGGGCCTCTCTCAGCAGGTGGTTTGTATGAACATGGAGAGTGGGCCTCCCTCAGCAGGTGGTTTGTATGAACATGGAGAGTGGGCCTCCCTCAGCAGGTGGTTTGTATGAACATGGAGAGTGGGCCTCTCTCAGCAGGTGGTTTGTATGAACATGGAGAGTGGGCATCCCTCAGCAGGTGGTTTGTATGAACATGGAGAGTGGGCCTCCCTCAGCAGGTGGTTTGTATGAACATGGAGAGTGGGCCTCCCTCAGCAGGTGGTTTGTATGAACATGGAGAGTGGGCCTCCCTCAGCAGGTGGTTTGTATGAACATGGAGAGTGGGCCTCCCTCAGCAGGTGGTTTGTATGAACATGGAGAGTGGGCCTCCCTCAGCAGGTGGTTTGTATGAACATGGAGAGTGGGCCTCCCTCAGCAGGTGGTTTGTATGAACATGGAGAGTGGGCCTCCCTCAGCAGGTGGTTTGTATGAACATGGAGAGTGGGCCTCCCTCAGCAGGTGGTTTGTATGAACATGGAGAGTGGGCCTCCCTCAGCAGGTGGTTTGTATGAACATGGAGGGTGGGCCTCCCTCAGCAGGTGGTTTGGAGGGTGGGCCTCTCTCAGCAGGTGGTTTGTATAAACATGGAGAGTGGGCCTCTCTCAGCAGGTGGTTTGTATGAACATGGAGGGTGGGCCTCTCTCAGCAGGTGGTTTGTATGAACATGGAGGGTGGGCCTCTCTCAGCAGGTGGTTTGTATGAACATGGAGGGTGGGCCTCTCTCAGCAGGTGGTTTGTATGAACATGGAGGGTGGGCCTCTCTCAGCAGGTGGTTTGTATGAACATGGAGAGTGGGCCTCTCAGCAGGTGGTTTGTATGAACATGGAGAGTGGACCTCTCTCAGCAGGAATTGGCTGATTACATATAATAGCTTACGATCTGACAGCCGGTTGTTTCCCTATACTCACCCTGGCTGGGTTGGCCAGTTCCTCCCCCACAGCCTGTCATCTTGGCTAAAGCTTGAGGACCATCATGAATGCTGGGGCCTTTGGCCTTGCGCTGGTGTCTGGGTCTATGGGGGGTAGAAGTGGATTCATCAGATGAGCTTTGCTCTTCTTGTCGCACTGGGAAAAAATGAAAGAAGTGATTTAAATATCGGAAAAGGTGACAATTCTGATACACAACCAGGTGACAGTTATTAATCTGCTCACAATGGCATGACCTTGTACAGACAGACAATGGCAAACTGTCACAAAAAAGGGATTTTTGTAAGAACTTACCGTTCGAATCCCTTTCTCTGATATGGCCCTGGTGACACAGCTCAACATTGGGATGTAGGAGGGTCCGCAGGAGCCAGGCACCTATCCTAAAGCTTTTGGAGGGTAGGCTCCTCCCTTCCGCATCCCAGACTCCTCAGTTCAATCTTTCAAAGCCACTGGAATACATTAACTCAGTACAAACGCCTGCACATATTATATGCACAATTTCAAAAAATAACTTTTCAACCATATATAACATGAAACATCATGAACCTGGCATACTTACTGAGCGTAAGGGAGGGATCGCTGTGTCACCAGGACCATATCAGAGAAAGGGATTTGAACGGTAAGTTCTTACAAAAATCCCTTTTTCTCTTTCAATGGTCCTGGTGACACAGCTCAACATTGGGACATTCCAGAGCCGGTCCTTTGGGTGGGTACGCTCAGGTCTGCAGCTCTCATCACTGCTCGCCCGAATGATGCGTCCTCCGACGCGTACTCATGGAACCTATACAATTTGGCAAAAGTGTGAACAGATGACCAAGTGGCGGCCTGCAAACCTGCTCAGCTGTGGCCCCATGTCGAACCGCCCAAGAGGTGGCGACCGACCGGGTGGTGTGCGCATTAATCCTGGCCGGTACAGGCCTACCAACCTTAGTATATGCAAAGGCAATGACAGAACGCAACCACCTAGCAATGGTCTGCTTAGAAGCAGGCCAACCAATCTTGTACACATGATACAAGACTAGCAAAGTGTCAGTCTTCCTGAAACCCTTCAACCCTGTCCACATAAATGCGCAAGGCGCGCACAACATCCAAATTCCTCAATTTGTCCCTTTTCCTTGAACCCTCTGGGGGTTGAAACACAGGTAGAACTATCTCCTGATTTAAATGAAAAGCAGAGACTAATTTTGGCAAAAATTGGGGAACTGTTCGAAAAACAGCCCTGTCATCATGAAATAGAAGGAAGGGAGACTTGCAGGACAATGCTCCCAACTCCGATACTCTATTTGCTGACGCAACTGCCAACAAAAATACAAGCTTCCATGTAAGGAACTTAAGGTCAGCCGACCTCAACGGCTCAAAAGGCGCCTTTTGAAGACACTCCAGAACCAGAGATAAATCCCATGGAGCCACTGGTTGTTTGTAGGGAGGTTTCAATCGAGAAACCCCCTGCAGGAAGGTCTGCACCTCCGGTAACAATGCTATCCTTTTCTGGAAATAAATTGACAAGGCCGAGATCTGTACCTGGAGTGACTGAAGGCTTAACCCAGATGAGAAGCCATCCTGCAAAAACTCCAGCAGTTTAGACAATCGAAATTGCGATGTGTGCGACTTCTGCCTTTCACACCACCTAATATAGGTCTTCCAGACCCTATAATAGTTTGCAGAAGACACTGACTTCCTAGCTTTCACCATGGTGTTAACCACAGCCTCCGAGAACCCCTTGTTCTTCAAGATGGCGGTCTCAACAGCCAAGCCGTCAAATTTAGCCGAGCTGAATCCAGGTGATTGAATGGCCCTTGGTTTAACAGGTCTGACCTCAGAGGTAGACGCCACGAGTCCACAGACAATCTCTGAAGCCTCGAGTACCAGGACCTCCTTGGCCAATCTGGGGCCACTAGAATCACCGGAATTGCCTGGGCCTGGACTTTTTTCAATACTCTCGCCAGCATTGGAAACGGCGGGAAGACATAAAGCAGATTCCCCTCCCAGGGGATGGTCATAGCATCCACTGCTTCGGCTCGTGGATCTCTTGTCCTGGCATAGAACCTGGGCACCTGATGATTGAACCTTGATGCCATCAGGTCCACATCCGGAGTTCCCCACTTCAATGTAATCTGAAGAAATACTTGTGGGTTCAGGCTCTATTCCCCTTCCAGCAGCTCCTCCCTGCTCAGGAAATCGGCCTCTATGTTCTTCACCCCTGGGATGAATATCGCTGACAACGCTGGAACATTCTGTTCCGCCCACAAGAAGATCCGGGAAACCTCCCACATGGCCAGCTTGCTGCGTGTGCCTCCCTGATGATTCAGGTACGCCACAGACGTGGCGTTGTCGGTCTGAATCCTTAAAGGAAGACCCTGCAATCTTTCTCCTGCCAGAGGTATCACCTTCCACACAGCCCGCAATTCCAGGATATTGATCGGCAAGGCAGACTCCTCCGAGGTCCATAAGCCCTGCAGGCGCAGGTCCAAAACCATTGCCCCCCCAGCCCCTGAGACTGGAGCCGGTAGTGACTACCAGCCAGTCCCAGGACTGCAGAGACCGACCCCACTGAAGGGAATCCACCTCCATCCACCATTGCAGGGAAGACCGTGTTTCTGGAGACAACACTATGTGCTCTAACTTCATGGTCTGAGTATTCCCCGACCAAGACGTCAGGATGTTCCACTGGAACACTCGAGAGTGGAACCTGGCGAACTGTAACGTCTCAAAAGAGCCACCATCTTCCCCAACAGTTTGAGACACCTCTAAACCGATGGGCTCTGAGACCCGAGGATCTCCCGGACCAAGGAGGCCAGGTCCCTGGCCTTTGTCTCTGGTAGGAATACCCGATGTAGATGGGTATCCAGGACAACTCCCAGGAACTGGAGTCTCTGTGACGGCACCAACTGAGACTTTTGCAAATTTAAAAGCCAATCGTGAGCCTGTAAAAACTTGATGGCTTCTGCCAAGTGACTCTGTAACCTTTTCTCTGACTCTGCTTTGAACAGCAGGTCGTCCAAATATGGAATCACAGTGATTCCCCTCAGTCGGAGCACCGCCGCCATTACTAACATTATTTTGGTGAATACCCTTGGCGCTGTAGCCAGACCGAAGGGCAACGCCTGGAATTGCAAATGCAGGTCTCCTATCGCAAACCTCAAGAGAGCCTGATGTTCTGGATGGATAGGCACATGAAAATATGCGTCCTGGACATCCATGGATGCCAAAAATTCTCCCTGGTCCAGGCTTAGCAGCACTGACCGTAGAGATTCCATTTTGAAATGGTCTACCCACAGATGGAGATTCAAGGATTTTAGATTTAGGATTGGTCTGAAAGACCTGTCTGGTTTGGGCACCAAAAACAGAGTGGAATAAAAACCTTTCTTCCACTCCGCTCGAGGGACCGGGATAACCACACCTTTCTCTAAGAGAGATTGAGCCGCCCCCAAAAGAGCAGCACGGAGCCGAGACTCCTTTGGCAGTGGTGTAGGAATGAATCTTCTCGGAGGAAGACCGTTGAAGGGAATTTTGTAACCCTGGGATACAATGTCTAGCACCCAGGAATCCCGGTCCAACAATGCCCACGCGTCCCTGAACCATCTCAGACGCCCCCCCACCTTGACCACCGCTGGGAGATTCCCCAGGTAGTCATGCGGAGGGCTTGTCCTCTCCTTGGTGCTCGGTTTCTTATGAAAGGAACCGAATTTATACTTTGGGGCCTTGCCCCTGGAGGACTGAAACTTTCCCCTAAAAGACTGTCCTCGAAAGGACGCACCCCCTCTAGGGGAGGGCCGAAAGGACGGCCTAAAAGCAGAAAACCTTGAAGTCTGCTTAGCAGCAGGAAGGCACATTTTGCCTCCCGTGGCCTGCTTAATAATCTCTTCCAGTTCTGAACCAAACAACAGCTTTCCTTTAAAAGCTAATGCCTCTAAGGCCTTCTTTGATTCATTATCCGCCTCCCAGGCTTTAAGCCAAAGCACTCTCCTGGCATTGACGGACACTGTGGAAACTCTGGAAGCCATTTTGAGAGCTTCCTCCTCAGCCTCAAGCACATACTCCGCAGCTGCTTTAAGCTTCTCAGCAAGCAACAACACACATGGATCCGCATGTAAAATAGTACACAGGTCATTGGCCCACACAATCATGGCCTTAGAGACCCAGGCTGATGCTATAAGATGGCGTAAAGTGTAGCCCACCCCTTCAAATATTGCCTTGAGGTTACCTTCCAGCTTCTGGCCTACGGGGTCCTTAAAGGCTGCCCCCCCCTGGATGCTTCTGTGGCACGGTTATCAAAAGCCACTGTGCTACCTCAGTGGCTTTTGATAACTGTGCCACAGAAACATCTACCACTGGAACTTTTTTCCCAGAGGTCTGCATGAGCCTCAGGCATGGGGTATAGACTTAAAGATCTCTTTGGCATCTGCAGCCTTTTATCAGGCGTTTTCCAAGCCCCTTCCAATAAATCCTGTAAACCTTCATCCGCAGGGAAGGTAACAGCTTCCTTACGCTGCCGTTTAAAAACACCTTTTGCAGGAGCTTTATCCTCCACAGACAAATTCAAAGCCTGTTTTACAGCAGTAATCAAATCCTCCACCCCTGAGGCCGAGGAATCCTCAGAATCATCACCCTGATCCCAGGGAATGTCTGTATACTCTCCCTCCTCTTCAGCAACAAGCAATGGCACTGAATAAGACCTTTTAGGGGTCCCCACAGTGTCACCATCAAATTTGTCTAACAAATCATTAAACCTGCTGATCCCCTTTGCAGTATCCTGCATGATCTGTAAGAAGCCAGGATCTGCCTGGGTCAGAGGCAAGGAGCCAGAGGACTGCTGAGATGATGACATAGGTCTCGGGGAAGCTACCAACACATCACTCTGCCTGTCCAGCAATTGCACTAAGGCATTCACAGACCTGCCCAGGGCACTGGCCCACGCAGGCTCCGATTGCTCTACCCTCTGGGGTTCACTCCCCATGGGTCTCACAGCAGCGCAAGTAATACACAAGTTCCCCTTGGCCATCTGCTCAGGGACAAATTTCAGTGTACAAACACTGCAAGCGCTCAATGTATTGAGGGCTCCCTCCCCCAAAGCCACAGACTGTTGCTCAGACATGATGTAAAAGCAACACAGTCACAGCGCACACTGTACAGGCGTTTATACAGAGCCAATGTACTCAGTCACTTATCTGTCTGAAGGCTTCAGATGTGGGGAAACGATGCCCAGGAAATCCAATCACTCTGGATCTGTCAGCCAGCTCAGCTCCGCTGCAAGCGTTCCGAATGGCGCCAAAACAGAGTGAGGGAAGAGACCAAGTCCCTGCTGCTGCGGGGTCCGTGACTTTTGGCGCCAACCACCCCCAGACAGCCGCTCCCATTGCAGGATCTCCAAGTTCCAGTGTCTCCCCCTCAGCTGGGGACCACTTGGAACATGCCTGTAACACACTGCTGTCCTCTCATATAGGAGCTCAGTGTGTAAGCTCCGCAGAAAATGGCCGCCGCCATCACGGAGCGCTTTTCCCCTATGATCCCCACCTAGCGTGAAGCCGGTTTCAGAGCGCTCCGGAGCCCAGGCAGCTTCTTAATAGAAGCTGTAAGCGCTGCACAGGGAGACCAGACAGCATCTCCCCTGTGCACAGCGAGCTGACCGGACGCGCTTCGGTCAGCTCCTGCTGCGCTGTCAGTGTGAGGATTCAGTGAGAATCCTCACACTGTGCCTACCTAGCTAGTGTAAAAGTTAATAAAATAATAAACTCCTAACTAACTCTAATCCTTTGGCTGCTCCGGCAGCCCTTTAGAATAGCACCCACTCCAGTGGGCACCTAACACGAACTGAGGAGTCTGGGATGCGGAAGGGAGGAGCCTACCCTCCAAAAGCTTTAGGATAGGTGCCTGGCTCCTGCGGACCCTCCTACATCCCAATGTTGAGCTGTGTCACCAGGACCATTGAAAGAGAAACATACATACATACATACATACATACGGTACATACATACATACATACATACAGTAACCTTCGTGTTACACTGATCCTGGGATACTTCTGCCAAGTATTGTTAGGAGTCTTCTATTGCCGTCTCCCACAATTATGTCATTTTCTGCTCACTACAATGCCCCCGAGTCTAATTTTAAGACCATTTTCCGTCTTTATATATTAATACAAACTGTACATGAGACACAGAAAACTCATACTGAATTATGTGGATAAGACAGCACTTTGGTGGTTATTCTGATTCACTCGGAAAGCCACAATCACTCTCTAAATGGACAAAACCCTGTGCACTGCAGGTGGGGCTGATGTAACATGTGCAGAGAGAGTTAGATTTGGGTGTTCTTTTGTTTCTGTGCAGGGCAAATACTGGCTGCTTTATTTTTACACTGCAATATAGATATCAGTGTGAAGTACACGCCCCACCCCAAATCTAACTCTGTCTGCACATGTTACATCTGCCCCACCTGCAGTGCACATGCTTTTGTCCATTAGAGAGTGATCGTGCCTTTCCGAGTGAATCCGAATAAACCCCTTTATGTCCTTTATTCTCCATTACATACTAGATTTCATTTTTGTTTGCAGTAGTTGTCTTGCTGTAAATAAGCAGCATTAATACCGAGGAATTGTAACAACTGTTAGAGGACGTATAACTACATCTCTCTCATACCATTTAGGACAGTGAGGCAGATGTATTAAGCTTGGTGAAGAGAAAGTGCAGTTAAAGTAGAGATAGAGTAAAAGGTGATAACGAACCAGCCAATCAGCTATTTGAAAAATGACATTTGAGAGTTGATTGGCTGGTGCGTTATCACCTTTTGCTTTATCTTCACTGTATCTCTTCACCAGGCTTAATATACTGACCACACTGTACCATAATGTACAGCGGATCTGCAAGGATTTGGAATGTAAAATAGCAATTCCCCAAAGTTATAGCTCTACTACCCTCTATACCCCAAGCAATTCAGCCATGGTCAGTTCCTGGGAATGCAGAATGGCCCCTGCAAAGTTCCTCCTCCCCCCACCCAGCCAGCAAGTTTGTATGCACTTGCCAATGCCGGCACCCTGTGGCCGACAATATCAGCAGTGATTGCACAGTGTGTACGGGCGAATACACACACACACACACATATATTATGAAATCAAAGTCTGTAAAAGTGGTGTGGGCCATGATGATAGAGGGAAGAAGGGGGAACATATGACAGGGAAGGGTGTTGGGGTATTAGATTACCAAACAATAGGTAGAGTGTTACCTGATCCTCTGCTGTGTGTCCGAGATCCTCTGACGCGGTGAGAGTCCAACAGCGACACTATCCGAGAATGACCGTATCTTGCTGCTAGCATTCGGGCTGTATCTCCGTTAAGATCTGTCTCGGTCAACTTGACCCCCTAACAAGAGAAGTCAGAAGTCAGGGTCTGATTCAGAATGGATCGCAAAAGCTACATTTTAGTTTGGGTGAGTTATTTTGTTTCTGTGCAGGGTAAATACTGGCGGTTTTATTCTTACACTGCAATTTAGATCGCTGTTTAAACACACCCCCACCCAAATCTACCTCTGCACAAACACACCCCCACCCAAATCTACCTCTGCACATGTTACATCTGCCCCACCTGCAGTGCAGCATGGTTTTGCCCATTAGTAAAAGATTTTGTTTTTGCCAACCATGCTGAACCAGGCACTTAGCCAAGCTTCCAGTAACATTATACCGGTAGGGTTATCCCCAGTTATTTGCTCAAAACAGTCATTTGTGTGAAACGTTCTATAATGTACTAGGAACATAACTGCTAATTGCTTATTGGTGGCACCAGCCTAGAAGAGGAGAAGAAACTCACGTGATTCAGTAAATGTTGCACAATAAACTCGTGGCCGGACGCGGCAGCTTCCATCAGAGGAGTAAACCCATACACCGGCTCCCTGTAAGGATTAAATAGCATTTCCAAACGAATGGTCAACAGTTACCTTTAACTTTGTTCCCCATCAGCAGTTTATGTTGATACATCCTCTGTAATAAACTACCTAGCTTATGGTGGCATTCAGTGGGCTTAGCCAATGGAACTAGGCCTCGGTGAGGTCAGTGGTTGCTAGAGAATGCCTAGGCCACGCTTTCACGTCACCTACAATAAGTGCAGGAACCATTTGGTGGGCTTAGCCAATGGAACTAGGCCTCGGTGAGGTCAGTGGTTGCTAGAGAATGCCTAGGCCACACTATTATGGAGACTGCCTTAGCCCACAAAGCCGCTGTTTCTACTCTTTAGGAAGCAGTCACACCACACAAAGACAAACCAATAGGGAACTGGATTTTCAGGTGTTGCTAATGGGTCGTGACCCTACAACAGAGTTTGAGGTCCCCTAAACATCACATACGGAATACATTTCTTTGGAGATCACCACTGAACAAATGGCAGTGAAAATGAATCCGCAGCTCCAGACAAAGCGTAGCATCCATGTATAATGCTCTGCTCACTTACTTGACCTCCGCATTGGCTCCTTGCTCCAACAGGAACTTCAGCATCCGCTGGTGCCCGGCACTAGTGCAGTGATACAGAGCAGTCCAACCACGGACATCCCTCACCTCCATCTCGGCTCCTTGCTGTGGCAATGAGAGAAATTAACACCTACCAACATGGTGAGAAGGTAAAATGTCATACCCTTAATGCATGTGAGCACCTGAAGGGGTGACACTACCATAATGTAGCTAGAAGGAGGTTAGTCTGTTCTTCTGAAGAACCACAACACAGTCTACACCCTGCAGCGGCTGCAGGCCCATTATTATCAGGTGATTCTGACATCTACAAACTGAAATGCACAGTGGCAAAAATTATATAAGATATAACATCATTAAATAGTGTTATACTATAGAGTTACTTGGCAGTTACTTATTTGTATTATTCTTCCTAGGTTTTCATATTCACAGTGTGGGTACAGAAAAAAGTTGGGCACATCTGGGTACAGTACTGGTAGCTGGGCTGTTAGCACACATGTCAATGCTAGAGCCTAGGTAATTTGTTGTGGGGTCAAAGATGCTCAGCTGTTACCAGAGGGGAAGCAGGGACAGCTCTAGTGCTTCTCAGCTGTTACCAGAGGGGAAGCGGGGACAGCTCTAGTGCTGCTCAGCTGTTACCAGAGGGGAAGCGGGGACAGCTCTAGTGCTGCTCAGCTGTTACCAGAGGGGAAGCGGGGACAGCTCTAGTGATGCTCAGCGGTTACCAGAGGGGAAGCGGGGACAGCTCCAGTGCTGCTCGGCTGTTACCAGAGGGGAAGCGGGGACAGCTCCAGTGCTGCTCGGCTGTTACCAGAGGGGAAGCGGGGACAGCTCTAGTGATGCTCAGCGGTTACCAGAGGGGAAGCGGGGACAGCTCTAGTGCTGCTCAGCTGTTACCAGAGGGGAAGCAGGGACAGCTCTAGTGCTTCAGACAGCTCTAGTGCTGCTCAGCTGTTACCAGAGGGGAAGCGGGGACAGCTCTAATGATGCTCAGCTGTTACCAGAGGGGAAGCGGGGACAGCTCTAGTGCTGCTCAGCTCTTACCAGAGGGGAAGCTGGGACAGCTCCAGTGATGCTCAGCTGTTACCAGAGGGGAAGCGGGGACAGCTCCAGTGTTGCTCAGCTGTTACCAGAGGGGAAGCGGAGACAGCTCCAGTGATGCTCAGCTGTTATCAGAGGGAAAGCAGGGACAGCGCTAGCAATGCTCAGCTGTTATCAGAGAGCAAGCAGGGACAGATCCAGTGACGCTCAGCTGTTACCAGCGGGGAAAGCTCTAGTGAAGCTCAGCTGTTACCAGAGGGGATGCGGGGACAGATCCAGTGTTGCTCGGCTGTTACAAGAGGGGAACGGGGACAGGTCCTAGTAATTAGGATTTATTGCTGTCCTCAGCATACCTGTATTAAGAAATATGCTACACTTTCATTCCCACAGCTGGCCGCCAGCATAAGAGGCGTCTGTCCACTGGGCGTCCTGCAGTTCACATTCACCCCAGCTTCCAGCAGCAGGTTAACGACAGGATCATGTCCGATATAAGATGCGTACATTAGAGGGGTCCATCCTCCCAGGTTCTGCTGGTTCAGGTCTACATCCTTCCTGCAGAAGGCCAAAGTGACTTTAGTAATCTGGCACCAATATAGTAAGGGAGGGGTGAATCCGTACATGACATGGAATTCTGCCGTTCTACAATCAGTTAAAACCGTGAAACACTCATATTGACCATAAGCTTGTGTCGACCTAGGGCAGGCATGTCCAAACTATGGCCCTCCAGCTGTTGTGAAACTACACATCCCAGCATGCCTTGCCATAGTTTAAGCATTCCCTAATCGCAAAATTGTGGGACTTGCAGTTTCACAACAGCTGGGGGGCCATAGTTTGGACATGCCTGACCTAGGGTATGCCAACCATTTCAAGATGTGGAACTAGTCACCGTCGCCCATTAGTGGTTGACCATTGTCTACCATTTATACCGTAACCATACCACACCCCTGCTTACCCAGCCTGCTCCCTTACGGATTCCAGGCTTAGTCCATCATCCAGTCTCTGGTAGACATATCCCACAACATATACTACACTGAGACCTATTGCCCTTACTTATTGGGAATGTCTGATATCATCACAATGCCTCAAACGCCTAACGATGTATTAATGCAGGATGCCTGCTAGGTATTAATATAATATACCTGGCTGTGTAAAGTCATTTCAGTCATAAGATAAATTGGAATCAGAGAAATCATTATGCAGTGAAAAATTAAACTACATACCTATGCACGCAGCGCTGAACTACCTCGTACTGGCCAATAGAGGCTGCTGTGTGAAGGTCCAGCACTAGCTCTTGTCCATCTAATGGTTCTCCGTACCACATGGACAGGCTGCGGCCAAGCATTTCTGTCTCACTGGATTCATCACTGAGTTCTGCCATGATAACCGTCTTGGTGCACTACAAGAGGAAAACGGCTGGTTATTAATTATAGCTGGATATAAAAACCAGTTCCATTTTTTTGTCATGGGCCAGTACGGATGGTGTAATGGTTAGCATTACTGCCTCACAGCGCTGAGGTCATGGGTTCTATCCCCACCATGTGTTATATATATGGGGCAGTACTGATGGTGTAATGGTTAGCATTACTGCCTCACAGCGCTGAGGTCATGGGTTCTATCCCCACCATGTGTTCTGTATACGGGGCAGTACGGATGGTGACCTCAGTGCTGACCACAGCACTGAGGTCATGGGTTCTATCCTCACCATGTGTTATATATATGGGGCAGTACTGATGGTGTAATGGTTAGCATTACTGCCTCACAGCACTGAGGTCATGGGTTCTATCCCCACCATGTGTTATATATACGGGGCAGTACTGATGGTGTAATGGTTAGCATTACTGCCTCACAGCACTGAGGTAATGGGTTTGATTCCCACCATGGCCCTAACTCTGCGGAGTTTGTATATTCTCCCCGTGCTTGCGTGGGTTTCTGTGTGTTTATGTGGTAGGGAATATAGATTGTAAGCCACACTGAGGCAGGGACTGATGTGAGTGTTCCAAATATTCTCTGGAAAGTGCTGCAGAATATGTTTGTGCTATATAAACAACTAGTAATAAATAAAAAAAAGTCAAAAATACATCTATAAGGCAGGATGTGTATATTAAGGTTTAGTTGAGCTGGCCGGGAAGGCAGGATGTTAAGGGCTGTGCTGGCCCTGGGGCGTCCCGTGCTCCGGACTTGAAACTGAAGCTTGGCACGCACTATATAATGATCTGGCAGATCTGGTTGGTTGGAATGAAAATCTGTTAACGAATAAGAGCAAATGACAATCAACCATTTGATCACAAACACTCCCGCCCCGCCTGACGCACAGGGTCTCCCCATCCTCCGCCCCGCCTGACGCACAGTGTTTCCCCCATCTCCCGCCCGACGCACAGGGTCTCCCCCATCTCCCGCCCCGCCTGACGCACAGGGTCTCCCCCATCTCCCGCCCCGCCTGACGCACAGGGTCTCCCCCCATCTCCCGCCCCGCCTGACGCACAGGGTCTCCCCCATCTCCCGCCCCGCCTGACGCACAGGGTCTCCCCCATCTCCCGCCCCGCCTGACGCACAGGGTCTCCCCCCATCTCCCGCCCCGCCTGACGCACAGGGTCTCCCCCCATCTCCCGCCCCGCCTGACGCACAGGGTCTCCCCCATCTCCCGCCCCGCCTGACGCACAGGGTCTCCCCCATCTCACACTCCGCCTGATGCACAGGGTATCCCACCCCACCTGACGCACAGGGTTTCCCACCTGACGCACAGGGTCTCCCACCCCACCTGACGCACAGGGGCCCTTATTCAGATCTGATTGCAGTACAAATTTGTTCTCAAAATGGGCAAAACCATGTGCACTGCAGGTGGGGCAGATGTAACATGTGCAGAGAGAGCTACATTTTGGTGGGCTGTGCTCAAACTGAAATCTAAATTGCCGTGTAAAAATAATGCAGCCAGTATTTACCCTGCACAGAAACAAAATAACTCACACAAATCCAACTCTCTCTGCACATGTTACATCTGCCTCACCTGCAGCGCAGCATGGTTTTGCCCATTTTGACGCACAGGGTCTCCCCCATCTGCCACCCCACCTGACGCACAGGGTCTCCCCCATCTGCCACCCCACCTGACACACAGGGCACCCCACCCCACCTGGCACACCCCGACCCCACCAGGCACCCACCACATCCCACCCCACCTGGCAACCCCATATTCCACCCCACATGGCCCCCTGTCTTCCTCTGCCTTGCCCCATTTTATGCACAGGTCGTCTTATGCCCAGGATCTCCCCCATCTCCTATCCCACTTAAAAAGTGGGATAGGAGATGCGGGATCCACCCCTGTCCAAGCCTACCTTACAATCCGGATTGCCCCCTCACCCAGCCTACCTTGCACACAGATTTACCACCTTACTACACACAGAAATCCCCAATCTGCACCCTCCGTTAAACACAGCATCGTAATGTACAAACTCAGGACACAGACAGACCTCTCATTACCTGGAAAACAGCCAAATACAAAGAGCATAAAGTAAATATCTTACCGCCTCCTCCACCACCTCCTCCTCTACTATATAGTAGTCACTAATTATTACACTAGTACAGAGACTTTAGCCTCCCTGCTGCAATCTCCCCCCACCTCTATCAGGACTCTGGAATTTGTAGTTCTATGACACTACAAGCCACTAAGCTAAAAGTCTCTCCCAACTACATCTCCCAGGGTACCTTACATCATGCACCGCCTCTATAATGATTGACAGTCATGTTAGGCAATCAATTCATCAGGGTTCTGAAAAATCAACCAATAGAAAGGAAGGAATTGACGTCCTGTATGCTGTGTAGTTAGTCACTTTATAAACAGGACGGTAATATATAAGTACATTATTCTGTAATAGGAAATGTTATGATAATATTTTCTATACTATACTTAAATGCGTTATTAGCTCAGTGAATGGTTCGTGTGCGGTATACAGTAGCTACTCACAGTTACTCTAGCTGCCAGGACCTCGGGAACCTGCCCGCGTGTGCGTTGCCTGGGAGACCATGACATTGAAAGATGCGGTAGTCTGTAGTCTCTGGCGTCCCGGGGTTCAAGAACCAGGCTGAGGGATATATACATGGTTTCCATGGAAACAGGTACGCTGACACACAGCAACAGTGTGTGTGTGTGTGTGTATATATATATATATATATATATATATATATATATATATATAATGCACAAACACGCAATTATAGACCTGATTGGTTCTGCTGGGGCTACATAACATCCTGCCTTACATTTGTGGGGCCGCTCACCCTGCACCCATAGACCTATTCTATACTCTCCTTTCTGCCACTGCTGCAGTAAAATCAGGGCAAATTGTACCACGCCCACTTTTCCGGGGACTAAGTAAAAACCGGACCCGGACAAGACCCCGGAAGGAACGAGGGTGTCCCTTCCGGAGAGTGTCTTGTCCGGGTGTATGACTGGGATAGCTTTCACCAGGGACATGGGGAAGGGGAGATTACAGCCTCCCCGTGTGGTCCGGCCCTTTCCGTTTCTTGCCTACATGCCCAGTGGTGCAAGTGAAAAAAAACGATTTAGTGGTACTGTGCTGTGAGCCGAAGGCGCGACCTGGAAAAATGGGTGTGGTCGGGGGTGTGGTAATATGACACGAGGGGGAGTGGCTACATGACAAAACTTTAGAACACAATGCCATTTTTGTTTGGGCTTGTGCATTGCATCCTGCACACAAAATGTAGGAGCCAGTTAACTACAAACAGGGATATTGCGCACCGAAGGCGCGTGGACAATATTCACACAGTAATGCCTGTTACGTGTCACACACCCAATACATATTACCCATGCCATAATGCCATTACACATTATGCCCCACACCATAATGCCCATTGCGCTGCTGCCGCACAACTGATGCCCATTACTTATATGCCCCCACAGTGCCAGATATCATATGCCCCCGGTGCCAGATATCATATGCCCCCACAGTGCTAAGTATGCCCCCAGTGCCAGATATGCCCCTACATTTATTTAAATGCTCTCCCACCCGCACCTTCAAAGGTCTGGAGGTGCGACCTATATAAAAAAGATGACAGGAGCACTCCACCACATAAATAACATTGTTCGTATTGCAAGATATAAAATCATCTATTGTGACTGATATTCCGTTAATGTTGGTTGTAGTTACTTTGGAAATGCCCTGACTTTTTATTTCTCGGCAACCCTTACACAGCCCACACCGGTGAATAACTTTGGTGAGAATTCTACCTTTAGGTTGGGAGGGGGGAAGAAAACTACGTACGATTTTGTTCCTAATAGTGGGTGCTCTCCTATAGATTAATTTGGGACGATCGGGTAGAATTTAACCCAACATCAGGTCCCTCTTTAAGATTCCCCAATTTTTTCGAAAAGACCCTTCCAAAATCTTGTGTTGGGCATTAAAAACCGTAATAAAAGCTAATGCGTAATCACCAGTATTGGGTTTAATGTTTGCTTCACCTAAGAGGTCGTTTCTATCATTCTCACTCGTCTCATTAACCTTTCTTTCAATAAAATCAGAATCGGAGCCACTATTTAAAAAATTCTTCACCATACTCTTAGATTGCTCATCAAATGTTGTGTCATCAGTACAATTACGCCTAAGTCTTTTAAACTGTCCACCTGGGATTGCGTCTAACCATTGTGAATGATGACAACTCTTACGTTGAATGTATGATAATGAGTCGGTTGGCTTGGTAAAAGTTCTGATCTTGATAATATCATTCTCAATAAATATAGTCAAATCTAAAAAATCTATAGTGGTGTTATTTATGTTAAAACTAAGATCAATATTTCTGTTGTTAGTATTAAGGTAATTGCAGACAAAGTTAAATCATCCTCGGTCCCATTCCAGAAAAAAATAGTATCGTCAATATACCTCTTCCAGGACACCAGGTTCGCTCCATACGCATTATTGGACCAAACTACATCATGTTCCCATTGGGCCATAAAAATAATTGCGTAACTTAGGGCAAACCTGGTGCCCATCACAGTCCCCCGTTTTCTGCAAGTAAAAGACATCCTCAAATAAAAAGTAATTATTAGTCAGTATAAACGCAACCCCCTCAATAAGGAAGGATTGAAGGTCGAGATTTAAAGTGCTGGTATAAGGAGTCCCACCTTATAGAAACATAGAATTTGATGGCAGATAAGAACCACTTGGCCCATCTAGTCTGCCCCTTTTTTAAACATGTTACCTCAAACCATATTTGATCCTTATTTTTTTGTAAGGATATCAATATGCCTATCCCAAGCATGTTTAAATTGTACTACTGTATTTGTGTCTACCACCTCTGATGGTAGGCTATTCCACTTATCTACTACTCTTTCTGTGAAGTAATTCTTCCTCAAATTTCCCCTGAATCTTCCTCCCTCTAGTTTCAGTGCATGTCCTCGTGTTCTGTTGCTCCTCTTCCTGTGAAGAATGTCTCCCACCTGTACCTTGTTAAAACCCTTGATATATTTGAAAGTTTCTATCATGGGACCCCTTTCCCTTCTCTGCTCTAAAGTATACATATTAAGATATTTTAGTCTTTCCTGGTACGTTTTGTGATGTAGGCCATGCACCATTTTAGTTGCCCTTCTTTGTACAGTCTCTAATGTATTTATATCCTTCTGGAGATATGGCCTCCAGAACTGAACACAATACTCTAGGTGAGGTCGTACCAATGACCTATACAGAGGCATTATTACTTCTTTCTTTCTACTGCTGATACCTCTCCCTATGCAACCAAGCATTGCTTTGTTACATTGCCTACCTGCTTTTAAGTCCCCTGAAATAGTGACACCTAGATCCCTCTCTTCCTCAGTAGTTTCCATTATAGTGCCATTTATACTATATTTAGTCTTTGAATTTTTGAGACTCAAGTGGCATTAAACTGTAGTTGCCATGCTCTGGACCATTCCTCTAATCTACCTAGATCATCAATCATTTGTTTTACCCCTCCTGGTGTGTCTACCCTGTTGTGTCATCTGCAAAAAGGCACATTTTACCCTCAATTCCATTTGCAATATCACCAATAAAGATATTAAAAAGCACCGGTCCAAGTACAGATCCCTAGGGTACTACACTTGTAACCTTTCCCTCCTTTGACTGTACTCCGTTTACGACAACTCTCTGTTTTCTGTCCTGCAACCACGCTCTTATCTATTCAACTATCTAAGAATCCAATCCCAAGCTTTCAAGTTTATTTAACAGTCTGTGATGTGGGACAGTGTCAAAAGCTTTACTAAAGTCTAGATAAGCTACATCTACAGCCCCACCTTGATCTATTACTTTAGTCACCCAGTCAAAAAAGTCAATAAGATTTGTTTGACATGATCTTCCCACAGTAAACCCATGCTTTTTTGGATCCTGTAAATTGCTGGTTTTGAGATATTCTACAACTCTTTGTTTTAAGAGTGTTTCCATCAATTTCCCTACTACTGATGTAAGGCTCACTGGTCGATAGTTGTTTACCTCTTCCTTGCTTCCACTTTTGTGCAGTGGGACTACATTTGCTATTTTCCAGTCCTCTGGGATTACTCCAGTAGCTAGTGACTGGTTGAATAATTCTGTTATTGGTTTTACCAGCTCCCCTTTAAGCTCTTTTAATATCCTTGGATGTATCC
This sequence comes from Crinia signifera, assembly GCF_055691185.1. Classification (NCBI taxonomy): domain Eukaryota; kingdom Metazoa; phylum Chordata; class Amphibia; order Anura; family Myobatrachidae; genus Crinia; species Crinia signifera. Next base: position 41,126,342 of record NC_139223.1, read on the forward strand.
CATCTGGCCCCATTGATTTATCCACTTTCAGTTTTGAGAGTTCTATGAGGACTTTCTCCTCTGTAAATGTACTTGTCTCTCCCTCAGTTTTCTGACTATACTTGCAACTTAACTGTGGCCCCTTCCACTCTCTTTCAGCAGTGAATGCTGAGCAGACATAATTATTAATATTATCTGCTATTACATTGTCCCCCTCAAGAAAACTTCCACTCTCTGTCTTTAGTCTAATTATTCCACTTTTTGTTTTTCTCCTTTTACTTATATACCTAAAAAAAAGTTCCCCCTTTACCCACTGATTTGGCAATTTTCTCTTCAGCCTGTGCTTTTGCACATCTGATTACCTTAATTGATTACCTTCATTGATGAAAATCAATGAACTCCGACAAATTGGCAGTTACCGAGTTCGTGCCAGACACTATAGGCCTGCCGGGAGGGTGTGTCACAGTTTTGTGGACCTTGGGCAACAAATAAATAGCAGGTACCGATGGTTTTTTTAGTAGGATTTTTAGTTTGTTTTGGCTCATTTCTGTGGGATCTGAACGCAATATCTGGTAAATAGCACTTTTTTATGTACCAGTCCCTGTCCATTATCACAAATCCCCCCCCCCCCCTTATCAGCAGGTTAGATCGTAATCTATATAATAAATTGAAGAGAGTGTGTGTGTGTGCGTGTCTGTTGCATTGCGGACACACCGTGGCACTCAGAGCCACCAAATTCCGCAACAAGATACCTCTGGACCCGGTGGTGTGCATCTCGAAGCCGTTTTTGGGAAATTTCACTTAGAAATTTAAAAAACACCAAGTTTTAATTTGCCTTCATTGATAATCTGGGAAAAAGATAGACGAGCTGGGAAACCGTTGACGAAGGAACACACTTGATTTCATTGCTTTGAGTATGAATGACACATTCTAACATTATGGTGAAGGCTTTAAACAATTAGGAATAATTGAGGATAGACATAGACCACACATTACACACACACACACAGACAGTACACCACATACGCACACATAGCACACAACACACACATATATACGTAGCACACCTCACACACTTACACATTGGACAGATACACACAACAAAATACACACATAACACACCACATGCAGTACAACACAAACCCATATACACTACAACACGCACCCAACAACAGTACAACAAACACTCAGAACAGAAAATAGAAATAGCGAGACTGGTAGCCTGGAGTGAGGGAAACAACCTAGTGTTAAACGAGGGAAAAACTAAAGAATTAGTGATTGATTTTAGGAGAAAGTTAGTGGTGCCGAAGAAACCAGTGTGTATAAACGAGGCAGATGTTGAAATTATGGAGTCAGTCAAGTTTCTGGGACTTCAGGTCTCAGCCAATTTGTCATGGTCTGGCAATGTTCACACTCAGACAAAGAAATACCAACAGCGTCTCTTTTTTCGGAGGCGTTTAAAAGCGGCCGGTGTGAGCAAGCCCACCATGACAAACTTCTATAGATGCTCGATAGAAAGTATTTTGACCTTCGGCATTATCGTCTGGTTCGGCAATTGCACGGTTAGGGAGCGCTCAAAACTAGAACGCATTGTAAAGGCCGCTGGCAAAATTATAGGAGTCCAACTGCCAACCATACTGGAGCTCTATAATTCTAGAATTTTAAAGCGTACTAAAAATATTTTAGCCGATTCCAGTCACCCGTTTTTTAGTTCATTCGAGCAATTACCTTCGCTAAAAAGGTTCAGAACCATGAGGGCACGTACTAGCCGCTTGCACAACAGTTTCCTTCCATCAGCAGTGCGTATGTTGAATGTTTGAAGTGATGTTTGATTTTATGTATCCCTTAAGTATTTTTCTTCCCTTTTTATATTTATTATACGGATATTGCTTTTACTGTACTGGTATTTATGTACTACACAATTTCGTCTGCAGTGAGAGTTCTTCTTCCGCTGTTGATGACAATAAAATTGACTTGACTTGACTTGAACACACACACACACACTTAAACATTGTGCAGATACAGAAACACACAGAACACACACACTTAAACATTGCCAGGATACGCACAGCACACTACACACACATATATACGTAGCGCACCTCACAAACTTACACATTCGACAGATACACACAACACAAAACACACATAACACACCACTCACAGTACAACACACACCCACATTCACTACAACACACCCCCAAAAGAGTACAACACACAGAACACACACACACACACTTAAAAATTGCACAGATACACACAGCACACTACACACACATTTATACATAGCACACCTTACGCACTTACACATTGCGCAGATACACACAACTCACATATAACATACTTCTAACAGCACAACACACACCCACATTCACCACACACACCCAAAAAACAGTACAACACACACACAAAACACACACTTAAACATTAAACAGATACACAAAGACACAACACACAAATACACATATTGTATATACATAGCACACCTCACACACTTACGCATTGGTCAAATACATACAACACAACCACATACACTACAACACACAGACAAAAACAGTACAACACACACAAACACACAGAACACATACAAAATAATTTGCCATTTATTTAACAGTCTGTACCGGCAAATAAAAACTGTACCTAATGTACTGTTTTTTTCTTTTTTTCCATTATCCGTCTCTCCAGTCCTCCAGCCTGTCACTGCACTCCCCGGCCGGTTGCACTGAGAAATCTTTGTCCTGGCCAATGCACCCCTTGATCAATACAAAGTGGGTACACTGCACTCACCCTGTTAGTCAGTTGGATGTTAGGCACTGCTCTGCCTTAAGGGTTTCCCAGACTCTTTTGGAAGAGAAGTTGAAGAATAAGACTGAGATGAAGATTTGTCACGTTATAGTGTACAATTTACTCAATAAATCATGAAATAAATATGTGTACATAGAAGTACAATCAAGAAATGAAAGTAGGATTAAAAAATAAATTCTGATTCAAACTGATAATTGTTTGGATTGGGGTGGGTTGCGAAACAAATCTATAGGTGGAGGGGGGTATGGATATTGTGGGCATAATTGGTGTTTGGTACACCTACAGGGGGTCCCCAGTTGATGAGAAATTTTCACTACAGTGTCACCGTAGGGGGATTTCCAATTGGGGTTTAGGTGGTCTTTTAGGGACCCCTTTACAATACCGTTGGTCTCTGCTCCTGGAGCCTACGGACTCCCTTAGTGATTGACTATCATTAAGGGAGACCTACAGGATTGTAAAGGGTGCCTAAAAGACCACCTGGACCCCAATTGGGAATCCCACTATGGTGACACTGTGACCGTGACACTGTAGTGAAAATCCCATCAATTGAGGACCCCCTGTAGGTGCAAGAACAAAAAGAATTAACCACGTGGGTGCGCAATTAATACAGAGTGCAGCTGTATCCCAAAACACACAGTAGTATCACCTTCAACTACCAAAAGTTAACATAGCAGACAAAAAGATTGTGAATGGGAAAGTACAGCGCTCAGTGTAAACCATGCAAAACAAGGTATAAATAAACCCTGTACATAAACAATTTAATATACAACCAGGTCGAATTTTGAGGTGTTCCAGAGGTATTCCAAAATCTCCCCTATTTACATATACAGGGGAGACATGATAGAGAATAACATGGTGCAGGTCAATAAGATAAAAAGATTTTTAATAAAGCAAATGCACTTACAATAAAGTGACTTGTTTAAAAGCATAAACACAGTGTCCCAGGCAGAAACAGCAAGCATGTGATGTCATCGGGGGCGTCCTTCAGTCTGGGTCCCTTGATCCGGAGGCAAGGGGGGCTCAGTCCAGGATACTCCTCTGCTTAACCGCTGCTTCCACAGGTCGACACACACAGTTTAAAATGCACGCTTAAACGCGTTTTCGGAAAGTTCTTCCTTCTTCAGAAGCGTGTCTAATTAGTCCACAATGGGGCGTATATATACCCCTGTCAATCAAATTAACATGCACATTATTGGCCGCTAATCGGCCTCCAGCATCCGGCCTCCGTGCCCAGCAATATGGCGCTGCGGTTCATCTAACGGGAAATGCAGGGTAACGTGCGTTCCACGTACAGGAAGTGCTTCTCCGGCCGTGTAACGCTGCGGTTCATCCGCAGGAAGTGTAGAGCCGCTTGTATTCTAATAATAGGAAGCGCGTCACCGCTTGTCACAAACACGGAAGTCTCCCAAGTACAAGCGAAAATGGCCGTGCGTTTCAGCGCTTCATCGCTTGCGTTCCACTGCGAATATGACAAAATATTGGCTGCTCAGCAGGGAAGACGGAGGCTGTTTACATAAAAAACAACGATGGTCAGCACTAGAATAAGAAAATGTGTGTCAGTTAAAATCTCATAATAAAACTGTTTAACCACCACCACAGTCCTCAATATAAGGGTGACTTCAAAAAGCATTTAAAGATAGAGAACCAAGAAATGAGTATAAAGCCTATAAGATCTTTTTAACTTAGGAAGGGCTTTAACTCGAACTCTGTATTGAGCCCCTTAGGGACCAAAGTCCCCAAACGATGTATCCAGCGCATCTCAGTTCTAGAGAGGCGTCTGGCAACATCGCTGGTACGATTCTTTGGAAGAATCTGTTCAATAGCACAAAAGAAAGTGATTTGACATTCATCTGCGATGTGAAACACACGGAAATGTTCAGATACCGTGTGAGTTTGTAGTTTTTTACGTATATTGTATATGTGTTCGGCAGTGCGGGCCTTCAGCTGTCTGGAGGTCTTCCCTACATATGATAGGCCGCACTTGCACTGTAACACATACACCACGTTCCTTGAATGGCAAGTCAAAAATTGTTTAATAGAGTAAGTGGTGCCATTTACAAAAAAATGGTCCAACTTTCTCTCTTTGGATTTCACCGTCCTGCATGCAAGACACGAACCACAGCGGTGAAACCCAATTGTTCTGATAGTTTGACGTGGGTCGCTATCAGTAGAGCTATGAACAAGATGATCTTTGAGAGAGGGGGCTTTTTTATATATAAACTGGGGTTTTGCCGGTAGTTGGGGGCCAATGATGGGATCATTTTGGAGTAGGTGCCAGTTGTTCTTAAACACTCTTTCCACATTTTTGTGTATAGAACTAAATTGGCTGACAAAAGCCCATTTGAATTTATCGTTATTTTTGTCCCCCTTAGGTTTTACACTTAATAGTGCCGGTCTTTCAATACAGTTGATCCTCTCTCTAGCATCACTAATGAGGTTCTTAGAATAGCCTTTTACACTTAATCTTTTAGATACTTCATCTAGTTGTTGGTCACACACTGAGATATCTGTACAATTCCGCTTGATGCGGGTGAATTGTCCGAACGGAATTGCATCTAACCAATTTCGATGGTGTTGACTAGTTGTAAAAATAAAGCTATTGGAGTCCGTCTCCTTTCTGAATGTTTTGGTTTTTAAGTCATCATTTTCAATGTACAGTTTTAAATCGAGGAAGGAAACCTCACTTTGACTACATTCAAAAGTCAATTTTATATTATTGGTGTTTTCATTAAGGGAGGAGCAAAATAAATCTAAAGTGCTCTTATCCCCTGACCAAATAAAACAAATGTCATCGATGAAACGGCTCCAGGTCACCAGGTTCACCCCTAGCTCGCCTCCCTGCCACACTACCTGATCTTCCCAGTGGGCCATAAATAGGTTGGCGTAGCTAGGAGCAAACCTGGTGCCCATAGCCGTCCCAGTACACTGCAAATAATAAGAACCCTTGTGACAAGCGGTGACGCGCTTCCTATTATTAGAATACAAGCGGCTCTACACTTCCTGCGGATGAACCGCAGCGTTACACGGCCGGAGAAGCACTTCCTGTACGTGGAACGCACGTTACCCTGCATTTCCCGTTAGATGAACCGCAGCGCCATATTGCTGGGCACGGAGGCCGGATGCTGGAGGCCGATTAGCGGCCAATAATGTGCATGTTAATTTGATTGACAGGGGTATATATACGCCCCATTGTGGACTAATTAGACACGCTTCTGAAGAAGGAAGAACTTTCCGAAAACGCGTTTAAGCGTGCATTTTAAACTGTGTGTGTCGACCTGTGGAAGCAGCGGTTAAGCAGAGGAGTATCCTGGACTGAGCCCCCCTTGCCTCCGGATCAAGGGACCCAGACTGAAGGACGCCCCCGATGACATCACATGCTTGCTGTTTCTGCCTGGGACACTGTGTTTATGCTTTTAAACAAGTCACTTTATTGTAAGTGCATTTGCTTTATTAAAAATCTTTTTATCTTATTGACCTGCACCATGTTATTCTCTATCATGTCTCCCCTGTATATGTAAATAGGGGAGATTTTGGAATACCTCTGGAACACCTCAAAATTCGACCTGGTTGTATATTAAATTGTTTATGTACAGGGTTTATTTATACCTTGTTTTGCATGGTTTACACTGAGCGCTGTACTTTCCCATTCACAATCTTTTTGTCTGCTATGCGACCCCCTGTAGGTGTACCAAACACCAATTATGCCCACAATACCCATACCCCCCACCTATAGATTTGTTTCGCAACCCACCCCATCCAAACAATTATCAGTTTGAATCAGAACTTATTTTTTAATCCTACTTTCATTTCTTGATTGTACTTCTATGTACACTTATATTTTTTTTCAGGATTTATTGAGTACATTTTACACTTTAACATGGCAAATCTTTATCTCAGTCTTATTCTTCAACTTCTTACACTCCAAACCTTATCAATCCACCCATTTATGATTGCGATGGCTGGATCGGTGGATTGGCCTGGCGGGTGTAGGGAAGAATTTGGTCCATTAAACCCTTTCCCAGTGGTGCATTGCAGTGGTGCGGGTAGCGTGCATCTCTTCATGACGTCATGTGGCCAGGCCAGCGGACCTGCTGCCCCACTGTTTGGTAGACACTAATATCACCATCGTATTGACACAGAATAGATGTGTTCTAGATATATCCTTACCTCATTGATGCAGAATAGATGTGTTATAGATATACGCCACCTCAGTGTCAAAGGATAAATTATATTTACCCCTTCAGTAGCTCATGATATGTGTTATATATATATATATATATATATATATATATATATATATATATATATATATATATATATAGCCTCAATCAGTGACACAGGATAGATGTGTTCTGGATAGATCCTCAGTGACACAGGATATATGTGTTCTAGATATATCCCTACCTCAGTGACAATGAATAGATGTGTTCTAGATACAGTATATCCCCCTTCAGTGACATAGAAATGATATGTTGTAGCTAAATCCCCACCTTAGTGACAAAGAATAGATGTGTTCTAGATATACCCCCTTCAGTGACAAAGAATAGATGTGTTCTAGATATATGCCTACCTTATTGACACAGAATAGAGGTGTTCTAGATATAGTCCCTCCAATGAGACAATAGATGTATATCAGTGGTGCAAGTAGAGATTTTTTTCTTAGTGGGAAAAAAAATTGCCCGTGGTTATGTCTCATGTGGCCACACACATTATGCCTTAACCCTGATGCCCCTTACACATAATGCTACACACCGTAATGCCCCTTACACATTATGCCACACACCATAATGCTCATTACATATTATACCACACACCATAATGCCTACTACATATTATGCCACACACTGTTATGCCATTACACATTCTGCAACACACCTAATGCCCATTACACATTATACCACACACCGCAATGCCCTTTAACTATTATGCCACACACAAGAATGTCCATTAAACATTATGCCACACACCGTAATGCCCATTACACATTATACCACTCACCCTAATGCCCATTAAAAATTAGTCATCGCATTAAGGCTTCTAATTTCTCGCTGCTAGGGGTTTCATGGCAAAGGATGCAGCTTTCTGCATCTTCTCCTTGTGGCACAAGTGTTCCCGGCACTTCCGGGTAACGCTATACAAGCAGTGGCATAATTGTACATTTTGCACCCCCCCCCCCCTCATGGCATTTTAGTGCCGCTTACACACATAATGCCCCCTGAAGTACTGCTTACACGCATAATGCCCCCTGCAGTGCCGATTATACATAATGCCCACTGTAGTGCTGCTTCATAATTCCCCCTGCTGTGCCAATTGTACATAATGCTCACTGTAGTTCCATTTCATAACACCCTCTGTAGTGCCACTACATAATGTCCCCTGTAGTGCTGCTGCTTAATGCCCCCTGTCGTGCCACTTCATAATGCCTCCAGTAGTGCCGCTGAATAATGCCCCCTTTAGTGCTGCTGCTTGATGTCCCCTTTGGTGTCGACTCTCCCCTGTGGTCAGGGCCTCCTCCTCCTCTGCGAGTATGAGAGCGGAGCGCTGCGCCACAGGCTTCCCTCACCCCTCTGGTGGCTCTTGGCCATTTCAAATATGGCAGCTACTCGTGAGCCAATCAGAACTCGCGGCCCAGCAGCCAATCACCGTGGCTACTGATACACAAGCTCTGATTGGCTCATGAGCTGCCGGGGGGGGGGGGGCTGTGGCGCTGCTCTCCTCCTCCTCTCATCGGCAGCAGGCGCCAGAGGGGTGGGGGAAGTATTAAATGTGGCAGCGCGCAGCAGGGGATGCGGGGGGGGGGGGGGATAAGGCATACCGGCAACATATTTTTTAAACGTACGCCATACCGCGCCATACCCTCTTACTTGCACCACTTGATGTGTTCTAGGTATATCTTCACCTCAGTGACACAGAATAGATGTATTCTAGATAAATTCCCCAGTGACGCAGAATAGATATGTTCTGGTTATATCCTCACCTCAGTGACGCAGAACAGATGGGTGACATTTAATAGAATGAGAGATTCAGAAAGTGAGAGATTTGGTAAGAAATCTCCAGTTTTTTTTAAAGCGGCAATCATTTACACTGCAACATCAAACTGGTTTTGCAGTGTAAATGATTGACACTTTCAAAAAATGGAGATTTCTTACCAAATCTCTCACTTTCTGAATCTCTCATCCTATTAAATTTCCCCCGATGTGTTCTAGATAAATCCCCCTCAGTGACGCAGAATAGATGTGTTCTAGATATATCCTCACTTCAGCGACACAGAATACATATGTTCTTGATATATACCCACCTTATTGACGCAGAATGTATGTGTTCTAGTTATATCCTAACCTTGGTGACACATGATAGATGTGTTACCACTTAGTTGTATAGCGCCCACATATTCCGCAGCACAGAATACATATGTTCTTGATATATACCCACCTTATTGACGCAGAATGTATGTGTTCTAGTTACAGTATATCCTAACCTTGGTGACACATGATAGATGTGTTACCACTTAGTTGTATAGCGCACACATATTCCGCAGCGCTTTATAGAGAATATTTGTCCATGCCCCAGTGGAGCTTACAAGCTATATTTCCTACCACATGCACACACACACACAGTATATTTTTGGATTGTGGGGTTAAACTAGAGAAAACCCACGCAAGCACGGGGAGAATATACAAATTCCACACACTTAGGGCCATGGTTGGATTGGAACCCTTGACCTCAGGATGGGCCTAGTTGCCAGTAATAATTTAGACCATCTCTTTCTATAGTCTGACTATGAGTTGGAAGATGTGAAGATCTTTCAGAGAGAGGACTGTTCTACACTTGATTTAGCTGAGGAATTCTTCTATGAAGAACAGGAATATATGAATAAGGTAAGAGCCATAATTTCCTCTTTCTATAATATGCAGTGTTTCTACATGATATGGTCAAATCTCTGGCATAAGTATATTTAAGACCACTGCTCCATAATCATGTAGGATTTGTACAGTAGATGATCCCTCCCTTGTTCTAATGGGGATCTTACATGTGTTCCCTTTTAGGGTATGGCTGTACCAGACACTTCCAAGACAGGAGACGACTTAATGACAAAGTGCTGTATTAAGTCCCAGGTGACATTAGATATTTTCAGACTTATACCAGATAGTGAAGCCAGTCTAACTACATCTCATCATGACATTGATGCAAAGCCAGAAGACGCAGCCCAAGATGTTCCATCACAGAGAAAGACTGAGGTACAGTAGGGTGGATGAATGTGATCATTTACATAGACTTACGCTATTGGTGAGTAAGCATTTTACTGTGCAGTATGATGTACTGGAAAATAAAGGATCTGGAGATCAGCATGGAATCCCATGGAATGGTCTGTTGGAGCTGGAGCCAATCCAGTCCCCATTGCGTCCCTAAAGGTGTTCTTATCACTTCCTGTATCCTCCTCTGTCTCACATGTACAATGCTATGGTGTGCTTACCACTCTATCTACACATCTATCTCACATGTGCGATTCATAGCTGCCTACCCTCCTGCATTCTGCAGGAGACTCCCTGACATAGCAGCAATCCCCATAAATAGGGATAGAGAGACGCAGGGTGCTAGGCAGGGGATAGAGAGACGCAGGGCAGTAGGAATGGGATAGAGAGATGCAGGGTGCTAAGAGGGGATAGAGAGATGCAGGGCAGTAGTGAAGGAATAGAAAGACACAGGGCGCTAGGGAGGGGATAGAGAGACGCAGGGCAGTAGGGAAGGGATAGAGACACAGGACAGTAGGGAATGGATAGAAAGACTCAGGGTGGTAGGGAGGGGATAGAGAGATGCAGGGCTATAGGGAGGGGATAGAGAGACTCAGGATGGTAGGGAGGAGGGGTAAAGAGACACAGGGCAGTAGGGTGTGGATAGAGAGACGCAGGGCAGTAGGGAAGGGATATAAAGATGCAGGATGCTAGGGAGGGGATAGAGAGACGCAGGGTGCTAGGGAGGGGATAGAGAGACACAGGGCAGTAGGGAATGGATAGGGAGATGCAGGGCTGTAGGGAGGGGTTAGAGAGACGCAGGGTGGTAGGGAAGGGAAAGAGAGACGGACAGCAGTAGGGAAGGGATAGAGAGACACAGGGTTCTAGGTAGGGGATAGAGAGACGCAGGGCGCTAGGGAGGGGATAGAGAGACGCATGGTGCTAGGGAGGGGATAGAGAGACACAGGGCAGTAGGGAATGGATAGGGAGATGCAGGGCTGTAGGGAGGGGTTAGAGAGACGCAGGGTGGTAGGGAAGGGAAAGAGAGACGGACAGCAGTAGGGAAGGGATAGAGAGACACAGGGTTCTAGGTAGGGGATAGAGAGATGCAGGGCGCTATGGAGAGGATAGAGAGATGCAGGGCAGTAGGGAGGGGATAGAAAGACACAGGGCGCTAGGGAGGGGATAGAGAGACGCAGGGCGGTAGGGAGGGGATAGAGAGACACAGGGCAGTAGGGAAGGGATAGAGAGATGCAGGACTGAAAGCAGAGCATGCTGGGATGTGAAGTTTCACAACAGCTGGAGGGCCATCGTTTGGACATGCATGGGATAGAGAGACGCAGTAGGGAGGGGGTAGAGAGACACAGGGTGCTAGGGAGGGGATAGAGAAATGCAGAATGCAGCCCTAGTACTGCACTAGTACATTGGTCCCTCTCCATATCATCATTACTTTGTTCATGGTGGTGGGACATCACTGCCCGGGTGGTCTGTGATGTCCCACCACAATGAACAAAGTAATGATGATATGGGGAGGGACCAATGTCGATGGCTGGAGGGAAGTGCAGTACTAGGGCTGTGCAATGGGTTGCTGGTCCAGGACCAGATCAAATTATTCATGTTCTATGACTCTATGTAATAGGCAAAACCAGTGCTGGTGGTATCAAAAAACATGTGGACAACCAGAAGCGCTACCCTGTCCGACCACATACGTAACCTAAGGATGACATGTAAAAACAATGTACTTCATTTAATCATCTTTACCGAATTTCTCAGTAAAAAAAAGCTGGCCTAGCGGTGCTGCCAAATGAAGCCACTACTATTTTATTTATATATACTATATTATTTTTTCAGTTGTACTTCCACCTGCAGGATACTTATGATATGGAAATAAATTTGTAATGTACATTTGTATGTAATACAGGGGCTGTGACTTTTATGTAGAATAATGTCTCTGGGGAATAGTTATTTTGGTCTCGGCAACTTATTTTCTATATGACATTAGTTTTATTATTTCATTGAAAAATTCTTATTTTATTCAAAAATATAAAATGACAAGATATATAGTTACAGTAATGTAGATTCAAATAACAAGATATGAAAAGATCACATATAAAACAAATGAAAACTTTATTCTATAACGTTTTAGTGAAAAACAATTTAAACTTCATTAACCATATAAATAAGGAAAAACTCAGCAAGGCACTGGAAGAGTGATGTCACAATAGCTTGTGATGTCACAATAGCTTGTGATGTCAAAATAGCTTGTGCTGTCACAATGGAGCTTGGACTGAAATGAAAAGCTGCATACTGCACAGACACTATTATTGTTGCAGAGTCACATTATATAGAAATAAACGGGTAATCTACATTCGTATGTAACACAGGGGTTGTGACTTTTCTGTAGGACAATGTCTCTGGGGAATAGTTCTTTTGGTTACAGCAACTTATTTTCTATATGACATTAGTTTTATTGTTTCATTGAAAAAATCTTATTTTATTCACAAAGATAAAATGACAATATATATCGTTACAGTAATGTAGATTCATATAACAAGATATGAAAAGATCACATAAAAACAAATGAAACCATTATTCTATAACTTTTTAGTGTAAAACTATTTAAACTTCATTAACCATATAAATAGGCAAAAACTCAGCAAGGCAATGTAAGAGGGATGTCAGAAAATTCAGGTGCACACTAAGCACAGAAACCAATAACATTAACATGGTGGAGGGGGAAGGGGGGACATTGAGGTTCTTGGCACAAAAATGTGAGCCCACCTACCACGTCAAGGTGACCTCATCAGGTGGGTGGAGGGGGAGGGGAGTGGGAAGGGGGAATTTTTTTTTTTTTGGGGGGGGGGGGGGGGGGGGGGGAGACTGTACTATGCTATTCTAGGCTGTGCTTAGCTAAGCTATACTAAGACCATAGTCTTAGTATTGCATAGATAAGCAAAGCATAGATACTCTTAGCTAAGACTATGTTAAGACTATGCTAATCTATGCTGTGCTTAGCTATGCTATACTAAGAACATGGTCTTGGCATAGCATAACTAAGCATAGCATAGATTAGCATAGTCTTAGCTAAGAGTATCTATGCTTTGCTTATCTATGCTATACTAAGACCATAGTCTTAGTATAGCATAGCTAAGCATAGCATAGAATAGCATAGTATAGTGTCGTCAGGTGGGTTGGGGGGGGGGGGGAGGGGAGAGGGGTTTTTTTATTATTATTTTTTTTTTCCTTTTTTGTGTTTTTTTTTTTTTTTTTGCAGGAGGGGGAGACTGTGCTGTGCTTAGCTAAGCTATACTAAGACCATGGTCTTAGCATAGCATAACTAAGCACAGCATAGCATAGAATAGCATAGATACTCTTAGCTAAGATTATGTTAAGACTATGCTATTCTATGCTGTGCTTAGCTAAGCTATACTAAGACCATAGTCTTAGCATAGCATAGCTAAGCACAGCATAGATTGTGTTCAGGGGCAGAGGCACTTTAAGGATAGGAATTGGTCAGAGAGTTTATGGTCTCTGATTGCGCTTTAAGTGCTTTCTTTAGTTGTTTTTTTAATTTACGATTTTTCTTTTTCAATGTATGGTTTTTGTCTTGTAAAGTATTATTTACATTTGACAGGTATTCTATCTGTCGGTCACATTTCGCACTGTCATGGGCAATGTGTTTTTTGGCCCAACTGCCATTGATAAATTCATACGTCTCTTTGCCCACTGAGACGGTTGGCAGCTCTTCCTGTATATTCGGGGGATTTTCTCTGCGAAACTTTCGCAGGCGCCTGAAGCTTTGAAAGTCTTCATATAAACCCCGGAACCAGTTTAGAGCCATAGTTGGTAACGACTGCGAAATTAATTTCTGCTGCGACTTCTCTGGACTGTGACTTGTCTTGTACAGAGGCTGCTGCAGAATGAGGACAGCAGTCTGGGCACCCTTATTTATAACCTCTAGAATACCGAAACATTGTAGAATGTTCCGGAACGAACATTCTATAACAGAGGTTATAAATAAGGGTGCCCAGACTGCTGTCCTCATTCTGCAGCAGCCTCTGTACAAGACAAGTCACAGTCCAGAGAAGTCGCAGCAGAAATTAATTTTGCAGTCGTTACCAACTATGGCTCTAAACTGGTTCCGGGGTTTATATGAAGACTTTCAAAGCTTCAGGCGCTGTGATGTTATGTTATGCTGTGCTTAGCTATGTTATGCTAAGACCATGGTCTTAGTATAGCTTAGCAAAGCACAGCACAGTCTCCCCCTCCTGCAAAAAAAAAATATATATATACTCTCCCCTCCCCCTTCCCACCCCCCCCCCCCCACCTGATGAGGTCACCTTGACGTGGTAGGTGGGCTCACATTATTGTGCTAAGAACCTCAATGTCCCCCATGTTAATGGTCTCTGTACTTAATGTGCATTTGCATTTTCTTTCTTTTCTGGCTGAGCTCTGCTTTTAAATCCTCAGTGCCATTTTTATGACATCATATGACATTGTGACATCAGTATGATATTATAGGTAATGTATCCTCATACAGGGTTTGTCCTGGGGTTTGGAAACTAACTGATTTCCGCTGTTATATATATAATATCCTGTCACTCATCCCCAGCATCTCAGACACCACCTGACAGGACAGCGCTCGTCTGCTGGAACCTCCATTGATAGTAAACAAGCTCAAGGTCATTATTTTTAGGGTAGCCAAGCTCCAAGTCTGCAGGCTAATCCAAGTTAGGCAAGATACTTACCTCCTGCGGGTATCTATACCCTAGAAGGCTGGGTATATATATGAGAAAACATCAGGTTTTAAGAGACGTATCTGGAGAACGATAATGATAGCAGTGGTTATGATGTCTGTGTCCTGGGTTTGTGAGAGAAGTAACAGCAAAGCATTGGTATACAGTAGGCAGTTACCATTGTGACATCACAAATACTCAGAAAGAGTCAGTGTGTGACAAACTGCCAGTACAAAGTAGCTGACAGCAGCTGGGAGTGCTCTTTGTAGGGAGGCAGGGTGAGTGTGACATCACAATGCATTCAGGTGTCCGGTACCGATGGCTGTATGGCCTGTGCTTAGGAGATGGAAGAACACTTTAAAATATAAAAAAAAAAACAACAAAAAAAACTGCGCACAGGGTGAAGCCCATGGTTCTTAGGTGGGAACAGTTTGGGAACCACTAGCTTAGGGGGTAAGTCAGACTTCAGACTTGATCTCGGTTGTACAATTTTGCAATCCGTTCAATTATGGAATGACTGTGCATGCCTATGGCTCGTAGCACGTATGCGCAATGCCAAATAGTGGTCAAAATAGTGCATAGATCTAATCACAATCCCCTTGCAATTTACATAACAGGATGCCGGAGTTTGTGGGTAATAACCGGCTGTTTTCTGGGTGTGTCAGGAAAAATGCAGCCAGACGGTGTATGGGAGTGCACTGTCTGTGACGTCAGCGTCGGCTGATTGGCCTGATTACAGTATGTTGCTGAGTAATGGAAGGGACAGACCTGCTCACATTTGCACAGACCGGGAAAATCATTCCACGGTGAGTGAAGACAGTAGTGAATAGCGTTCCATTCACAATTCTCTCTCAGACTTGCACATGGCAGGATTTCACTGTCCGGGTGGTGGCTATCTATCTACTCACAGTCATCTGCGAATTTGCAGGTGAGTGATCAAGTCTGAATTAGGCCCTTAGTACATCTGGATCATAGGATGGAATTCCAGTGTGGTCGATAGGTGCGAATTGCTGTTGCCATGGACTTCATGTACGTAGTTCAGACACATTGGCAGATTAAGGTCCTCATGGGCCTGGAGCTGAATTATATGAAGGGCCTATTGGGTACTGCGGGGCAGAGTTGTGATGATTGTGTTTGTGTGCTGGGGAAGTCTGCTAATATGGGTGTGCGAGTAGTGCATGTGAGTGTGTGTAACCACAGCAGCTAGGTCATAATCTGTGGAGTACCACCTCACTGCACTGTGGTGCTGCTTCCTTCAGTAGTTTACAGGCAGCTTGACGGAGGAGCCCACATCACAGCGTATACGGTGCAGGTAGGGCTAGTGAAGCCTTCCACTGTGCCATTATTAGCAGTGGTGTAGCTAGGTTCCACTGTGCCCGGAGCAAGGGCATGTTTTGCGCCCCCCCCATTTGTTTTAGGTGGGACCTTTGCATGGCGAAAAGGGGGGCATGTACTAACATTATACCACACACCGTAATGCCCATTGCACATTTTAGCAAACTTTGTAATGCCCATTACACATAAAGCCACATGCCGTAGTTACATACTATATAACATACCGTAATGCCCATTACACATTTGTCACATAAGTGCCACTTACCTACATGCTCATTGCTTGCTAGGAACTTCATGCTCTATTCCAGGGGCTTCATGCTCGTTGCCAAGGGGGACTCTCCTTGCTCGTTGCTAAGAGGACTGACCTTGCTCGTTGCCAAGCCCGCTCGCCCGCCCAGCTCTCCAGCTCCCCGCTGTGCCCGTCTGAGCCAGAGCTCAAGTCTCCCGCTGGACCGCTAATCAATAGGTGCTCGCAGTCCAGCAGCCAATGCTGCATCTGATTGGCTGCTGGACCGCAAGCGCCTATTGGAAAGCGGTCCAGCGAGTAACTTTAATTGAAAATAGCGTCGGACAGTGGACTCTGACCACTGTTGCATGTACAAAAAATGTCTTAGTGGTACTGTGCCGCGCGCCTGTGAAAAAATGGGCATGTCATGGGCGTGGCTATATGACAATAGTAGGAGCGGTTACATGACAAAGGGTCAGGCTGCTCCCCATGTATAATAAAAGGACACCACAGGCTGCCCCCCTATATAATAATAATAATAATAATAATAATAATAATAATAATAATAATAATAATAACAGGACCCCACAGGCTGCTCCCCTTGTATAATCACATGACCCCACAGGCTGCTCCCCCTCTAGAATAAAAATACACCACAGGCTGCTCCCCCTCTATAATAAAAGGACACCACAGGCTGCTCGGGTGCCGGACGGGGTCCTGACAGTCGGAATCCCGACTGTCAAAACACCGACAGCCGGGTTCCCAACGACCGTCGGCTATTTTCCCTCATGGGGTCCACGACCCCCATAGAGGCAGAATAGAATAGGTGGCGAGCGTAGCGAGCCACCGTGCCCAAAAGGGGCTTAGTTGTGCTCACCATGCTGTCTGGGTCTGGCCAGTCGGGATCCCGACGTCGGGCTAATGACTGTCGGGATCCCGACTGTTGGACCCCTGTACCACACCCGGCTGCTCCCCCTGTATAATAATAATAATAATAATAATAATAATAATAATAACAGGACTCCACAGATTGTAACACAGAGAATCCCATACTGGGGATGTACTGTCATCTATTGTGAATGGTGTGTGCGCTGCAGTTGTGCAGCATGATGAGGGGGTAGAGTGACGGGTAGAGAGAGGGTGTAAAGTGACAGGTCCCGACATGTGCTGACAGCTGGGTCCCTGCTCCTGCCACCGCAATTAAGTTTCTCTTTGCAAATGCCGGCAGCCGCTGGGTCCCTGTAATTACAGCCGCAGCAGCTGGTCTCCTAACATGTGTTGGGCTGCCGGCAACCCCATGCTGCAGCATGAGTGTGTGTCCTGACTCCTGCGCCAGAGCGGGCAGCAGCAGGAGCACAGCGGTACCCAGAGCGGGCGGCAGCGGGGGCACAGTGGTACACAGAGCAGGCGGGTTCACAGCGGTACACAGAGTGGGCGGCAGCGGAGGCACAGGTGCCTTTTGCGGTGCACGACTCCGGCGCCCTATCAACTCTCTGCGCAAGGAGCTCGTGCTCTGCCCTCCCTACGCCCCTGGACCCACGTATTACCCTATGATATATTTCCTTGTTTTGTCGGGAGGAGAGGAGAGTCAGGTACTTGCGGACGACTAGGATGACTTTTTTCTCTTTATTCTCTTTAATTGGTCAATATTTTTGCTTGTTACATCATTATAGTAATTTATGTGATAGGCTGTAATGATCATCAAAGCAATTACTTCACACGCAAAAGCCTTTATTGTCAATGTTTATATACACGCACTCTGAAGCTATTATTTATTTGATGTGAATGTATAACACTTTGCTTCATTAAAAATAAAAAATAAATAAAAAAACACAGCAAACAACTCTGCCTTCTAAAGACATGGTATCCCAAATCCACAAGGAGAGTCCAAGGGTGTATGCGATGTCTGACCTTCCCATCACTGTACAGGAAGAGGTGGCTCCTTCAACCATTTGCAGCACGCCCTCTGCATTTGCTGAAAGGATCACCCACAGTCCAGTTCCTGATTTTGAAGTTGTCAATGTTGTACACCAGGAGGAGGAATTTGATGTATCTGGCGCTGAGGAGGAAGTTGACGAGGATGCTGCTGATGGTGATGTGGTTGCTTAAATGAGGCACCGGGCGAGACAGTTGTTGTTTGTGGGATGCAAAAGGCCATCACCATGCCTGGGCAGAAGACCAATAAATCCACCTCTTTGGTCTGGAATTATTTTTATCCAGATCCGGACAACAATTTTCTCGCCATATATAGCTTATGTAAAGCTGCAATAACCAGGGGTAAGGCCATTGGCCACCTAGGGACATCCTCGCTTATGCATCACCTGAAGTTAGTTAATAAGTCACTGTTTAGTTCAGAAACTGTGGCGGCAGCAGTCCAGGGACACCTAAATCCCTTGCTCCTGTAGTCCTGCAGGGCTATGTCACCGGCATGACTGACTTCTCTTCCATCCGGGATTCCTCCAGAGGATCCTGCAGAGGTACGCCTACTACTGCTGCCACTGCTGCTGTTGCTGCTGGGAGTCGGTCATCGTCCCAGAGGGGAAGTCGTAACACTGCTACATCTTTCACAAAGCAATTGACCGTCCAACAGTCGTTTGCCATGAGGACAAAGTACAACAGCAGTCATCTGATGGCAAAGTGGATAAATGCGGCCTTGACAGCTATGTTGGTGTTAGATGTGCGTCTGGTGTCCGCCATCAGTGGAGTGAGATTTAGACGGTTGATGGAGGTATTGTGTCCCCAGTACCAAATCCCATCTAGATTCTACTTCATTAGGCAGGCGATACTGAGAATGTACAGAGACATCCGAAAAAGTGTCCTTGGTGCCCTGAAAAATGTGGTTGTACCCACTGTCCACTTAACCACGGACATGTGGACAAGTGGTTCAGGGCAAACTAAGGACTATATGGTTGTGACAGCCCACTGGGTAGATGCATCGCCTTCCACAGCAACAGCAGGACAGCTCCTTCCAAGGCAGGCTACGCTTTGTATCACCGATTTCAGTAAGAGGCACAACGCTGACAACCTCTTAGAGCAGGCATGCCCAAAGTCAGGCCCGGGGGCCAATTGCGGCCCGTGCTGTCATTTCAAGTGGCCTACAGCTGGAAGCTGGCAGAGCATCAGATGTGGGAAGCACAGGACACTAAAGGTGGGGCCCCGGCGAGCGCGCCTTTACCCAGCTGTCTGCTGCAGTGAGGAGGTGCTGGCCGCCACAGTCAGGTGTGTTTGGCGTCCTGCCCCTGCTGCAATCGTATATCACCCTACTCCACAATCACAGTGACAGCAGTGTTTGGGGAGGGGGGCAGCAAGGGTGAAGCTTGCTCCCGTAACATGCAGAGCGGAGGAGGGCAGCATCTCCTGTACTTGCAGTGCCTGCTTTGCCTCTCCTTCCTCTGGCTCACACAAGGAGCTGGGAAACATACAGAGAAGGGAGGGGGCAGAGTGGGGGACATGCAGTGAAGGAGGGTCAGGCTGGGGGACATACAGTGAATGGAGGCAGTTATGGCCATTCAGAGAAGGGGTAGCAGGGGCAGGCTGGGGGACATAGAGTGAATGGGGGCAGAGTGGGGAACCATTCTGATGTGATTAATGATTCAAAGAATGTCAGGCTGAATAGTCGGCCCCCACATTTTCACTTCACCAAATCTGGCCCTCGTCGCAAAAAGTTTGGACACCCCTGTCTTAGAGAAACTCAGGGAAATTATCTCGCAGTGGATACCACTTCGACTCTTCTGGGGATTTGTGGTGTCGGACAACGGCAGTAACATTGTGCGGGCATTACATATGGGCAATTAACAACACGTGCCATGTTTTGCCCACAAAAATTTTGTTTGCAGTATTTCCTAAAAACTGACAGAAGCGTGCAGGAGATGCTTGCGGTGGCCCGCAAAATTGCTGGACACTTTTGCCATTCTGCCACTGCCTGTCGAAGGCTGGAGCGGCAGCAAAAACGCCTCAACCTGCCCTGCAATAAGAGCCGGCCGGCCCTAGCCCAAATGACTTCCTAGGCAAGATTTTGGCTGGTGCCTCCTAGCACCGCCACTAGTTCCGCCTCTGACCCTTCTCCCCTTTCCCAGCCCTCATCATAGCAGTGATCATTTTGGTGCTCCTACCCGCAATATTTTAAATAGAAACAGTGCCCACATTCGGTGTGCAGCCCAAACAGGGGTGTGTTCTTTCTGGGAAGGGGCATTGCCACACAATTGTACCCCCAATTCAAATTATGTCACACAGTAGTGCAACTTTATTCACATTATATCATGCGATGGTGTCCCTTATTCACGTTACATCACACAGTATTACCACTTTACCTTATGTACATTACTCCTCACATTATTCACATTATACCCTTAGAAAAAAATCCTGAGAAAATATTGTATTTTAAGCACCTCCATGGCCACACTGCAACCCAGCACAAAGCAGTGTGTGCTGGGCAGATGAGAAGAGCTGCAGCTGCTGTCACTTAAGGGGAGGGGCCCTTCCATCAGACTTTGGCCTGGGTAATTTGTACCCCCTACCCCTTTCTCTCGGCACCCCCCTGATAATACCACACAGTAATGCCCATTACACATAACACACATTATTAATGTCCTTATAACCATATGCCCCTTACACATTATGCCAACCTTTATTAATGCCCTTCATACACATAAAGACACACATAATGCCCCTTACATATATGTTGCACATTTTTAATGCCATTATACACATGACACACATAATGCCGGTTACACATATGTCGCACATTATTAATGCGTTTATACATGACACAAATAATGCCCCTTACACATATGCCGAACACTATTGCACAACCAACCCACCCGCAGACAGCACTCGCACAGCCGCTAACACTGTGACCACTGCCTCTGCTTGGATACAGATGTTTCCTCATACATCTTGCCTCAATAGGCCATGCAGCTCCTGGCCAGTTCTGCTAACCTTGGGTGCCTTTTTTGCTGAAAATTTGTCTTACTTGCATTGTTATGCGACCAGAACACACAAGGAGCTTCCGATGATTAAAATGATATGTGGCATGAATATATTCTGTGTGCGACTGTGGCTGTACCAGCATATGGAATGCTATGTTACAGTAATTTCCATGAATACACTATTTCATATGCAGATACAGCCTCACTCACACACAGAATATAAGCATGCTGCATATCATTTTAATCAGCAGAAGCTACTGATGCCCCTAGGCATTCCAAATACCCTAGGCACTTGCCTAGTTTGCCTATGCCTAAGGCCGGCTCTGCCTGCAATCGCCTCAAAGAAGAGGTGGTGACGCGCTGGAACTCCACCCTCTATAGGCTGCAGAGGATGGAGGAGAAGCAAAAGGCCATTCAAGCCTACACGGTCACCCACGACATAGGCAGAGGAGCAGGGCTGCACCTGACTCAAGCGCAGTGGAGGCTGATTTCTGTGTTGTACAAGGTTCTCCACATATTTGAACTTGCCACACAAGTCAGCTCTGACACTGCCAGCTTTAATCAGGTGATTCCTCTGATCAGTCTGTTGCAGAAGCAGCTGGAGAAAGTGAAGGAGGAGCTAAAGCATTGCGATTCCGCAAGGCATGTAGCTCTTGTGGATGAAGCCCTACATACGCTTTGCCAGGATACGAGGGTGGTCAGTCAGAGGAATACATTCTGGCCACAGTACTCAATCCTCGGTTTAAAGCGTATGTTGTGTCTCTGTTTCCGGCAAACACAAGTCTACAAAGGTGCAAAGACCTGCTGGTCAGGAGATTGTCATCAGAAGCGGACCATGACACGGCAACAGCTCCTCCCTCATTTTCTCCCACACCTGTGGATGCGAGGAAACAGCTGAAATTTCCAACACAACCCGCTGGCGGGGATGCAGGGCAGGCAGGAGCGAGTTTGGACATCTGGTCTGGACTAAAGGGACCTGCCAACGATTCTGACATGTCTACTGTTGCTGCATTGGATGCTGTCACCATTGAATAAATGGTGGAGAATTACTTTGGTGACAGTATCCAAGTAGACATGTCAGACAGTCCATACCTCTACTGGCAGGAAAAAAAGGCAGTTTGGAGGCCCCTGTACAAACTGGCTCTATTTTACCTGAGTTGCCCCCCCCCCCCCCCCCCTCCAGTGTGTACTCCGAAAGAGTGCAGTGGGGAACCTGGTTAGTGATCGGTGTAGAAGGTTGCTTCCGCAAAATGTGGAGAAGGTGATGTTCATCAAAATGAATTATCAATTCTTGAACGAAAACCAGCAATTGCCTCCAGAGACTACAGAGGTACCTGTGATTGTGGAGTCCAGCGGGATGGAAATGATAATCTGCGAGGATGAGGAAGTACACAATAAAGGGGGTGAGGAATCGGAGGATGAGGATGACTTGTTTCTTTTTTGTGGGGGCCCAAACAAACCAATCATTTCAGCCACAGTCGTGTGGCAGACCCTGTCACTGAAGGAGCAAAAAAAAAAATTCTGCGATTTTAGTGATTTTTATGTTTTTTTGGCAAAAAAATACAAATCGAAAACACGAAAATGGTGGTGTTTTGGAACAGATCCAAATCCAAAACACTGCCCGAGATACAGACCCAAAATGCGTTTCATGAAACACAAAAAGTGGCCGGTTAGTAACATCGTTAGTAAATGCTTTCTATATACTGGGCATAGATAAGGGCATATGTACTAAGCATTGGGGAGAGATGAGGCTGGGGCCACATAGTGGTTGAGCGGGTCTTGTTCAGCGGGACCCACTTGGCCGGAAGGAGAGTACACCGCATTCCCCTGTTTACAGTCCTCAGTTCTGAGTATTTATGTCCTGTTCCTATCACACATGTACAGCACAGTGGAATACAGCGTTGCTGCATCAATAATGATCAATACATTCCACAGATGTCACCAATCTCATTTCAGCTGGCAGAACAGTGGGACCTGGACTTGCTCCTTCAGCGACTGACAGAGGAGGGGATAGTGACAGAAGGTTGCTTAGACCCGGGTGAGCTCAGCCCACCTCACATACATGTAATACCCCTTTCACACTTGCAGGGGTACGCACATCAACCCAGGGTTTAGCCGGGGTGTGAAATACCCCTTTCACACTTGCACATGAACGCACATCAACCCGGGGTTTAGCCGGGGTGTGAAAGGGTCTTGAAAGAATATCCCGGCATGAACATCCCGGGATTTCTACCCACGTCCTGACCTGGGTAGATCCAGGATCGGAAGCTTTCTGGAGCTTTCTTGGGCTCACAAATACTGATGTCATCTTTCAGAGCCCTGGAGTCCATTTCTAATGACATGCATATGTATTTGCAGGGATTTCCCGGGATCAGTGTGAATGGGGCTGTCCCGGGTCGATCCCAGGTCTGAGTGCAGTGTGAAAGGGTACATTCCCTGGTAGAGTCCCGGGAAGCATCCGGGAACACATTCCCAGGTATGACCCGGCTCTGCGAGTGTGAAAGGGGTATCACTGTACTTCAGTGTTTATTTGCATCTGTTAAACTTTCAATGAAGAACTTGCCAGCATCTATGGCCATTCCTCATCAGATTGGTCTCCCATTCAGTCTGCCATTTTGGAAAGTCATCCAGATTTAACTCCCCTTGTAGAAACTGATCTACACCCGGTTCAACTGTTCTTGACAGAGATATTTCTATACAGGAGTCTCCATGAAAAGGTTTCTTGTTGTTACATGTGTGTCTACAATCCACCTGCTCCTTTGGAAGCCCAGTGTCTGGCATTGTCACAGGGGTATGTCCTCTCTCCTGCCAGCAGAGTACTGTTAATGAACAACACGCTTTATGTATGCCATGACTGGAGGGAGAGAAAGTTTCCTTGACTGCAAATAAGTAATAGTTTCCATTTCTGTGTCACTTGTAGAGGTTATCCTGTAATGTAAACTCTCTTCTTGTCCCCACAGTAGTAATAGAGCCACTGCCTGTGCTGCCTGTGGAGAACAGCCCCAGGAAGCGGCAGGATCGGGTCATGGAGCAGCTGATGGAATTAAGCATCAGACAGTCACAGACCTTGTCTCCTGCTCAGGGTCTGTCAAAAGCGTGCAGTGAGAGTACTAGCAGGTACCCGGGGGAGGGTATGAATCAGGGTTGCCAACTTTATTATTCTCCTCTCCGGGAGAAGCCCGGAGAGGAGAGTTTCAGCAGCCGCTCAGGGGGCGGGGCTTAAGAGTGACATAAAAAATGACGCGATTGTGTCATTTTAGCTCCGCCCCCTCCTCTGAGACCCGAGGATTGTGGCATTTTAATGCCGCGATCCAGGGGTCAGCGGGGGTCCCCCCTGAATCCGGGAGGGTTGCCCACCCTTCCGGGGGGCCAGGAAGGGTACCCGATTTTCGGGAGACTCCTAGAAATTCCGGGAGGGTCGGCAACCCTGGTATGAATGCCAGGGATTGGCCCCCAGACTCCACACTGTGTAAAATGCTAAGGATTACATCACAAAAAAAAGATTTAATAGTGTTACCTGTCAATAATGTTGCTATAAAATAAAATATTTACATTTAATTGGAAATTAAAGCCGATTTTATGTTAAAAAGAAGCACATAGTAATGTATTAACTAAGTCGACACTCTCTAGGTCGACATGCATGAAGGGTCAAAAGGTCAACATGGGGTTTTCACTTTTCTTTTTGAGCCAATATGTGCCGACACGATATTTCATGCCCTGCCATCCACCAGGGTGTGGTGGGAGAATAAAATAGTCTGCCGAGCGCAGCGAGCCATGCGAGGGAAGGCGGTGCACTTTTTTAGTGTCCATGTTGACGGTGTTGACATTTGGGACAAAAAAAGTGAAACCCCAGGTCGCTCTTTTGACTGTGGACCTTCCCCATGTCGACATAATGTTTGTGTCCCACCTAATGACTAACTAACCCCATGTCGACCTTCATCCCTGGTCTGGTTATGCTCCTGGGGGGAGGCCACGCCAGTTTTTTACATTTTTTTTGTATCATTTTCTTTTCTCAGACCTGACTGATCCGTGCAGGCGTCATTAAATGCCCATGGAAATTGTGTCCCATTTTCCATGTATATTTTTAGCGGAAATTGTGGGCGAATCCAGCCTTACGAATGATGGTAAATTAGACAATCAGATAGAATATGCGGCCATTTGCGGCCAAGTTATCTCAATGCTCTTCTCTTTCATAAGGCTGTGATTAAGATTGAATGGGTATGAAGTCCTTGTGCCTGTTGTATCAGCTTGTGCGTAACACATGTCCCTAACATCTAATCACCCCACATTATCCTTTGTTCGTCGGGAGGCTTGCCACCTAGCAACAGCTGGTGGGTTATGGTGTAAGCCTCCCGACATACGCTGGAATGGTATAGTGAAATAAAATTTTCACTTACCTTACCACAGCCAGGGGAGTAGAGAGCTTAGCTGCTGATGCATGACATGTGCACAGGCAGTGCACATATACTGCAGGTCATGCAGGTGCACTCTAGTCACATGCACCTGCTGTATATAAGGCTAAGCTCCGCCCCCTGAGGTCAGATTTTACCTCAGCGCTGAAGGAAGGAGGAAGCTTTGTCTGTGTCTGCTATAGACCATACTTGCCTACTCTCCCGCATTTAGCGGGAGTCTCCCGGTTTTGCACTCTTCCTCCCGCTCTCCCGCAAGGCCATCCGTTTCTCCCGGTTTTTGTGCCATTCCCCCCCCCAATACGCACTGCGCATGCGCCCGCGTCATATCTCGGGGGCGTCGCCCTAGTGCGCGACGTCATTCAGCATGCCGGGTACCGCGCGGGGCTGTGTGGGTACCCGGCAGCAGCAGCAGCAGAGTGAGCGGAAGCTGGGAAGCGCAGCCACGGACGGAGCAGGAGGACAGCGTGCTGCGTGGACGGAGAGGAGCAGTGGCAGCAGCGGGGACTGTGTCTGTGAGTGACAGCGGGAGTCCGGAGCCGGGAGCAGCGACCAGCGGTAAGTATAACACAGTCTGCAACCTCTCTCCCCCACCAACTAAGCCTGCTTCTTTTTTTTTTTTATGGAGCTCCTATTGCACAATGAAATAATGCACTACCACGCTTTAGAGGGGGGAGGGGAGGGGGAACTGACCATTTACATGGTCCTCCCTGTTTTTTTTTTTTTTTGGGGGGGGGGGCAGGAATGCTTATCAATACACCATCAGTGCTGCCACTCATCAGTTTATTAACCAGAGGACAAGGTCCACTGTGGGGGGGTGGGGGTGGGGGGGGGGGCAGGAATGGAATGCTTATCAATACACCATCAGTGCTGCCACTCATCAGTTTATTAACCAGAGGACAAATTCTTCCTCTGAAAGGTACATTTCAATGATTTTTGCACCCCCTGCTTGCCTATATGGAAGTACCACCTCCCGCAGAGGTTCTGTGGAAGCATACCTCTCCAGTGAGCTTACATGTCAGCTTGCAAGTGCTCATACAGAGGAAAAATCCTCCGATATAAGTAACCATCGGAGGATTTTTCCTTTGTGCGGGCACTTCCGAGCTGACGTGTAAGTGTACAAATCCGCTTGCAGCCGTAGCTTACGTCTTTTCAGCTGCAGTGGTTTTCTTTGAATCGGGAGCCGGCACTGATGTCATGTGACATCATCCACCCTGAACAGGCCGGGGAACGCCTGCTTTCCCTGGGGCCTGTACAGCGTTTCTATGAGTGCGCCCACCGTTTTTGTGGACACACCCATGAAACGCTGGATGCCCACCCCAGAACACCCCCTGCCTGTTAATCACTGTGCGAGTACCCCAGTGATTGAGAATATCACCAAAGGTGCTCGCAGCAGGGGTCTGCACAAGGGCATTAGTGCCCACCATCGGCAGAGGGGTTGAATTAGCTGCTCTATGAGTAGTTCTGGATCAACAACTTACAGATCAGCTTTGCGTCTGATCTAAAAATCCACCACTTAGTAAATAAAGCCCTGTGATATCAACTGA
The DNA here is from genome assembly GCF_055691185.1 of Crinia signifera. Classification (NCBI taxonomy): domain Eukaryota; kingdom Metazoa; phylum Chordata; class Amphibia; order Anura; family Myobatrachidae; genus Crinia; species Crinia signifera. Next base: position 41,153,539 of record NC_139223.1, read on the forward strand.
CAAATATGGAGGGGAAAGGGTGATGGTTGGGGGCTCTCTTGCTGTATCCCAAGTCTGTGACTAGACCAGAGTGACTGGTACCATCAACCAAAAGTGGTATCACAGCATTTTACAGCACCATTCAATTCTCAGGGGGAAGGCCTATTTCACATGGGATGTTGCTATGGGCAACCAATCAGATACAATCTATTATATTCCAGAAGCTGCTTTATAAATAAGAAGTATTTTCTGATTGGTTACCAATAGCAACATCCCATGTGAAACAGAACTCCAATCTGATTGGTTACCAATAGCAACATCCCATGTGAAACAGAACTCCAATTTAGCACATTTCCATTGTGGTGGTAAAGTACAAACAATTCTGTTTAAAAAAATAAAATAAAATTGTGAAAAACTGCTGCAGGATATGCCGTGAGATGTGAGTCCCGATACGATCAGATCGCATCGGGACTCGCATCGCACGGCATGCTGCAGAGGGACAATTTAGACTATATAATGCAGATCTGCACTATCTAGTCTTGGCTGCCCTCTCTATTTCACTGCCGATTTGCACTCACACGGGAGTGCGCATCGGCAAGTAATCGGGCTCGCAAGCCCTAAAAAAGCATATGATCTGCATGCAATATGGCTTCCGATGTTCACTATATCGGAAGCCATATCGGCCCATCTGTACACACCATAAGGGCTTACATTGCTTCATTTAATTGTATCTAATTGTATCTATTTTTACTGCAGTTGCTGGAACTACGCTGAGGTCATCCTCAAGCGCCTGTCAGCGGAGGGAGAACGGAGAACGGCGCCCTGTGATCTGGAATCTTATTTAAGAGGTATGTGTCATTTATTTGAATTGTTCACTTGTTGCCTGACGACGAAGCTACGTGCTCCGAAATGTTGGCACTCAGGTCTTTAAAATAAACCACAGGAGGCTCTTGTAGTTCAACGTTTCAGCGCTTGCAGCGCTTTTATCAAGAACAGCATGATAAAAGCGCTGCAAGCGCTGAAACATTGAACTACAAGAGCCTCCTGTGGTTTATTTTAAAGACCTGAGTGCTGCCGTCATCGCTGTATGTAACGGCTGCCACGTGGGTGTTGTGCCTCATGGAAGGCACCAGGCAGGCTACTACTTATCCGGAGTGCTGTGGATTCCCTCTACACATACACACACACACACACACACACACACGTGTGTGTGGAGAGAATCCACGGCACTCCGGATAAGTAGTAGCCTGCCTGGTGCCTTCCGTGGTACTCCCAGTCAAGGGTCCAATATACAATCAAAATGATGGTGGCACTCACAATATAACACACTAAGATAGGTCAACAAATCGAAGCTTTAATGTGTACGCTTCTTCATCAGGACATACAATAATCACAAATACATAAAACACATTTATACAGACCACCATAACGTGCTGACCAGCGGTAGCGTCACGTCATGCCGGCGACATACGATTGCATCGGCGCATGCCGGTGATGTTGGCCTACCATGATGCTGCCGCTGGTCAGCACGTTATGGTGGAACAGGTTGAGTATCCCTTATCCGACATGCTCGGGACCATGAGCATTTCAGATCAGGGATTTTTCAGTTTTTTTGAATATTTTTTTACCATACTTACCGGGTCCCCTGGCGTCCACGGCAGCCTTCAGGATCCTCTTCAGTCATCCTAGGTTGCATTGCGTGAGTTTTGTTTGCAGGTGCGCTGCTGACGTCACCAGCGCACTCGCGCAATGCACCACTGGGACGGGAGGTGCCGCTGAAGAGGATCCTGAAGCCCGCCGTGGACGCCGGAGGACGTGGTAAGTATCAAAAAAGGGGCAGGAAACGGAAAAAACAAACAAAAAAAATTCTGAAAAACCACAGTTTTTGGAATATTTGGGGTTTTGGATACGGGATACTCAACCTGTATGTGTGTGTGCTTGTGTTTACCAGGGTCGGCGACCCGGGATTTGCAACCCGGGTTGACCCATTCGAACTGAAGTAATACTTGTGTAATTCAACAAATTACCGGGTTGACATTTTTAATCCGTTAATTTGCTGCTGAGTGTGAAATGGGGTTAGACTGCACCCGACAAAATGACCCTGCACTGAAAATACTGTGTAATTGCCAGGTGGATTTTTATTTTGCACATCTAGTTACATCTTTGGTTTTATTACTTATCAGTACATGGCTAGCTTTCATGAGACCTCGTGGATGGGAATGAAGCACTAATATTAGCTATTACAATTCTATGCAAACTCAATCTCACACTGTAATCTATGTAAACTGGAAGCCTAAGTATGTATTTGTTATAATGATTTTAGCTGGTTGTTTATAGTATTACAGGTCCTGTTTCTGCAGTGCAGCACAGCAACAAAGAGAGACTGAGACCTTCAAGTAAGTTTTCAGTATTTATTTATTTTTACAATAGTAGACTTGAACTATGGAGTGTTATTTATGATAGCGATTTAGGGGCATTTTTCGAAGCGATCTCACTAGATTACTTAGAAAATGCCCTTACATCGCTCAGTGTGTAGGGGACATAACAATGCGATATTGCCCAGCAATTAATATCCAGCATGCTGGATATAAATTGGTCAAGGCCAGTCTTCTCACCAGAGAACACTGGCCCTGACCGATCGCTCAGCAAACAGCGCTAACACAGCGCTGTGTGCTGAGCGATCTTGCTGAGTGTTCTGAGCAATCTAGCATCACACAGAACTATCAGCAAATCTCAATGTGTGGAGGTATCTGTAGGGGTCTATTCAACAAGCATTGTTGAGAGAGTTAGTTACCATGCTTGCCTACCTGACCCCCTTCATGAGGGACACAATGCTCTGCTCCTGGACTTCCCTGGTAATGTATGATTGCCATCACCTGTGGTGACACCTTTCTTATCAGTTACCCAGCTCCACACAGGTGCCGGCAATCATACATTATCCATACCTCCCAGCATGCCCCTCTCCAGGAGGACACAATGCTCTGTTCCTGGGCTTCCCTGGTAATGTATGATTGCTAGCACCTGTGGTGACACCTTTCTTATCAGTTACCTAGCTCCCCACAGGTGCTGGCAATCCTACATTATCCATACCTCCCAGCATGCCCCTCTCCAGGAGGACACAATGCTCTGCTCCTGGGCTTCCCTGGTAATGTATGATTGCCAGCACCTGTGGTGACACCTTTCTTATCAGTTACCTAGCTCCCCACAGGTGCTGGCAATCATACATTACCAGGGAAGTCCAGGAATAGAGCATTGTGCCCCTGATGGAGAGGGGCAGGTAGGCAACCCTGATATATATACTGCTATATACTATTATATATAATTACCTACCTGCCCCGCTCCATCAGGGGCACAATGCTCTGTTCCTGGACTTCCCTGGTAATGTATGATTGCCAGCACCTGTGGGGAGCTAGGTAACTGATCAGAAATGTGTCACCACAGGTGCTGGCAATCATATATTACCAGGGACGTCCAGGAACAAAGCATTTTCTCCCTCATGGAGGGGGTCAGGTAGGCAAGTATGCGTGTTACCATTCGCAATGGCAGATACTACATCACCGGAACAATTCTATGACTGCTTCTTCACGACATGAATCTCTTTCCCATAGGATGGAGCAGGGCATCAAAAATGGTCAGCATCAGTTAATGTAAATTAAAAATATATGTATTGTAGTTTGATGAAATGGGAAATAAGGAGGTCCAGTATTGAGACCATAACTTTGTGTGAGGATGATAGGTAAGCAGGACATTTCAGTGAAAGCTCCAGCATTATTTGTTTAACGAATGGGGCCAACCCTTTGGTTTTACAAAAGTAGATGAAAGTTAATAATTGTATTTTTTTTAAAAGGATAATAGGTGCTATAAGAACTAACTAAAAGCCTACTTGAAGATATTGTTCATACACATAGACAAGTTTTATTTGACATGGCGCTACAATGGAGTAAAGAACCCTGTCTGTTTCTTGCTCATAAGCATCATACAAGTTTTTTTTTCCGATTTAACCTAACGTAACTTGCATTTGTAGTGTGTGTGTGTGTGTTTTTCTTTAAGGTGGAAGGAAAATGCTACTTTTTAACTTTGTACCTTCTTATTGTGATCTAAAGTGTTCGCTTTGAATGTGGACATTTTTTATTGAAAATTGTAGCTTTTATTGGAAATACATGTACTATTGAAGGAATTAGGCACTAATTCAGCATGGGTTGCTAATTACATAATTCACAAATTGATTATCAGATGACTAACCATGCATTAGGGAAATTAGCGACTTAGAATGTTAGGGTGTGGAAACCGGCAATTTTCTGGTAGTGTCAGAAAAAAAATGGAGGTGTGCCAATTTTTAAGGGAGGGTCTGTAAAGTCAGCGCCGGCCTTGTTCATTCTGTTTCAGATGCAGATTGGTGGAAACCTCAAAGCTACTCATATATGCACAGAAGGCAAAGTCTCTTCAGTGGTATGGGATTTGTGAGTAGATAGCAATAAATTTACATGCGGTGGATTTCTCCACACGGTCACCTGCAACTTCTCAAATTAGCAATCCAAGCTGAATTAGGCCTTAGATGATTATGCATTATATATATATATATATATATATATATATATATATATATATATATATATATATATATATATATAAACAACTCCAATGAAAGAAGGCACTCAGGAAACAGCGAAGTAAGATGAAACAAAAAGCGTGTATTGTTTTAAGCTTTCGGGGTTTGACCCCCTAACTCAGAACACGACTACAGGCTGTAGTCGTGTTCTGAGGAAGGGGGTCAAACCCCGAAAGCTTAAAACAATACACGCTTTTTGTTTCATCTTACTTCGCTGTTTCCTGAGTGCCTTCTTTCATTGGAGTTGTTATATGAAGATTTGTTTATGGCACCGGGGCAAGTTGTTTTATTACCAGAGTGCCGGCAGGATTGGACCCGTATATGTGTATGTGTATATATATATATATATATATATATATATATATATATATATATATATATATATATATACACATACACATGTTCTTGTGCTACAAATACATAGTTTACACTTGGTATTAACAGCTGCCATGGTTTGATTCTGTTTAGAAAACTCTTCTGGCAATGTTCCATGTCATTTTACGAAGGCTGTGTGTGGCAAAAGATTTTGGCTGTGCAACTTTGGAAGGAAATTTATCATTTTTGTGCGTCACTTATATATAACTGGAAAATGACATTAGCATTTGTGTTAACTTTACTTCAAAATGATATTAAACATTTAAACATTCAAAACACAGCACATGATGTAGTTAATGGGTGAAACATACATTGATTGAGTCCACAACTGCAAAAAGGGACCACTGCTGCTTTGTGCGTTTCAATGTCTGTGCGCACGCTCAGCGAGTTGTGTGCATGCGCACACACGCACAGCTTAGAGAGAACACTGTCTTCTGGTCATTGTCCCCTCATTGAACACTCTTCTGTCCAGTGTTTTTACAATTCTACTAGAAAAGTTTTTCTTCTTCACACTAAGCCCTATAACACATACATGTCAGTGACCACTTACACGTCACAAATCTACCAGCTCTCCGTAAGACTGCCTTCCTTCCCTAAGGGTTTGCACTTTGCATGCCCTGGTTGCTAGATATTTTATTTCATTATTTCTCTAATCCATATCTATCTACATCATTCTCAAAGCAGCTGCCCAACTTTTACATTAAATAGTGAACATAGTACATTTTCTGACTACAATAAAAGTTACTTTGCTTATACAGTGGATAAGTGTTAGTGATAAGATAGAGAATCTATAGCGCAGAATATGGAAAACATAATTTATGTTTTTTCAATTGTTTTGCAGAGAACTTAACAGTAGCTGTACAGTATACAGCAAAAGGACTGAGTTCCCTGTGAAAGTATAGCAAGTAGAAATTTGATATCCGCAAAACATACAGTATGGATATCCGGAATTTTTTCGGCAAAAAAAGTGACAAGCAGTCACAGCCTCCTGATCCCAAGAGAAGTGGGGAAAGTGGATCTATGCCCATAAGATCTGATTCTCCTGAATGTATCACAGACAGTGATGACAGTGATGCATCTATTATAGACATTCAGAATCCAAGTACAAGTTTCCATGAAGTTGGGTGTGCTGAGCAGGAAGATCCTTGCTCCAGTAATAGAGAAGAGCAGGATGAAATGCAGGAAGTTGGGTGTGATGAGCAGGAAGATCCTTGCTCCAGTAATAGAGAAGAGCAGGATGAAATTCAGGAAGTACCTGCTAAAAAAAAGAAATACTATTGTGAATTTAATGCCAAAATATCAAAAAGTTATCCAGTGCTAAAGAAATCTTCACGTGGAAAATATTCTGCCTATTGCACAGTATGTAACAGTGATTTTGCTATCAAACATGGTGGTGTTAATGACTGTAAACGCCATGTGGAGAGTGCCAAACATAAAAAACTATCAGAAGCCCGTGATAAAAGTCAGAAATTGGTTAGCTACTTAACTACATCTCATGACGAGCATGCGGTAATTCATGCAGAAATGCTTTTTACTGGCTTCCTGATCGAGCATAACATTCCTATTTCTGCCTCTGACCATGTAGGTAAATTGATGAGGGCAATGATGCCAAATACAAGTGAGGTTGCAGTACAAAAATATGGTTGTGGTAGAACAAAAACAACTGCAATTATTAATTATGCACTTGCACCACACTGCACAAAGCCGGTTATAGAGGCTTTGAAGATCTTGCCATTTACCCTAGCACTAGATGGAGGAAATGAATCTGAGGAGAAATTATTTCCCGTTTTAGTGTCCTATTTTGATTTGGATGGAAAAGTTAAGCCAAAGCTCTTAGATCTTGTGGTTTGTAACATTGCCACAAGCATTAATATTGTAAATGCAGTAGATGAGGTTTTTAAAAAAGAAGGAATTCCCTGGAAAAATTGCATTGGTCTCTGTTTAGACAATGCATCTGTAAATATGGGAAGACACAGGTCTGTAAAAACGTTGATTCAACAGAAGAGCCCTTCTGTTTTTACAGAAGGGTGCCCATGCCATCTTGTGCACCTTGCTGCAAGCAAGGCAAACAATGAACTTTCATTTGATGCAGATGCTTTTCTCCATAAACTTACAACCTACTTCAGGTTCAGCGCTAAAAGAATTCAAGCACTGAAGGAGATGAGTGAGTTTGTGAACATTGAGTATGCTAAGATACTGCAACATGGGGCAACCAGGTGGCTTAGTATGCATTCCTGCATTGAGAGGGTGCTTAAAATGTTTCCAGCACTAAAGTCCTTCTTCCAGTCAGAAGACTGTGAGAAAAATCCCAGGAGTAGAGCTCTCTGTGACATGTTTGAGGACTCCACTACTGAGCTGTATATCTTGTTCCTTCATGCAGTTCTTTGCTCATTTAATGAGACTAACACAGTGCTCCAGTATCGTTCTCCTTTTATCCACAAATTGCAGGAGTGCCTGATGGAGTTATATAAGAAACTACTGCTGAAATTGGTGAAACCCACCATAATTAAAGCTGCTGATACTGCAGAAGGACTTCTGAGCATAGATTTTTGTGATTCAGAAATCCAAATGGGGGACAGAGAACTCTTTATTGGGTTTACAACTGGTAACTATATAAGGACCTGTTCTTCCCTAGAACCCAGAGCAGTGACTAAATTTTATCGAGAAGTGAGAAACTTCTATTGTTCTGCTCTTACATATATGAAAAACAAATTTCCCTTAAATGATGATATAATAAAAGCGATGAAGGTCTTTGACTACAAAAACCGCGTGGCAGCACAATTCCAAGACATTGAAGTGCTTGCTAAACGCTTTCCCCAAGTGATAGACAACACCATGATGCAGAAAGTGCATGAAGAGTTCTCCGAGTACCGTGTGTATGACTTGCCCGAGTCCTCCTTACAACATTGCACAGAAGACGGTGTTGAAAGAGTGGATTCCATTTGGCATGAACTGAGCATGGTTATACATCCAGCAACAGGGAACAAAAAATTTGCTATATTATCAAGTATGGCCAAATCTCTGTTAGTTCTCCCGCACAGCAATGCGGAAATTGAACGCGTGTTTAGTATGGTCCGCAAAGTTAAGACTGAGCTCAGAGGAAAATTGGCTACAGAGGGAACACTAAAAAGTCTCTTGCAGTGCAAACTTAATCTGTTTACAGATCTAAGCTGTCACCAGTTCAAGCCTTCTAAAGAGCTTTTGTCTAAAGCTAAGTCCGCAGGTTATCAGCAGCGGAAAACATATACGCGTGATGCCTAAGATGTGTTGAAACAGTATGTAACACCAGTCTAAACCTTAGCTATTCTCATTTGTAGTTAAGCCATTCCAAACTTACTACTTTTAAGAAAGCATAAAAAAAGAGAAAATGTGATAAAATGTTCCACTGGGCTGCACTTTATAAAACAGTTTACTTTAATACGGTTTACATGCTAAGTTTAGGAATTGTACTTTGCAAATTTTTCATTCTTAAGTTAATTGAGCACATTCCACTTTTGTTACCTTAAGTATACACCGTTATGTTATATTATTTAAAATGTGGTTTAAAATATTTTGTTCAATCTATTCTTTTATTTATTGGACAGTAAAGGTCTTATTTGTTAAGTTATTTAAATATACTTCTGTTAATATTTACATTATGTATGTTATTTAAAGCATGATCATTTTTCAATTAAACAATTATTTTGGTAAAGCCTATTTTCTACTTCATACTATGTGTAATATAAAAGGGTAAGTTCTTGTGGCTGCCAGCACCTCAGGGCATTGTTAGTAATTCATTATACTATATATTAACTGTATGGGACCTTACTTACATTTCATTGAGGGCATAGTATACTAAGGATAAGATGTGAATGTCTGTTTGAAGAACTAGTGGGTAGAGGTTCTATTTGAGTGACTGAGTTGTAAAGGAAAATCTGCTCTAGAAGGGCAGCCAATAAATTAACATATACAGGTTTCTATATGTAGTAATAATGCTACATTACTCCCAACTGTCCTAATTACTGTGGGACAGTCCCACTAATTGGAGACTGTCCTGCTGTTCCAGCAGGCTGGGTCAATTGGGGAAGCTGGAGATCTCAGCTGCCCTACTGAGCAGCCGGTGATAGCTGAAGAGATGCCATGTTCATGGAAACTCCAGTGCAGGGAGAAAGCCAAGGGCTGCTTAGGGAGCGTTGGGCAAGCCCCTAAAGTGACAAAACAGGGTTGTGGTGCTAGGCCCCACCCGTCCTTAGACCACGCCCCTTTAATCAAAGCCACACACCATTTTCAAGTTGATTCAGATTACATATTTCATGAGCATCAAACACATGGCAACCACACATGATTGCTGGTTTCAATTGTACAGCTTCTGTTCGTAGGTTGCCCATATACATACTTGCTCTGGTGGTATGCGGCTCTTCATATTTTTTTCACCAGCCACTGCAGGACACACCCCTGGGTGAAAATAGATACGCCCATATGTGTCACTAGACACGCCCTTTGGTTGATGACACACCCCTTTAATGGTGCGCGACGCTGCGCTCGGTGCATTTGCTAGCATCTAAAATCTCCCTCATTTTGCTTTTCAAAAGTAGGCAAGTATGCTATAGACAGACTAATAAAATCCCCATCCTTCAGCAAAACAAACGGCCCTCCAAACATTACATGGCTGTGGCTGCTTATACCTCCTCTTCCTCACAGAATAAAGTATTATTTAAGAGGAGAAAGTTATTTAACCCTGTCAGGTCGGAAGACAGCAGGGAAGTTTCTGTGGAGAAAGGAGAGCCCAGTCAGGCAGAGTTTCTTCAAGAGATGCCTGTTCAGGCAATAACATCTCTTTACCAGGTATTGCCTGCAGTAGGAATACCTGAGAGGTCTGTAAAAGGAGAAAGGAGAGCCCAGACAGGCAGAGTCTCCTCCTCCCCTTGCCTATTCTCACAGTGTTGTGGAAAGGCACAAAAATAAATAAACAAACAACAGTTCATGTTTTCTTCAAGAGATGCCTGTTCAGGCAATAACATCTCTTTACCAGGTATTGCCTGCAGTAGGAATACCTGAGAGGTCTGTAACAGACCACCCTCTCTTGCCCATGGCCAGCACATTTTCCTGCCTGTCACTGGCAGTATGCTCAACAACAAGCTCATAACAGGGACTAGTGCTCAGAAAAGGGACTAGTCACCACAGTACACAGTCCCCAGCTAACTCACAGGGAGTGGCTTGGGAGTTGGAGGAGGTAACAAGATCCAGTGAATCCTCTCACAGGGGTGAATATAGTGATTTGCAAATGACGTGAGTGGCATTGGCAAGTGAAATGCCCCATTTATGCTATACACAGCACACTCTGCCCTGAACAAGTGCTTGAGGTGTAGTAATTCACCCAGCTGGCTGTTGCAGCCCCTCATTAAGGAGGACAGATTGTTCTCTGTAACACCTGGGCATTCCTGAAATCCCTGCCCTTTTTACCCTAGAGATTGACTCTGCTTTCTCAGCACAAGTGGGGGGAAAAGTGCTGCAAAAAATAAATAAATAAAAATAAATAAAGTTCATAGTAACTGACACTGTGGGCCAGTATTATTTGCCCTGGATAAGGCAGAGTAAAAAGGGTTCCAGCGAACTCCCTAGATTCCCTGCTTCCAAATGGCCCTATTGAAAGCTGTTAATAGAGCTACCCTGATGATTGGCCAGGCCTTTAATTCTATTTCAAATGCCTGCACAACATCCAGCAAGCAAGTGCAGATCTAAGTAATGTAGCTCCTGCATCAGTGGATGTCCCAAACCTAATTCTGATCTTTCAGTCCTGACTTCATACACAAGGTTAAGTTCTGCTAAAGTCCCCAGCCCTTCAAGGGGCCTGTTTGCTAGGAGGGTCATAAACCTCTGAGCGTCTGATGCTCCCGCCATTCTTTTAACCCTAACAGACTAAGAAACCCACCATTGAAACTGCCCCTCCCTTTTCCCTTCACCTGGAATAATCAAACTGAGTCATTTATTTTGGCGAATTAAAGGTCACATTTATTAATCAGATTACAAATATAATCTTACTCGCTCAGGTGGCAAAGATAGCACTGCGGTCCACCAGCCCTCCAACGTAACTGAATCAAGCCGCCCGGGGAGGGGGGCCCCTTCTCGCAACTGAAACCTGTACCCGCCCGGGGCCCCCCAATTGCCCCCCTCGACGCCAGGCCTTGGATCTTGCACCCCCTCTTCTGGGGTGCCTCCGTTTCCTGGCGCCAATCTTTGGCTGGCCCGCAGTACTTCCGCCTCTGTTAAGACAATCTCTGCTGTATCTAGCACCGCCCAGGGTCCCCCAATTGCCCCCTCCGATGCCAGGCCTTGGATCTTGCACCCCCTCTTCTGGGGTGCCTCAGTTTCCTGGCGCCAAACTTTGGCTGGCCCGCCGTACTTCTGTTTCTGTTAAGACTATCTCTGCTGTAACTAGATGCTGTTTGGATGTTGCTCCTTCTTCGTCCAAGGGTGGGTGGGTGGGACAATCCTTACTGCGTGCCCTCTTGCTCTCTCTGATCCTCCCCCATACCTGTCCTGTCCTTAAGTATGGGTCTACTCCCATGGGGAGGCGCCTATTACCTGCTTCTCTCTTTCCTTCCCCCTATTCAGTTCCTGCTACCTCCCTGCCCCCATCCTGATAACAGCTAGACAATGGGAGCACTTCATGGCCTTTGGTAGCCCAGACTTAATAGTTTATGGTCTCTCCTGGCTATTCGCCGTTCGCTCCTTTTAAACCTCTGAGCGTCTGATGCTCCCGCCATTCTTTTAACCCTAACAGACTAAGAAACCCACCATTGAAACTGCCCCTCCCTTTTCCCTTCACCTGGAATAATCAAACTGAGTCATTTATTTTGGCGAATTAAAGGTCACATTTATTAATCAGATTACAAATATAATCTTACTCGCTCAGGTGGCAAAGATAGCACTGCGGTCCACCAGCCCTCCAACGTAACTGAATCAAGCCGCCCGGGGAGGGGGGCCCCTTCTCGCAACTGAAACCTGTACCCGCCCGGGGCCCCCCAATTGCCCCCCTCGACGCCAGGCCTTGGATCTTGCACCCCCTCTTCTGGGGTGCCTCCGTTTCCTGGCGCCAATCTTTGGCTGGCCCGCAGTACTTCCGCCAACGCTAGGTTCCTAGAACCATAGCCCGCCACCTCACCGTGACCTTCCCTCGCCCTATTAATCTAGAACCTACATGTAACCATCTGCACGCTCTTCTCTACTCCTGAACTGAAATGCTTCCCCACCGTATCTCACCCTTGGACCCTGTTCTGGGAGTCCTCATTCTCCTCCTGTAAAGAAAACAGAACCCCTGTTCCTGAAGGGTGTTGCGAATGCCTCTCTGAGCATCGCTGCCTTAACAAGCTCTTTGCATGCGCCCTTTACTGCCGCCATGAGCTGCAGCTTCTCCCTGACACAGGCGCTAACGAGTCTTTCACCAGCTTGTTCACGCCATCTTGACAACCTTCCATAAATGAGGTGGACATGTTAAACCTTGCGGCTGCGCATGTGGTGCCGCTTCCCTAAAGGCTTCCAACTTTCCCCTTGAGTAGGCATCCTCACTGATGTTATCTACCCCTGGGACGTGCTTGGCGCGAAAGTTAATGTTGTGCCGCAGGCAAACCAATACCAAATGCCTTATCAGGTTGATCGCTGGTGGGGAGAAGGCACTCTGCCTGTTGACTGCTTGAACCACCCCCATGTTGTCACACCAGAAGGTTATTTCCTTGTTGGCTAACCTGTTACCCCACAACTCCAACACTACTATGATCGGGAACAGCTCTAGCAGCAGCATGTTTCTGGTCAGCCCTGCTCCGACCCAGCTCTGCGGCCACTGGGATGCGCACCATTCTCCCACGAGATATGCCCCAAAACCACAAGACCCTGCTGCATCGGTGTACAGCTGCAGCCTCTTGCTCGCCACAGGCGGTGCCGGAGAGATGCGAATACCATTAAATTCCCTTAGAAATGTTTCCCACATCAACATGCCTTCTCTGATTTCTGTTGTCAGCTTAATCGGATGATGCGTCTTTCTTACCCCTGCTGTGGCCCTTTCCAGTTGTCGGCAGCAGGGCAGGCGACAGGGGGGGTCAAGGGGGTCACTTGTACCGGGTCTCAAGCTTGTGAGGGACCCCAAGGTTCTGAGGGACTCGGGGGCTATAAGCATGGCTGTGTCAGTGCAGTGCCTAGCAATGGTTTAAAAAGGCACCTGCCTGGATTCCTGGGTACTTGACTGGAACCTCCCTCCGATATTAGTGAATATTAATTCTATTTCCTTTGTAACAATAAAAAAAACATGTTTAATATGCATAATACTAACAATGTTCTGCTCAAGGGGGCGGGGTATTGGGCCCCCTAGATATATCAGTGTACCAGGCCCCAAGATTTCTGTTGCCAGCCCTGGTCGGCAGAAGATTCTGCTCATTGGGATAACCCTGCATGTGAAATTCAGTGACCCCAGCAATGATTGGAGATGTTTTAGTGTCATCTTGTCTGCTCTGGCATGCTCCCCAATCTGCCTCATAATGCCAGCAACCTTGTCCTCTGGTAACCTACACAGCCTGTCGGTGGTATCTATTTCTATTCCCAGATACGACAGTTTGTTCATAGGCCCCTCTGTTTTCTCCGTTGCTATGGGAACCCCAAAAGTGTGGAACAGCGCCTACGTGGATTTTAACAGACGCTTGCATGTGTCAGTGTTCGCCTGGCTGACCCTTAGAAAGTCATCCAGATGGTGCGCAAATGTCCTGCAGCCTGTCCCCACCTCAACGCACCAGTGCAGGAACATGCTGAATTTTTCAAAAATGGCGCCATCCATGGGTAAGCATAGATCCACATAATAACTGCCCTTGAACTTTAGTCCCATGAATCCGTGACTATATGGGTGAAGGGGGAGGAGCCTAAATGCTGATTCGATATCTTCCCCAATTGGGCCTGTACCCCGCAGCTGCGCACTATTCTGAGCGCCTCTTGAAAAGACTGGTAAGCGGCGCTGCACTGTTGCTTTTCCAAGGCGTCATTCACTGATTTTCCTGCTGGGAATGACAGGTGTTGGATGAGCCTGAATTTCCCATGACCTGGCCTTTCGGCATGCGCTTTGGACTCCCTGCGCTAACACGTCTCCGACTGACCTGCAGCTGCTCCGTGCCGCTGTCACTAATGCTTTCTTCACTATGGCAAATGTAAGGCTCTTGCTACTTTATGCACATACAATGTATGGGCCATTGGAACCTGGTTATACCATCATTTTGCCACCACACTAGAACTCCTGTCAAGAAAGAGTCCGTTTGCATACTACGCTTTCGGCATTGCCGTATCTCAGCGTCCGTCAGGGTCATCAGCCTGCCCACCTCCTCCGATCATTAGGCATCTGCATGTGGAAGAGGAAGGGTTGCACTGCGAGGTGACATAAAGCATATTAGTTTGTTCTGTGTGTAAATACGTTGCATCATGCAGTCTCCCAAATCTGAGCAATAATCCTATAATACCACCTCCATGCATTCTCCTTTTTCCCTTTCCTACCCTGCCTCTATCCGTATACAAGTGACTGAATAGCTACTCCCATGGAAATTTGTAACATCCCATGAAGCCCCGTTGGCATTGGACATTTCACTAAGCTGTTTACCACCCATGTTACACAAAATGACTTTCATTTTACTGTGATTATTCTGCTTTGCTTATTCCTTTTCCGAATTTTCAGCACATTCCGCCTAATTGGCAAGCTAACGTGCACTGAGCGGTTACCTGTACTGTGCAGTTATGTGTGCACCCATTTATTTATTTTTTAATGTATAATCTGTTAAAGGGCCCATCTACTTTGCACCCAGCGTCAGCAGTATTACTTCCCTGCTAAGGCCAAGCATGTACCCCTTAAAAACTTAACTTACAAACTTAGTTGCTGTGAGAACTATGGTTCCACCCTTGTGCCCTAATTATATTCATTACTTCTTATACATTAATTGACTTAACAAAATTCTAAACAGCAACAGATTTGTATACAGCAGCAGATTAACCCAGCGCTTTTCATGAAATAACAGTAAGTTTGGATCTGCCAAAGATATAAAAGTCTAATATGAAGTAAAATGCTTCTGCACAACCGTAATGAATTCACTTATTGATCTCCTGTACTACTATTCTTATTGTACATACACGCATGTAACAATGAATTTACTAATTTGTATGTGACACCATATTATATTACTGACTGCAGCTTAATGTAACCTGTTACCATTTATCATTCCCCCAATCATCAACATCTTTATAATACTGTCTATTATTCCCCTATGATGCCTTGCACGCTGAAAATTGCACCATATAATGAATTTTCTTGCCTTATATTGCATTATATTAACTTCAAAAACAAAACAATGTGTTCCCATATTTGCATTCTGCCTATCTAAACTTATGCTTTGCCATATCCTAATAACAGTGCTGCACAATATTATATTATGTTACTTAAAACTATGTAATTCCCCCATACATGTGATCTGAAATAACTCAGCTCTGTAATCATACATTTCATGTTTGTACGGCGCTGCACAACACTTGTGGCGCCTTATAAATAATACTATAATAATAATATGTTTTACATTGCTGGGCAGCCAAAGTTTGCTCTGCCTAGTGGGCGGGGTAGGTGAAGGTATTGTCATGATCTCTGCATGCTATGCTATGTAAACATGCCTTCAGTAATTTAATTAGGGGGAGGGGGGAAAGGGGACATTGTTTGCAACTTGCCTGAATTCTTTGGGCCTAATTCTTTGCTGTTTTTCTAAAGGCTGCAGCAAGTATAATAATAAATCCATAAGTACTAATTGTTTGGCCTTAAACTACTGTGCATTGATTTAGGTGCGTTTATTCCTTAGGGGAAAGTTACCCGGCATAATATAAACATGTGATAAAATTCTTGCTGCATTAAAGATTGAATTCATAAAATTACAGAGACATTGGGAGTTTGTAGCAGGGTAGCAGGGTGCCTAATATGGAATTAAGTAAAAGAATAAGAAGGAATGCAATTGCAAATAAATATCCCCAGATATACCCCGAATAACTATCGAGATACTTATCCTAATATTTCTGGTTCACTATCTGGGATTCTGGATGTTCTTGCTGGATAAAGACAATCCTTACTGCGTGCCCTCTTGCTCTCTCTGATCCTCCCCCATACCTGTCCTGTCCTTAAGTATGGGTCTACTCCCATGGGGAGGCGCCTATTACCTGCTTCTCTCTTTCCTTCCCCCTATTCAGTTCCTGCTACCTCCCTGCCCCCATCCTGATAACAGCTAGACAATGGGAGCACTTCATGGCCTTTGGTAGCCCAGACTTAATAGTTTATGGTCTCTCCTGGCTATTCGCCGTTCGCTCCTTTTTCTGTTAGAGCCAGCAGTTTGAACCTAGAGCAATGTGACAGCCACAGAGTGCTCAGAGGAGGCTTCTCCCAGACACAGGTCACGAGAGGTGAAGTGAATATCATCCTAATAAAGACAGAGGATTCCTCCCTGTCTTTCCAGAGCATTGGCCTCCTGTAGGCGGACTACCATGTACAGGTGGGAGGAGGGGCATTATCCCCTTGTTTCTTTTCCTAACCAGATATGCTCCCATCCAGGGAACACTAGTTCTGGATGCTGGATAAATAATGTCCCTGGCCCTTTAACAGGGCTAGATCGAGTCGGCAGACAATTGAAAATAGGTTGGGTCAGCTACCATTTCCCTGTAAGGAAACAGGACCTTTCATATAGGCCAGTACTGAATATATATGAAACCTTGGTCTTTCCATATGGAGGGTTTAGCAGATATACCCTTTAGGCTGGTCCAAGCTAAACATTGTAGCTAAACAGACCCGAAGGAGGCATTGAACATGATACTGGAACATCCAAATCATAGGAGGCTGCTAAGTTCCCTGTGGAGAGACGTTCCATGCAACTGGACTGTAATGGATTTCGGACTGTCCAATGCCCCTTACATACTCATATGCATCATAAAGGCAGCAATTACACACCTCAGACAGTAAAGGGTTCACTGTTATTATCTACCTAGGTAATCTCCTGGTAGTGCATGCAGAACAATTGCCCCCCTTTTCTCACAGGTATCTTATCCTGTCGCTCCTCTGGCATCTAGGTTTTCATAAGAACCTTGAGAAATTTGTATTAATACCTTCCCAATCTGTTGTCTTTCTGGGGTCTTTGATAAATTCCTCTTCTTTATCAATAGCGGTTCTCTCAGACAAGTGGAACGCCATACAAGTCTGTTTCTTAGGTGCTCAGTTTTCACTGAGAGACTTGGCTAGGCTGATAAGGAAAATGAGAGCCTCAGATCCTGGGTTTTCTCCACTTACCTCTCATATGCAGACAATTCCAGAACCTCCTATCATCCCTTATTTGACAGGATTGGGACAGACAAAATGATACTATCTCCCATAGTCCACAGGGAGATTCACAGTTGGAAAACATTTCCTATTCCAGATCTCCCCTACCTCCTACTCCAGACATAGTCATCACATCAGATGCATCCCTCATGGGCTGGGGGGCATTCACCCAGTGCAATACAGTAGGAGGGAAGTGGACCGCTTGAGATTCTAAAGCTCATATCAATCTCAGAGCTAAGAGCTGCCAGATTGGCTATATCCTCTGTATTTCCCTTAGACCCACGGGATAATTCAGTTCAGCTCTGTCTGGACAACAAAACCACTGTTTATCTACCTCAAAAGAATAAGAGGCACTTGATCTTGCATTCTCTGTCAGCAGGCAATAAATGCCTGGAAGTGGGCAGTACAGCGGTCCATTCTCCTGTTTGCTACATGCATACAAGAAGAGTTAAACAAGATAGCCTTTTCCTTATACATAACCAGTCATACTGTGGATTGAGCGACTCTCCAGTTCCTTCGGAGGTGTAGATTTAGATCCCACTGCTGCCATAACACACCAGAGATCTTTCTCAGAATTGCAAAGACCTTGGGTCACCCACAAGTGGATAGGCTTGCAACACCATCAAACGTACAAGTTCTGACATTCATATCCAAATATCAAGGGACTCTCCACATGGATGCTATGTCCTTTTTCGTGGGCTGACATTCCACTTTCATATGCCTTTTTCCCTCTGGCTCTGCGGTTGTGGGTCATCCACAAAATCAAAACAGACGTGTCCAAAATACCCAAATATTTCTGGCATACTCTGTCTGGCCCTCCAGAGTTTTGTTCCCTTTATCAACCTTTTTCACAAGGTTCCGGGCTTCCTCTAGGTTCATCTACAGACTGCTTCCAGGGCAGCACAGACCTACTGAAACATCTTCCACATTGTATGTGGATTGCAACATTACTAGGTTGCAGACCATTCCCAACCTCTCTGCCTTTTCCACGCCTTGCCTGTTTTAGGCCTAGAATAAGATCCAGATATCAATCCATAATTGAATGTCTAGCCTTACAGTCCTCTAACCTTCCTTCTTCAGGCCCCCTTTTCCGAGCCTAGCATAACTCTGGACTTCCTTGCCACCACATTCGAAACAGGTTTGGCTTATGCCAAGATATGCTCATATGGCTTGACTCTAGCTCTCCTTATCCCAGGCCTCAGAGAATAAGAATACTTAAAGGATTCTTTCTAGCTAGCCCACCATGCTATGGCATTCTACCTGGTGGGACATTAATCCCTTTTTGTACTTCTTGGCCACTATACCACCATCTGCAGATATCTTTGGCCTTTCAAAGAAGTTAGCTTCACTGTTAGCCCCTGCCTTTGCAGCCAGGGGGGCTGAGTTTTCGTCAAACCACATATCTGAACCTGGATTACCCCTACGCCAATGGGTTTCCTTATTATTCTACGGGGACACACAAAAACAAGTTCCATGCACACACCTCTGGTGGAATGTGATCTGGTCAGAGACCAGTCAGATCCAGATCTTTGTATAGTTGATTGCCAATCCACTTACTTACCCCTCACAGTACCTGTAAGGAGAGACATCAAACAAACTTCTCTCTCACATGCCAGAATATTTTTCATCCTGCCAGACCTTTTTATGACCAGGGAGTGTATAGTTTCCACCATACAGAGTTCTGGAATAGACACTCCACTTCAGAGGCCATCCCCTTCACTGTGACGCAGTTAATTCAATGGCTGCTAGAGGCATACCATTTCAGCCTGTATTGCAAGCTGCACATTGTTCATCCGCTTGGACTTTCTTTAGACATTGCTGGAGGCCTTCTGGTTCTCAAAGAATTGCGTTCCTTAGAGCAACCACCAGGTGTGTGGTAGTCTACCCACCAGCTGTTGCTAGGTGGCAAGCCTCCCGACGAACAAACACTAGTTTGCAGGAATCTATGATCTGCAAACTCTCTTTGTTCTAGGGAATAGGATTGCCACCTAGCAACAGCTCCCACCCTTCCCACCCAGTACCTTGCTAGGTCTGCTGCTTGTTCTCTCTAAGGTTCGGTTATATACCTAACTTATCCTTTGATTCAAGGCACTCCAAAGGCCTAGAAGAAGCAACAAGTGCAGTCACCTAAAGATCAGAAATTAATTATTTCCTCTTCTCTGCTATACTCACAAGTTTGCCTCAGTTTATAACATGCCTGGCTACAATACAGCATGGCAGTTATTTCAGTTGTTGGTTCCTAGTCCAACCCAGTTTCATTCTTACTCCTTCCAGTAGAGTTTCTCAGATCTGATCTATGTTCGTTATGAATGTTCTAGTTAACATTTATTTTTGCATACAATGGTCTTTGCATACAATGGTATTTCTCTCTTGTTCCACTTTAGGATTGCCATCTGTAAGCTTCTGTAAAATCTGACCTCAGGGGGCGGAGCTTAGCCTTATATACAGCAGGTGCATGTGACTAGAGTGCACCTGCATGACCTGCAGTATATGTGCACTGCCTGTGCACATGTCATGCATCAGCAGCTAAGCTCTCTACTCCCCTGGCTGTGGTAAGGTAAGTGAAAATTTTATTTCACTATACCATTCCAGCGTATGTCGGGAGGCTTACACCATAACCCACCAGCTGTTGCTAGGTGGCAATCCTATTCCCTAGAACAAAGAGAGTTTGCAGATCATAGATTCCTGCAAACTAGTGTTTGCAGACTATTCAGTCACAGACCAGGTCTTCTCCAAACAGAAACACACCTGTCTCCTAGTGATAGATGCTTAGAGAATATCCCCACTGTCTTCATAGACCTGAGAACTACAACATCCAATAGAAGCTTAAAGACTGGAGCCGACAACAAGTCCACAACACCAGCACAGGGAGATCTGGAAACAGAAGACTCGCCACTGGATAGGTAGGACAGAGCCAGTGTTTACTGATTTTCTACCACTAGATGGCAGCAGAGCCCATGCTTTTGGAATCTGGAAAAACATGTAGCTGTGTTTCTGACACGGGTTGGGATCGTTGGGTCGACCACAACTAGATCAACATGGGTCAAGGTCGACATGTGTCTAGGTCAACGTGACATTAGGTTGACACAAGCATTAGGTCAACATGGGCTAGGTTGACAGTCAAAATGTCAACATGGGGTTTTTCACTGTTTTTTACCCGAATGTCGACACAGTCGACATGGACACAGTTTAAAGTGCACCGCATCCCCTCGCTTCGCTCGCCATGCTTTGGGCACGGTGCCTTGCTACGCTCGGCATACTATTTTATTCTCCCACCACGTCCTAGTGGATGGTAGGGCATGAAATACCGCCTGTCGGCACATGTCGGCTAAAAAAACAGTGAAAATCCCCATGTTGACCTTTTGACTGTCGACCTAGCCCATGTCGACCTAATGTTTGTCTCGACCGAATGCTTGTGTCGACTGAATGCCATGTCAACCTACACCCATGTCGACCTGGGTTGACCTTAACCCATGTCGACCTTGCTGCATGACGACCTAGTGGTGTCGACCTAGTGACCGTATCCCTCTGACACTAATAAAACTGACAGAAAGGATCCTTTCTGATCTAGGTTCCAAACAGTGGCGGATTCAGGGGGGGGGGGGGGCACCCGGGCACCCCCTTTCCAACGAGCCCAGCCCCGTGTCTCTAGCCCCCCGGGAACCAGAGATATTGCCTGGCAAAGCTGTAACGTTTTTTCCCCATAGGATAATATGGGACCCGTCAATTCCGACCCCCACCCGGTTCCGATGGCTGCCAGTTCCCCCCTGGCACCACAGAAGCTTGTGGTTGATCTCATTCAATTCCAAATCGCTGGGCCTTCAATAGGATACCAGGCTGGTCCATATCGGTCAATCAGTTCAAGAGATATTACGTGTAAACTAATTTTTTTATTTTTGAAATGTAATTTCATGGCTGTTCATGTTGTTTGAGGGCAGATTACTCTGGAACCAAACGTTCCAGTTTCACTGGACCAAAATCATTCAAAGCCCACTCAAACGTTCTTCAATATGATACTTCTCTCATGTAAATGGATCAGTTGGTTCCGATATAGCCGGTTAAATAAGATAACTGGTTAAAGGGGGGGAGGGGTGGTTTTCTCTCCCCCTCACACCAGAAAATGCAGGGACTAGGCTGGTGTAAAAGGGGCCAACCTAGGAATGCATTTTCTGGTGTGAAAGGGGTATTATTTCAAATAGCCGGGACCTGCAGTGCTCTTAATACAGCCAGGCTCTGCCACTGTCAGTGGCTATCACTTCTGCCTGGCGGCTGTCCCCCATTTACCGCGAGCATGTATTCCTCTTGGCAATGAGCATGTAATCCCACATGGCAATGAGCATGGAACCTCTGGCAATGAGCATGGAACCCTTGGCAATGAGCATGTAGATAAGCAGCACTTATGTAGCATCATTTTTAATAGGCATTATGGTGTTTGGCATAATACATAATGGACATAATGGCGTGTAACTTAACATGTAATGGACATTATGGTGTAAATGTTTAATGCGAGCCTTTGGTGGACAATGTCCCTGTTTATGAAACGTATTGTGAATTTTGACTTAATCTGTGTGGCATTATGTGAATTCTGGCTCAATCCGTGTGGCATTATGTGAATTTTGGCTCAATCCGTGTGGCATTATGTGGATTTTGTCACAATCCGTGTGGCATTATGTGAATTTTGGCTCAATACGTGTGGCATTATGTGAATTTTGTCTCAATCCGAGTGGCATTATGTGAATTTTGGCTCAATCCGTGTGGCATTATGTGAATTTTGACACAATCCATGTGGCACTATTTGAATTTTGGCTCAATCCATGTGGCATTATGTGAATTTTGGCTCAATCCGTGTGTTATTATGTAAATTTCGGCTCAATCCGTGTGGCTTGATGTGAATTTTGACACAATCCATGTGGCATTATTTGAATTTTGGCTCAATCCGTGTGGTATTATGTGAATTTTGGCTCATTCCATTTGGCATCATGTGTAAGGGGCAAGTATAATGGGGTCTAGTATGGGCCCCTGTTGAGTGGCCACACCCCATTTTCCGGAGCGCGCCTACGGCGCGCGCGCAACTACATCCTTCACTTTTGTCACCATGGTGGGCCTGGGTACTTTAAATGCCAGGGCCTATTTTTAATCCCATTTCCACCCTCTCTCTGCCGGTCTCTTAGCATGTACACTGGCACCACTTACACCGCCCCTCCCCCACCTAAACCCTCTTTTATCATGGTGCCTCCCCTGTCATTTTATCCTGGAACTGCCCCTGGGCAGTACTAGGCACCAGACAGGTAGATACGGCAGTACTAGACACAAGACAGGTAGATACGGCAGTACTAGGGTTACCACCCGTCCGGGATTACTCCAGACAGTCCGGTAATTGACACCGGCGTCCGGAGTCCGGAAGGGTGGCTGCCCCGGACTATACATAGTCCGGGAATTGATCCCACCCCCGCCCGGCAGAGCCAGCAGCACCGCCGATTACTGCGGGCAGCCATCACAGTGTGAGTGTCACATTCAGAGACACTTACATGACGTCTCGAGACATACCTAACCTACCTCCAGAGGAAAGAAGAGGGAGGGGGCGGCCGCGGGGCCATGACACACGTCGGAACCAGTTATATTCTTATTCATCGACGCTTGCTTGGAGGAGGAGGAGGGAGGCGGGACACAGAGTGCCACTGTGACATGTCTGACTCCTCCCCGGCTCCTCCTGCGGGCATCGGCTGCGGCGTGACACACACCAGCGGCCTGCCTGATACAGTGACACGTGAGTGCTGCTGAGGCTGCCTGTGTCGGACTCGGACGCGAAGGCGGTGAGTGGTGGCACCTCGCAGCACTGGCCTCTTTCAGTAGTTATGATATGGCCTGTATTTACTAAACAATGGACTTTTCTATACCAGCTATTTTTGCCTGTAATATTTAAATAGTAATTGTAACATCAGGCAGACACTGTGAGGATGTGATGAAGTCCACTGCTTAGTAAATATACTGTACCCACCTTTTTCCATTTTACTGTGTTTTTTAGGCAACAGTACTTACTACTTAATAATGTTTATTTTCTCCCATTTTTATATTTTATGGACCTAAGTTAATAGCTAAATCAAGTATTAAGTTTATATAGAGTATTTTAATTCATTGAACTAGGAAAACTGCTCTAAAAGGCCTATTGGGATCATTTCTATCAGTTCTGACATACTAGTAGTCAGAAGAACAGCGTCAATCCAGATCATTCCTGTGCTAGTGTCCTACAGCCTCTGAACGTTCTCATAGTGTCCTTTTCAGCAAGGAGACATTTATCTGCTCTTAGGGTCAGTTTATATGATATCTGGATGATCAGTCAGTAGGTCAATACCACATAGTCGACATTTTTACAGTCCCACACAGCACAAGTATTATTTTTTAATTAAATTAGATATAGCAGCCTAGTATGTAGTTGTACTACTAGGTAGGTACACTTAGGCAGTAACACTGCCAGTGGCAACAGTGGACTGAGTAAATAATACTGGCAACCTCTATTCACAGTATTCAGTGCAGGCAGCACCAGTGGACTATATATAATTCAATTAATTATTAATAATATAGCAGCCTAGTAGGTAGAGAAAATAAACTACTAGGTAGGCAGGCAGGCAGGCAGTAGCACTGCCAGTGGTCACCACAAAAGGTAGTTATTATATTACACACCACCAGTAGCTTTATGCAGTGCACCAACAGAATTTATATAATAATTAATTTTATATTAGGTACTGCTTGGCAGTGGCACTCAGTGGCACACACGTCAGTGCACCAGCAGCATGGAATTATTTTTTACAGTCCCACACAGCACAAGTATTATTTTTTAATTAAATTACAATAGATATAGCAGCCTAGTAGGTACACTAGGTAGGCAGAAGCACTGCCAGTGGCAACAGTGGACTGAGTAACTAAATAATACTGGCAGATTCAGTGCAGGCAGCACCAGTGGACTATATATATATAATATAATATAATTAATTAATTATTAATATATAATATAATATTACAGTCACAGCACAGCACCAGAGGTAGGCACCAGCACAGAGGAGACAGTAGTACTACAGGTACACAGTTAGACTGTTCTCCTAAGCAGAGAGGAGAACAGAGTACACAGCAGCACTGAGGTAGACAGCCCCAGCGAATAAAATAATTAATTACAGCACAGCACACCAGAGGTAGACCGCACAGAGGAGACAGTAGTACTACAAGTACACAGTTAGACTGTTCTCCTAAGCAGAGAGGAGAACAGAGTACACAGCAGCACTGAGGGAGACAGCCCCAGCAAATAAAATAATTACAGCACAGCACACCAGAGGTAGACCGCACAGAGGAGACAGTAGTACTACAAGTACACAGTTAGACTACACAGCAGCACTGAGAGACAGCCCCAGCGATTAAAATATATTGCGTTCAAGGTCAAGCTCAAGTTTAAGCCCCAGCAGCAGCACCAACACACCCTCTCCCAACGGGAAGCGGTCATCTATTAGAATGAACTTAGGTCTACAGTCATTAGGTCGATCCTACTAGGTCGACTGGCAGGAAGGTCGACCTGACTTAAGGTCGACATGGGCCTAGGTCGACATGACTTAAGGTCAAATTTGCATAAAGGTCGACATGAGGAAGGTCGACTGGTCATAAGGTCGACATGGGGTTTTTCACTGTTTTTTGAGCCGACATGTGCCAACAGGCGGTATTTCATGCCCTACCATCCACTAGGGCGTGAAGGAGGTTATTAAAGCTGTGGCGAGCGAAGCGAGCCACCGTGCCCGAAGCATTGCGAGCGTCCGATTCTCATTCTATGTCGACTGTGTCGACATTCGGATAAAAAAACAGTGAAAAACACATGTCGACCTTATGACCAGTCGACCTTCCTCATGTCGACCTTTATGCAAATTCGACCTTAAGTCATGTCGACCTTGGCCCATGTCGACCTTAAATCAGGTCGACCTTCCTGCCAGTCGACCTAATGGGGTCGACCTAATGACTGTAGACCTAAGTTCATTCTGACAGATGTACCGATTCCCTCCCTCCCAACTAGACTGGAGTTAAGATGGCGGGCGCAGCAGCCGCTTTTAAAGCCTCGAGAAATCCGGCGCCGGGAGATGACGTTCTGACCACGAGGACGGACCCGAGTCAGGCGGGAATCTCCGAGCGCTGCTCGGAACCGGGCTCGGAATGATGACGTCCGTGGGGGCTCGGATCTCTGGAATCCGAGTCTGCACATCTCTAGTAATTAAGCCCGGTGTCTGGAGTCCGGGTGGGTGGCAAGGTCACACAGCAGCCATCACCTCATTAGTCTCTTGTCTGGTCTGCAAGTCATCCGGCTGCTGCGCTGCTCAATATTGTGATAATGGCAGCGGCTAGGGACCGCACCACTCACTCGTGCATGTGACAGAATGACAAGCAACATGCTGTCACTGTGTGTGTGTGGCGCATGCAGCCTAGAGCCGTCCCGGGGTTGGTGAATCAGCCTGTGAATAAACACTGCATAATCTGCAGTAGACGCAGCCTGGGCCAGCTCTTTCCAGGGTATGTATACGGCGCAGAAGGCGGAAGCTCCCCAAGAACGCTGGGTCAGGGAGGCTGCACTCATGATCTGGCGGTCCTCTTCCCTCCCGGCTCCATTTGAATTTTGGCTGGCTGCCACTGTGACATCAGGCTGGCTCCTGCCTGTCTGTGTCCAGTGGCAACCACTGCCAGTTCTAGGGTGCCTGTGCCCTGCCAGCTGCCCTATAACAGAGCAGACTGAGACTGCTAGTAAGTGGGCACTAGCCGGGGAAGTACATCTTGCAGTATGTAGTGCTACCTGCCCTGAGGCTACAGCCCAGGCTGGCTGTCTGAGGCTGCCCTGTTCCCAGCGTGCTGAACTGCGTAATGTAACTTGCAGTGTAAATGACAGACCTGCTCTACGTTCTCTGCTCAGCTGCCTGCTGCTGTCACCCTTACCTCCCCTGTGGTAACAAGCATCTCACTTCCCTTGGCAATGAGCATGCAACCCCTGGCACCGAGCTGAAACCCCTGGTATCGAACATGAAACTCATAGCAATTGTGACAAGCCGACGGCGGGCGTAGATAAATACCTTGAGTCGCTGGATACTCTTGGTTCCACACCGATTCTTCGCCGTGTCGGCCGTAGAGAACACGCCACCCCTGGAACTCAAGCAAGGCGCTCAGCAGGTACAACCGCTTAAGTTTTATTTAATGAGAAAGCACATAAGCGAACAATTGCCCTAATATTACAACACTGTAACCGACCTAAACAGTTTATCTCTACAACACTGACTGTAAACTACATAAACAGTTGGTCTATACAATACTGACTGTACACTGCCTAATGGTGTTCTTATCAACATAAGCAGCAAACCTCTACTACCGACATTACCTATGCTAACAATCTGGCACAGACATAATACCTACAAGGCATACTATTACAGAACATATGATATGACAGTAAATATATCTTATCAATACCTTCCTAGGGAGAATTCCAGAATACTGTCCCTGGGCAGAGTAGCAGATACTGGATCCTTTTAGTAAGTTAATCAAGCACTCCTTGCAGCCTGAACTTTGGCCACAAGATGGCAGGGTTCCTTTAGTTAGGTCAATGTAACAGCAGGCAACCACACTTTTCCTACAACTTCCAGAACTTCCTAACCAAGATCCCTGACATGGAGGGGTTGCTCCTTGCTTCAAGGGCTGACATAAATGCGCACGATGCTGCACGGAGAAGATAGAGCGAGGGCCACATAGGCTGGAGGGAATTTAAGAGCCTGTGAATTTGTTGTCCACAAGCAAGTATAGCAGAAGCATCTGTGTGAAGCCCTATGGAAATACAGTTGAGTGGCAGTTAGTTCTGCCAATCAGGTAGCAGGTGGGCGTCAGCCAGAGAGGGTTATATCAGTGATCAGGGACAGGAAGTGAGCCTCTTTGAGTCTGGATCCCCACCCTCCCTACCCTTTTTCCTCTGTGCTACCTGGCATGATGCCATCTCACCAAATTTGGTTCTCTATTTCCATAGCGTTTAGTTAACAATCGGCGAGAAGGCGCTCTCGACCAGCAAGCAGGTGGGGTGTCAGGTGGTCTCTGTGCGGTATTGCCCCCCCTTTGCCAAGAAGGCGGGCGAGTCCCCAGCTCCAGCTGGGGGCGTTGGATCCTTCATGGAAGGTTCACGTCATGCAATAAAAGGGGGCGGTATGTCCGTCACAGCGTGGGCTGTACCCACAAGAAGGGGTGTGGCCAGTTTGTGGCGCTACGGTCGCTGCCATGGCAACACCCGGGACTGGGGCTGGTCTCAAGCGCTTTCTTTGCCATCCCTTATACAAATAGGGGTCATACCACTTAAATAAACAACCATGACCTTTTTAACCTTACGCAGTTGGTGTCTGTGTCGTTATTTTTAGATAAGGTGTTTGTGTAACTTTATTTCTAGGCATAAGAGTTAAGTAATAGTACAGGTTAACAACAACATAATTCATTAGGCGCCTTAGAGGTTTAGCCTCACGCTGTCCATCTGCCCCCTTGATGTCCAGTACAACTAAGGTCCTGCTGCACTGCGGATCTACCCTCCTTGCTTCCTAAAAGAGGGCTGGGGCGGTCCGGAGTGAGGCACTATTAGTAATGTGGGGAGAGTAGGGGTTCTCTAGGTAGCAGGGTAGGGGGTACCCAATGAGGGTCTTCTCCGTTGGTGGCAGGGAGTGAGCACCTAAAGTAGGCCAGGGGGTCCCCAATGAGGGTCCTTCCCATTGGTGGCAGGGAGTGGACACAGGGAGACAGGCCAGGGGGTAACCAGCATGGGGATACCTGGCGTCAGGAGCAAGGTGCAGGCTCCTGCCCGTCGCGATCGGGTCCCCTGGTGTCCTGGGTGGACTGGTGCCGGTCCTCTTCTTGCAGGAGGGCTGCTAGTGTGGGTGCTGCTATTGCAGCATTGCCGCACTCAGCCAGCCTCTTCTGCGCTGCTGGGCTCCGCGCTGAGGTCTCTCCCCGCCGCTCTCCTTCTCCCCGGCGTCTTCTTCTCTGCTCTGTGGCGTCGCTGGTTCCCGGCCGGTATTCAGGCTCTGCCCGGGACTCGCTGCTGTTCTTCTCCTGCCGCAGTCTTCTCCTCACTCCTCTCCGGGCGCCATGCTCTCCCGGTCACCCCTCGCCATCCTCTAGATCACGTGCCGCTCACTCTTGCTTCCTCCCCTCTCACCCTGCTGGCACCTCCTCTCCGTCTTCCTATTGGTCTCCCTTTGGCTGTCAATCAGCCCGGGGGTTCTTTTTCGCGCCCACCGCTGACTACAAGTTTTAATCCCTTAGATTCTGCTGGCGGGGTTTTCGCTGGTGCTGCGGTTGCCTAGCAACCCAGCCTACACTGTACCTGCTCCTGGGGGCATCCCAGGTCAGGGTGCCACACAATGACCATGAAACCCATAGCAACGAGCATGAAACCCATAGCAATGAGCATGTAGGTAAGTGGCACTTATGTGGCATAATATGTAATAGGCATTACAGCTTGTCGTATTATATTAATGGGCATTGCAGTGTGTGACATACAGTAATGTGCAATGAGCATTACAGTGTGTGGAATAACGTGTAATGGGCATTCTGGCATGTGGTATAATACAGGTGTGTGACATGAAATAGGCGTTATGATGCGTTTCTTTTCAAATTGTACACTCATGGCATAACGTGTAATGGGCATCATGATGTGTGGCATAATGGGCATCAGTGTGTGGCATAACGTGTAATGGGGGGCATTGCAGTGTGTGATGTCACGTAACGTGTATGTGGCATTATCATGTGCGAAATCAAGAATATATTTGAAGCAAATGTAAAAAAATAATAATAATCCATAAGGCGGTCAAGGGGCGGGGCTGGGGGTGGGTCAGTGGGTGTGTGAAGGGGCGGTTCACTGTCCGGGAATCGCTCAACACAAAGGTGGTAACCCTAGGCAGTACTAGGCAGTGGGCCCCAGACCAGACGGTAGATACGGCAGTATTAGGCAGTGAGCCCCTGACCAGACGGTAGATACACCAGTATTAGGCAGTGAGCCCCAAAACGGACGGTAGATACGGCAGTATTAGGCAGTGAGTGCCAGACCAGGCAGGTAGATACGGCAGTATTAGGCAGTGAGCCCCAGACCAGACGGTAGATACGCCAGTATTAGGCAGTGAGCCCCAAAACAGACGGTAGATACGGCAGTATTAGGCAGTGAGCGCCAGACCAGACAGGTAGATACGGCAGTATTAGGCAGTGAGCGCCAGACCAGACAGGTAGATACGGCAGTATTAGGCAGTGAGCCCCAGACCAGACAGGTAGATACGCCAGTATTAGGCAGTGAGCCCCAGACCAGACGGTAGATATGGCAGTATTAGGCACCAGACAGGTAGATAAGACAGTACTAGGCACAAGACAGGTAGATACGTCAGCAATACTAGTATCGTGCACCAGCAGAATTTTTAATAATTAATTTTATTATTAGGTACTGCTTGGCAGTGGCACTCAGTGGCACAGGTCAGTGCACCAGCAGCATGGAATTATTTTTTACAGTCCCACACAGCACAAGTATTATTTTTTAATTAAATTAGATATACCTGTAGCAGCCTAGTATGTACTAGGTAGGTACACTAGGTAGGCAGTAGCACTGCCAGTGGCAACAGTGGACTGAGTAACTAAATAATACTGGCAGATTCAGTGCAGGCAGCACCAGTGGACTATATATAATATAATTAATTATTCATATAATATATATTGCAGCACAGCACCAGAGGTAGGCCCCAGCACAGAGGAGACAGTAGTACTACAGGTCCACAGTGAGACTGTCCTCCTTGCTAGGGAGAGCCCACCCTAAGCAGAGAGGAGAACAGAGTACACAGCAGCACTGAGGGAGACAGCCCCAGCGAATAAAATAATTACAGCACAGCACACCAGAGGTAGACCGCACAGAGGAGACAGTAGTACTACAAGTACACAGTTAGACTACACAGCAGCACTGAGAGACAGCCCCAGCGAATAAAAAATATTGCGTTCAAGGTCAAGCTCAAGTTTAAGACCCAGCAGCAGCAACAACACACCCTCTCCCAACCCACTACTAGACTGGAGTGAAGATGGCGGGCGCAGCAGCCGCTATTTAAAGCCTCGCAAAATCTGGCGCAGGGAGATGACGTTCTGACCACACGGACGGACCCGAGTCAGGCGGGAATCTCCGAGAGCTACTCGGAACCGGGCTCGGAATGATGACGTCCGTGGGGGCTCGGATCTCTGGAATCCGAGTCTGCACGTCTCTAGTTTTTACTGCATTTCGGGATTAGAGCATCTGCCCTTTATCTGTTATCTTCTAGAAGGTAGTATTTTAGAAGAATACTAAGCGCTTAACTTGTATGTTGGTGGGGTCTGCCAAGAAATAATAAAGGATGTATAGTTTAGAGCAGAGAAGGGAAAGGGGGGACATGATAGACATCTTCAAATATATCAAGGGTTTTAACATAGTACAGGAGGGAAATTTTCTTCAAGGGAAAAGAAGTAATAGAACACGAGGACATGCACTGAAACTGGAGGGAGGTAGGTTCAGGGGAAATGTTAGAAATAATTACTTCACAGAAAGGGTAGTGGATAAGTGGAATAGCCTCCCATCAGAGGTGGTAGAGGCTAAGACAGCAGAACAGTTTAAACATGCTTGGGATAGGCATATGAATATCCTTACAAAGAAATAAGGATTAAAAAAGGGTTGAGATTACCTGAAGGGTAAAAAAAGGGGCAGACTAGATGGGCCAAATGGTTCTTATCTGCCGTCAAATTCTATGTTTCTATAAACTGTGTGCTCAGAGGCGGAACTAGCGAGATGTGGGCCCAGGTGCAAAAAAAAAAACGCTTTGGGCCCTCCCAGTTATATTTTCAGTTGTTTCTGAGCATAAGGGTTAGGGTTAAGTTACTACAATTAGAGTTAAGGTTAGCTTGCATTAAGAGTTAGGGTTAGCTATTTCTGTGCTTGAGTCTCAGAGCAGCAGTGTCTTTTGGGTCCCCATTTAGTAGTAGGCGCCTTGCGATTGGCTGCCTGTTGCTATACC
This sequence comes from Crinia signifera, assembly GCF_055691185.1. Taxonomy (NCBI): domain Eukaryota; kingdom Metazoa; phylum Chordata; class Amphibia; order Anura; family Myobatrachidae; genus Crinia; species Crinia signifera. The sequence goes on from NC_139223.1 coordinate 41,184,905, forward strand.
AACTGATTAGTAGAGATTGTTTCTTGGGGCACTGATACCGCGCACCACCGGCGTGTGGTCACACGTCATGAGGGGGTGTTTGTAAATTTTGCACCCCCTCCATAGCATTTTATTGCCACTTACACACATATTGCCCTCTGATGTGCTGCTTACACGCATAATGTCCACTGCAGTGCCAATTATACATAATGCCCACTGTAGTGCCACTTTATGATGCCCCCTGCAATGCCGATTATACATAATACCCACTGTGGTCCCACTTCATAATGCCCCCTGTAGTTCTGCTACATTCTGCACCTTTAGTGCTGCTGCTTAATGCCCCCTGTAGTGCTATACATAATGCCCCCTGCAGTGCCATTTCATAATGCTGCCCCCTGTAGTGCCTCTAAATAATGCCCTGGTGGCACATAAGGGGCATGTGGAAGGATCTGGTGGCACATAAGGGGTATGTGGAGCGGTCTGGTGGCACATAAGGGGCACATGGAGGGTTCTGGTGGCACATTGAAGGGACATTAAAGTGTGCTAATAAACTTTAAAAAAAATGAAAAGGTCACAGTAGTTCTGACGCGCACACACGCACACATTGCATTTAACCCCCCCCCCCAACTTCCCCAGAAAAGCAAAAAACATATAATATATATGTTATGCCCCCTAAGACAATCTCCACCTTTGCCCTTATAGAGTATAAGTCAAATGATGAATTAGCTTTGTGTCCCCTTCTTTAGTTACGTACTATACATGTTCCAGCATTTCTTCCTTTATTCAGTTTCTTCTGAATGATTGCTGTTGGGACTCAGGCTCAGCTCAGGCTGTCCAGTGTTCTTGTGTGTGGTATGGGCATCATACCTTCACTCCTCTGCTCAGCGTTGCAGGACAGCAGCAGTGTTGCCCGGCCCCACCATACTCAGCAGGAGAAGGGGACACGAGTAGGAGACAACCGAGCGCATTGCTCGGCAATTATCCATCAAGGCTGGCATCTGGCTAGAGGTGGAACCAGCAAGTTGTGAGCCGCCGGAGGGCTGGGGGAAGCCTGCGGCGCTGCTCTCAACTCTCCTCTTCTCAGCGGCGGACTCGCGCTGCAACATTTACAATAAAGCTAAATTTTACTGGGGCTGATGACAGCGCCAGGCGGCGGGCCCCTTTAACCCCTTGGGCCCCGGTGCACTGCACCGTCTGCACCGGCGGTAGTTCTGCCCCTGTGTGTGTGCTGATATACGTAGGTGAAAATAGAGTTCTATTAACTAGAAAAAATGTGTTGTCCTGGATGTTGTGAACAAGAATAGGCCAGCAAGGTATCACTCTACAGGACCCCTCTAAAAGGGGCTTTAGGGTGTCTTTTAAGGGACCCCTATTCCCATAGGTCCCTCACCTGGGACCTATGTTCATAATAGGTGACCGACCGCAGCGGTCTCAGTTGGGCAGGGTAGGGGAATAGGGATTGTGCTTTCGCACTGGGGATGATGATATAGTTTGCAGAGTATATCCTTCAATTTAATGCTGTACGTGGGTTCCGGAGAAGCCAGAGGTATAAAGTCAGTGAGAGATAAAGTCAGTGCAGTGGGTATGGTAAGTAAGTAGTTTGTAGGAAGCGGCGGGGGCGTGGTCTAATTTCAGGGACGTGGCCTATACTCGCGGTTCTTCCTCGAGGCCACACCCCCATTTTGATGCTATGGGGGCATGACCCAGAGGCTCTGTGAGCCTCTAGCCATGCCCCCAGCCCCCTGGCTGCGGGAATAGATGCTGTGCGCATGCACACAGCGTTTATTCACCATTGCTCAACAGCCGACAGGGGGGACTCCTAACAGCCCCTCCTCGCCGCAGGACACTGCCGGCTCCGGGAGGAACCCGGGAATGTCCACAAAAACCGGGACATTCCCGCAGTTTTCGGGACTGTTCGGAGGTAAGGTGGTGCGCCTGCGTGCTCAAATCTCGGCCGGGAGGAGGCTCTAATGCATGCGGTGTGGATCTTTGTGTGCTGGTTGATTGGCTTGTGAGGCCCAACGCGTTTCAGCCGGTCGGCCTTTCTCTAGGGATGCCTAGAAGGTGCTAAACCAATAAGAAGTAGGGGTAAATGTACTAAGATGGGAGTACTATTTCAGATGGAATGTTGCTATGGGCAACCAATCAGATTCTATCTATTTACTTCTAGAAGGTGATGAACAAATGAGAAGTAGAATCTAATTGGTTGCTATGGGCAACATCCCATCTTCAATAGAACGCACATCTTTCTTTTTTTCTGTCATATTGTTTTATATCGGGCATTAGATTATGTAGTCTCCATTGAAGCCCAGCGGGGATTCTGAACAATATATTTTGCCTGCAGAAACTTCATACCTCCCAAATGACTTGGAACATTAAACAGCCTTAAAAAACTTTAAAAAAAAATCACTGCCACACAAGCGGAATATCCTGCACTTTGCTGCCACCTAGTGGACACATGTCATTTGACCATATGGAATCATCCACTGACGATATAAATTCGCTTTAAGTGCCCAATTAATTAACAATTACATTGTATGCATAAAATGAGCATTTAAGTGATAACAGTGCTAAATTCCCAAAGCGACCTACTAGGCCTAAATCATGACACCCCCATCTAACTTGCTGCAGGGAGCCAGATATCTACAAATGTGAAGGGCAAGTTACATAACCTGAGGAAATTGTTCCAGCATGGAGCAGCTGCACTTCCAGGGGATACCCACAGATTCTGGCAATCTCCGGGATGGCATACGGTCATTGGGTCTACAGCAAGTTGGTCGACAAGCGTTGGGTCAACACTGTTAGGTCAACATGGGGATAGGTCGATATGGTTCTAGGTTAGGGTAACCAACTTTCCAATGGACCAACCCGGGACGGGGGGTCTGAGTCATTATGGTGTAGGTAGTCACAGACACAGACATACCCCTGAATCATATAAAACATAATAGACAGTGAGTGTTTATTATCTTCAAAACTCACACTGGCTGGCTGGGATCACACACTGGGGCACAGGCACTGATGATGGTGGCACCTGCTGCCACACACAGTTTGCTGGTGCGTGGCTCTGTCTGCTGTCCCTCCTCCACTACTCCCAGCACACGCCACAGAGGTGGGACAGAGTGGGATGTCACGGCGAGCACTGAGACGCCCACCGCCCGTATCACCGCGTGCGTCACGTGGGGGTGCACCGCGGCTGGCCAAGCGGACATGTCTTAAGTAGCTGCGCCTGCTGACATCATTGCCAGGGCAGCGGGGGGCGGCCGCGGCGACTCAGGGAGCTATGTATGCGGCGAATTTGGGCGAAAAGTATGTAAAGACTGTCCATCCACCAGCCCAGCTGAATGCAATGGTGCTGCCCCTAGGCATAGGCTGCCGCCCTAGGCAATTGCCTAGGATGCCTATGCCTAGGGCCGGCCCTGGCTGCCCTTCGATCCACCAACAATTTTAGTTAGTTAAAACCGTGACTTTCCACGTCCTGGGATGGGTTTGGCCGGGACGCGGGATATTAGGAGTCAAAACCGGGAAGGTTGGTCACCCTATTCTAGTTTGACATGGGTCAAGGTCGACATGGGTTTAGGTCAACAGGTCATTAGGTCGACACAAGCATTAGGTGGACAGTCAAAAGATCAACATGGGGTTTTCCACAGTTTTTTTGAACCGACATGTGCCGACAGGTGGCATTTCATGCTAACCTTTTGACTGTCAACCTAGACCCTGTCGACCTATTGCTTGTGTCGACCTATTGACCTGTCAACCTGAACCCATGTCGACATAGACCCATGTTGACCTAGAACCATGTCGACCTAGAACCATGTTGACCTAACGGTGTCAACCTAACGCTTGTCGACCAACTTGCTGTAGACAAAACGATCCCAAACCCTCCGGGACATGTGTGAGCCCAACGCTGTCCTCTCCAGCTCACAGCAACCTAATCCGCAGGGATACCCATGGCCCTGTCCACAGTAGAATCTGCACATATCCACTAATATCCCTCTCACACAAATAATGGGAAAAACTCATGTCTACTTTTTTGACCCTGTCGAACTTTCCCATGTTGACAGTTTGACCCTGTCAACCTATTGCATGTTGACCTTTTGGGGTAGACGAATTGACTGTCTATCTAGTCACTGTCTATCTAATAATCCGCACCTATGGGAAAATGGTTAAGTTCTTATCTGAGGGTGTAAACAGAAGTGTATCTGGAAGGCAATTGAGTCATCTGCCGCCGGGCTCCTGCTCGCAAGGGGGCACCTCTCCTCCCCTGTGAGTTTGAATCAGTTAATTGAAAGCCGTCGATATCGATTCTGTGGGTGACTCCGCATCCTAACATAATTTTTGCAAGTGTCACACCCTGTATTAGAAGAACCCATGACCTGTCTTATACCCCTTTTACACCGCCGAAAAATCCGGGTCAGCGGCGGGTCAGACCCGGATCCGCGGCGGTGTAAATGGGGGGTATCCGTTTCCATTTACACGGGTCCTCTACCCAGGTCCTGACCTGGGTAGAACACGGATAGGACCCGTGTAAATGTCGGTGTAAATGGTCCCGCTGCGGGTGCAGGCACCCGCAGCGGGTCCACAGCGTGCAGCGCTGGGGAAGATGTTCCCAGCTGCTGCGGGAGGAGGGGGGTCCCTGCGGCTGCTGAGGAGAGGGGGGTACCTGTCAGCCTGCTGTGCTGGGGGTACCGGGGTGCTGGGGGTACCTGTCCTGCCTGCGGTCGGATCTCAGCGGAGAAGATGATGTGCGCCGCTGCTGTATCACCCCCCCCCCCCCCCATCCGGCAGCCGGTCCCTGCGGCGTATGGAGTGTCAGTATCGGCGGTCCCTCCAGCGCATAGGAACTAGTACTAGTTCCCATGCGCCAGAGGGACCCCCGCCACTGACACTCCATACGCCGCACGCCGCAGGGACCGTCTGCCGGGGGGGGGGGGGGGGGTGGTACAGCAACGGCGCACATCATCTTCTCCGCTGAGATCCGACCGCAGACAGGACAGGTACCCCCAGCACCCCTTGCACCCCCCAGCACCCCGGTACCCCCAGGTACACCAAGCACAGCAGGCACTTAACCTGGGTCAGCCCTGCCATATATATATATATATATATATATATATATATATATATATATATATATATATATATATATATATATATATATTAATATATATATATATATATATATATAATATATAATATATATATATATATAATATATATATATATATTATATATTTCTATATATTATATATTTCTATATATATATATATTTTTCTATAAATATATATATAAAATATTATTTAAGGCAGGGCTGACCCAGGTTCAGTGTAAATGGTGCAGACCCAGGTCCGACCCAGGTCAAAGTGCTGTGTAAATGGGGTATAAAGCAGGGTCAGACCCTGGATACTCCAGCATTCAAAGACCAGGGTCCGACCAGGGTTTTTGGTGTAAAAGGGGTATAACTGGAGACAGACACCTTACTAATTAAGCTGACTCCATCTAATGGATGTTTAAGTGTCTGGTTCTATAACATCACTCGTCAACCTGGTGGCTGCAGAAGGAGAGAAATACTTGCTAATGCTTAATCCACAGAGCTAACTGGGACACATTGGGGGTGATTCAGCTTTGATCGGACGGGGTCGAATTTGGCTCTGTTCTGATGGTGGGGGGTTTCCGCGTGCCTGTATTTGGGCATGTGCAAAGGAGCGAACAGCAGGGACCGTTTGCTCCAGAGGGTTGGCTGGCGGGGGCAGACAGTAGGCCCGGAGCAGGAGAAAGCCCAGCATCCCAATGAAAACACTGGGCGTTCCCTTGGGAACGCAGGTGGGCCGATGCCTGCTCAGCACCCACCTCGAATTTGTCCTTGACAATTTTATTTGCGATCGGTAAAAAAAAACATTTGATAGTCAACCCCCACAGTGGCAAAACAGCGGACCTTGTGGGAGTGACGCAATTTGTAGGCCACACCCCCTTGCCCCCTAGATTATTCACCGGGCGCTCGCACACAACAGTGTGGCCCAGCGTTTCATGAGTGTTCCCAAGGTATTTCACAGGTGACGTCAGCATAAGTCAGCTGCCCATCAGCTTCCCGCACAGGGCGCCCGCAGATCAGAGACCCTACAGAGGTGTTTTAGATCTGCAGGAGCTTGCAAAATCATTTGGTGGTAGCCGAGCATCAAATGATTTTGTCAAGGCTGTGAATGTATGGTTATGCAAAACATCCATCCTGCGGGGATCGTGGCTACTACTGCAGCCTTGCTCCCTCCAGTGTCCAGATTGGAAATCACCTTGGTCCCAATCCAAGTCTATTTGTGCTTTACATGCTGTACCCCGTACCGCCACAATTACTACGGGTAAATATGCCCCGGGCACTTTTTGTGTTTAAGGATTTCGGGTCTGTATCTCTGGGCGTGTTTTGGGTAAGGTTCTTTCCCAAAACACCGCCCTTTTGTGTTTTGTGTTTCGGGTTTTGGATCTGTATTTAAAATAACAAAAACACAAAAACCTCTCAAATCGCAGAATTTGGGGGGGGGGGGGGGGGAGATTTGCTCCTTCGGACCTACGCGATTATTGACCTCAATAACATTAATTTCCACTCATCATTTCTAGTCTACATACAAAGTCAAAGGTGCAGGTGCACAAATTAATCTCCCAATTTAAAAATATAATTTTGCATTTTTAGCGAGGTTCTTCGCTTATTTATGGCCATAAGTAACGGCTTGCCCACCGCGTCCAGGTGACCTCATTAGTCGGGCAAGTCCCTAACATGTGGGCCCCCCTGGACTGGTGTGGCTGTTTGGCCTCAGGAGCAACACAAATTAACACTTATTTTCATTTTCACTTTCATCCCTATTGTGTGTTTTATTTCAATGTAATTCATTTCTCACCTTTACCTCTCACTACTTCACCTCTCACTACTTTATCTCTCATTTTACCTCTCACTTACTTACCCCTGCTATCTTTAGCAGCCTCTCTCACTAACCTATCCTAACTTTGTTTCACTATATATTTCTTTCAGTCTTGTGTTGCCCTGGGGTCACTCGGCTGCACCATTTTGGGGTGCCCTGTGCCCTAGGTTTGTACCCCCCAAAATGTTAGGGACTTGCCCGACTAATGAGGTCACCTGGACGCGGTGGGCAAGCTGTTACTTATGGCCATAAATAAGCAAAGAACCTCGCTAAAAATGCAAAATTTTATTTTTAAATTGGGAGTTTAATTTGTGCACCTGCACCTTTGACTTTGTATGCAGTTCTACTGAAAGGTCTCTGCAGGGTCGCACCTCTCAATTGGTGTGCACCCCAGGACCCCACCCCTGTATATCATTTCTAGTCTATCCTGAACACCCCACAGCTCATGATGTTGTTTTTATGCACCGAGGTAGTTGGATGACTATGCTAAGTGACACAAGTGGGCGGCACAAACACGTGGCCCATCTTGGAGATCTTTGAAAAAACTGGAAACCCTTCTAGTGAAACGCCTCAGCTACAGACACCCCTTTCCTCAAAGAACCCATGCGGATTACAAATAAGAATTCCTGAACCAGGACTGGTCCTCAAACTGCTGTGGTAATATTATTATTTCCTCCAAGCGCAGATATACACTTTACTGTCTATTTTTCCCATCTAGGACAGGGTTGCCGACTTTTAAATGCTCCTCTCCGGGAGAAGCCCGGAGAGGAGACTTTCCTTACCTGATCGGGGGCGGGGCTTGACTGTGCCATCATTAAGCCCCGCCCCCATTATGGGAAATGGGAGAAATGACTGATCTCCATGGAGGGGGTGGGGCTAAAATGACACGATTGTGCCATTTTAGCTCAGCCCCCTCCTCTGAGACCCACGGATTGCGGCATTTACATGCCGCGATTCAGGGGGGTCCCCCAGATTCCGGGAGGGTTGCCCACCCTTCTGGGGGGCGGACCCGATTTTCAGGAGACTCCCGGGAATACCGGGAGGGTTGGCAACCCTGATCTAGGAGTGGTACTGCAGTGGCAGACAGGATCAGGAAGGATTGGGACTCAAATCCGGCCCGGGAGTGCATTACATACCCCCGACCCCCCCACACCTAGGATTGTATCCGACACACCCCAGGTGCTAAAATGCACCCGTGATGTGCCACTGAAGGGTCCGGTTGCGACACATCTGATGTCCCGCCGGTGCAACCACAGGGTCCGGCCCCGCCCACTTCCGCTTTGGGGCCCAGCAACAGTTGCCAGGGCAAGCCTGGGTGTGGCCGGGGCTGGAGGGCGCAAGGCCCCGCCCACTTCCACTTTGGGGACCAGCAACAGCTGCCAGGGCAAGCCTGGGCGTGGCAGGGGGCTGAAAGGCGCCAGGCCCCGCCCACTTCCGCTTTGGGGCCCAGCAACAGTTGCCAGGGCAAGCCTGGGCATGGCAGGGGGCTGGAGGGCACCAGGCACCGCCCACTTACGCTTTGGGGCCCAGCAACAGTTGCCAGGGCAAGCCTGGGCATGGCAGGGAACTGGTGGGCGCCAGGCCCCTCCCACTTCCGCTTTGGGGCCCAGCAACAGCTGCCAGGGCAACATTGGGCATGGCTGGGGGCTGGAGGGCACCAAGCCCCGCCCACTTTCGCTTTGGGGCCCAGCAACAGTTGCCAGGGCAAGCCTGGGCATGGCAGGGGGCTGGTGGGCGCCAGGCCCCTCCCACTTCTGCTTTGGGGCCCAGCAACAGTTGCCAGGGCAAGCCTGGGCATGGCAGGGGGCTGGAGGGCGCCAGGCCCCGACCACTTCCGCTTTGGGGACCAGCAACAGTTGCCAGGGCAAGCCTAGGCATGGCAGGGGGCTGGAGGGCACCAGGCACCGCCCACTTCCGCTTTGGGGTCCAGCAACAGTTGCCAGGGCAACCCTGGGCATGGCAGGGGGCTGGAGGGCACCAGGCCCCGCCCACATCCGCTTTGGGGCCCAGCAACAGTTGCCAGGGCAAGCCTGGGTATGGCAGGGGGCTGGAGGGCGCCAGGCCCCGCCCACTTCCGCTTTGGGGACCAGCAACAGTTGCCAGGGCAAGCCTGGGCATGGCAGGGGGCTGGAGGGCGCCAGGCCCCGCCCACTTCCGCTTTGGGGCCCAGCAACTGCTGCCAGGGCAACATTGGGCATGGCTGGGGGCTGGAGGGCGCCAGGCCCCACCCACTTCCGCTTTGGGGACCAGCAACAGTTGCCAGGGCAAGCCTGGGCATGGCTGGATGCTGGAGGGCGCCAGGCCCCGCCCACTTCCGCTTTGGGGCCCAGCAACAGCTGCCAGGGCAAGCCTGGGCATGGCAGGGGGCTGGAGGGTGCCAGGTCCCACCCACTTCCGCTTTGGGGACCAGAAACAGTTGCCAGGGCAAGCCTGGGCATGGCAGGGGGCTGGAGGGCGCCAGGCCCCGCCAACTTCCGCTTTGGGGCCCAGCAACTGCTGCCAGGGCAACATTGGGCATGGCTGGGGGCTGGAGGGCGCCAGGCCCCACCCACTTCCGCTTTGGGGACCAGCAACAGTTGCCAGGGCAAGCCTGGGCATGGCTGGGTGCTGGAGGGCGCCAGGCCCCGCCCACTTCCGCTTTGGGGCCCAGCAACAGTTGCCAGGGCAAGCCTGGGTATGGCAGGGGGCTGGAGGGCGACAGGCCCCGCCCACTTCCGCTTTGGGGTCCAGCAACAGTTGCCAGGGCAACCCTGGGCATGGCAGGGGGCTGAAGGGCGCCAGGCCCCGCCCACTTCCGCTTTGGGGCCCAGCAACAGCTGACAGGGCAACATTGGACATGGCTGGGGGCTGGAGGGCGCCAGGCCCCACAAACTTCTGCTTTGGGGGTCAGCAACAGATGCCAGGGCAACCCTGGGTATGGCTGGAGGCTGAAGGGGCGCCAGGCCCCGCCCACTTCCGCTTTGGGGACCAGCAACAGCTGCCAGGGCAACATTGGGCATGGCTTGGGGCTAAAGGGGACCAAGCCCCGCTTACTTCCGCTTTGGGGCCCAGCAACAGTTGCCAGGGCAAGCCTGGGCATGGCAGGGGGCTGGTGGGCACCAGGCCCCTCCCACTTCCGCTTTGGGGCCGAGCAACAGTTGCCAGGGCAAGCCTGGGCATGGCAGGGGACTGGAGGGCACCAGGCCCCGCCCACTTCCGCTTTGGGGCCCAGCAACAGTTGCCAGGGCAAGCCTGGGCATGGCAGAGGGCTTGAGGGCGCCAGGTCCTACTTACTTCCGCTTTGGGGCCTAGCAACAGCTGCCAGGGCAACCCTGTGCATGGCAGGCAGCTTGAGGGCGCCAGGCCCCGCCCACTTCCGCTTTGGGGCCCAGCAACAGTTGCCAGGGCAAGCCTGGGTGTGGCAGGGGGCTGGAGGGCGCAAGGCCCCGCCCATTTCCGCTTTGGGGACCAGCAACAGCTGCCAGGGCAAGCCTTGGCGTGGCAGGGGGCTGAAGGGCGCCAGGCTACGCCCACTTCCGCTTTGGGGCCCAGCAACATTTGCCAGGGCAAGCCTGGGCATGGCAGGGGGCTGGAGGGCGCCAGGCCCCGCCCACTTCCGCTTTGGGGACCAGCAACAGTTGCCAGGGTAAGCCTGGGTGTGGCAGGGGGCTGGAGGGCGCAAGGCCCCGCCCACTTCCGCTTTGGGGCCCAGCAACAGTTGCACGGGCAAGCCTGGGCATGGGAGGGGGCTTGAGGGCGCCAGGTCCCGCCCACTTCCCCTTTGGGGCCTAGCAACAGCTGCCAGGGCAACCCTGGGCGTGGCAGGCGGCTGGAGGGCGCAAGGCCCCGCCCACTTCCGCTTTGGGGACCAGCAACAGTTGCCAGGGCAAGCCTGGTCATGGCAGGGGGCTGAAGGGCGCCAGGCCCCGCCCACTTCCGCTTTGGGGCCCAGCAACAGTTGCCAGGGCAAGCCTGGGCATGGCAGGGGGCTTCAGGGGGCCTGGACCCGCCCACTTCCGCTTTGGGGCCAGCAACAGTTGCCAGGGCAAGCCTGGGCATGGCAGGGGGCTTCAGGGGGCCTGGACCCGCCCACTTCCGCTTTGGGGGCCAGCAACAGTTGCCAGGGCAAGCCTGGGCATGGCAGGGGGCTTCAGGGGGCCTGGACCCGCCCACTTCCGCTTTGGGGGCCAGCAACAGTTGCCAGGGCAAGCCTGGACATGGCAGGGGGCTTCAGGGGGCCTGGACCCGCCCACTTCCGCTTTGGGGGCCAGCAACAGTTGCCAGGGCAAGCCTGGGCATGGCAGGGGGCTTAAGGGGGCCTGGACCCGCCCACTTCCGCTTTGGGGGCCAGCAACAGTTGCCAGGGCAAGCCTGGGCATGGCAGTGGGCTTAAGGGGGCCTGGGCCCGCCCACTTCCGCTTTGGGGGCCAGCAACAGTTGCCAGGGCAAGCCTGGGCATGGCAGGGGGCTTAAGGGGGCCTGGACCCGCCCACTTCCGCTTTGGGGGCCAGCAACAGTTGCCAGGGCAAGCCTGGGCATGGCAGGGGGCCTAAGGGGGCCTGGACCCGCCCACTTCCGCTTTGGGGGCCAGCAACAGCTGCCAGGGCAAGCCTGGGCATGGCAGGGGGCTGGAGGGTGCCAGGTCCCACCCACTTCCGCTTTGGGGACCAGAAACAGTTGCCAGGGCAAGCCTGGGCATGGCAGGGGGCTGGAGGGCGCCAGGCCCCGCCAACTTCCGCTTTGGGGCCCAGCAACTGCTGCCAGGGCAACATTGGGCATGGCTGGGGGCTGGAGGGCGCCAGGCCCCACCCACTTCCGCTTTGGGGACCAGCAACAGTTGCCAGGGCAAGCCTGGGCATGGCTGGGTGCTGGAGGGCGCCAGGCCCCGCCCACTTCCGCTTTGGGGCCCAGCAACAGCTGCCAGGGCAAGCCTGGGCATGGCAGGGGGCTGGAGGGTGCCAGGTCCCACCCACTTCCGCTTTGGGGACCAGAAACAGTTGCCAGGGCAAGCCTGGGCATGGCAGGGGGCTGGAGGGCGCCAGGCCCCGCCAACTTCCGCTTTGGGGCCCAGCAACTGCTGCCAGGGCAACATTGGGCATGGCTGGGGGCTGGAGGGCGCCAGGCCCCACCCACTTCCGCTTTGGGGACCAGCAACAGTTGCCAGGGCAAGCCTGGGCATGGCTGGGTGCTGGAGGGCGCCAGGCCCCGCCCACTTCCGCTTTGGGGCCCAGCAACAGTTGCCAGGGCAAGCCTGGGTATGGCAGGGGGCTGGAGGGCGACAGGCCCCGCCCACTTCCGCTTTGGGGTCCAGCAACAGTTGCCAGGGCAACCCTGGGCATGGCAGGGGGCTGAAGGGCGCCAGGCCCCGCCCACTTCCGCTTTGGGGCCCAGCAACAGCTGACAGGGCAACATTGGACATGGCTGGGGGCTGGAGGGCGCCAGGCCCCGCAAACTTCTGCTTTGGGGGTCAGCAACAGATGCCAGGGCAACCCTGGGTATGGCTGGAGGCTGAAGGGGCGCCAGGCCCCGCCCACTTCCGCTTTGGGGACCAGCAACAGCTGCCAGGGCAACATTGGGCATGGCTGGGGGCTAAAGGGGACCAAGCCCCGCTTACTTCCGCTTTGGGGCCCAGCAACAGTTGCCAGGGCAAGCCTGGGCATGGCAGGGGGCTGGTGGGCACCAGGCCCCTCCCACTTCCGCTTTGGGGCCGAGCAACAGTTGCCAGGGCAAGCCTGGGCATGGCAGGGGACTGGAGGGCACCAGGCCCCGCCCACTTCCGCTTTGGGGCCCAGCAACAGTTGCCAGGGCAAGCCTGGGCATGGCAGAGGGCTTGAGGGCGCCAGGTCCTACTTACTTCCGCTTTGGGGCCTAGCAACAGCTGCCAGGGCAACCCTGTGCATGGCAGGCAGCTTGAGGGCGCCAGGCCCCGCCCACTTCCGCTTTGGGGCCCAGCAACAGTTGCCAGGGCAAGCCTGGGTGTGGCAGGGGGCTGGAGGGCGCAAGGCCCCGCCCATTTCCGCTTTGGGGACCAGCAACAGCTGCCAGGGCAAGCCTTGGCGTGGCAGGGGGCTGAAGGGCGCCAGGCTACGCCCACTTCCGCTTTGGGGCCCAGCAACATTTGCCAGGGCAAGCCTGGGCATGGCAGGGGGCTGGAGGGCGCCAGGCCCCGCCCACTTCCGCTTTGGGGACCAGCAACAGTTGCCAGGGTAAGCCTGGGTGTGGCAGGGGGCTGGAGGGCGCAAGGCCCCGCCCACTTCCGCTTTGGGGCCCAGCAACAGTTGCACGGGCAAGCCTGGGCATGGGAGGGGGCTTGAGGGCGCCAGGTCCCGCCCACTTCCCCTTTGGGGCCTAGCAACAGCTGCCAGGGCAACCCTGGGCGTGGCAGGCGGCTGGAGGGCGCAAGGCCCCGCCCACTTCCGCTTTGGGGACCAGCAACAGTTGCCAGGGCAAGCCTGGGCATGGCAGGGGGCTGAAGGGCGCCAGGCCCCGCCCACTTCCGCTTGCGGGCCCAGCAACAGTTGCCAGGGCAAGCCTGGGCATGGCAGGGGGCATCAGGGGGCCTGGACCCGCCCACTTCCGCTTTGGGGCCAGCAACAGTTGCCAGGGCAAGCCTGGGCATGGCAGGGGGCTTCAGGGGGCCTGGACCCGCCCACTTCCGCTTTGGGGGCCAGCAACAGTTGCCAGGGCAAGCCTGGGCATGGCAGGGGGCTTCAGGGGGCCTGGACCCGCCCACTTCCGCTTTGGGGGCCAGCAACAGTTGCCAGGGCAAGCCTGGGCATGGCAGGGGGCTTCAGGGGGCCTGGACCCGCCCACTTCCGCTTTGGGGCCAGCAACAGTTGCCAGGGCAAGCCTGGGCATGGCAGGGGGCTTAAGGGGGCCTGGACCCGCCCACTTCTGCTTTGGGGGCCAGCAAAAGTTGCCAGGGCAAGCCTGGGCATGGCAGGGGGCTTATGGGGGCCTGGACCCGCCCACTTCCGCTTTGGGGGCCAGCAACAGTTGCCAGGGCAAGCCTGGGCATGGCAGGGGGCTTAAGGGGGCCTGGACCCGCCCACTTCCGCTTTGGGGCCAGCAACAGTTGCCAGGGCAAGCCTGGGCATGGCAGGGGGCTTAAGGGGGCCTGGACCCGCCCACTTCTGCTTTGGGGGCCAGCAAAAGTTGCCAGGGCAAGCCTGGGCATGGCAGGGGGCTTAAGGGGGCCTGGTCCCGCCCACTTCCGCTTTGGGGGCCAGCAACAGTTGCCAGGGCAAGCCTGGGCATGGCAGGGAGCTTATGGGGGCCTGGACCCGCCCACTTCCGCTTTGGGGGCCAGCAACAGTTGCCAGGGCAAGCCTGGGCATGGCAGGGGGCTTAAGGGGGCCTGGACCCGCCCACTTCCGCTTTGGGGGCCAGCAACAGTTGCCAGGGCAAGCCTGGGCATGGCAGGGGGCTTAAGGGGGCCTGGACCCGCCCACTTCCGCTTTGGGGGCCAGCAACAGTTGCCAGGGCAAGCCTGGGCATGGCAGGGGGCTTAAGGGGGCCTGGACCCGCCCACTTCCGCTTTGGGGGCCAGCAACAGTTGCCAGGGCAAGCCTGGGCATGGCAGTGGGCTTAAGGGGGCCTGGACCCGCCCACTTCCGCTTTGGGGGCCAGCAACAGTTGCCATGGCAAGCCTGGGCATGGCAGTGGGCTTCAGGGGGCCTGGACCCGCCCACTTCCGCTTTGGGGGCCAGCAACAGTTGCCAGGGCAAGCCTGGGCATGGCAGGGGGCTTAAGGGGGCCTGGACCCGCCCACTTCCGCTTTGGGGGCCAGCAACAGTTGCCAGGGCAAGCCTGGGCATGGCAGGGGGCTTCAGGGGGCCTGGACCCGCCCACTTCCGCTTTGGGGGCCAGCAACAGTTGCCAGGGCAAGCCTGGGCATGGCAGGGGGCTTCAGGGGGCCTGGACCCGCCCACTTCCGCTTTGGGGGCCAGCAACAGTTGCCAGGGCAAGCCTGGGCATGGCAGGGGGCTTATGGGTGCCTGGACTCGCCCACTTCCGCTTTGGGGGCCAGCAACAGTTGCCAGGGCAAGCCTGGGCATGGCAGGGGGCTTAAGGGGGCCTGGACCCGCCCACTTCCGCTTTGGGGCCAGCAACAGTTGCCAGGGCAAGCCTGGGCATGGCAGGGGGCTTAAGGGGGCCTGGACCCGCCCACTTCTGCTTTGGGGGCCAGCAAAAGTTGCCAGGGCAAGCCTGGGCATGGCAGGGGGCTTATGGGGGCCTGGACCCGCCCACTTCCGCTTTGGGGGCCAGCAACAGTTGCCAGGGCAAGCCTGGGCATGGCAGGGGGCCTAAGGGGGCCTGGACCCGCCCACTTTCGCTTTGGGGGCCAGCAACAGTTGCCAGGGCAAGCCTGGGCATGGCAGGGGGCTTAAGGGGGCCTGGACCCGCCCACTTCCGCTTTGGGGGCCAGCAACAGTTGCCAGGGCAAGCCTGGGCATGGCAGGGGGCTTAAGGGGGCCTGGACCCGCCCACTTCCGCTTTGGGGGCCAGCAACAGTTGCCAGGGCAAGCCTGGGCATGGCAGTGGGCTTAAGGGGGCCTGGGCCCGCCCACTTCCGCTTTGGGGGCCAGCAACAGTTGCCAGGGCAAGCCTGGGCATGGCAGGGGGCTTAAGGGGGCCTGGACCCGCCCACTTCCGCTTTGGGGGCCAGCAACAGCTGACAGGGCAACATTGGACATGGCTGGGGGCTGGAGGGCGCCAGGCCCCGCAAACTTCTGCTTTGGGGGTCAGCAACAGATGCCAGGGCAACCCTGGGTATGGCTGGAGGCTGAAGGGGCGCCAGGCCCCGCCCACTTCCGCTTTGGGGACCAGCAACAGCTGCCAGGGCAACATTGGGCATGGCTGGGGGCTAAAGGGGACCAAGCCCCGCTTACTTCCGCTTTGGGGCCCAGCAACAGTTGCCAGGGCAAGCCTGGGCATGGCAGGGGGCTGGTGGGCACCAGGCCCCTCCCACTTCCGCTTTGGGGCCGAGCAACAGTTGCCAGGGCAAGCCTGGGCATGGCAGGGGACTGGAGGGCACCAGGCCCCGCCCACTTCCGCTTTGGGGCCCAGCAACAGTTGCCAGGGCAAGCCTGGGCATGGCAGAGGGCTTGAGGGCGCCAGGTCCTACTTACTTCCGCTTTGGGGCCTAGCAACAGCTGCCAGGGCAACCCTGTGCATGGCAGGCAGCTTGAGGGCGCCAGGCCCCGCCCACTTCCGCTTTGGGGCCCAGCAACAGTTGCCAGGGCAAGCCTGGGTGTGGCAGGGGGCTGGAGGGCGCAAGGCCCCGCCCATTTCCGCTTTGGGGACCAGCAACAGCTGCCAGGGCAAGCCTTGGCGTGGCAGGGGGCTGAAGGGCGCCAGGCTACGCCCACTTCCGCTTTGGGGCCCAGCAACATTTGCCAGGGCAAGCCTGGGCATGGCAGGGGGCTGGAGGGCGCCAGGCCCCGCCCACTTCCGCTTTGGGGACCAGCAACAGTTGCCAGGGTAAGCCTGGGTGTGGCAGGGGGCTGGAGGGCGCAAGGCCCCGCCCACTTCCGCTTTGGGGCCCAGCAACAGTTGCACGGGCAAGCCTGGGCATGGGAGGGGGCTTGAGGGCGCCAGGTCCCGCCCACTTCCCCTTTGGGGCCTAGCAACAGCTGCCAGGGCAACCCTGGGCGTGGCAGGCGGCTGGAGGGCGCAAGGCCCCGCCCACTTCCGCTTTGGGGACCAGCAACAGTTGCCAGCGCAAGCCTGGGCATGGCAGGGGGCTGAAGGGCGCCAGGCCCCGCCCACTTCCGCTTGCGGGCCCAGCAACAGTTGCCAGGGCAAGCCTGGGCATGGCAGGGGGCATCAGGGGGCCTGGACCCGCCAACTTCCGCTTTGGGGCCAGCAACAGTTGCCAGGGCAAGCCTGGGCATGCCAGGGGGCTTCAGGGGGCCTGGACCCGCCCACTTCCGCTTTGGGGGCCAGCAACAGTTGCCAGGGCAAGCCTGGGCATGGCAGGGGGCTTCAGGGGGCCTGGACCCGCCCACTTCCGCTTTGGGGGCCAGCAACAGTTGCCAGGGCAAGCCTGGGCATGGCAGGGGGCTTCAGGGGGCCTGGACCCGCCCACTTCCGCTTTGGGGCCAGCAACAGTTGCCAGGGCAAGCCTGGGCATGGCAGGGGGCTTAAGGGGGCCTGGACCCGCCCACTTCTGCTTTGGGGGCCAGCAAAAGTTGCCAGGGCAAGCCTGGGCATGGCAGGGGGCTTATGGGGGCCTGGACCCGCCCACTTCCGCTTTGGGGGCCAGCAACAGTTGCCAGGGCAAGCCTGGGCATGGCAGGGGGCTTAAGGGGGCCTGGACCCGCCCACTTCCGCTTTGGGGCCAGCAACAGTTGCCAGGGCAAGCCTGGGCATGGCAGGGGGCTTAAGGGGGCCTGGACCCGCCCACTTCTGCTTTGGGGGCCAGCAAAAGTTGCCAGGGCAAGCCTGGGCATGGCAGGGGGCTTAAGGGGGCCTGGTCCCGCCCACTTCCGCTTTGGGGGCCAGCAACAGTTGCCAGGGCAAGCCTGGGCATGGCAGGGAGCTTATGGGGGCCTGGACCCGCCCACTTCCGCTTTGGGGGCCAGCAACAGTTGCCAGGGCAAGCCTGGGCATGGCAGGGGGCTTAAGGGGGCCTGGACCCGCCCACTTCCGCTTTGGGGGCCAGCAACAGTTGCCAGGGCAAGCCTGGGCATGGCAGGGGGCTTAAGGGGGCCTGGACCCGCCCACTTCCGCTTTGGGGGCCAGCAACAGTTGCCAGGGCAAGCCTGGGCATGGCAGGGGGCTTAAGGGGGCCTGGACCCGCCCACTTCCGCTTTGGGGGCCAGCAACAGTTGCCAGGGCAAGCCTGGGCATGGCAGTGGGCTTAAGGGGGCCTGGACCCGCCCACTTCCGCTTTGGGGGCCAGCAACAGTTGCCATGGCAAGCCTGGGCATGGCAGTGGGCTTCAGGGGGCCTGGACCCGCCCACTTCCGCTTTGGGGGCCAGCAACAGTTGCCAGGGCAAGCCTGGGCATGGCAGGGGGCTTAAGGGGGCCTGGACCCGCCCACTTCCGCTTTGGGGGCCAGCAACAGTTGCCAGGGCAAGCCTGGGCATGGCAGGGGGCTTCAGGGGGCCTGGACCCGCCCACTTCCGCTTTGGGGGCCAGCAACAGTTGCCAGGGCAAGCCTGGGCATGGCAGGGGGCTTCAGGGGGCCTGGACCCGCCCACTTCCGCTTTGGGGGCCAGCAACAGTTGCCAGGGCAAGCCTGGGCATGGCAGGGGGCTTATGGGTGCCTGGACTCGCCCACTTCCGCTTTGGGGGCCAGCAACAGTTGCCAGGGCAAGCCTGGGCATGGCAGGGGGCTTAAGGGGGCCTGGACCCGCCCACTTCCGCTTTGGGGCCAGCAACAGTTGCCGGGGCAAGCCTGGGCATGGCAGGGGGCTTAAGGGGGCCTGGACCCGCCCACTTCA